>NC_073305.1:122853238-123555738 GCF_027595985.1 Sorex araneus | reverse complement strand
ATTCAGATGAGCCTCACTCATGAAGGAACTGGCAGAGGAACCCAGGTGTGTGGGACCCTGGGCTGAGACCTCCAAGACTGCTCGGATTGTGACTGGGCCTCTTCAGCCCAGATTCCCCATTTTCCAGTAGCTAGGTGGTCACACCCAGGGACTGCCCCTGGTGCCGTGTAATCCCACCAACGGTCAACATCCAGAGACTATAAAACCAAGCTCCCGGAGCCTCGAGACATCACATACCTCAAAATAGCTCACAATAACTTGCTATAATTAGACAACATCCTCACCATGCATAACTCTGATCATGTTCATTGATATCCAAAACTCACTTAGAATTACACAAGCTGTATCATAACAAGGAGTCTTTTACATCTTATCTATATAACAGGATTTAAGAGTTGCTGTTCTCCTCAGAATATCTGATAGTCAAAAGTTCTTATACATTTAGTCTCTGAGTTAAGAAGGTCATATTTCCTACAGAGCGACATGTTCCAGACAGTTTCCGAATGCAGATTATTACATTAAAAAGCCCATTTAAATTTTCAGAGCCCAATCTGAACAATCTCAAAAAACAGAACAAATGACAATTCAAAATTGTCTCCTCTCTCTTCCCACAATCCTGCCATAAAGCTCTATAGTATTCTGCAGCAGCTCACTACAGACCTGTTAATCAATGACTCATAGGATTTTATCCACAAGAGAAACAGCATTCTCTCATTGGCTTACATAATACCATTTAATCACCATCAATGTGCTATATTTTAAAGGATATAAAATAAAAAGCATCCAATTTTATCTTACTAATAAATGTACATTTTAATCAATCTACCTTATTATTAGACAATATAAAATTCAATGAGGACATTTATAAAGATGCTTTGTGTAGTCAGTTGTGTACAAATTTGAGAAGAAAATCAGAACTTCTGACTGAATAATGAAGATGTTTGTCACATATAATGACTTCTAACCCGATGGGGCATACACTGTTTTGTGAGACTTCAGTGTTTAGTTGGTCAATGAGTGTCCAGACAGCTATGTGCCCTCAAAACTTATTTAACTTGCCATTGTTTATTAATGATGAAGAAAAAGGTTGAAATCTGAGGCCTAATTCAGGTAGTGTAAATAGTTCTTGGAATGTAGGAATGAGTAGAACAGATACAAACCATGGTTCCAAAATCAAAGGTATCAGAATCATCCAGGAAAGGTTCTCAAAAGTAGACAGTGGGAAAAGAATAGAATAAAATAGACATAGCGGGGAGCTGGAGCAATAGTACAGTGGGTTAGGCGTTTGCCTTGCACGCAGCCGACCCGGGTTCAATTCCCAGCATCCCATATGGTCCCCTGAGCACCGCCAGGGGTAATTCCTGAGTGCAGAGCCAGGAGTAACCCCTGTGCATAGCCGGGTGTGACACAAAAATAAAAAAAAAAGACATATCCTTAATGTCAAAACACATTTCAATACAGTAAATACAGAGGCATCCATGATCTATATTTTCAAGACAACTCCAGGGCATTCTGAGATTCTGTCTGGCTATACACCTCTGAACATACTTTTAGACCTCTGAACATATTTGTGAATAGTAATATATATGACATTTCTACAGCAAGTTCCTAGAATATGTGTTTCTCTGTTTAAGAATGCCCAATCAAAACCAGTGAAAAAAACTTTTAATATAAAATCATATTTAAATATATATACACATATTTAATTTTGTTCTCACAATGCTTAATGTTATCCAAATTAATAGAGCGGACTTACAAATTCAATATCCTCAAGTGAATTATCCGCAGTTCGCAGAGATGGAAAGTCAAGGAAATTGACTACATAATGCCCTTGCTTTTTCCATCTGCCTCCAGCCCTTCACCTCATCCTATTCTGCAGAAATACTACCAGAAAGGGATTTTCAGCTCTGCTCCATAAGAGCAGCTAGTAGCAACCTTGAGAAAAGGACTTATTAACTCTGAGACTACTTAAGAAATTTTGTTTTGCTGTCATTCTCTGTTTATTTTGAATAGTGATGCTCAGCAACAAGCCAGCAATGTTGTCTCAGAGCTTATTCCTAGATCTTCTCTGAGGGATTACATCTGACAGGGCTCAGGATACGTGGTGCCCGGCGGGGATCAACTGAACCTGGGTCAGCCCCATGCAAAGCAAGTGCCCTACCCACTGTATTGCTCTAGCCTCTGCTCATTCCTTGCATGAAAATCATCCTGAGATGATCCTGGTAGGTGCAATTCTACCATATAGAAGGTGTCTCTCCTGAAACTCTCAATACATTCCTATCCCTGAGATCAATCCAGAGGTTCTAAGTAAGAAATGAAGTTGCCATTCATCCTCTTAAAAAGAGATCTTGAGTAAGTGATACCTGGATTTCCTACACATTTTTGTCACAGTCCAGCCTATCAAGCAAGCTTACTTAATCTGAGTTTCAAGAGATCCTCTAAAATACCTGCTCTTATGTCGTTATTAAATACATACATATATATTTTAAAAGCAAAATTTAAGGGTGATGCTACTACACAGTGAAACCATGTAACTCACTTAAGGAAGGAGAAGAAGAAGGAGAAATAGGAGGAGGGAGAGGACAAGGAAGAAGAAAAAGGAGAAATAGGAAGAGGAAGAGAAGGAAGAATGAAGACAAGGAGGAAGAGGAGGAGGAATAAGAAGAGGAGAAGAGGAGGAGAAAGATAAGGAATAGGAGGAGGAGAAGAAGGAAAAGAAATGGAAGAGGAAAAGGAGGAAGAGGAGGAAGTTGCCATTCATCCTAGTATGGGTGATATACTACTACTTTAGATAGTAGAAAGTACTATCTAAAGAACCCTATCTCTGTAAGGTAGAGTTTACCTCTGTAAACCTCCTGGCAGTAACAAATATTAAATACATTAGCATTCTATTTTAAAGCAATTACTGCAATCTAGGACTGGAGCGATACCACAGCAGGTAGGGCGTTTGCCTTGCACAGAGCAGACCTGGGTTTGATTCCTCTGTCCCTCTCGGAGAGCCTGGCAAGCTACTGAGAGTATCCTGCCCACATACCAGAGCCTGGCAAGCTACCCGTGGTGTATTCGATATTAGATCAAGCATGAAAAGAACATTTAAAGAAAAAACCTTCTTTTAGGGGCTATCAAATGGAATAAATGGAGAATCAAGAAAGACTCATCAAAATAATTTTTTTCACTTTGGTATCTACCTCAATTATGAACTCGATTTTATAAAATAATACTATAAGATAATACTATAGTTGTCACTTGGGTAGTGGTTGAGGATATTTAAATTTAAAGTAGGCTTTTTCCAGGAATAACTCCTTAGCACAGAACCAGGAGCAAATCCTGAGCATTGCCACCGCTGGGTTTGGCCCCCAAACAAAACATACAGAAAAATTAGGCTTTTCCCCTACTAATATGGCTGTATTACTTTGCTGGTCTGTGCATTCAATGCACACATAAAACCTGGCACTGATAGCATCTTGACTATGGTATTTCTTTTCCTTTTTTCTTTTTTACTATTCTCTACTTTCTATTACTATTACTAATACTATTACTATTTTCACCTATTTGGGTTTTTTCCTTTTCATTAATTTTTTAAATTGAATCACAGTGAGATACACAAGTATAGAGTTGTTCATGATTGGGTCTCAGGCATATAATTTTCCAACACCTGTCCCTTCCCCCCTTTCCCCATGGCAGGCACTTCTCTCTCTCTCTCTCTCTCTCTCTCTCTCTCTCTCTATCTATCTATCTCTCTCAGTATTTTCATGCTTGATCTTCTATCTACTGCATACCACATTTAAAATAATTCTTTCTTCAGGATCCATGTAGCAAAGAAACAGAAAAAGCTGTTATATGTTTGCTATACAATCACAAATTCATCATTAATAATGCTCTACTATTTTATAACGTTAGACTGCAGAGGACAATGTCATCACCACCCCTAAAAATACAACTGACTTATTAAGTCACACACCAGGGGAGCAGGCTCTGGGCCATAGCCTACTGATGTTCAGAAACTACTCCTGGATCAGTGCTTAGGAGTGACTCCTGGTGGTGCTCAGGGGGACAATCTGGGGTCAAGGATCAAAGTAGGGTCAGCTGTATTGCAAGGCAAGCTTTCTAGCCCTGTAGTATCTTTCCAAATCCCCTAAGTTACAACACTGCTAAAGAAATATTGGAATGCTTCGTTACATGTATAGCTATGCCCATGACAGAGCACAGCAAAAAAATCTTTTCTGTAGGGATAACCTTTGTTATGTAGCATATGGGATAAAGTAACTTCACTTGGCATATGGAGTCCTAAAAAGTACTACTTGTGCTACATTGAGCTCCAAGGCTCATTCTCTTCTGCCTATGTTGCCATGCACATATAACTGAAGAACCTTTCTATATAAATGTTCTTCATTATCATTGCTACAGTGCAGTGACCTGCTACAATTCCCACTGAGATCTGGGTTACTCCAGGTCCCTGAGCTAGCGAGGTGACCTTGAAAAAGTCTAGATACATTAACCATATCTGAACTCCTAGGTTGTCATAAAACCAACTGATTTTTTTTTTTAAGCAGAGGAAGGACTCTGACATTTGTGAGGGTTTGGAGTATCTTGTCAGTAGAAAGAGCAGACAGTGCGGCAGAGGAAAAAATGGAAAAACAGATTTGAATTGAGAGTGTTCTCTTTGGGTAGGCTTTAATCCTATCTGACTTAAAAGTGCATTTGAGGAGTTTTTACTTTGAGCCTGGTGAGCTCTTGACCTTTTCATTGAATTTACATAACCAGTGAGAAGGAAACATAGATCTGTCTAGAAAGATACAGGCAACTGGAACTTGACCTCAAAGAAAAGCTTAGCCATCTGGACCTACCTGGTACATGGTAGTGCTATTATTAATTCCACAAGAGACTTTATCTATAATGGGGATCCCCAATGAGATACTCTAATAGCGATCCAGAAATTGACCTATCCAAGAAAAAAACTGACCACTCCGCACTTTTCTCTCTGGCTAGACTGGGGGTCCAGGAGTATAGAAAAGAGAAGGAGATGGCTTTTCAGAGAAGTAAGACATCTCCACGATTAACCCCAACATACTTGTCTCTCTCCTCAGGAAGGTCCACGCAAGCTGCCCTTTGCTCACTCAAAAGTCCATTACACGGAAGGAATAGGTCCTCTCTAAGACTCACAGACTGGCTTAGGACAATTTACAACAAATGAAACAGACATGAAATATAAATAAATTCTATCCTTGTTTTGAGGAAAGCAAAGGTAGGAGAAGGCAAAGGCAACTAATAAAAAACTAATCATTAGATGTTTCTAGTTTTGTTCTCTTTTGTTTTTGGGTCATACTTGACAGTGCACTGAGGGCTCCTCTCAGCCCGTTGCTCAGAGTTCACCACTAGTTTGTGATTCAACTTTGTCCCAGCAGCCTCCACACTCAACCTGCACCATATAGATGGAGTAACACCATATAGATGGAGTAACACTGTCACTCCACCACAGCAGTTCCCCAAGGGAACTGTAGTGTCAGGACTCAAATCCAGGCCTTGTGTTCCAGCCCCTGGAGTTATCTCTCAGGACAGAATAGCCTTATATAACCCTCTAGTCAAGGTAATAGAACTCCTGCTTTTAGCTATTAGGTGAAATGAGACACACATATGAACAAGGAGAGCTAGCGGGGTCCCTATTTGTGAAAAATTACATAACCCTCCCTTGAATTCCCTATGGAATCAATAGGAACAGCAGCACTAAATTCCTGGTGGAGCACATATAGAACTGGTATATATAACTGGACTGTAGATAACAAAGTCAAGAAGTATCAGAATGAATATCTAAATCCAGATTTAAGGCTCATGTTCTTCTGGCTATGCTATAATCCATATATATACACATATACATATATTTGGAGAATGCAAACTCACAAATAAGAATACTAAGCAATAATTTCAAATGCAATATGAGAACTTTTATCATTAAAAAAATTGCAAAATGCCTCCTTTTCTGCTTTTGGCATCTGTCCCATTCGCATTATCCCCACTAAGCAATCAGTCAAGATGGTATTATTATTTGATCTATGCAAATCACGTTGTACTGAGTATACACTGAGGGTGGGGGAAGAAGAGTCCTAAATAACTGGAACTAGCTTATCTGGCATAAAAAGTAGAATAAATTACATCTCAAATATGCATGTAGGAGAAAATCAAGAGCCTGTGAAAACTGCCAAAGAGTTTCCTTCTTCCATTAAAAATCATCTTATCAGACTGGTAATTTCAACTCTGCAAAACTATTTTAGACAAAGTTAGAGCTTTCAGTGTTTGTGCCATATGCAAACTAATCTGACTTGAAGTCAAGTTTTCAAAACTATTTTTTTACATAGTTCTTTTAAACATCTTGCCAAAATTTATAGTGCCATATGTCTAAATCAAGTTAAATGTATTCATGTATTTCAATGTGCATACGAAACAAGGCAAGAACAAGAGAAATAGGAAGAAAAGTTGAGTGCATCATCCATCTCAGAAAAAAGATTTTAGCAGAAGGTAATGGAATAAAGGTTCTTATTAAAAATGGCTCTTATTTCTTGATGGTCAAGAAAAAGGAATTTTTGTTTGTTTGTTTGTTTGCCACACCTGGAAGTACTCAAGGCTTATTTTCTGGTTCTGTGCTCAGCTCACTCCTGGTGGGCTCAGGGGACCATATGGGGTGCAGGGGGATTGAATTTGGGTCAACTGCATGCAAAGCTATCACCCTACCCATCATATTTCCTCCTGCCCTTCAAGGGAAAGAATTTAATTGATTAATTCCACTAAGAGGCAAAATTTAGACGTCCTAGTATAAATCTTCATGTTCTGAAATTCTCCATATTGGAAGATATTCTAAAATGCTGGGAACTAGCTATATAAGGAATAAAGGGAAACTAAGACTCTGCCTGATACAGAAATACATTCAATAGAGCCTCCACTGTCACCAAAAGAACATGCATAAGAACAAAGCTGGACTCCTCACTTCATTGTCTACAACATATTCTATTACTTGTCAAATATAAAAGAACACATCATTATGCTGGCTTCTATCATACCAGAGGGGAATTAAAATCTCTCCGACTTTAAAACAAGCTCCTGTAATGTCAAATGTCCTCAGCATTAGCTTCTTGCTAGCTATGACATGTTTTTCTCTTTTGTTCCATCCTGTTACCTTGCGCCATTCTAGCATGTAGCTTACCCTCCTACTCACTGTAATTCTGGCACTTGAAACCAAGTCCTTGTCACATTATTTTGTATTTCCATGCAGGTAATAAATAAAAAGACTGACCCAGTCAGGGTTAGGAGACTATACTTATTTATCATTAAAGGATTCTATCATTAAAGGGCTGGCAGAGATTTTTTTAAAGTAGATAACATACAGTGTACATTTCCCCTCATTTGTTTTGCAGTTCTGAGATGAGGGTTTTATCAAAAGCTTTGAATACTAACATCTCAATCTGTCCCTGAGAAGTGTGTGATGTGTTGTGGCCCTGGTAATCCCCAGTACCTCTGGTCCAAGCAATATCACATGTTCCGGGCTAAGTATTGAGCCATCAAGTCCAGTTAGGGGAGTCTCGCTGGGAGTAGTCTCTGGCTGTGTGGAGCGCTGCTTGGGTAGGCCCATTCCCCATGAACAACTTCAGTCCGTAAGAGTCCCCAGAACCTTCAAGTCTACACATGTATTAAGAGAATATGTTTTGCTAAGTGAAATGAGTCAGAGAGAGGGAAAGACATAGAATGACTATACTCATTTGTGGAATATAAAGTAATATAATAGGAGACTAACTCTTAGGAACAATAGAAATAAGTACCAGGAGGATGGTACCACAGCATCAAAACCGGCCTCACATGTTGGGGGGAAAAGGCAGCTGGGATAGAGAAGGGACCACTAAGTAAATAATGGTTGAGGGCTTGCTTGGGATGGGAGATGTATGCTGAAAGTAGACTATGGATCAAACATGATGGCCGCTTAGTACCTGTATTGCAAACCATGACACTGAAAAGGATAGAGTTAGAAGGAATGTGCCTGCCACAGAAGTGGGGCAGGGGGTGGCGGGAGGGATATTGGGAACATTGGTGGGAATGGAGAACGGGCACTGGTGGAGGGATGAGATCATTGTATGACTGAAACATAATCACCAAAGTTTGTAAGTCTGTAACTGTTTCTCATGATGATTCATTAAAAAAAAAGAGAGAGAGGGAATATATTTACACAGACATGTTCAGTGTGAGTGTGTGTGTGTGTGTGTGTGTGTGTGTGTGTGTTGCGCGCGCATGCGCAGTAAAGGCTCTTCCCAGACTCTGCTCAGGAGGCCTGGTACCCGCTGTTAGTGGTTCTCAGCCAACTGGGCTCTCAGTTCAACAGGAGGCCTGAGGATGTGGTGCTGTCCAGGCTCTGCAGTGCTGAGGGTGTCTCAGGCCATCACCTGGGCCTAGGGACCTCACAATGCATGGGGGACCTTGTACAATCTCTCCAGCCCCTGATATGTTCCTTTTTTTTTTTTTTTTTTGCGTTTTGGTCACACCCGGCGATGCACAGGGGTTACTCCTGGCTTTGCACTCAGGAATTACTCCTGGCAGTGCTCAGGGGATCATATGGGATGCTGGGAATCGAACCTGGGTCAGCCGTGTGCAAGGCAAATGCCCTACCCTCTGTGCTATCACTCCAGCCCCTGATATGTTCCTTTTTAAAAAATTTTTTTCTCTGCAAAATCTTACTGTTTTTGAAAATTCAGATTTTTGTGAACATCAAATGAATTCAGTTGACTATGTATACTTTCCTCCCACAGAAAAATGATGTTAGAAGAGGAAATTAAGTGCCAGGCGTCGGGTGTTAAAAATATAGATGCACCTAAATACATTATACTGCTTTATAAGTATTTGCTGTGTACCAAGCTCTTCGATTCTCCAGAACAATCAATTCTATACTCTGATTCTTCCCTTCACCTACAATGCCGATTAGTCTCCTTCACCTTCTTCTTCTAGTCCCCTCCTATAAATCCTCAGTTCCATCTTCTTACTACACTTCACTTTGGAGAACATATTTCTCCCATCCTTTCAGAAAAAATGAAGAATTCATCAATATCAGATACCAAAAGCATCATCCTCTCAACTCACATTTCCAGAGATTGTCTGGGACTCTCTCATCTTTTCATAGATAAAGGGATCTTCATTAATACAATCAGATCAGCCATCAAGGTCCAACACTAATCCTTTTACACAGGACTTGCCTAATCTCCACAGTCAGTATTACATTTGTTTTCTTTATCTGTGCTTCTATGGACTCTTGCATGCATTCCTCATATAGTATTTAACACCAGTTATCTCAAAAATTGTAAATATGTATATGGCTATTATCTGTATTAGGTAAAAGCCAGAGGAGCATGGAATAAGTAATTTTTGTTTTTAGTTTTTTGTGTTTTTTTTCTTTTTGTGTCACACCTGGCAATGCACAGGGGTTACTCCTGGATCTGCACTCAGGAATTACCCCGGCGGTGCTCAGGGGACCATATGGGATGCTGGAAATCGAACCCGGGTCGGCTGCGTGCAAGGCAAATGCCCTACCCGCTGTGCTATCGCTCGAGTCCCCGAAATAAGAGTTTCTGCTAAACTTTTCTTTCATTAAACTAGTTTAACTTCACATAATTTTGGATCCCTCCTCATGAATTTAGAAATATGATGCCAATTTTATAGAGACATTGTGACACCAACATGAGAAATTATTTCTCGTATTGCATAGAGAAGAGAGTAAAAAGGCAGAAGGTGCCAGGAGCAAAATGTTTGCTGTGAAGCCATGAGGGCACAGATATCTCCTCTGGGATTTTGTTACATTTGTATTAACTAACATTTGAATAGCTCTTGACTTGGGACCCAATCCACTTCTGTGAAATGAAAACTAAGAGGCATTCATTTATTATTAAAGCATCCTGCTAGAGGCTGGTTTTAGAAGAGAACTTTTAGAAGTTATTGGCCAGTTCTTAGCTTTTATTTTAAACAACTCTCAGGATTCACCAAAGACAGCACTCCTTTCTGGCTACCGGGTCAGCTTCCGTGAAGATCACTGATATCTCAGGAGCTTCTGGAAAAGTGACTGTTTCTCAAAATATATTTGCATTCATTTCAAGATCATTGAAGAGGCAAACAACAGTTTCTATGCCAATATGCTTCAATGGAATGTCCCCTTGAGATTGCATTTATGTTTTTGTTCTTTTGAAATTGAAGTATTCTTTTAGTGAGTTTTATTTCATATTTTTAGAATCTTGAGACCACACCCTACTGTGCTCAGAGTTTACTCTTGGCTCTAAGCTCAGGGATCACTTTTGGTAGGGCTCAGGAGACCATAATGGGGTGCCAGAAATTAAACCCTGGTCAACCATGTGCAAGGCAAGCATCCTTCCCCCCGCCCCCCGTATTATCACTTCCCTGACTCCTCTATGGTGAGTTATAACTAACCTAAGGCCTTAACAGAAACTTTTTATTGAAAGACAGACTCAAACTACTCCTTTCCTTCCCTGTCCCTTCTCCTCTTCTTTCTCCCTCACTTTCCCTCGCTTTCCCTCCCTCCTTCCTCCCCTTTTCTCTCTCCCCACCTTTTTCTCTTTCTTGTCTCTTAAGCTGTGTAGGTGACCCCAACTACCAGTGATTTGGATAACTAGATTGGTCAGTTCAATGCAAGGGCCCAGTGCCCCAACTCCAGCACTACTGGGGGCCATGAGGGCCAAAGCTGGGGGAGCAGCAAGGGTCCGGGTGTGGATGCTATAGCAGGATTGAACTTAACCTGTGCCCCTGACCCCTGTTTTGTCTCCCGGGACCAGGAATCCCCCTTTTCTAACCAACAATTATTTTTCCTTTCCTACGGTAATAGATTCTCCGCTATCCCTCTGATTTCTATGCATCTTCCTTCACCCCCAAATTAAGCCAGGAAAATATATTTTGTTTCATAGGATTGAAAAACATTACTTCGGAGATTAAGTCGTAAAATCTGCATATAAGTGGATCAACATGGAAAGTATCATGTTAAGTGAAATGAGTCAGAAAGAGAGGGATAGACATAGAAAGATTGCACTCATTTGTGGAATATAAAGTAGCAGAATGGGAGACTAACACACAAGGATAAAAGAGATAAGTACCAGGAGATTTGGAAGTATGCCTCACATTCTGGGGGAAAAGACAGCTCAGATAGAGAAGAGACCACCACGTAAAGAGTGTTTAGAGGGCCCGCTCGGGGTGGGAGATGCATGCCGAAAGTAGATTATAGACTAAACATGATGACCACTCAATACTTGCATTGCAGAGCACAAAACCCTAAAGGAGAGAGAGAGAGAGTAAAAGGAAATGTGCCAGTCACAAAGGCAGAGGGGGGGGAGTTTGAGGGGATGGAAGGGATACTGGGATCATTGGTGGTGGAGAACGGGCATTGGTGGAGGGATGGGCACTTGATCCATTGTATGACTGAACCATACGCACAAAAATTTGTAAGTCTGTAACTGTACTCCATGGTGATTCATTTTAAAATAATAATAAATAAATAAATAAATAAAAAGAAAAACACTATTTTATTTTTTTTGCTATTTGGGTCACACCTGGAGATGCACAGGGGTCACTCCTGGCTCTGCACTCAGGAATTACCCCTGGCAGTGCTCAGGGGACCATATGGGATGCTGGGAATCGAACCCGGGTTGGCACTTGATCCATTGTATGACTGAACCATACGCACAAAAATTTGTAAGTCTGTAACTGTACTCCATGGTGATTCATTTTAAAATAATAATAAATAAATAAAAAGAAAAATGCTATTTTTTTTTGCTTTTTGGGGCACACCTGGAGATGCACAGGGGTCACTCCTGGCTCTGCACTCAGGAATTACCCCTGGCGGTGCTCAGGGGACCATATGGGATGCTGGGAATTAAACCCGGGTCGGCCGCGTGTGAGGCAAATGCTCTACCCTCTGTGCTATCGCTCCAGCCCGAAAAACACTACTTTTGAAGCATTGTGTCCACTTAGCGTTGAGTGTCCTTCCACTTTCTCTCTGTGGTATGAAAGAGACCTAGGAAACCTCAAAAACAAACTTAAATCTATTTATTGGAGAGCCAACATAGAATGCTTAGTGATTTTAACATCAAAGCCAGGAAATGCTTTATTACACTTATAATGAGGGATCTATGTGTTCCTATCACTATTCTCCTAGTGAAAAAGAGCTTACAATTGACTGAGAAAGCAGTCGGCACAGAATGGGAACTGGCAGGCCCTGTTGTGCTTTTTTGATGTGTTCCTAACAGTTTTTAAGGACACTTCACATTAAAAAAATTTTAGAAAATTGTTTCCTTGAAAAATATAAGTTTGAGTGTTGGGGTGGCAATTTGAGAAGTCCCCACCTTTATACTGATACACGTAGGGTCCAGGGGCCACAATTAACAGTCCCTTCTCTCCCTGTCCTATCTCCAGTAGGACCTACTCTGCTGTGATTTCACCTGTCAGACCCCAACAGAGTGGAAATGCAGATAACAGACTTTTTTTTTTCAGAATCTGAATCCATAAACAAGTTTGCTCTTCCACTAACGCTGTGACCTTCAAAAATCTCTGAGGGTCAGGTCCCACCACACTAAATTAAAGAACATTCCTTGAACTTTTGAGATCGCCAAAGAGATCTTTTTTAAAGTACTTCATAAAATGTAATGCAGAATGTTTATCATCTTTATTCAGTTCCCAGTTCCTGTCAGTGCCATAAAACCCACTCTACCTACTTCAGCTACCACTAGTTTCCTTGTTTCTTATAGTATTATACTCCATATGCCAGTCAGAAGTCCAAAATAAAATTATTGATATATTTCCTTGTTTCATTTAAGAAGTAGAACAGAGGGCCAAATTTCCAATGAAAATGAAATAAACATTTTGAATGCTAATAGATCTTTACGAGGTCATGTCTACTTGTGGTAAAGTAGCAAATTAGTGCTAAATGTGATTAGTGGATGCTGAGCTCATCAAAGATTGTGTTATACAAGTTCACTCACTAGGTACCTGAGGCCTCAGGGGACAGCCCCGTTATCTGGGCCTCCTATGAGATACGATATTCACTTAGGGCCTCAGTGCTCCAGCAAAGGATCCAATTCAAAATATTCAACAGGATCTATAAAGATTCCTCCATGGGATCTGTGCTCTACATTTTAATATAAGCACTAACAATTTAGAATTAAGAGTTTCAAGCTAGGAAACATACTTTATCCCTCTACATATTTACATATCTACATAGGCAAGGATCCAAGCAGATTCGGTGAAACTTGAATTAAAACAGAATGTTCTTTAGGAATGGACCAAAGTGCAGAAAACTGCACTTGCACAATGAAGCGGTAGATACAGAACAGTTAGCAAAGATGCATGCCATGACTGCTTGCATTGGGAATTCATATTTATTCCATGCTGGCCACTTTACAACAGTTCATCCTTGTGGGAGGAACACAATTAATCCATCTTCTACTCTTAAGGATAAAAGAATCACTCCTGAGGAACTGCAAAATAGAAAGTGAAAACCTAAGGGAAGAAGGGATTTTAACAGAAGGCAATTTTCCTTATACTCTCACCAAAATCGAGAGTAATTCATTATTCAAAATACAATCCGTTGGGGATGGGGGGGGGCGGGAAATGTACCTGCCAAATCCTTCCTAAAGCATCACCATCTAGTGCAACTACCGCTTTTCCTGAAGTTGAATGAACCCGTCACCGAAATGCAGATTTAGAAACGCCGAATTACCCCACCGTCCTCCCCGGTGTAAATTTTTAATTACAAAAAAAAAAAAAAAAGACAACAGCATCATTTAGAAACCAATTCTTCCCATAGATGTCCCAAAGCTGGTGTTTAAGCAAGTCTCCTTGGCAACCCGGGAGCACAGTACATCCTCGGTTGGGGGGCAGGGAGGTGGCGGGTGCGACTCTGGGGTGGGAGAATAAGTAACCGGAGTAGTAATTGCTCCCGCTAGACGAGCTGCAGGGGCTGCCTCGCCTCTGACATCTCAACTCTGGTCTCCCCCACACTTGGCACACCAGCAGCCTCCCTCCCTCTCCTTCCGGGCTGCAGGCACCGACCCCCGAACAGCATAAGGAGAGAGACAGGCTTACCCGACGGGGTGAGCGGTCTGCTGGGTTGGGGACCAGAGGCGGCAGCGCGGGCACCGGGCTCTCCCAGATGCACAAAGGCTCTGCTTCGCCCCGCGCCGCGGAGGGCGACAGACACCGCAGTAGTTTCGCTCTACGGCTTTGGGGATGCAGTTGTGAAGAAGAACCAGCGCCTTAGCCGGTGTCCCAGTGTGTGCGCGCGGGCGAGCGTGTGTGTGTGTGTGTGTGTGTGTGTGTGTGTGTGTGTGTGTGTGCGCGCGCGCGCGCGCGTATGTGTGTGTGTGTGTGTGTGTGTGAGAGAGAGAGAGAGAGAGAGAGAGAGAGAGAGAGAGAGAGGGAGAGATGTCTGTGCGCGCTCCCGGACTCTCCTGCAGGAGGGGGAAACTGTGTTTCTTAGTAAATAAAAGGCAGCAGCCAGCACTGCAGGTGGCGCATCTGGCTCGCGGTGCCTCGGGCGGCCGCGTCAGCTGCAGACGCACCTCGGCGGACCCCGGGGCGGGCTCAGCCCGGAGAAGCGGCTCCGCCCTCTCCCGCCCCCGGCGAGCCCGCGCGCGCGCCCCCGCCCCCTCCGCCGCCGCCGCCGCCGCCGGGGACGCGCGCGCGGCCCGGCCACCCGCTCCGCTCGTCACCGCGAGTCGGCGCGCGTGCCCGCGCCCCCCCGGAAGTCCTCCTGCGCCTCCGCGCCGCCCCCGGCCTTTTCCGTGCACCCGCGCTGCTGCGGGCTGCGCTGCGCTGGGTCTCATCCACAAACCTGCAGTCCCAGCTGCGTCCCCCTCCGAGGAAAACCCGAGACACAGGAACCCCACCGCTTATACCCAGGCTCCCGGCCCCTGCGCTGGCGAGCAAACCTGCAGGAACTGACTACAAACAGACACTTGGCGTCCCTCTGCCTAACCCAACCCACTTGTAAAGTTCAAGTTGCTTCTATTCCGAGTGGCTCTTCTGCAGAACATTTGCGGCGACCCTCCTGAGAAGAGTGACACTTTCTGGTAGCTGGAAAAAATGGCTTTGGCATAAGAAATGACAGGGGCATGGCATTCGCATATCAGCGGACGGACGACGTGGAGAGTGTCATGCTGAGTGAGAAGAGGCAGAGGGAAAGGGACAGGCATGGAATGATTGAACTCATTCGAGGGATATATATACAAAAAATGTAAAAGTATGAGACTAAAGTCCAAGGGCAGTGGAAACAAAGGCAAAGAGGAACGGTCCATGGTTGGAAGCTTGCCACAAGTGGTGGGAGGGAAGGCAGTGAGGATACAAAGGGCACCACTCTGCCAAGGATAGTGGAAGTGATCACTCTGGGCAAGAACTAAGTGCTGAAAGTAGGTAAAGTCACAAAGATGATAATCTTTCAGTACCTTATTGCAAACCATAATGCCGAGCGAGAGAGAGAGAGAGAGAGAGAGAGAGAGAGAGAGAGAGAGAGAGAGAGGGAGAGGGAGAGAGAAAGGGAGAGGGAGGGAGGGAGAGAGAGAAGTGCCTGTAACAGAGATAGGATGTGGGGAGGGTCGTGGAAGGAGAAATTCCCAACATTGGTGGTGGGAAATGTACACAGGTGAAGGGCCCGGTGATGAAACATTGTATGACCGAAACCCAAATATGAACAACTTTGTAACTGTATTTCACAGTGATTCAATTATATATGTGTGTGCATTCAATAATTATATAAAGGGAAAAAATGACATGGGGATGAACCCCAGGAATGTTTTATGTAATACAGATATATGTATTGCATCTGAATGAGCACCAGAAATGTATAATTCATTAAAGTCCAAGCCTGAAGAATGAGAAAGGCGATGTGTTCCAGCCATTTCCTCATTAAAGCTGCAGCCCCAGATCCCCAAGGTTTCATGCCGGGAACTAGCTCACTTTAGTGTTACTTGCTACTCATTCATCTCTCTGCCCTGTAAGTCATGCTGAAACACACACTGAGACAAAGTGGAGAATTCAGATAGGCAAAACTACTCCATATTCCACTTTTGAATTGAAGACTTGACTACAGGATGCGCTATTAAGCAGCAACCAGGTAAGTGTAGAATGAAACTCTGAACTGGAATTAACTGTACTTTGTAGCAGTTCATAGTTCTATGGCAAGGATGAGATTTCACAAAATATAAAATCCCATATCGTAGAGTTGGTGTTTGACCATACTTGGGGTAGGATCAGTGTCCTAATCTATTTAAGGTGTGTTTCACTTTCTCATTAGCCTCACATGAACTGTTTGAATAATTTTTTGACTTTCACACCAACAGATTTTCTGCACCTATTTTTCCTACACCCCATACCCCTTCTCTTTTGGATAGGACTGACCAACTTCCAGTGCTCTATTCCCATAGTCTTGATATATGAGCCTTAGGACTCTGGGAATCTATTGATCTAAACTTCCCTAGATATCAAAATGGAAGACAGGAAGGAAGGACAACTAAGTGTAGAAAACTAGGTGCAATATCATTCTTTAGAATAGTACATAGGCAATTATATATATTTCACTGGATGCTGTTTTACACCAGAATATCAAATATCAAAACTTGTTTGAGCTTAAAGTACAGGAAATGGCAGATTTCAATGAACAGAAATCCTCCTTGAGGATTAATAATAGATTTGTGACTAATGTGACCATACTTAAGATTTGTAAAACCGGGTCCAGAGCCATAATCCAGTAAGGGCATTTGCCTTCTATGCGGCTGATCTGGGTTCCATCCCTGGCACCCTATGTAGTTCCCCAAGCCTGCCAGGAGTGATCTCTGAGCCAGAAGTTCCCAAAATAGATAACCCCATGGAGGTCAAAGAGACAGTACAGAGGGTAAGATGCTTGCCTTGCACTGGGTTCCATCCTCAGCATCCCATATGGTCCCCTGAATACTGCCTGAGTAACCCCTGAGTATCTCCAGGTGTGGCCCAAAACAAAAATGAAATAAAAATTGTAAAACCATCTATGTATGTTGGATTATTTATTTGGAATAGATACTATTTATTTAAAATACAAATTAGAAAAAGCAAAGAATATAACTACAAAGAAAAAACACTTTATGCCACCAAGTCACTGTTATGTGACTGGAAGAATTTCTTATTTATTTGGGCTAGGTCTGCTTGTTCATCCTTGTCCTCCTATGTTGTTAACACAAAGTCTGTCATATGTTAGAGGCTCAAAAAATAGAGTTGGCACATAGCGATTGAGATTTAATTAGAAAATGTCCAGTTGAAGAGATAGTACGATGGGTAAAGTGCTTGCCTTGCACGTAGCTCACCCTAGTCGAGTCCTGGTATCACATATGGCTTTCACTCAGTCCTATTAGGAGTGATCCTTGAGTACAGAGCCAGGAGTAACTCTGAGTCCTATTTGCCATCCTCACCCACCCTCCCCTGCCAATTTCAAATGTTTTGTAAAATGTCCACTTTATATCATGTTAAGTGAAATGAGTCAGAAAGAGAGGGATAGACATAAAAAGATTACACTCATTTGTGGAATATAAAGTAATAGAATGGGAGACTAACACCCAAGAACAGTAGAGATATGTACCAGGAAGATTACTCCACAGCTTAGAAGCCAGCTTCGAATGCTGAGGGAAAAGGCAGCTCAAATAGAGAAGGAACCACTAAGTAAAGGGTGCTTGGAGGGCCCGTTCAGGATGGAGGATGCGGGCTGAAAGTAGACTATAGACCAAACATGATGGCCACCTAATACCTGTACTGCAAACCACAACACCCCAAAGGAGAGAGAGAGCAAAAGGAAATGCCCTGCCACAGAGGCGGGGTGAGGTCTAGGTGATGGGGTGGGGGTGGTGGGAGGGATACTGGTACCATTGGTGGTGGAAAATGGGCACTGGTGGAGGGATGGGCATTTGACCATTGTATGACTTAAACGCAAGCACTAAAGTTTGTAAGTCTGTAACTGTACCTCACGGTGATTCACTAATAAAAAAATTTTTTTTAATGTCACTTTAGTTAGGGCAGTTTTTTTCTCTTAAATGACTCCTTAAAATTGATTTAAAGTTAACTTTTCATTGAAAAATATGATTTTCCTATAAGACTGAGGTTTGTTAGTCACCAAAATTAAATACAAATATGTATTCCAGTATGCCCTGCTATTAAAAGAGCAAGTACATTTTAGGTGCTATTTCACTCTAATATAGCACTATAGTTAGTTTTCCACCATATTTTAAGAAAATAGCTTAAAGCAGTGCTGAGATGTTGCACTTTAGAATATTGATCTCTTGTGCAATGTATACATACATATATATATTTTTTTAAATTTTTAAATTTATTTATTTTTAATTAGAGAATCACCGTGAGGGTACAGTTACAGATTTATACACTTTTGTGCTTATACTTCCCTCATACAAAGTTCGGGAACCCATCCCTTCACCAGTGCCCATTCTCCACCACCCGTAAACCCAGCGTCCCTCCCACCCTCCCCAATCCCATCTCCCCCCCACCCCACCCTGCCACTGTGGCAAGGCATTCCCTTCTGTTCTCTCTCTCTAATTAGCTGTTGTGGTTTGCAATAAAGGTGTTGAGTGGCCGCTGTTCTCAGTCTCTAGCCCTCATTCAGCCCGCAACTCCCTTCCCCCACATGGCCTTCAACTACAATGTAGTTGGTGATCGCTTCTCTGAGTTGACCTTTCCCCGGAACGTGAGGCCAGCCTCGAAGCCATGGAGTCAACCTCCTGGTACTTATTTCTATAGTTCTTAGGTGTTAGTCTCCCACTCTGTTATTCTATATACCATAGATGAGTGCAATCTTTCTACATACATATATATTTTTGAGCACTTAGAATATGCCTGGTGTAATCAGCTCTAGGACTCTGCAAGGACAGTGTCAATAAATAGATAGTGTTTGTTTTAATCCAGTGATACTATATGTAGAAATCCAAGGAAGGAAAAATGAAGTGTGAGTTCATTTTGTGAAAGTTCACTTTCATGTGAAAGTAAGAGAAAACCACTCCATCCAATTTAAGTGTAACAAGAATTTAATGGATGGATAATGGGAGCACTGAAAATTGATGGGCAGCCTAGCCTAGATCACCAGGACAGGAAGCTGGCAGGAGCCAGGCAACTCTGGGCACAGCTTCAGGTGAGGGCAGCAGGTTAAGTCATGGCAGCAATGTCATGATCAGGTAAAATTTCTGGAGTCAATGAACCCAAATCCATTGCTCGTTGTTGTTATCAATTATACCCATTCCCTGTTGTCCTAATTTGAAACATTTGTCTATTCATTAGCTGGGATAAGGTATCTTAGATAAGGGCCTTCGTCACAGAGAGGACCTGGGTCCATATTTCAGAATGAAATCTCTGAAAGAAAAGTAGATATTGGATGGCTGGAAAATAAACATTGACTATAGGAAATGGGGTGTCAGGGTCAAATGAATTCATGAAAATGCTGAAAACCTGCTCTCTGCCATCATTACGTTAAAGGCTCTGAAATGTTGCAGAAAAGAAATCCTTTTCATTGTCTTAAACAACTCTCCTAAAATTTAGGTAAGTATGGTCATTTGAAAAACTTTCCAGTTTACCCTAACACACATTGAGAGTCACTTTCGAACACTGAAAGTTTTTATAGTTCTCTCCCACCTCTCCTCACTCCCGTTCCCAATTTGTTATCAGCCTGTCAGCGGACCAAGATATGAAAGCACAGCATAAGTCTAGTTTTATCAAAGATTCTTTTAAAAAATCTGTATGTTAACAGCTCTGTGACAGTCTGAGAATGTTTGGACTATCTCTAGACAGATCAGATTTCAGCCTATAACTATATCATTAAAGAGAACTATACTATAGTGCCTCCTTCAAGTCCAGAGCAAACACCTGTCATAGCTGCCTGGTCCCAAAGCAAATGAGAAGTTGAGTGTTATTAATGTCAGCGTCACGGTTTTCTGTTACATAGCAGGAAATAGCAGTGGTGACATTAAAGAATCACTGAGCCATATTTCTAATTACTATACTTCTAGAGAGAACAGATCATTGTTATTTGTGCCAAAACCAAAATTAATTTTGGGCTGGCATTCTCTACATTTTCAAGCAGAAAATACAAAATAATTCTAGCTAACACTGTTTATTCAATTACCTGTGGGCATACTTTTGTAGCTAATTCATCCTATTCATCGGTGGTCACTATTACTCAAAAATCTTTTCTCATAGTTATACTATAGGTAAATGTTGTCGTTAACATTTTTGATGTCTATGAAGCACTGATCTAGCCTGAGAGTTGCCTGAGAGTTTCCTGCGCTCATGGGAGAGCCTGGCAATCTCCCCATGGTGTATTCATATGCCAAAACTAGTAACAATGATGGGTCTCATTCCCTGAACCTGAAAGAGCCTCCAATGCAGCACTGTTGGGAAGGACGAGTAAATACAGGCTTCTAAAATCTCAGGGCTAAGACGAATGGAGACAGTACTGAGAGCACTCAAGAAAATCAACGATCAACAGGATGATGATGAGGATGAGGATGAGGATGAGGATGGTGATATTTCTCTGTCATATTTTCTGCTGCCAATGCTGTTGTTATTTTTTTCTGTTTTGAGTCTGAACAGCAAAACTCATCATGGATGCTTAATATTTATTGTACTATAAAGCCCCTACACATCAAAAATATTTTAATTATATTAATAAATGGGTATAGATAAAATACAAAGCAGATTCTTAGTCATCTTTAGGGTGACTATTTTTTTTTGCTTTTTCTATATTTTGTTGTTGTTGTGCATTTCCAGGAGTACTCTTATTCTTGAGTCTATCCTCAGGTGAGGATTGACAGTGCTCAAGGCTGCTCAGGGAAACATATGCAGTACTGGGAATCAAACCCCAGTCATCCACAGGCAAGACAAATGCCTTCCTCACTGTATTATCTCTCTGGTGGGGGTGAGGAAAATTTAAATGTATATAATTATATTGTTTTCATGTCTCAGATTGGCAAAGATATCAGGGTGCAAGGAAAATCTTCCCATCCCATCTATTTCTTTTGAAGCTGGATAAAATAACAAATTGATATCAAACAGATTAGTAGGAGGAAAAAATGAAGATTAATGATATGAACATGGAGAATTTGAAAGACTAACACTTCTAAAATAGGAGCTGGAGCGATAGTACAGTGGGTAGGATGTTGCATGTTGCCAACCCTATATTCTGTTTCCAGTATCCCATATTGTCCCCTGAGCACCACCAGGAGTAACTCATGAGTGCAGAGCCAGGAGTAAACTCTGACAGCATCAATAGGTGTGACCCAAAAAGCAATAGATTAATTAATTAATTAATTAATTAAAAGGGGCAAAATAACGGGTCTCAGGCCCAGTCTAAGGAACCTAAGGTATTAAGGAGAAAGAAAAAACATTACATGACAAGAAGGAGGTGACTTTGTCTTTATTCCATGAATAAAAGAATGAGTTTTCTCAGACAGAAAGGAAATGTTCACTCATATCCCTACATCTGGATGGAAACCTCAAACTAGATTGTAGGTTGAAAAAGGGAGCGGTGATTCCTTGAATGGGGAAAAGGATCAAAATGTTGGAAATGACAATATCTTCTCCAAAAGCAAAGCTCAAAGGACTAAACAAAGGCAAAATCTTCCCTCTGCCTCCAGCGCTTTCAATACTAAACATAAAATAATCTGCGTTCTCTGAGTAACAGTACGGCACCTCAGTTGGTCTTAACCCCCCATACCAAAATAACAGACAATAGATTATATGTCTACTCTAGATATATTACTAAAAGCCTATCTGACCCTCTTGGAGAAATATTTATCCTACAATCTAAAAAAAAACGTAATGCAAGTTCCCCTTGCTATGATTTGGAAGGTTATTTTTTGACACCTTAAGCGTGTTTAAATTAAAGAGACGTAAAATCCATTTTCATGACATTAATCAAATTTTAGGCTGGAGAGATATTATAGCAGGTAGAGCATTGGCCTTGCATATGCCTGACCAGCATTTGACCCCTGGCATTCCATATGGTCCCTGTAGCACCACCAGGAGTGATTGCTGAGCACAGAGTCAAGAGTAAGCTCTGAACATAGCCTCAAATGTTTGTTGTAACAAAAAAATTGTGAGGATACTAAGTGGCCACTGAAAAAATAAAGATTTACATTGTCAAATATATGTCATTAGGTATATTTAAAAAGTTGAGGATCACCGGAGGCCACACACATGTGCGGCCTCTCCGCAGCTGCACAAGCGTGAATCCAGACCCAGCAAAACCTCTTTCAGCATGGGCAACTCCTCGCAGAATGTCTCCAGCCTGAGAACTAAGCCTCGGCCCCGTGCCCGCCCAGGAGGGGAAAGGTATTTCTCTCTCTCTCGCCTCTTTCTCTCCGGGGATGAAGGGCGCAGTGGCCGCCATATTAAGACGACCAAAGATTGGGTTTTCAAGCCTGCAATTATCTAATATCTGGAAGAAATCTCCCTGGACTTCTTGTTAAAGTACAGAAATTCAAAACCTTATTTGTCTTCACAGTAGGTCTGAATCTAGTGGGGTACTCCTAACAACAATAGTGAGGTTTGTGTTGAAATATTGAATGTAACCAAAGTAAACAGAATGTAAAATGAAACTTATCAGTTACAAGGTAGGGGATGGGGGGGCGGGATGGGAGGTGTACTGTGGGGTTTTTTGGGTTTTTTTTGGTGGTGGTATATGGGCACTGGTGAAGGGATGGTTGTTTCAGCATTGTATAACTGAGACCTAAGCCTGAAAGCATTGTAATCTTCCACACGGTGATTTAATGAAATAAAATTAAAAAAAAAAAAGTTGAGGATCAGGGCTGGAGCGAAAGCACAGCGGGTAGGGCGTTTGCCTTGCACGCAGCCGACCTGGGTTCGATTCCCAGCATCCCATATGCTCCCCTGACCACCGCCAGGAGTAATTCCTGAGTGCACGAGCCAGGAGTAACCTCTGTGCATCACCAGGTGTGACCCAAAAAGAAAAAAAAAAGCTGAGGATCAATAGGCATAATATAATTAATTTCATGCAAAAGTAGAGGAAAGAGGAAATGAAACATCTGGGTGATAATGTTCTTCTATTTTATGGCTCGGGGTAAAGGACAAAGTTTAACCTGAAACTTCAGTCAGTCCCACTCAGATATACAGACCCTTGGATCTTAGCAGGACACCACTGCCATGCCTACTGATCCAGGGACCTTTCACATGTCCTAGGACACCAAAAAGGTCAGGATGTTCTGTTTAAAGGTGGCATGACACCAGATTAATGGAAATGTTCCAAACTCTAGCACAGGAGACAACTGCATGGAGCACAACTAAAAGAAGGCTTGGTTCAAGGCAGGGTTCACTGTGATGGAGGATGATGTTGCTGGGAGCAGTTCTGCGTTCAAGATTTCTTCTTGCCTGGTCCTAGTTCCAAGACCATATCCTCTTGCTAAGTCCACTTTTATCATCCCAGTGCAGGAGAAAACCAATCCAGTCTACACAAGTTAGAAGTTTCACTCTTCCTCATCATGTTTTTTTCCCTAAATTGCTTCTTTTTGAGGACACTCAAAACCCTTCTTTTCTGCTGATCTTCCAAACCTTATAAGGAAACAAATGAATCTCATTTTTCTGTTTCCCATGTTCTCATTTATAAAGTTACCCCTCCTCTGTGGCAAGTTTTATAAAATTCCTACTTGGTTAGATGTGAATTAAGTCCATTTACTGTGAAATGCCAACAATTTAAAGCATGTTGAGAACATCTAGAAATAGCCTAGATATGAAATTTGTATTCTCTTTGGAAAGGGGGGTGGGTGACATAACTGTTTCATTTTCATTTTATTTCTGGACTGCTTTTAACTGTATAATAGTTTATGTTTATAATTTAAAATGTAGTCTTAATGCTATGTATTTTATGATGTTTAATATTAGAACACTACATACACTTATAAATATTAAGTAAAAAGTAAAACTATACAATTTTTAATTGTATGACTGTAAAATAGTAGGCATTACAAAAAATGTTCTTAAATATTTTGGTAACTTTGATTGTAATTAATTAGACCACATTGGCCACTATACAACTATATCTTTGTATAAGCCTCACATAGCTGAAAGATGAAGAAACAACAAATAAAAATTGATCCCCTACATTCAACACTTAACATAGACCCGTAATTTTTAAACTTTAAGCTCTAATTTCCTATTCTCCTGATCCTTTCCCTTTCTTTTTAGCTGCAGTGACAAACCAATCACACTATTTTGGTTCATTACAGTTCTTGACTTCAGTTTTAAGTGGGAGAAACAGATTCTGGTTAACTTTGGACAGACTGAATTTATTGGAAGAATATTGGCAGCTCAGATGAACTCAGTTGAGTTACTCAAAAGGAAAACCAAAAAAAAAATTATTTTTTTTCTTAGAAGATCCAGAAACCCAACTATTTAGGCCAGTCTAATTGGCCCATTCCTGTGCTGAATTGGAGGAGGAACAGGGAGGACAGACCTAAAAAAAAATCTAATGGGAAAAAATGTCATAGAACATACATAAATGATTCCAGTTCCCAGAACTATAGCCATTTTCTTACTTCAGCAAAGGACAAAGGAATAACAAGTAAAAACAATAACTGTTTGTTCCCTCCATCTTTTAAGTTGATAATTGAAGAACTTGAACTTTCTTTTATTATTTTCTGTCCTGATTTATGATTGCTTAAAAGCATATTTCCACTGGAATCCGAATTATAATTTTAAGCACTATAGCACTGTCATCCTGTTGTTCTTTGATTTGCTCGAGCAGGCACCAGTAACATCTCCATTGTGAGACTTGTTGTTACTGTTTTTGGCATATAGAATATGTCACAGGTAGTTTGCCAGGCTCTGCCATGAACAATTTTAAAGCAAATTAAAGTGAAAGTTCCTTTTAATTATGTACATTCTCTTTAAAAGTAATAAATCACTCCTGGATATATAGATAATTTCTCAGAAACCCTGTTCAGAACACTCTCTCTCTTATACTTATATACAGAGAGAAGTTGATGATACTTTAGTCATAGGAATCCCAAGTCTAACTCCATCCTCATACTTCCCACCATTTGATTCATTATGAATTAAACATGTCATCTTCTGTTTAAGCTAGATTAATTTAGGGTATCTTTAAGAATCATTTTCAGCAAAAGAATCTTGACTAGTACATCTAAATGTCAAAATATTTTCAATTTGGGGCTAGAGAGACAGCATAGGCTTAAGGCACTTCCTAGCATGCAACCCACCCTGGCTGGAACACCAGTGCCTTCGGGAGTGATCCCAGAACAATACCAGATGTGACCCCTCCAAAAATGAAAAAAGACAAATCAAAACAAAACAAATAATCTTTTCAATTCTATATAGCAGTCTAGGACCCCACGTAAAGCTTATTTTAAATAAAATATACATGTACATGGTGGTCTGAGGTTTTGATTATGTTTTTGATTTTAGATGGGTCCCTCATTTCATAGTAATTCATTGAATTATATATTGTTTTATGGGAAAACTTATTTTTTTGATGACCACTAAAAAAAATCAGCACTATCAAGAAATTTGAAGGAAGGAGAATTGATATGGCATCTGACCTGGGTTGTAAATACTAGTTTTGTTTTTAGAGACTGGGTAGGTGGTTCAAGCAGAGCATGTGCCTAATATGTCTGAAGTTCTGCATTTGATCCCTGGTACCCACGCTCTCCAGTAGCTGGGCATCACCAAATTTGGCCCTGGGTCCTGAGCACTGCTATGTTTAGTCCCAATAATAGATAGATTTTATTTAACTAAACATATATAAGAGAAATACTTTTCCTCCACCTTCTCATGTTCTGTGATTGAGGCCCCGCATTAAACTGACAAAAGGAGATATGGTGCCACCAGCAGGTAAACCTGTACCTGTGAGGCAAGTGCATCAGCAGCTTGATGATGCCTTCAGACTTCCAGATACCCCAAAATTGCTGCTGCGCATTTGATCAGACCCTAACAACTTGGGGTCAAGTTTACCAAGAACTGGATGGCAAAAGTGAGGTATGTGGGAGACACACCCACAAACTATCTCCAGCTCAGCTATACAAGCTCATTTATTGGCCTTATTTCAGAGACCCATAAATCTCGAAAGAGAACAAAAGATGCAGTTAGGGCCTGTAGTGCAGAGGTAGGTAGGAACCCATGACTGAGAGCCCCAGGTTCACTTGGATCAGGAATCAGCCTCCTAGCCCCAGGCCCCCAGATTTCCAGTAGCTTGGCAGTCACACCCACAAACTGGCCCCGGTGCCATGTAATCCCATCAATGGCCAAGACCCAGAGACTATAAACTAAAGCTCCCCGAAGAGAGCACAGCAGAATGCCCTAACCCCACACCAGGCTGTCTTCACCCGGGCACCTTGGAGTGGGGCAGGTTGAGTTTCCCTCCCTGCCCCTAGCAGAACCCTGGCAGCTCAAAACCTCCAGAACCCAACCACTGCCATGCCTAAGGCCACTCTCCACATGCTCGGATGAGCCTTACCAAAAATGGCATGAACCTCACCAGAGAGCGGATTGGCAGGGAAACCCAGATACTCGGGAACCCGTGGCTGAGATCTCCAAGCCTGCTTGGATGGGGCTGGGCCTCCTCCCTCCAGGTCCCCAGTTTTCCAGAAGCTCGTCAGTCACACCCACAAACTGCCCCTGGTGCCATGTAATATCATCAATAGCCAAGACCCAGAGACTATAAACTAAAGCTCCTGGAAGAGAACGACACAGAATTTCCTGGACATTATATTCTATCCACAACAAGCAATACAAAACAAATCGTCTAGCATTGCCTTTTCAGCAGGTTTGAGTGGTGGTGAGACTGGTGTCAAAATACTGAATGCAACCAAAGTAGAGAGAGAGTATGGGGGAAATTGTCTGCTATACAAGCAGGGGAAGGGTTGGAACAGGGTAGTGGGAGGAATATTGGGGATTTTGGTGGTGGAAAGTGTGCACTGGTGAAGGGATGGATGTTTGATAACTATATGACCAAAGCTCAAACATGAAAGCTTTGTAGCTGTATTTCACGATTAATCAAAAAATGGGGGGGAGAACAATAATAAAATAATAAAATAAAGTTAACATTCAGAATAGAATAAAAAAGAAATTAATGTGGAGTTCATGCCCAATTCAATCAGTTTAACCAATGGCTGAATAAATAGTAGTACTCCTACATTATTAAAAAATAAACAAACTGGCATAAGATGGAATAACAGAAGAAAAGTCATATTAATTTTATTTATTATAGCATTTATATTTCTATGCATGCTATGTTCTTCACGGAAAAAATAGGCGCAGTGAAGTGGATACAGCTAGAAGTTTATATGCCACCCTTTCAACCCTTATAACAAAGGGCAATAAATTGTGGAAAAGTAACACGACAAAGAAAAAAGTTTTGGATTTATAGGCATAGTATATTGTGGAAAGTGAAATATAAGGAAACACTGTGTGGGGGAAGGGCACCTTTGCAAGCCTTATTGTGCAGACGAATCTTAGTGCAGACTCCTAACTCCAGTAAAAAGCACTGTTCTCCCAGTACAGGAGACAGGAAGGGGCACCGTCACAGAGAGATGGGTGCATCGCTCACTGCCTGGGGCAGATGAAGGGAGAAGAGCCTTAAATGTTTGCTGCTTCCCAGCATAAAGTAATCATTATGCCACGACAGTATATTTTTGGGTGGAAAATTCTGATCTCTCATAATAATCTTGGAATCTTATATCATGGTACTTTTAGGATTGCAGAGCGTTATTCATTCTCATTCTCGTTACTCACAATTGAGTATTACTCACTATGAATATTATCCATTCCTTTTTTTGTCTTTTATGAACAAAGGCTCAGAAATTCATCGAGATTGTAATAGTAGAATTTGGACTTACATTCACAGTTCCAGCTCCCAAGTTCAGTACCTTAAAGATAAAGCTGCTTAGCAGTGGAGTAAAGAATCACAATAGAAGGTGGTAGTGGGGAGAGGGGAGGTTTACTGTGATTCTTGGTGGTGGAATATGTGCACTGGTGAAGGGATGGGTATTCGAGCATTGTATAACTGAGACTTAAACCTGAAAGCTTTGTAGCTTTCCACATGGT
The DNA here is from genome assembly GCF_027595985.1 of Sorex araneus. Classification (NCBI taxonomy): domain Eukaryota; kingdom Metazoa; phylum Chordata; class Mammalia; order Eulipotyphla; family Soricidae; genus Sorex; species Sorex araneus. Next base: position 123,527,619 of record NC_073305.1, on the reverse strand, counting down.
GATTCAATAAAAGAATAAATTTTAAAAAAAGAATCGCAATAGAAATAGTCTATACCAATTCTTCCACTGAACCCCCAGGGAATCTGGCATTCATCACTATAACTTATTATCACATGTTACTCAACTTGTGTGCCCATTTGATATGCTCTATTAAGTAGTAAGTTCTTCAATAGCATAGATATTGTTTTGCCCATGATTTTCAAATTATGCTTTTGTCCCTTTTACCATTACTGACAAGCATTTTAAAAAGTGCTCATAATACTTATTAGATGATGAATAGATAGATGAGTGGATGATCATGAGTTAAGAAGCAATGAAATAGAAAAGTTTTTGGCCCCATTTTAGTTGAATTGTAAATATTATTTAGTTGAATTGTAAATATTAGTAGAAAGGTACTGAGAAATAATTTCAACAAAGACATTGGAACAAATTAGAAGATGCCAAAATTATCTGATGCACCTTACCCACTGCATTACCTTTCTGGTCCCTAAATGCTGTTTGTTTTTTTTTTTAAGTAAAAACAGATTTTATTGGGAGGTTTTTAGGTAGGGAAAGGAGGGAAAGTGAGAGAGTTAGACGCTCAAGAGACTTGGGCTTCTCCAGAGACGAAGGGATCCCCTACAAACATCCCAGCCTTAGATATGAAATCATGAAAGTACACATCTCAAGAAATGCAGGTCCCACTTGTGCTAGGGTGCCACATGTGCTTGGCCATGTGGTCACAAGCAGCACATGGGCTCAGGCAGTGTCTGCATCATTTAAACAGATTTAATTACATACTTTTATTAGGGTATATAGATAACTTTAAAAGCTTTGTCTTCAGATTGCTTGTTCTTCTTAATGAGATGGGTGAAGGGTTCTTGTAATTTTATAGGATTTAAGTGCTACATCTAGTACATAGGTGGTATGTGAAGAAGAAAATCAATGCTGGCGATTCTGCGACTTTGACTAGGGGAATCTCCTTTGTCCATATGAGGAGTGTGAGATACAATTACAAGGCTAGGAAACTGCTAAAGGAGCTGTGGCAGGGGGAATTCTATTATTTTATTTGGGGGAGGCCAAGTTCTACTTGCTAGGAAAGCAATGAAAACCAAAGCACCAAAGGCAGAGTCACAGTTAAGGTGGCAGAGTCGTGTTTAAGGAGGCAAATGTAACCAGGTGCTTAGGAAGTGCAGAACGTCTTCATCATGACTGAAGATGAAGTGATAGTGACATTGCTTTACATCAATTTCCTGTTGCTTCCATAAAATACCACAAATGTATAAATTGGAAGCAAAATAAATGTATTATAGTTCCATAAGTTGGAAGTCCAACCTGAGTCTCACTGGGCTAATATCAATCTTACTTCCCTTGGCAAATTTAAATCACTTTGCCATATAAAGCATCATATTCACAGATGGCAGAATTTGGGACATGAGCCTCACTGGGAGTCATGATTTACTGTATCCTTCCCCTTTAGGATTGTATATACAACAGGTCTGACTGAGAATCCTACATAAGTAGATGTACGTTCATCAAAGAAAAACCTGGAGATAAATAGAGAAAGACCAACCTAAAAGTCATTATGTTTTCTCAGAATACTTTTTTCTAATCCAAATCAATGAGCTCTACTGTCCTTAAAATGAACATATATTCATTAAAATAAAGTTTAGACAGTCCCCTTACTCACCCATCCAGACCATGGTACCTGGTTTGTATTTCTTGCAGAATTTTGTCATTACAATTTTAGAAACTTTGCAACATTAGGTTGGCATAAGCCAAGATAGGACTACTTATTCCATAGAAAGAGTGAACACTATATAATTGGAGTCTTTCCCCTAGGATATCCATATCACTGAGGGTATATGAATTTACAAATGAATGCTACCACCCGTCAGTTTGGGATACACATTATGCTTCAAAGATAATGACTGGCTACAGCAATTAGTCAGGGACTTCCAGACAAATGCCAAGACCAAATAGAACACAATTTTGTCTAATTAGCTTCTTATCTCCAGTAAGATGTGCAGGATTCAGTTGATTAGCTGCTGGAGAGTTGCCCAGGCTAATCAGAGTTATTTTCTACCAAAACTGGGCAGGCATGGCAGGAAGGCCACACTTCATTAGTAATACTTCCTAGTCTTAGCAATATTATAGAGAGCCACAAATCAATGCTTGATGAGAGCTCAAAGATTTCAGAATTGGCCTAGCAGAAGCATATTTTGCAGAAGATAAAATGAATGTTTTGGAATCAGCTTGAACCCACATTCTTCTGTTAACAAAAAACTTTGAGTTTCTACTCAGAATGTAGACTACCAAATAAATGTATTGGGGATATGTAAACATATCTGGTATAAACAGATGGTGGGACGAGGAGAAAGAAATCAATGGATAAGAAATTTTAACATAAAGTAAATTGATTGTGAAAGTACTTAGTAGGGTTATCTCAGATTTTTCCAACTTGAGTTGAGAAGCCTCAAATGCAGTGATATATAAACGGAGTTCACTAAGAGAAAAAAATTAATATTCACTGAGTATAGTCTATATTAGCTTCAGGAGGAGGAAGAGATTTGGGTGACACCAGTGGTGTTCAAAGGTTTACTCTTGACTCTGAGCTCAGGGGAGCAAACAGTGCTGGGGATTGAACCAGATTGGCCACTTGTCTGGCAGGCACCATACCTTTCTATTACCTTTCTGGTCCCTAAATGCAATTCATGTAAAAACATTTAATTTTTTTAATTATATTTAGTTCTTCAGACACTGACCACATAGGTAATATTATTATTCCCATTTTATGTCTGAGGAAACTAAAGTTTAAGAAACCTTCAAAAGGTCTCATAGTAAGAGATGAATCTGGGAGGGTATGAATTAGCAATTTTAAAGGATAATGGAGAGAAAAGTGTTCCAGTAAAGGGAGCAGCACAGGAAAATTATGATGGGTTCCAGGAAAGAGGTAGCTCATGTGACCGAAGATTCAAGTGGAATGTGATGAAATATGGAACATCAGTGCAAAGCACACTCTGGATGTGAAGCACCAGTACCAGGGTTCATTTGTTTGTTAATCAGGATAATGAGACAGGTGGCATATTTTTTAAAGGAACATAGAAATATTGATATGGAAGCAGAGGAGGAAAGATAATGAGGAGGATTTAGACCAGGAAAGAGATGAGGAGAGGGGTCAAATATGAATAATGTAGGGGCCAAAATATGGTTAGATTTGAAGCTACAGCCCAGATTCTTCTTTGACTCTTGCAGAGAGCATGCTTTTCATTACTGAATGGGGCCATAGGAGGAGGCCATAGGAGTTCTGTGAAAGGCTATGGGGAGTTGGTTCAGAAGGTTACTCCTCAAAGGCATGTCCTGGGACCAGCTGCCCACCTAGGAGGGAGTTTTTAAGTAGCAGATATCTCTGTGGAGACTGGACTAATAGATTTGAGAATCAACAAAGCACACATGGAAATAGAAGCCAACAATGGGACTAAATCGCCTGGGAGAGTAGAGCAAATGGTCCATGGTTGGAAGCCTGCCTCAGGGGTTGGGGGGAAGGCACTTGGGAGAAAGAAGGGACCATTATGACAATGATTATTGGAAGGGATCGCTTTGCATGGAAGACATGAATGTGTGTTGAAGGCGGGTAAAGGACCAAATATGATGGCCTCTCAGTATATGTATTGCAGACCATAACTCCCAAAGGATAAAGAGAGAGACAGAGAGAGAGATAGACAGAGAGAGAGAGAGAGAGAGAGAGAGAGAGAGACGAAGCTGCCTGCCATAGAGTCAGACTGGGAGGTGGGAGTGGCATGTGGAATATGGGGTTAGTGGTGGGAAATGTACACTGGTGGAGGGATAGGTGTTGGAACATTGGATGACTGAAACCCAATCATAAACCTTCTCATGATGATAAGAAAGAAAGAAAGAAAGAAAGAAAGAAAGAAAGAAAGAAAGAAAGAAAGAAAGAAAGAAAGAAAGAAAGGAAGGAAGGAGAAGGAAGGAAGGAAGGAAGGAAGAAAGAAAGAAAGAAAGAAAGAAAGAAAGAAAGAAAGAAAGAAAGAAAGAAAGAAAGAAAGAAAGGAAGAAAGAAAGAAAGAAAGAAAGAGAGAGAAAGAAAGAAAGAGAGAAAGAAAGAGAGAGAAAGAAAGAAAGAGAGAGAAAGAAAGAAAGAAAGAAAGAAAGAAAGAAAGAAAGAAAGAAAGAAAGAAAGAAAGAAAGAAAGAAAGAAAGAAAGAAAGAAAGAAGTAAAGAAAGAGAAAAAAGAGGGAGAGAAAGAGAAAAAAGAGGGAGAGAAAGAGGGAGAGAGGGAGGGAGGAAGGAAGGAAGGAAGGAAGGAAGGAAGGAAGGAAGGAAGGAAGGAAGGAAGGAAGGAAGGAAGGAAGGAAGGAAGGAAGGAAGGAAGGAAGGAAGGAGGGAACGAGGGAAGGAAGGAGGGAGGAAAGGAAGGAGGGAAGGAAGGAAGGAGGGAAAGTTGCCTGGGAGACCTTATAGAAAGAGATGAGCTAAAAGCCTAGAAAAAACACTGACAATAAATCCATATTTAAGAGGCACATGAAAAGTGGGAACCACAAGAAAATTAAGATCAGACCACAGAGAAATATTATGGAAAAGAATATCTCAAAAAGAAAGATATGGCTAGCTGGACAAATGCTATAAAGAATCAAGAAAGATGAGGAATGAAAAGTCTTAGGAAAGGACAGTCAGTCTTCCTTAGAGTTAGCCACTGGGGTTCCCTGGTGTGGTAAGCAGTGGTTGCATCCAAGGGCTCACTGAGATCTAAGCCTGTTGGAAAGGGGTGAGATGTGAATGAGAGGTTCAGGATTAGAAACAACTCCTGTTGGGTATCTGACTCTGACAGGAGAAGAGAGACAGGAGAGAGGATTTGGGTCACCAAATTGAGAAGAAATTTTGTTAAGTTAGAAGAATTTTGACCACATTATATTCTGCAGGAAAGAGACTGTACAGTTAAAGAACTCAGGGAGTAATATGGTGAATGGAAAATCATTGTGACTCAGAGTTAAAACCATAGCAAAGGCAGTAGGAGAGACCCAATAGACACTGGGTCGTGGACAGAGAGGGTGGCTCAGGCTTCAGAAAGGTGGGAGGGTAATCTTAATGCACACAGATTTTATTTTCCTCACAAAAAAAAGGCATCAAAATCTTTTACACAGAAGATGAAAGTCAAAAGAACCCCCATTTTTGTGCTGGGTATACATGCTTGTGGAGTGGTAAACAAATCCTGATGGTCCTCATATCATGCAGTGAATGCCTGGAACTTTGAGGTACATATTCTTAACTAGGGGACCCAAGACTGTATTGTTGGCCAAAGTAATAGCCAATGGAGTGTTGGCCTTGCACGCGGCCAATCCAGGTTTAATCCCCTGCATCCCATATGGTCCTCTAAGCACTGCCAGGAGTAATTCCTGAGCATAGAGCCAAGAGTAACCCCATGAGCATTGTCTGCTGTGGCCCAAAAACAAAATGGATAAATAAATGTGTTGTTGTTCTGGAATGCATAAAGGGTTTTACAAACATCATATCAGTTCCTTTCTCCTCCGTCTTTCCATCACAGAACTTCACTGGGAGTAGAGATAAGATAAATTTGAATCATTTTTTTACAAACAAAAACTACTAAAGGAGGCTGGATAGTACAGTGGGTAGGGCATTTGCCTTGCATGTGGTCAACCCGGGTTCGATCCCCAGCATCCCATATGGTCCCCCAAGCACCACCAGGAGTAATTCCTGAGTGCAAAGTCAGGAATAACCCCTGAGCATAGCTGGGTATGACCCAAAAAGCAAAGAAAACCTACTCAAATATGCATTTTGAAGTCAGAAGGTAGCTGGCTTCAAATATTGTATCTTAGCACTACACAAACATGTACACAAAACCTACAAAACAAACAAACACACTTAAACTTCAAAATACAAAAGGGTCAGGGATATGACTCGTGAGGCTAGTGCACCTGCTTGCATGTGAGGCCTGTGTTCCATCCCCAGCACCACCTCATCCTACAGGCATGACTAAGACTGACCCCAAAGCACTCTAAGCATATCCTCTAAGCACTATGCCAGGAGTAATCTCCAAGTACTGCTTGATGTAGCTCTCAAACCAAACCAAAACTGAACAAAACATTAAAACATTTGACAAAAAAATAAAAATAAAAAACTGGTGCTGACAGTTTTTGCAATATACTTTTTTACATACAAATATCTGAAATGTTGGAAACAGTTGTCATTTCTCCGGATGTGGAAGCAAAACACTTTGCTTGATGCTCATTTGTGAACACAGTGTAGGTGGTGCCACCTGCCTTTCTGTCAGCAGAGTTGTGAGTCCTGGTGGCTGGACATGTGGGATACAGGCTTTCTTTCCACTATCCATTTCTATCTGAAAGCAAAAGAACCTATAGAAAAGCCCAAGGGAGAGGCTCTGTGCCCTTCTTCTCTCATTTGAAGAGAAGCCAGAATTTTCTTGCCTATGAAGCTCTGTAAGCCTGTCCCAAGATGCACTAAATAGTAAAGACAGGCAAACATTCAGAGCTGAGTGTTAAGTGGGGATCTAAAGTCAGCAATCCATGAAACGTGGCTCCACAGAACCACACATTCAAAGACGAAAAGCAGTTCTCAAAAAACATCAGCAAAGGCTAGAGACTTGAAAGATGGCTCAAAGGAATACCTGAAGGATATTTGTCCAAACCCTAGACACAATGATATTCTTTTTCTTTTGTTTGTTTGTTTTTAATTTATTTTATTGAATCACCATGCGGAAAGTTACAAAATTCTCAGACTTATGTCTCAGTTGTACAATGCTCAAACACCCGTCCCTTCACCAGTGCCCATATTCCACCACCAAAAAAACCCCAGTATACTTCCCACCCCCCAACCCCCAACCCCTCCATCCTCGCCTGCATAATAAATTTCACTTCATTTTCTCTTTACCTTGATTACATTCCATATTTCAACACAAAACTCACTATTGTTGTTGGAGTTTCAACACAGAAGTCCACAGTGATATTCTTGATGGAAAATGTTTACCTATTTCCAGCAAGGAAGAGGGATATTAACAGACCTGGCAAATTACTAAATTGCCTACATAAGGGCTGTTTATGAGGAAAACAAGTGGTGGGTCAGGGAGTCAATTAGCTCACAGGGCTGGAGCACATGCTTTGTATGCATGAGACCCCAAGTTTTGTACTAGCACTGCATGGACTCCCAAGTATGGCTCTGGTGGCCCCCAGCATAGCCAGGTTGAATGTTTCACCTCGAGGCTGGAGCATCAGCTCACAGAGCCAGGAGGAGCACTGTCAGGAGTGATTGGTCCCCTGCCCCCAGATGCCCTGAGAAGTACTTGGAAGACTCCTCCCTGAAATAAAACCAACAAGTGCCACAGAAAGACAGCACACCAACTCTTGTAACATTTGATCAAGTGACCAAGAAACTTTCAAGCAGTAGTAAAAATGTGTTTAAGCCAGTGTTCAAATGTAAGCTAAGATGGATATCACATGTCTTTTCTCCTAACTCAATTTTTTTTGGTTCCCAATCCCTAAGCATACGATCTCATCATTAGGGGCAAGAAGAATAGCATGTCTCACTCTTGCCTTGCACGTGACTTTCTTGCATTTGATCCTTGACACAACACCACCAGGAGTGATCCCTGAGCACAGAGCCATGAGTAAACCCTGTAACCACAGGGTGTGATATTCCTCCCCTTCCCACCCTAGGCTCTAAAACCCCCACAGAAAACAAAGAGTAGAGAAAAGGAAAGTCGATCTGAAGCTCCCTTACCTGGGTCAGAGCAGGAGACCCTAATAATCGGCTCTCTCTTTCCTTGCCCTCAGGGCATTGTTATTTGTGAGGCTAAAAGCTACAGTTTTGTAAGGAGCTTTTGACTCTTTTCTTAGCTCACTAATCTGAATGAATGGATCATTATCCAATTTCCTCTTGGCCAAGGAGCTAGAACTGATTGGGCAGAACTGTGTTCTCCAAAAGGAAGTCTATGGCCCTAGGATGACAGCTAGCCTGAGAAAAGAAAGTCTGAGATCCAGGTCCTGCTTAGAAGATTTAATAATATGGGAACAAAGAGACGGTACTAGGATAAAGTCCTTTTATACACCTTATAGCAACTGCATGTGGTCACCAGAGCACTGCCAGGAGTCAGCCTTGAGCACTGCAGGGTGTGGTTCAAATCACCTTCCTCCCTCCCCCTAACCTAGTAGCCTCACCCAAAAGAACTTGGATTAATGAATGCTTATCATCTAAAGGAAGTCATTCTTCCTGTTTGGGAAGGAGCTAAAAATAAAATGTACAAGAAAGTCACCTTTTCTGAAACAGATAAAGAGCAGGATAAGGATTATTTTCCCCATAAGGAAAGGGAACCTGATTTAAACAAATAACGCATATAGATATAAAAAAAATCAATTATAAGGCTGCTTGATGGGTGAACTGAATCATATGTCTTTTCTCCTAAAAGACTAGGAGAATCATGTCTGAATCATGTCTTCTCAAAATTTGTATATGGAAGCTCTAACTGCCAATACCTTTAAATATAATCTTATTTGGAAATAGAGTCATCAAGATGTAGTTAGTTAAGACGAGATCATACTGGAATAGAATAGGCCCCTAATAGTGTGACTGGTACTCTTATTAAAAGAGGACATTTGGGGCTAGAGACGGTACAGCAGGTGAGGTGTTTGCCTTTCATGCTTCTGACCCGGCTGAGCCCCGGCACCCCAGAGCCTGCCAGGAGTGATCACAGGGCGCTTCCAGGAGTGACCTCAAAATGAAAAAAGAGACCAAAAGGGGATATTTAACAAAGAATGACCGAAAGATGTTCATGTGAAATGCAGACAGATCAGGCTGTCAAGTCAAAGAAGCTAAAGATGGCCAGCAAACTACCTGAAATTAGGCAAAAGACATAGTCTATCGAATAGTCCTAATAATCCCATTGAGGGTTGACGGCTCTAACACCTTCACCTCAAATTTTGAATGTGCAGAACTGTGAGAAAGTAAAATACTTCTGCTTTAGGCCATCTAATTACTGCTACTTTGCTACAGTAGCCCTTAAAAATGAATGTATAGTGTCAAAATGCTAGTTGTACATTGTTTTAAACTCTATTTAAAATATAGTTGTTTCTTATTCTGATATTATGTAGTTAACCATAGTTATTTTACAATACATATTAACATAGAATTGACTGCATATAATATATGTTTTAGTAAGTAGTGATTATTTAAATTTAATATACAATTTATCTTGCACAGCACCTGCTTGAGTAAACCTTGAGTTCCCACTAGTTTTATGTCTTCGTATTTTTATCAACAAACTGTGTCAAATCTAATTGCTTCATGCTAATCCAGATTGAAATCATATTTCCATTAAGACTGAGGATTTACTAAAAAAGCTTAAAGGATTATGTGTAGAAATAAAGTAAAGATTAAGGAACAAATCAGTAGCATCCATTTAAATGCAGTTGATTTTTAAAATGAACATAAGTTGTAAACCTGCACTTTACTATTAGAAATAAATGTTTATTAGGCTCGCGCTGTTAGTAAATTTCCATAAAAGAGCTAAAATATACGGAAGCAAGTGGTAATGATATTTGCCCACGGGGCTTGCAGTGAATGTAGTTAGGAAATTAGTATAAAAGTAAAAAACAATAAATAAGTTACTCTTTACACAAAATACCATAGATACTACTGCTGATCTTAAAAATACCCTTCATATTTTCTCTTGTGAACAAGTTGGACACTTTGCACTTACCGTACAAATGATCCCTTTGGAGAATCTTCTCTGAATTACCTATGGAAAAATGAAAGTTTTATCCATAGTTTAACTTTGGGAGAGTTTGGGGGCCACACATATTGTGCTCAGGGCTTACTTCTGGCTCTGCACTCAGGAATCTATCCATTTTTACACATATTTGAGTATTTGATTATTATCTTTATTTATCAGAATATAAGCTTGTGAAGATTAGTCAAGGATTTTTATCTCTGTAATTAGTATACTGAAATACAGTCAAGAATACTATATTCCTACTGGCATAAAGAAGCCCTCCTAGGCATGTTGTTGACTGAGTTAAGGAATGCAGATACCAAGTCAGGACACTCATTCCCTCTGAGCTTTGGTTTCTAAGGTGCACAATAGGATTAACATCAAGCTGGAGAATTCATTCACCAGTGAGACTTGAGAGTGTAAAGTAAGCCCCAATCCAGACACTATCCATGGTATCTACCCTTTAAGTCATTTGAATCCCCTAATTTAAAGTCTTCTACTCATCAAGCAGTTTCCATTAACATGGTCTGTAGTAGGACGCTTGCTTCTGTAACTGCCCCAGGATTCAAATTCAGGAACAATATTAGCACCTGGAAGTCCTTCAAATTTCCTGTTGTCAGGCCCTGACCAAGAGTCCTGTGTTCAAATCTCAGAGGGTTTGACAGGTTAGACAAGAGAAGGAATAGGCAGGTGAAGCTATCAAAGATGACCCTGGTACTCACAATCTTCAGTGGGTTTTGTCTCAGTGAGCATCAAGAAATCTAACAAAATTAATGAGTTAAAATGTCTTGGAAATTTGACAGCCAAGAGAGTAAAATCATTATGTTCTTTGATGTTATTCCAGGAAGTAGGAAGAGATGGGGAACCTCCTGAAGATGAACTCTGGGTCACAAGTTATATGTAGATTTATTAATATGCAGTCATTTCTGGGGCTGGAGTGATAGTACAATGGGTAGGGTGTTTGCTTTGCATGTGGTCGATCCAGGTCAATTCCCAGTATCCCATATGGTTCCTTGAGCACCCCACAGGGGTAATTCCTGAATGCAGAGCCAGGAGTAACCCCTGTGCATCGCTGGGTGTGACCCAAAAAGAAAAAAATGCAGTCACTTATACTGATTTGTGTCTTTCTTGGGAAAATTTCATATTGTCCAGCCTGCATTTCACCAGCAATACTTGCAGATACCTGGGGATACATTAGAACAGAGGAATGCCAATAGTTCTCATTAAAACAGGAGAAAGGGGCTGGAGAGATATTACAAGAGGGAGGCACTCACTTGCATACAACCACTTGGGTTCAATCCTCAGTTCCCCATAGAGTCCCCCAAGTCCACTAGCCCTCCCTGAACAAAGAGCCAGGAGGTAAACCTTGAGCAATGTCAGGTGTGGCCCAAAAATAAAACAAAAAAAGAACAGGAATCAAAAGACATGGGGCTGAGTGCAACAGTATACCTGAAATGTTTGGCCATGTTATCCAGAGCAGGCCAATAGCAAGCACAAATAGCAGTCTCCTAAGATGCTAGAAAATATTACAATGAATTTAGCAGCTTTAAAGTATACGAACCATTCTTTTATAGTTCTGGAAGTCAGAAGTCTGAAGTCAAACAGGTGTCTTCAAAGTCACCCTCTCTGAATTCTACCCAGGGAGGTAGAATCTGTTCCCTTGACTTTTCCAGCATTCTGTGACTCAAGATCTATTCATCCACCTTCAATGCCAGCATATTTGAAAACTTTTCCTCTATATCAACTCTTTCTCTGTCTCTTCCATGGAATCTTGTAACTGCATTTAGAGTGCACTAGTATAATCACTTCAAAAGTCTGGATTAATTACACCAGCAAAGTCACTTTTCCCCACACAGTTCTTTCATACCTGCTAGGGATTAGGACCTGATATATTAGGGGTCGTTATTCAGTCTGTCTAAATTTTATTCTTAATTAATCTGTGTTAACTGATCTTTAGAGTTACCCCAAAACCACTATTTGCATATATGTGAATCTGATAACTGTTCAACTGTTCGATTGGTTTCTGAGTTGGAAGATGAAAAATTATTCTTTTGCATGAAAAGTAGAGGAATTCATTGTGCATCTTGGGCAATAACCAGAATTTTTATTTTAGTGGGGAAAGCTATCCAGACAGCAGGGGTGGATGGAGTAATTCGCATGAATTGCATTTCGCTTCTCATCTGGCTCAAACCAGAAAAAACAAAAATGACCTGTGAGCAGACATTGGTGCAGAAATGAGCTGACTGAGAGTTCAGCATCTTGAGATTATAGAGTCAGGTTTTTTTTTCTTTTGTACACAGCTAGGCGGCTGCGGAGCGATGGGCACGGGGAAGCTCTATCTTCCCTGCCTCTGTATTCACATCTGCAAAGGAGGCTAGAAGGGGCTAGAAGGGGTGCAAGTGTGTGAGGTAAGAGGTTCCTCAGCCCTGCGTGCCCAAAGTCGGAATAAAGTAGGAGTTTCCCACTGTGGATTTTCTGGGGTCTGCCTGGAAAGGACGTGCCCCCAGTCCTCGCTGCCTTAGCTCCAAGTCTCTGCACCCCCGAGTGTTCTTGACAGCTGCCCCCCAGGTCTGGCGCCCTGTCGACCACGCCAGTCCCAGAGGATTCCCCCCAAAGTGTGGCCCTAGCTAAGATGTCCAATTGTATTTGCTTCACCCTTTAATCCAGCATGAGTGAGAGCGGGAGCGGGCCCTTGTATGCCTCAGTGTCCCCCAGAGCCCTTGGCACTCAAAAACATTCTCTGAGTCTCTGTACCTCTAGTCTCTGCGTCTCTGCGTCTACATGTCTCATTACTCCCGTCTCTAGAGTCACTTTTCTCATGAATAACAAACTCTCCAGCCTTTTAGAGTGAGGAAAGCTAGTAAAGGGAAAACCATGGGCAATGAAGTGTAGAGAGAAGGTGAGACACAATTTCAACTTCCAAAGCAGGAAGCATTTAGCAGGTGTATTATGAATTGAAAACAAATCATGATACACTTACCAAATATTAATATATTCAATGTCTGTACCTTTTAACCATTCAAATCTCTCCTTTTTTTTCATGTGCTTATTTTACTTTTATTTGTTTTTTAAGGCCTTACCCAGTGATACTCAGGACATATTCTTGGTTTTGTGTTCAAAAACCACTCCCGATTATGCCCGTGGAACCAATTTTTAAAGAATTTTTTGTGTGTTTCTGGGGGCCACACCAATGGTGTTAAAACTTATTTTTGGCTCTGTGCTCAGGAATTACTCCTGGCTGTGTCTGTGGAACCATGTGTGGTTCTGGGGAATGAACCAGGTTCTATTATGTAGAAAGTAAGCTCCTCTCCACCCCTGTACTATCTCTCCATCCCCAAATATTATTTTTATTTATTAAAAATATAGGACTGGAGCAATAGCACAGTGGGTAGAGCATTTACCTTGCACGCGGCCGACCCGGGTTTGATTCCTATGTCCGTCTCAGAGAGCCTGGCAAACTACTGAGAGTATCCCGTCTGCATGGCAGAGCCTGGAAACCTCCCTGTGGCATATTCAATATGCCCAAGACAGTAACAACAAGTCTCACAATGGAGACGTTACTGGTGCCCGCTCAAGCAAATCGATGAACAATGGGATGACAGTGTTACAGTGCTATTAAAATATGGGATATATATACACCCATGTGTATATATAAATCTACATATCTATATATTTGGTTTGTTTGGGGAATGCACCTAATTGTTCTCAGGTCTTCCTCCTAGCTCTTCACTCAAGTATCACTCTTGGCATTGCTCAGAGGACCGTATGAAATGCCAGGGATCAGCCATGCACAGGGCAAGGCCCCTATCCACTGTACTATTGCTCTGGCCTTTCAAAAGTTATATTTAAAAGGAAACTAACCGATTTTCTAACAAAATTACAAGGGATTCTCTGACTTCCCTTAATATTTATAATTTTTATAAAAAACTAATTGCTAACCAAAACAAAGCTAGCTATGTACACAAATTATCTTCTAGGAAAAACCAGAAACCTCATATACTAGCCTAATTGATCACACTGCTGATGGCTATTGACAGACTGATGATCTTTAGTGAGATACTAGAGAGATTGTAATCCTTGAGCTTTCCTGGGTGTGTAGATTTGAGAGTGAAGGGCATGTCTTCCCTAGGCTTTCTGATTGCCAGAATTTCCTATACCCACTTGATCTCCAGTATTACTCTCAGACTCTCATGATCTATGATCTTCATTTTCTATTGCTTCATAACTCTAGTCATCACAAGCTTCTAGCTTTAAAACAATATCTCCTTATTATATCATATTCTTGACATCTGAGATCCAAGCAAATTTGTCTGGGTTCTCTGCTTAGCGTCACCATGAAAAAGGTCGTCAACTTCCAGGATCTCTGTCATGCTGTAATTTGAGAAGCTAGTCCTCCTTCATATGTGAGGGAGGTCCATATTCTTGATCAGTGAGACTTCTCAGACACAGGTGGTGCTCCAGAGAAGGGGAGATGCTGGCAGCTTAGAAGAATTTCCTTGCTATGTCAGGTACAGAACTAGAAAAACTGTGAGAACTTTAAATACTGAACCCCATTGGCTCTTTCACTGTCCTGACAAAAGTACCATATTATCCACATATTTCTATTCTATTATTCTTTTAGCAACTATTTATTTTGAATATAATGTCTATGGGGTTAAGTGAAGACTTTTAAGCAAACTCCATTATCCTTTTGTGTGTGTGGTGGGGTGAGGGTGGGGGCATACTCAGTGTTCTCAGGCTTATTCTTGGTTCTGTACTCAGGGATCACTCGTGGTGGTACTTGGAGAACCATATGTGGAGCCTGGGATTAAACTGACAGCAACCAACTGTTGCCTCAGAAGAGAAGAGCCCTTATTCAGTTACTTCTTTTTGGGTTCGTCACAGAGGTTGTTCCATGACTGTGCTTTTAACATTATTCTTAGCTTACCCCTTTTCGATGCCAGGGTAGCTTACAGCTTGCCCTGGATCCATCCAAGTCCCTTGCTGGGACTCTCCTTTGGGGGTGTTAGGAAGTAAGGGCAACTGAGGCTTAAGTCAGGCAAATATGATGGATGCCCAAAAATAAATATTGTTTGGAGTCAGTTAACTCCTATGGTACAAAAGCATAGCATCAACTATCTTAATTTTCTGTCTACATATTGCTAAACCATGCAAAGGACATAAAGAAAAGAGAAAAGCGATATAGAATTAGGAGTGCTTGATGGAATTGGTGTACCTTGCGAGCACTGTGGTGGGAATCTTAAGGAAGGAGCAAGGGCAAACCAATGTTATGCAATATTCCCCCACCCCCCATAACTGTTTTAAGTTTCACAAACCCACATCAGTGCATCATTGTGCATCAGTATGGAATGGATTAGGCCAAAGATTGTAGCCTGGTAAATCACCTCTGTGGGACTTGTAAATTCTCTGGCTCCTAAGCTGGAGTCCAGGCTCTAAAGAAATTCTGTGTCAACATGAGTCATTTCTCTGGACATCTGCTGTGCTGCCTGGTACCAGTCGAGATTTGTTCAGTGGACTGTCTGGGAGCTGTCCTGGATTTACCTGTCACCTAGATTAGAGTCAAATCATATGGAGAACACAGAATACCAATGGAAAATGTTCAAAGGAAGGAAGGTACAAAGGCAAAAGACTAGGCAGAGAGACTGAAGGGGGAGGAAGGATTATAAAGGGGCCTGGGGATAGACTATTTTGATATTTTGATTGCCAGCCAAAGGCAAGTGACATTTGTGTCCCTGAGCTAATAATTTCTACCAAATTCCAGCCTGAACAAGCCCAGCAGTGCCACAGATAGACAAGATAACCAATAAATAAAACTAATTACCTATTTTTTTAATTACACTAATTGATGAATGACACATGTGTTACTTTCAGATATATCACTGTATCACTGTTCATTGTCATCCCGTTGTTCATCGATTTACTGAGTGGGCACCAGTAACATCTCCATTTGTCCCAGCCCTGAAATTTTAGCAGCCTCTCTTTACTTGTTTTTCCCAACAGTTGGAGGGTCTTTTTCAGAGTCAGGGGAATGAGACCTGCTATTGTTACGGTATTTGGCATATCGAATACGCCACCGGGAGCTTGCCAGGCTCTTCTGTGATCTTCCCTAATACTACCAGGAGTAATCCCTGAGCACCACCCAAAATACAAAACACACAGCTGGAATGATTATTACAGCAGGTAGGGCATCTGCCTTGTACATGGCTGACTAGAGGTTCAAGTCCTGTTATCCCGTGATTCCTGTGGTCTGGACCTGGCACATAAGGCTTTTCATTGCCTATACTGTGTGACCTGCAAATGTTATAAGTATCTAAATGAGGGAGCTTGTGAGATAGCACAGCAGGCAATGTCCTTGCCTTGTACACAGTCAATGTAAATTAAACCCCAGCACCCCATAAGGTCCCGTAAGTCCCCAAGAGTGATCCCTAAGTGCAATCCCTGAATGAGCCCTGAATGAGCACAGACAGGTGTGACCCAAAATCAAAACAGGAAAATGTAGAGAAAACATACACATTCTTGAGTCTTTAAACTTCTTGTTTTGGGTCACTCCTATTAATAGTGGGTGTCCATATGGTGCCAGGGGTTGAACAGAGGACTCCCCATGCAAAGTATGGGTTCAGTTCTTAGAGTCATCTCCCCGGTCAAAATTTCTTAGTCTTTTACTGAGAAACCATGATTGACAGCTATTCATGCCTGAGCTTCAGGCATTATGATGGTCTAGCACCACCTCACCAGTATCTACTTTGCTCCACCAGTGTCCCCAGTTGCCTTCCCCCCACCAGCCTGCCTCTGTAGCAGTCACACTCCTCCTCCCCCAATTTTAGGCATTGTTTTATAATACTATTACTGATAGGGTGTCATGCTTAACACTTTACCACTGTCCAGCACCACCTCCGCTGATCACCCATCATTTAGTAAATTGTAATCTGGAAAAATAATGGATTTTTTTTCCTGCCACACCCACAGGTGCTTAGTGGTTACTCCTGGCTCTGCACTCAGGAATAGCTCCTGGCGGGCTGGGAGGAGACTATGTGGGATACCAGGGATCAACAGGCTATGTTCCAGCCCTGGGAAAGTGTTTTAAAGTAGCTGCTGTGTGACAGGATCTTAGTCTGTTTCAGACCATTTCAGTGTTTTTCTGACCATGCATCCCTTCTGACCTTGTTTCCTTCCTGAGGCCCCTGGTTCTACATTTCAACTCTCCATTTTCCCCATTTCCACCTGTGACTATCTTGAAGTACCCTGGGGGCCCATGTGGGACTTTCAGATATAAAGTCATTTTTTATTTCACTCATTAGGGTTTCAGAATACTTGGTTCTTTTCCAAATTTCTTCTTACTTTTCTGGAAAATGGAAAACAAGGCAAACATTGAACATCATACTCTGAGCTAGCAGTCTACCAAAAACCATATACATATATACATATACACATTATATATTATATATTATATATATATATTGTTTTTGGGGTCACACAGTCATGCACAGAGGTTACTCCTGGCTCTGCACTCAGGAATTACTCCTGGGGGTGCTCAGGGGACCATATGGGATGCTGGGATTTGAACCCGGGTCGGCCACGTGCAAGGCAAACACCCTACCCGCTATGCTATTGCTCCAGCCCCGAAACCCTATATTTTTGTATGATGTGAAATCCATGAGATAATTAGTATAATCCTGATTTTAAGATGAGGGAAGTGCATTCAGTCATACTGAGTGACTTTCACAAAGACTTTTCCTGGCAGAAGGGCTGGCATCCATGCAGAGAACTTGTCTAGGACCTGATCTCCAGCTCAGAGTCTTACTTATCTTTGGGTTCACTGACATTCACTTGACACAGTTTATTGCCTGCTGTGTACCAGGCACCACTCAATGTGATGGTTACAACAGTGAATAAAATAGACAGAAAATCCTGTTCTCCATTGTATGACTGTAATGCAATCATGAATAATTTTGTAATGCTCTATCTCATGTTGATTCAATAAAATAAATGAAAAAATTCTCATAGAATGACTTCTTCATGTATTGGCAAGTCCCCAACTGTATGTTATTGGCATTTTAAAGCATTGAGGGATACATGCCTATCTTAACTTTCTACTCAGATGTTTAATTCTGAGCAACAGCCTAGTTATACTTTTCTTGAGAACCCTTAGCATAAATCCGGGGGGGGGGAGTGTTGTACTTCATGTTAATGTACATGTTATGACAAGAGCAGCTAGAATTGTGCATAGTGGCTCAGGTTTTATTTCCATGATTCACATGGGTGACAGCCAATTATGCATTTCTGGTGGGGTTCCTCTGTCTTCAGTTCTGCTTTTTTGGGGACTTGAATGACACCAGTCAAGACCAGGTCAATGCACTTGGCATTGATGCTCCTTAAATGCAGAATCCAAATTTTACTTTAAATGTGCAAATTCAGGACTAGAGAGATAATACAGCACGTAAGGTGTCTGCCTTGCATGGAGCTGACCTGGGTTCAATATCCACCATGCTACATGGTTTACCAGGAGTAAGTCCTGAGTACAGAGCCAGGAGCAACCATTGAGAATAGACAGATGTGCACCCCCCAAACCAACAAGAACAAAAAAGTGGAAATTCAAACCTTGTTTTTCATCCTGTATTCTCCACAGCCCTCTAGTTCCTCAAATTTCTAATATTTCTCTCAGAAATATGGTAGGATTTCTATGAAAATCAGTTTTTCACCTAAATATTTGAAAAGATAGGGAGTAAAATTGAAATAATTGTTCAAGTTCATAGATTTAATGAGGCAGATGAAAATATCTTGGCAACCTTAGAAATATAAGTAACTTTGGCGCTAAAGCACTACTTGGAGAATGTGTGTCTCAAAGATTGAAATCTTGGAGCAGCCTGCCACCTTCAGGTTAAATTTCCAACTAACTTTGTTAGGAAATGCTGGTTTTAACCTCTATATATTCCAAGTATCAATCCCACTAAATAATGTATCAAGCTATTCATTGATTTCTGTTGTGCTTTTGCTATGATCATGTATTATATTTAGCGATTACATTTTTGTCCCTTTCTTTTCTTTGATTATTATAAAATATATTATTTCATCAATTGTATTATCTCTGCACTGATTCTTTTTTGCTTTTACACCTATTATAAACAACCACCAACTTCATTTTGCTAGCAGAATTTAGAACACTACAGACAGATCTTGCAGCCCATCCCTAAAATTATTTTCAGTCGGGAACCTCCTACTTACTGGTGGTTTCAGATTGATGTCAGTATTTTGAAAGAATATTAAAAACTGCTATACAGTGAGTAATCAATTCAGAAAAGGGGGAGGCATAAGGGTCTGCGGTGGGAGAGTGGGAGAAAGTATGTAACACTGCTTTTTTTCCCCTAATGTCCTAATATCTTGTTGGCTACTTCGTAAAATGACACAGAGGTCTCCCACGGTGTAATGGGGAAATCAAGAGAAGCTAGGCTAGGAAATGTCGTGATCTGGCACTTAATAGTATGGAAAAATTGCAGAAATCAGTAGGAAAAACAAAAGGGAAACATAACAGAAATAACAAAAACTAGGTTAAAATTGTAGAGCCTGGGGTTAAAAAGAAAACACAGTGGCGCAGAAATGTATCAAGCAAGGGAAAAGCCAAATAAAGGGCACTTAAAATGAAAACGTGGCTCAAAAAGTGAATTTGCCAAAGGAAGGGAGCTAGGAAGGGGGCATGTAGATTGGGGACCTGGAAACACTGGCACAGGTTCCTACCTAACACTGGTGGAGGGTGTGCTGGTGGTGAAACTTCGTACACCTGAAACTTTATTAACAGTATTGAAAATCACGGGCGTCTAAATACAATTCTAATTAATAAACGTGGTAAGGAACAAACATTCACCGAGAATGACTGCATCTGCATTCTTTTCCTTTCACCAAACTATGGAAAGTGCAAGCAGGAACCTTCGTTCAATCAGATCCATTTCTACCGGCTTCCTCTTCGTCCGCATGGACCCTGGACGACACCTCAAGGTCAATTCCTTAGGCCAGTCTCCAGCAAGCCTGCTACTTCGCAACCACGTGGGACTTTTGGCCCTGAGCAGGAGCCGCGCCCGCGAGACCTTGCAGCTATCTGGGGTGGGCGGGGCTAGGGTCTTTCAAAGTTCCCGCGTGACTCTCTCCAGCCCCGCCCAGTCCCGCGAGAAGCAGCAGCCGGCCGCCGCTGCGGGTCCGCGCTCCGTGCGGCGATTGCACTCGGCGGAGTCGGGCGTCCGCGCCCTCCACACCGCCAGGGGGCGTGCCTTGAGCGCTCCGCGACCTTATTTCCCGCCCCCACCTCCCCGCTCCGCCCCACCAACACCACCCCCCGCGACGTGCGCTTGCGCAGTGCGACCTGGAGGGCTTCGGGGCCGCGGCTGACCCACGTGTGGCGTGCACCCCGCAGCATCATGTTGTGAGGAGATGGGGGCCTCGGTCACGCGCGCCCTGAGGAATTTCAACGTGGAGAACCGGGCCGAACGCGAACTGAGCAAGATGAAGCCCTTGTCGGCGCCCCGGCACCCCTCCACCAAGAGCCTCCTGCAGGAGCAGATGAGCCGTGCGTGGGGCGCGGGGGCGCGTGGGGCGGCGGTGCCTGTGCGCCTGGGGCCGGTGACGGGGCCGGGAGCTCGGGCAGGTGCAGCCCACGGGCCGGTGACATTGAGACTGTCCGCTGGCGGCCGCGGTGCATTCGGTGGCTCCGCCTACTTCCTAAGTCCCAAAGGTGCTGCGGGGCCTGTGCCCTGGCGGCCCGGGCTGATTTTTTTTTTTTTTTCTCTTTGAGGCTGGGAGCCGGTGCAGGGGGTGGAAAGTCAGGAGTTGGTGCAGCGGGGAGTTTTCGCAGGCACCGGCGTCCAGGCTGACCTCAGTACTTTTGATGTTTAAAAAGCGTTCCGGCGGCTGGAGCGATTTGCACTGGGGCACTTGACTTGCATGCCTTGCACGCGGCCGACCCTGGCTCGAACCCTGGCACCTTATGTGATCCCCCACCCCCGAGCATCACCAGGGGTATTTGTCAAGTGTAGAGAGCTAGGAGGAACCCCTGAGCATCGCTGGGTGTGAGCCAAAAACTTTAAAAAGAAAAAAGTTAAAACAGAAAAAAGTCACTGGTTTTCACACCTCAGAGAAGCTTTTCCTTGGTTTGCTAAAAGATATTATGACATTGTTTCTCTTTTTTTCTTAGGCCATCCAGAGATTGAGGGAGAAATCTCTCGGAAAGATGACAAGCTGTTGTCACTGCTAAGAGATGTTTATGTGAATTCCAAAGATCCAGTGTCTTTGAAGGTAGTGTGTGTGCATGCGTGCGTGTGTGTTTGTGTGTGTGTGTGTGTGTGTGTGTGTGTGTGTGTGTTTAAACTGTGAATAAATAATTTCCATTGGTGGGGGCCCGAGGATCAAGAGATGTGAGACAAGCAGTCCCAGAGGAAGGTTCTCTCTAAGTCTGAAAATGTCAGTGTAGCTGGAACTACAGCGGGTTTGCAAAGCTCAGCGCCCTCCTTTTAATGCAAGGGGTATATACTTCGGTTCATGGAGTAGTCACTGAAAATCTAAAAGTCAAGTGGGAGTGTTCACTGGGTCCAGCTAGGTGCTTCATTTAATATTATGTAAAAATTTGATGGGCTGGAGTGATAGTACAGCGGGTAGTGCGTTGGCCTTGCATGCTGCCGACCCTGGTTGGATTCCTCCATCCCTCTCGGAGTGCCTGGCAAGCTACCGAGAGTATCTCGCATAGCAGAGCCTGGCAAGCTACCCATGGCGCATTCAATATGCCAAAAACAGTAACATCTCACAGTGGAGACGTTACTGGTGCCCGCTTGAGCAAATCGATGAGCAATGGGATGACAGTGATACGGTGAAAAAATTGATGAATTCGGTAATATTCTCGTGGTTTGACCGTCATCTCATCTTTCAGATGAAAATTGGGGTTTGTTCAGTTCATGGCTATCTTTAATGCATTGATGATGGTGTTGCATGATATGTGTGTTGTTCTTGAAACTTTTTTTTAAGGCTTTATATTCAGGAAGGAGGTGAAAATAGAATATAGAATATTTTTTTGATAGGAACCAGTGAATAAGTATGTGCATAGTGGTGAGCAAAACAGGTGTAGTCCTTTCCAGTGCTGATGTTGTGAGGAGCACACACATTAAACTGATAAGGAACCATAAATACCATGAAGAAATATAGGCACTCAGATGTATTCGAGCTGCATTTCTCTATAGGGTGCCATAGGGACCAACTGTGGGCTCCCAGGATGTTCCAAGTGAACCACAGGTGAAAATCCATAAATGGGAGCGGGACAAGCACAGGAAGGAAACAAGGTCAAAAGAGGGTTGAAACAAAGTTGGATCTACACTGTTTTAGAGGGACCTTTTTGAGAGTGGAGATTCAAGAATGGTTTCCGGGAAAAAAGCATTTAATATCCAAAGTTTGAAGAGTGGGTTTTAGTTAACCAGATTAGTTTGTGGTGATTGGAAGTTTCAAAGCAGAAGGAAGTTTGAGTAAATAAGGAAGTAGCAATGGCAATTTCCAGATTTTTTCTCATTCTAAAATTCTCTGGTACATTATTTGTTTTTCTGGATATAGTGGATATAATGGTTTGCACAAATACTATGAGTATTTAGTAGAGAAGGTACTGATAGATAAAATATAAAATCTGCTATTTGCATGTAATAAGTTATAGGACTTGATTGTCACCAGATGCTCATACAAAAGAAAGGTGAAAGACTGATGTTCATATCAAGTTGTTTTTAGATTGGTATTGAGCACTTTTTTTTTCTGTCTGCTTTTGGGGCCACACCTGGCAGTTCTCAGGTCTTCCTCTGACTCTGCTCTAGGGTACCTCTGGGTCAACTGTGTGCAAGGCAGGTTCCACTGTACCATCTCTCTGGCTGGATAGTACTTCTAAATATTGTTTCTCAGTTTCCTGAATCATGCATTTGAAAATTGGCATTTGGGAAACAAACCTCTTAAAGCTTTTTTCTATGTAAAACAGATATAACATATCTTAATATTTCATGGAAATTGTATTAGGAAAAAGTTTTAGTATTAATGGAGAGGTACCTGTTCATATTCTTTTTCCTTTTCTATTTTGGACAATTCACAGTTATAACCATGATCTTATTTTATTTTTTTTTTTGCTTTTTCAGTCACACCCAGCAATGCTCAGGGGTTCCTCCTGGCTCTGTATTCAGGAATATGGTGGTGCTGGGTGACCATGTGGGATGCCTGGGATTGAACCCAGGTTTGCCGCATGCATGGCAAACGCCCTACACGCTGTGCTATCGCTTCGGCCCATGACCATGATCTTAGACACCATATGCTTATCAGAGAAATATAACAGAGGTAAAATACAAAGGAAAGTTTAAAAATAAACTTTAATTAAATTAGGGATGCTAGAAAGGACACGGGGCTGGAGCGATAGCACAGCAGTAGGGTGTTCACCTTTCATGCGGCTGACCTGTGTTTGATTTCTCCGCCCCTCTTGGAGAGCCCGGCAAGCTGCCGCACCTGCACGGCAGAGCCTGGCAAGCTACCCGTGGCGTATTGGATATACCAAATTTATTTTGTAGATAAATTTAAGTATGATATTGTCAGAAACTAGGGAGAGAGAGCAGAGACTGGAGTAGCAGTGCCTTGTATTGTGGGGCCCTGAATTTGATCCCCAGCATGACAGGACTCCACTGAGTGCTGCTGAAGATGGCTCTGGTGACCCCCATTGTTTTTAATTAGAGGCAGTTAATTTTATACAAATTTTATACAAATTTTAGTGTAAAATAATCAGAAGGGAAATCTG
This sequence comes from Sorex araneus, assembly GCF_027595985.1. Taxonomy (NCBI): domain Eukaryota; kingdom Metazoa; phylum Chordata; class Mammalia; order Eulipotyphla; family Soricidae; genus Sorex; species Sorex araneus. Next base: position 123,504,091 of record NC_073305.1, on the reverse strand, counting down.
AATCAAAGTTTATATGGGGTAAAAGGAGACTATCTGGAAATTGGAAAACTAGAGAATTTTGGAATTTTATGAAGGGATTTGGGAAAAGTAGTTAAGGCCAAAGTTAGAAAATAAAGGTAGGAGAGTGTGTGATGCCTTTGCAAAATGATTAAGTGTAGTATTATTAAGGAAAGGTGAAGGGTGAGTTTATATCATGAAGGTTCTTTGTTTGTCTTGGTTTTTATTCTCAAGATTAAAGGGAGTTGGCCCTTGAAAAGTTTCATATACCAAAGCAAGATAATATTTGCTTGATAATGAGTGAAGTTCATTTGGAATGGCCAACGCTATCCACTTCCCAGTGTTCAAAGGACTGTATGGTAAAAGTTTTAAGAGTCTACTGCATTGGGAACAAGAGCATTTTAATCCTGATAGAGACTAGTTAGGAAGCTTTTATATCGGTTTCTTGAAAACATTTGACTTTGAGGTGAATAGTTATGGACATTAGTGAATGGGTTTGAGTGAGAAAGATGATACTCACCATGATTTGATTATCAGTTGTCTGTGATGGGAGAGGAGATCCCAAGTATTATCTCTTGTTTCTGGTGTGAGACACGGAAAGTATATAGTGTTGGCTACTAAGCTCTAGTATACAGGGAAGGACAAAGTGGGTTTGGGGCGGGGATGTGGGAGCGTTGGGAGGTGGCGGATAAGTTCAGTTTTAGACATGTGGATTTTGAAGCACTTACAGATTTTTCTCCATGTAAAGGTATGACCCAAACATACACATTTGGGTTTGTAAGTCAGGTAAGGTTTAGTTTTGAGATCAGACTTGAAAGGTTGAAGATGTGACCAAAAATGGAACTATTCACTGCACTTTGGTGGGAGTGGAAGCTGGTGTCACCCTCATGAAAAGCCCTCAAGCTAACGGCGAACTACCAAATGATCCAGTAATTTCACTTTGGGTGTTTATCAAAAAAAATTTTTTTAAATTAACATGAAACTTAATTTTTAGCCCAGTATTTATTACAGTATTGTTTACAGCAGCCAGTATATGGAAGCAATTGAAAATGTTCGATGATAGATGTTTGGATAAACATGTTGACATTGGGTACATTTATACAATTGAATATTATTTAGCTACCAAAAAAACCCAAAAACCTAGAGGAGGGGTAAAGGAACTCAGTGTATGGAGCACATGCTTTGCATGTGGGAGACCTGGGGTTCTACTCCTGGTACTGTGCTTCCTTGAGCATTACCAGCAGTGACCTGCATCTCGGTTGGGAGCAGGCCCAATTTTCCTTGGCTTTGGCCCAAAATTGGAAACACTTTTTAAAAAATTGCTTTAAAAAATATTTTTTTTGTCATTTGTTGCAAAAATGAGAGGACCCTAAAGGTGTTACACGAAGGAAAAAAATGGGAGGGGGGGAACAATTGAATTGTTTTACCTTTGTGTACAATATAAATTTTTTTTTTTTGCTTTTTGGGTCACACCCGGCGATGCACAGGGGTTGCTCCTGGCTCTGCACTCAGGAATTACCCCTGGCGGTGCTCAGGGGACCATATGGGATGCTGGGAATCGAACCCGGGGGGTCGGCCGCGTGCAAGGCAAACGCCCTACCCGCTGTGCTATTGCTCCAGCCCCAGACAATATAAATATTTTTTAAAAATTATTATTAATTTGTTTATCTTTACTTTTTTGGGTCACACTCAGTGATGCTCAGAGGTTACTCCTAGCTCTGCACTCAGGAATTACCCCTGGTGGTGCTTGGGGGACCGTATGGGATGCCGGGAATTGAACCCAGGTCAGCCGTATGCAAGGCAAATGCCCTACCCACTGCATTGTCTCTCTTGCCCCCAATATAAACATTTAAAAAAAAATTACGGACAAGCAAAGTAAGACAAACTAAGGAACAATAATAGAACTAAAGTTCCTGAGAAGAGGGTGGGGGCAGGGGGGTTGAGAGAGATGTGAAGATACAGAGTCATCTGCATAGACGTCCAGAAAGTGTGTGGGATTATATAGTGAGGTGGAAACCTGAGCAAAGGAAATGAAGAACTCACTGGAGAAATAAGGAAACTACTAGAAGAAACTGAGGGGGCAAGTTAGTTTTGGGTAGGTTAGAGGTGTCAATATCAAATACTATAATGAGTTCAAATAAAGTCTAAAGTGTGTCATGGATGAGGCAGTTTGTAGAAAGAACATTTTTTGATTTTGACTAAAAGAGTAACTTTTTTAAAAAAAAGTTTTTATTAGTGAATCACTGTGAGGTACAGTTACAGACTGACTTACAAACTTTCGTGGTTGTGTTTCAGTCATACAGTGGTTGAGTGCCCATGCCTCCACCAGTGCCCATGCCTCCACCACCAATGGTCCCAACATCCCTCCCACCACCCCCACTCCGCCCTCCCCCCACACCCCGCCTCTGTGGTAGGGCATTCCCTTTTGCTCTCTGTCCTAAAAAGGTAACATTTTAAGGGAAAAATAAAAGAATGACTGACTTAGCTCAGCCAAAGGAATAAAATTAAGAGCACACCAGCACTTCAGGACCTGCGCAGCACCTCATTACCAGGGTCTGGTTAGCCAAACCACAGGACTTGTTCTCAGCATTACTTGGGGAGTGGGATTGAGTGATGTTCATCCTCCTCCCACAATAATACAATAATGCAAAAATGTAAAAAAAACTGGGGATGGTTATGTAAGATTGTTCTGTTTTTATTGGAGTATTAGAAGCATTGATGTATTTTCTCTGAAGAGACAAGATCTCTGTCCACATTTAAACTTGTTAAAGGTGTTGGGAAGCATTGAATATGAAATACAAAATCATAAGGCAAAATGGTAATTATCAAGTAATATATTTAGACAAAATTTTTTTTAAAAAAAGCGGTATTTAATCAGCCTATTGTTGCACATTTTTATTTCATATAAAGGAAATCATTAGAATGGGTGATCTCCATTACTTGATGACAGAACTATAGTTGAAAAATGGCAGTGTGGCCGTAGTGTCATCAAGCCCAGTCTTAGTACAATGAGAAATAGAGTTTGAAAAAGCAGGTATATTATTTGAAGAACAAAATATGAAACTTGAGAAGGTTAAAAGTTAGATAGCGAATCTTTTTTTCTTTTAGAAAAAAATTCTCTCTTAATTTTGGTTTATTTTATTTTGATACTAGGTGAAAGATGCTGGAGTACTTCAAGAGTCAAAGGAGTTCAGATTGCCAATAGGCCATCACTTCGAAATGATGAATATTGAGCGCATTCCCAAAGGCAAAATTTCAATTGTAGAAGCATTGACACTTCTTAATAATCATAAACTTTATCCAGAAACATGGACAGCTAAGAAAATAGCAGAAGAATACCAACTAGAACTGAAGGATGTAAATTCCCTGCTCAAATACTTTGTTACTTATGAAGTCAAAGTTCTCCCTGCTAAAGACAAGAAAGCATTGCAACCAAAATGAAGAATTGATCTTCCTATTTCCTTTTCAGCCCTTTACCCTATTTTCTTGATTTTGGGATATATTAATTACAGAATGTATAATGCTCCCTTCTTGTAAAAGTGTACTATTTATTAAGCTTGTTGATTTTTCAGGATTGCTAACAGGATTTTGTTTTGAGCTCTCAATTAGAAATTTATTCATAGTGTATCAGCATGTCTAATTATAGATTTATTATAAATAAAGGAGTTAATGTGTTATTTTAGGGAACACACATCAAAGTTTCATCTTCCAATTTAGCTCATTAGTTCCTTATTTATTTTGAACTATGAACGCAAGTTTCCTGACTGGAGTCTGAAACTTTTTCTTCTTTGGGGGTTTAGGGGAAGAGGAGATTGAAAGCTAAGTGCTTTATTCTGTTTTTCAAATATAGGTAGTTAAAATGGATACCAAATTAATAGGAAATACATTTTTGTTATTCCAGTATATAGCAATTAGGATGTTTGTTTTGAATTGACATTATATATGGATGACAGCCTTAAAAATGATTTTAAAAAATAGTATTATGAACTTAATGCAGTAACTGTTTTTGAAAAAGTGGTATGGAAAGCTTTCAGAGGCAGATAGTGGAGTCTTTCTGTGGGGAAAATTAGCCTTTTCTGGACATAGTGCAAAAATGAAAGAAAGTTTAAAGAGTTTAAATGAAAGAACCATGTGAAAAGATGTGATTAAGTATATAGTTTTAAGTTTAAATGGTGGTTGAGAGAAGAGGAAAAATAGCAGATACAGAAAATATCTTCTATGGAGAAGGAGCCTGGGAAATTGCTGGCTCATTCATTAACAAATTTAATGTGGACTGAAGAGGTGGGCCTCAATGGGCCGGAACATATGGAGGCATGGGATTGCTCCCGGAGCACAAATAGGAGCAGCCCCCTCAGCAAAGAGCCAGGAGCAAACCCTGAACTGAGCAAATGCAACTCCCCACCCTCTAGCCAGAGTACAGTATGTACCAGTACCGGTATTTCAATGAGACTGTAAGTTTAGTTCTGCCATATTACCACTTGAGGTATCTTAGGTAGATTGCATAACCTCATAGGAATTTCCACTATAAAATGAGTGTAATGCTACAGTAAATTCAAGAATAACTATGATGATGTTAAGGGCGTACAAAGAAGTAGTTTTTTTTGAAGTTGAGCCTGTAGGTCAGAGGAAGATTCACAGCTTATTTTAAGGTTGTTTTGTATTTATAATAGCAAGGTCCAACATAGGGATTTTCAAAAGCTGTTAAGTACTTTTCTACAATGATTAAAAGAAGTGTGTTGCAATAGTGCAAGAAGGTATGTGTTGTAGGAATTTAGTATGACATAGCAAGAAAATTGTAGGGTATTAATGTCTTTCTGAGGAAAGATAGAATCACAGTCTTCCGGAGGAGATGTTAAGGGATTCAAGATGCAAAGTTCATCAAGTTGTGAAAAGAAAAATTGAAGTGGGAAAAATTTTAACTTGCCAAATAGTTTCATTATGTGAATAAATAGACCCAGTTACATACTAAGTCTAAAACAATAATTCTTTTAAGAAAACTTACTGTAAAACTACACTTTAAAACTAAATTAGTCATCAAAACTTTGGCCTTTATAATATAAAGGTCATTAAGACTGCTGTTTCTGAGCCATTTTCCCTATAAAAGTGCACTGTGGTTGGGCAGCTGTAATTAATGACTTTCATGTCATGATAAAATAAAGTGCTTCCTATATCATTGGCCTATTACCTTTTATTACACATAGAGCGTTTGGCAGAAGTGTGAGAGAAAGCATGGAATTTAGACTTCAGGAAACCTGGGTTTTTTATCAGCAGCATCACTACTGATTTTGGAAATGTCTGCAACTGAAGTATCTAAGAATTGCATTTTAAAAGCAGTTCTTGTACTGGGCACTAATCTATATAAATCAACCTGCATAGTAGATTATTTACAATTTGTTGGGAGTCTGGATTTAAGCCTTAGTATTTCCAGAACCTATTGTTTCTAGCACCTAAGCCATATTGCCTCTGCAGGATCATCAGAATTAGCAAATATAACATGTCAAGTCTAGTCAGTGTTGTATGTAGAACATCACAATGAGAACCACTTGTGAGTCCCTGGAAAAAGATGTCTATGAGAAAGAGTTGTTTTGTAATTTGAGTGACTTTGGTTAATGAGCTCTACATAAGGAAAAATAATGAGTAAATAATGTTTAAAAAGTAGTAGTGTGTGGGGGGCCAAGGGTAGGTAAGACAGGGAAGAGACCACTATGACAATAATAGCTGGGAATCACCATGCTGGACAAAATCTGAGGGTTAAAAGTAGGTGATGAATATTCTTGATAACATTTTGCTATCAGTGTTGCAAGCCACAGTGTCCAAGAGAAGAGGGTGAGAGACAGAAGAAAAATGCCCACCATAGAAGCAGGTGGGAGGTCATGGGAGGGAATCTGGGAACACTGGAGTTGAGACATTGGGCCGTACACTGATGGAGGGATGGATGTTGGAATACTGGATGACTGACATCCAATCATGAACAGCTTTGTAATGGTCTATCTCAGTGATTAAAGCTTAAAAAAAATAAATAGTAAAATATTTAATAACCAAGTAGCACCAGACTGTCCAAACTTAGTCATCTATGCAGGCTGAAGGTCAACATTGGTATAAGTTCATTGAGAATGAAAAAAAAGGAGCAGGAAGAGATGAAAGGGTCACTTTGAAGGAGAGCAGCTTCCCTGGAAAGGAGGAAAGAATTTCTCAAAATTTAAAAAAAAAAAGTATTTCAGGAGAATTAAGAGGAAGGAGGTGAGCAGGAAAACTGGCTTATTGGAAGCTCATACAGGAAAAAAATCACTGAAGTGGATGGCTTTGACAGTTCTGCCAAAAACGGGCTCACTATAATAATTCTATTGCTCAAATTAGTGCACTTGAAACCAGTTAAGTTAGGGCAATAGAGGCAATAAGCAAGAACGGCAGTATTCTGGACAAAGTTGGAAGCATCATCATTCTACTACAGGTTAGATCCTACCTGTCTTGAAGGTCACCTGAGATGTAACTACTTGCTCTACTTGGTCAAAGTTTAGCATCTAACTAGTAATCAGGAATGACCCATCTGTGCCAGAGAGATATTTGTTGGGGCTGGAATGATAGTTTAGGTGCTTGAACTGCATGTTGCAAGACCCAATTCTGTCTGGGTCTCTTGAGTACCACCAGGCATAACCTTTGAACACATATTCAAGTAGCTCCAAGCACCACTTGGTGTGACCCCAAAACAAAAACATAAAGCATGGTCTGCACTAATAGGCAATACAAAAACTGCTCCCTATCAGGAAAAATTCAACAGGAAAGCCATCTTAAAGTGCTGGGGTGTAGGAAAGGGGGCATGGGAAATTTACTCAAAATTGGATGAACCAGTACTTGAGAATCAAGAAATAATCCCTGGGAGGAAAGGAAATAGTTAACTGTAGGAAAACCTCTTAGTAAACACTTGCAGAGAATATTCGACTTTTATTAACTGCTCATCACACGGCTCCTTAGGCCACTATAGAACCACTATTCAGTAGTTTCTATACCAACTTTTCTGTAGTGGTGCTGATCTCTGACTCTGTTGATTGAAGTAAGGAGCTTCGAGGGGCCCTTGTAGGGGCCAGAGACCTCAATGGACTGAGCACACACTTTGTGTGCAGGAGGCCTGTGTTCCATGCTCAGTACCTGGAGTTCCCCCAAAGCACTGCTTGGTTGCAAGCCAGATCACAGAGGCTGGATGAGCCCCAGCAACTACCAGGTATGAGTCAAAAGCCAGAAATAAAAAAGTCCTGTAAAAGGAAAGAAGGAAAGAGAAAGTAATTTGTGTCTTAGAAATATCCTAGAAACACTGTCACATCCCCCAAAGAAAATGTGCACCTTTTCTCTCCTCTTAGGTTATTTAGTTAAATCTCACTTTTTGTTGCTGGCTCTGATGCTTCTGGAGGAATACTAAAAGGTAAGACAAATGGTTTTCAAAGAATCAGATTTAGGAGATTCATGGGTCTCAATATCCTTTAATGAGACCTTTAAATATTTAAGTTGTCACACTATTTTTCAGGAGACCTACTTTTAGGTCACATAATGTGTGACCCACTTGTCAGTGTGGATAAAAGTTTGCCAGCATGATCATTTTCGAATTTTTCATTCAAAGAATCAAATGAAAACTAGAATTTGCTTAACTTCTTAAATGAAATGACTTTTCCGATCATTCAATTAAAAAATATTGCTGAATATTCATTTTTCTCTCACTGCAAAAAATGATTCATCTGCTATGTGCCAGGCATTACTCACATAGCTTGGAATACAGCAAAGATGATTATAATATAAGTTCATAATAGAGTTTCTGGGTTTACAATTTTAGTTGTTTTAGTTTTTGCTCCCTAACAAACCACCTCAAAATCTTTTTGAAAAAAAAAATTTGTTAAATTGTTCCTTTCATGCCCCCTCCTCCCAACACACACTACACACACACACACACACACACACACACACACACACACACACACACACACACTTGAAGCACTGGATGTTTTTTCCTTTGGAATCTGATGAAGTTGTATATTATCAAGGCTCAACAGGATTGCACATCCAAGATCCTGCACTTATATGTAGGAATTTTCCTTTCTAAGGGAGGGGGAAAAAAGGTTGGACCACACCTAGCATTGCTCAAGAGCAATTCCAGGCTCTGTGTTCAGAAGCTATCCTTGGTGGTTCTTGGGGAACCATACACAGTGCCAGGGATTTGAATGGGGTCAATATGTTGTAAGGCAAGTATTGTGACTGCTATACCATGTCTTCAACTTTTGTGTGTGGTGTTCATGACTGTTGGCTGAGAGTTCAGCTGAGACTGGGTCAGAGCATCTTTAAGCAGACTCTTGACATGTATGCATGGGCCTCTCTTAATCATGCAGATAATCCATTCACTGTGCATGCTTCTGTTAGCATGCCTGGGATCTCAAAGCTGAACTTCTAGACAAATAGAGAGCAATAGTCAAGACACTGGCAGTCCACCACTTCTTTATTCTATTTGTCAGAGCAGTTACAGTGTCTTACCTGGTTTCAGGAGTAGGAGATATTAGTCACACCTCCCTTTTGGGGGAAAGTGTCAAAGGAATTGTGGTCATCTTTGCACTTTGTGAAAAGGACAATGTCAATGTCTTGTTTTAGTGATGTTGATTTAGATAGGTTGACTAAAGGCAGCACCTGACATTTTTTCTCTAAAGTGACTATTTTTTTTTAATTACAAAGGAAAATGAGGGGGAAATTATTGTACCAACTTATTTACAATACTGTTGGTGGTATGGTTTTATGCATTCAACATTCTAACACCAGACAATCCACCTTAATGCTTGTTTCTCTCCATCACCATTGTCTTGGAGGGCCTCCCTCATCCTTCCCTCATGTCATTATCCTCACCCACACAGGTGGGATTATTTTGTTGTTGTGTTTTGGTTCATTTTAAAGGGCCACACTCTGTGGTGCTCAGAGCTTACTCATGGGTCTGCACTCCTGGTAAGCTTAAGGGACCATTTGAGGTGCTGGGGATTGAACCCAGCTTGGCTGTATGCAAGGCAAACACTTTACCCACTGCACTATCATCTCGCACCTCCCCCCCACAAACGTGTTTTTGGACCTGGGTGCAAAACATGCATTTGTACAAATTTATCAAATTGTTCATATCAAACAAAAGCATTGTATATACTTTATTATCTTAGCAATGCAATAAAGCATTTTTTTTGGCTTTTTGGGTCACACCTGGCGATGCACAGGGGTTACTCTTGGCTCTGCACTCAGGAATTACCCCTGGCGGTGCTTGGGGGACCATATGGGATGCTGGGAATCGAACCCTGGTCAGCCACGTGCAAGGCAAGCGCCCTACCCGCTGTGCTATTGCTCCAGCCCCCACAATAAAGCATTTTAAATCAAATTGGCATGTGTACTGTCATTGCACTACTGTCATATTTTACTTTATTTGTTTATTAATTTTTTAATTTTATTGAATCACCGTGAGATAGTTACAAGCTTTCATGTTTGGGTTACAATCACACAATGATCAAACATCTATCCCTCCACCAGTGCACATTCCCCTCCACCAAAATCCTTGGTACACCCCCCCTTTCCCACCTTCTCCCTGCCTCCATGGCAGAAAATATTCCCCATCTCTACTTTTGGGCATTATGGCTTGTAACACAGACACTGAGAGATCATCATGTTTGGTCCATTATCTGCTTTTGGCACACATCTCCCATCCCAACTGATTCCTCCAGCCATCATTTTCTTAGTGATGCCTTCTCTATTCCATCTGCCTTCTCCCCTCCACTCATGAAGCAGGCTTCAAACTGTGGGACAATCCTCCTGGCCCTTGTATATACTGTCCTTGGGTGTCAGCCTCATGTGATGTTATTCTATACTCTACAAATGAGTGCAGTCCTTCTATGTCTGTCCCTCTCTTTCTGAATCATTTCACTTAGCATGATATTCTCCATGTCTATCCATTTAAAAGCAAATTTCATAACTCTCCTAACAGCTGCATAGTATTCCATTGTGTAGATGTATCAAAGTCTCTTTAACAAGTCATCTGTTCTAGGGCACTTGGGTTGTTTCCAAGTTTTGGCTATTGTGAACAGTGCTGCAATGAACATATAGGTAGAGATGTCATTTCTACTGTGCTTTTTTGCATCCTTTGGATATATTCTCAGAAGTGGTATTGCGGGGTCATTTGGAAGCTCAATTTCTAGTTTTATACCTTGCCAGGTTATACTATTGTTGATTAGTTTGACAATCATTGCATTAGTCTCACAGTTGCAAAAACTATATTCTGTAATTCACCCCATTTTGAGTGTCCTGGCTCAGTAATGATTTCATATAATTTCATACAATAAATGAGAATTATATATTACACATTTTTACAAAATTTATGATAATTATATATCTCAGTTGGCACCCAAAGTAATTTTTCTCCCAAAAAGGAAAATTGATAATTATGCTTCTCTGTTTAATTCATGCTCTTACCCTTAGGATAAAAATCTAAGTTCCAATAAAGGTATAAGTAGTTCCATCTCTGATTATTATCTCCAAACTCATCTCTCATGACTTTCTCACTGTGAACTACAATGTTCCTAAGTTCTTTGCTGAGGTATGTAGTTATCTATAAACAAAAATACAAATTAATACCTATGGCCTTATTAAATGACAACTTAGTTTCATACTATTTAATGAATGCTTGTGAGATTAATATAGTGCAAGTGTACAGGTTAGGCATAGAGGTGAGAGTTATGATAAGGAATCAGATATTCTTACTTCCTGTTGGGATAAGAAAAATGTACAAATTATTCTACAACACAAATACAAATTTTAGTGAGTGCACTAAGAAGTAGAAACACAATGCATAGCAATTTGAAGGATGGATTGGAGAACCTTTCTAAGCAGAACTTATTTGCTTTAATTAATGCAGTTGTTTTAAAGTTATTGAAGCTGCCATTTGAGAGGAGAAATTATATAAAAATAATTAGTACATTTAAGTTCCAGAGAGCAGGTCCCTGGATAGGTGGTATATTTGGAGACTGTCAGATCAGTACTTTCACCTTTCTGAAGATACTCTTGAAAGTACTGGCCTTTTGTTGTTGGTGGTGGTGGTGCATAGGTTAATTTCTATTTTCTATTTTGGTCTTTGGCTGGTTGAATTGTCTTATGCTAGCAGTTATTTCCATTTTAATTTTTTCCTTGCAGAGTATTTGAGTGGCTGCTGCAGTGTAGGCAGGAACCCTCAAGATGGGGCTTGTGTGCAGAGTGCGCTCTTCCAAGACAGCGTTCTTTAATATTCACGAAGATGTCTCAGATATTCTTATTTCGTTAGGCATTTAAACTCTAATGTTTGCATTTATTTGCATTAAAATTCTTTGATTCTTTAGCTGCTGAAGAAGAGCCAGTTGTATTTGATTGCTACAGCTGCCATAATAAAGGAGCAGAGACTTGCTGGCTTAAACAATAGAAATTACTAATTTTTGGTTCTGAAACCTAGAAGTCAGAATTCAAGAAGTCAGCAAGATTGTTTCTTCTAACATCTCTCTTTGGCTTAAAGATGTCTTTATTTTCCCTGTGTCTTTCATGTGTTTCCCCCCTCCCCCCAATTCCTATCTATTTTATATATATGTATGCATATATGTATATATATAATCACATATATATGATATTATGATACATGTCCATGATATATATGTGTTTGTTTTATATATATATATGTTAATCACCTCCTCCTATTGTAAGGGTACCAGTAGCAATAATTAGGGTCCACTGGAATGACCTCAATTAATCACATCTTTAAAGGCTCTGTCTCCAAATAGGTTATTTTCTTAAGTCTTGGGGTGTGGGACTTAACATTAATTTGGGGGAGCACAATTCAACTCATGACACCAACCTATGTCAGATTTAATCTACATAACAATAATTTTTAAGGAGAAAATTCCTTTTAATAGTTTGCATTGCAGAAACTTCAGGTTTGTTAATGCTTCAGATCAGATTTAACATGTTAGTCAATGATCATTGGCACTTCTACTCACTTCTACTCACTCTACTCATTGGATTGTATCTTGGTCCAAATCAGGTCTAACTACTTTATTTTGCAGGTTCAGCTGTGGTGTCACAAGTCAAAAAATTAAAAAGGATCTAGAACTCAGGACTGGAGCAATAGCACAGCAGGTAGGGCGTTTGCCTTGCACGCAGCTGACCCAGGTTCGATTCCTCCATCCCTCTTGAAGAGCCCAGCAAGCTACCAAGAGTATCCCACCCGCACAGCAGAGCCTGGCAAGATACCCATGGAATATTTGATATGCAAAAAACAGTAACAAGTCTCACAATGAGATGTTACTGGTGCCTGGTCGGGCAAATAGATGAACAACATGATGACAGTGCTACAGTGCTAGAATCCAGAACTCAAATCTCTAATTCATTATGCAATGTTTCATTTACCTTTTGATAACATAGTTTTCTAAAGATTGTGGAAATGTTGCTAGATTTTATAGTCTTTTGTCATCAGAAATAAAATGAGTAGATACAGTTTTAGATTTAAACTTATTTGTTCTAGTGCTCTGAAAATATTCACAATCTATATATAATACCATGATAATTTTTCATAAGTAAATTAGAAATTTTTTAGTAGATTAGCAATGCACATCTGGATTTAAAGAGCTTCCAGCTTTTGGGCAATTACTTAATCTTAATTTCACTCCCACACCAATGAACTATCTCCATTGCTAGCTTTAAGAAAATATCAAAATTACAGTAAATATATGTCTTGCCACTACAGTCTTCAGAATAAAGCAAAAGCTAAATCAAAACAATGTAATTTCCCCCCTTTCATTTATGGGTCATACCCAGTTGTATTCAGGGCTTATTTCTACTTCTGTGCTCAGGGAACTACTTCTGGCAGACTTGAGGGACCATATGGATTCCTGACTATGCACTCTGGAAATCACTGCTGGTGGATTCTGAAAGACCACATGGGGTACCAGGGATTGTGCCTGAATGGACCACTTGCAAGGCAATCATCTTAACTCTACTATCTCTCCAGTGCCATCATTTCATTTTAGAATACACACCCCATGGAAATCAGGGTCTCCACTATGATTTGTGGTCACATAATGAGATATTGTGTAAAAATAAGACATCGAAGAGAAGATTAACTCTTAATTATTTACTGTGATATACAGTGCAATATAGTCAAGCTCTAATACTTGGAATTTTATTAGTTGTCAGGACTAGATAGAAGAAGACCAATTTTGAAAAAGAGGCCTCTAAGAACAAAACAAATAGTAGTTTGCTTAGCAAATAGTATCTTAAAATAAATTCTGGGAATATGTTTAACTTGTCCTGAATAATAAATTGCTTTTAAAACTTAGATTTGCTTTACCAGTACATTGTTCTTCACATGAGATTGTTTTAATTACTAATTAAGATTTTTCTTTCCCCATGGGACTACAATTTTAGAAATGTGTATATTTTTCTCTTGATTGTTCTATTCATTTCTGTTCATTCTATTCACAAGGGATAAATCATCCCATTGCTCATCAAATTGTTTGAGCGGGCACCAGCAACGTCTTTCATTGTGAGACTTATTATTACTGTTTTTGGCATATCCAATACGCCAAGGGTAAGTTGCTAGGCTCTGCCGTGTGGGCACCATACTCTCGATAGCTTGCCGGACTCTCCAAAAGGGGCAGAGGAATCAAACACGGGTCAGCTGCGTGAAAGGCGAACGCCCTACCACTGTGCTATCACTTCTTTAAAAATATTGTCATTGTTTTTCAATTTCCACTTTTGTTAGCTTGATTCTTTTTTTGGGGGGGGGTCACACCTGGTGATGCACAGGGGTTATTCCTGGCTCTGCACTCAGGAATTACTCATGGTGGTGCTCAGAGGACCATATGGGATGCTGGGAATCAAACCATAGTAGGCCATGTTCAAGTCAAACGCCCTACCTGCTGTGCTACAGCTCCAGCCCCATGTTAGCTTAATTTTTTAGGGCACCTGCCTTTTCTCCAATCATGGCCTCTCTCCTTCAGCCTAGCTAACTGTGATCAGATACTCTATCAGTCACACCTTGGAGGCTGTGCAGAGCCCTTCATACAATTACAGGTAAAAAGACAAGAATAGTCACTCTTTATTGTCCATTTAGGATTTGGGAGGCAGGGGGTTAGCCTAAATTTCATCCTGGCCTATTAGAAATAACAAAAGTTGAGGAAAAGCTATTGGATATCACAGTATTAGAAAAATCTTTGTTCAAAAGTTGATAGTGTAACAGCAAGTTTATTATCATTTATCTTTTGGAAACAATCCTTCCCCATTTTCAATTAGGAGATGGGATTTCTTTTGGAAATAGAAAATAGGAAAAGTTGGTAAAAATTTAATAATGGCACTCTCCTTGACTGCTGGTGGGAATGCTGACTGATTCAGCCCTTTTGGAAAACAAGATTCTCAAAAAATTAGAAATTGAGTTCCTATTTGACCCAGCAATACAACTCCTGGGAATATATCCCGATGAGGCCAAAAGGTATAGTAGAAATGACATCTGCACTTGTATGTTCATTGAAGCACTGTTTACAATAGCCAAAATCTGGAAAAAAAATGGAGTGCCCAAAAACAGATGACTGGTTAAGGAGACTTTGGTACATCTACACAAAGGAATACTATGCAGTTGTTAGAAAAGATGAAGTTATGAAATTTGCATATAAGTGGATCAACATGGAAAGTATCATGTTGAGTGAAATGAGTCAGAAAGAAAGAGACAGATAGCACTCATCTGTGGAATATAAAGTAGCAGAATTGGAGACGAACTCCCAAGAGTACTAGAGATAATAACCAGGAGGTCTGCCCCACAGCTTGGAAACTGGCTTCACATGCTGGGGGAAAAGCACCTGAGATCGAGAAGGGAACACCTAGTAGAGAATTTTGGGAGGACCCACTCGGGTTGAAAGCTGCATGCCGAAAGTAGACTATACACCGAACATGATGGCCACTCAATACCTCTATTGCAAACTACAACACCCCCAAATAGAGAACAAAAGGGAATGCTCTGCTGCAGAGGAAGGGTGGGGTGGTGGGGGATGGGAAGGTGGTGGGAGGGATACTGGGATCATTGGTGGAGGAGAATGGGCACTGGTGGAGAGATATAAATGAAATACAAACATGAAAGTTCATAATTTTGTAACTGTACCTCACGGCAATTCACTAATAAAAATTAAAAATAAAATAAAATAAAATAAAAAGCTCCCTGATAGCAAAAAAAATTGATAATGGTTGAATTTTATTTTCCCCTGGATTTTCAAAGTATAGTATTGGCATATATAATTATTTATGACAACCATTTTATTTTATTTTATTAAGTATATTTAACATTTATTTATTTATTTATGCTTTTTGGGTCCTACCCGGCAATGCACAAGGGGTTACTCCTGGCTCTATACCCAGGAATTACTCCTGGTGGTGCTTGGGGGACCATATGGGATGCTTGAAATCGAACCCAGGTCAGCGGCATGCAAGACAAACATCCTACCTGCTGTGCTATTGCTCCAGCCCCTATGACAATCATTTTAAAAGTGAAAGAGGAAAAGGGCAAAGTAGAGATGAAAGTGCAATTAAAAATATTCTAAAATAATGTAGCTATATACAATAGAATATAGACTTGCTTCCATTGTTATGGCAGAGGAGATAAAGAAAAAAGATTAGTCTACTTTGTTCCTCTAAATATCGAACTCATTTCTTTCCCAGAAGTCTATTTATTAAATGCTCAATTTGTGTTTACTTTTTAAATACTTTAAAAAATTAAATATTCAATTTAATAGATAATTTATCTTCACTCATCATTTTGTAAGGACTTTATAAACATCTTATTTTGAGAAGGGTCTTAGAAAAAACTTGAGTCCTACAGGTTTATTTCTTTGCTCTACCTCAGAATAGCACAATATTATCTAGGTATTTCTATTTTTACCCAATAATGAGGACACTCAATCTAAAATTGAACACTGCCCTGAGCTGTAGCATATCTGGTCCTCCTTAACCTGAATAAGGACTTTGAATTTTACTGAAATCAGATGTGTGCAATGCTTGGCTTGTTACTCTCTGAATTCAATGTTTATTTCTCACTGCAATAAAAAAGACCCTCTGACTTTCCAACCAGCTGTAATTTCTCACCAGTTCTGAATAAACATTTCAACCCATAATGACTCATTGTTGGATTTGACGAAGAAAATGGAATCACAGAGTAATTTACATCTGTGCTAGCCACTCATTAAAGTTTCTCAACAAATATGGGCGAAGCAGAAAGTATAAGACCAGAAGTTAGCCATAATTTTCAAAATGTGGAGAAACAGATTGAAATTACCTAACATACTCCTCTTTGAATGATCAACCAAAATTGCTGTCCTGGCTGGTATGATTGACGATTCTGCAGCGCTCCTGTTCTGTCTAAGAATTACATGGAGATGACACTGGAGGTCCAGGAAAAGTAGCTACATTTTCCTGCGAGGAGCTGCTGACCCAATCCATCCCTGCCCTGTGTGCCAGAACACCCATCTGGAGAAGGAGCTTTTGGTTTTGAACAACCTAAGAAAGATCGTGTCTGGATTAAGATTTGTCTTAACATTTTCTCTGTGAAGTTTCCTTGAAGGATGAGAACTGGTGTTCACGTGGGTGAGTTAAACTCTCAGGGATAAAGATGTCTTCACAGACCATCAGTGAATCTAGAATTCCCTTAGGTGTTTTTTGTATCCAATTTCTTCTGCCTTGAAATTTGTTTGGACATAACCTGCTCAATTTCTTGCAGTTCCTCTTTTCCTTACTATGGGATGCAGTTTTCATCAAGTTACTATGGGATGCACTTTTTATCAAGTAAGCATTCACTCTTTTAGCTATAATGAGACAAGTTGCCCAATTTCAGCTTTTTACTTTCTGTTCTTTGAAAGGTCTGGGCTTAATGTCAGAAAATGTTCTTGTTGGTATTGTCATATATTTGACTTACAATGAACTTCACAGAAAGGAGCCTCTAAGTAATACAATGGTGGCAAGATCAGAGAAAAGAGGAAGTTTGAAGGTCCCATTACTAAGCATAGCATACAAAGTGCAAAACCTTTGACTTACTCACATTACTCCTTGTAGCTAAGCAATAGGCTACATGACTTCTGAGTTGCCAATTTTACTGCAGTATTCATGCTCTTTTCAGAGATGAGAGAATTATGCTTAATTTTATGGTCACGGTTTGAATTTCTTTAAGCCATTTTAAGTATCAGAGCAACATTCTTATTATAAACGTAATGTTATTCTGAATTGATAATTTAAAGAAGTTTGTCACTTTCCCAAATAGAAAACTTTAAGCGCTCTGTTGAAAAGAAAGGTTGTTTTAGAAAAACTGAACGTGTAATAATTGTTGTTCTCTCGCTTCTATACTTTACAAGTATACTGCTACTTAGATGTTATCTTTTCTTGAGTAGTAGCAGACAGATTTGTGGAGACCTTTATAAGCAACTCTGAAGAGTGAAAATGTGATGTATGAGTCCTAGGATGGCAGTAAAGGATTCAGATTATCACATGAACTTAATAGGAATGATTTATACACAACAGTTGGGGCTGGGAGAGTGCCAGGAAACAGGGCAATTAGATGGAAATTCTATTGTGACTTGTCCAAGCAAGAGAACTGATCTTAGATGATGCCAGCATAAAATTAAAAGAGATAAATGATGAGAGATATTTTGAAAAATAAAAACGCTCCTGTAAGTCAGGAATTTTGTTTCACTTATCTCTGTGCCTGCTCCATCAAGCCAAGGTAAGAGACACTGAGGTTCCAACAAGCATATGTTAGAGTAAACTGAACTGTATGGCAGAATACTGGGAATAGAGGCTAATAGAAAACAATTATATCTACAATGCCTATGGGGGGCTTAGGAGGTGGATAATCAATTATAAGCATTTATAACATATTATGAATGCTTATAATACATCAGCAAAGAGAAAAACTTCACTGGAGACGTACTTAACACATAATACTCTGGAGACATACTTCCCTGGGGTGAAAAGGTCACAATCAAACACCAATTCAGTGCTTACTCTTGGTGCTTTGGAGATTGACTTTCCTCACTGACTTTTGTTTTCAGTTTTGAGCTCCAATAAATGTTATTCACCAAGCATATTGCTGCCCTTAACACACTGTCTTATTAGTAATCCACTCCTATTAAAACTTCTTGAAGGCAGGTGCCTATTTATTTTTAATTAAGGTATAATTATCACGCTGTAAAATCACACGTTGTTTCTGCTTGTGTGTGTACCCACATAAACACTACACAGATGAATATGAGAATGTTTCAATCATCTGATAAAACATTCTGAGGCTCTTTCTCAATGAATAGCCATCTCTCTGTCTCTGACCTAGGAAACCACTATTCTGGCTCCTATTATGTTTTGTTGATTGTTCTTGAGCTTCATATAAATGAAATCATTCAACTCAGTGTGCACTCTTTTGCTCTACATAATATTTTTGAATTCCTTTATTCTTTTTTTTTTGGCTTTTTTGGTCACACCTGGCAATGCTCAAGGGTTACTTCTGGCTCTGCACTCAGAAATTACTCCTAACAGTACTCAGTGGAACCAAATAGGGTGCTGGGGATTGAACCCAGGTCAGCCGCATGCAGGGCAAGCGCCCTACCTGCTATACTATCTCTCTGGCACAGTTTCTTCATCTTATTTTGGTTATTTGGTTATTCTTTTAAATTGTTCTTTTTGTATTTCACTGCATGACTATATTTTGTTGAAGATCAGACTGTGGTGCAGAGAGGGTTCCTAGAACAGAGGACTCAATTAAGTTCCTGCTTGGCACAGACAACTATTCAGTCAGTCCCACAAAGTGGTCCTCAGATCACACCTATTTCCGCTTGAGTAATATCACCTGGGAATGAACTGCTACCACCCTCAGATAGAGAGGGGAGAGCAGACTTGAATTGATGTTATTTGTATAATTCATGGAGTGGTCAGAATCTCAGAAGGATGAGATTCAGAGACCTCATCTGAGTTCTTTATATGGCTTAAGATAAACTCCTGCGAGACTTCCTGAGTCAGTTGTCAGACTATGCTTGGATTTCACTGAGCTTTGGATCTCAGACAAGACAAGTTCTAGCTCAATGTGGAGGAAGAGAAAGAAAAGAAATTAAATGGACATACCCTGGGGTTCAGGCTCTTGTCATTATTGCAAGAAAGAACTCAAGAAGACAAACCAGAGATAAAAGCAGAAGGGTTCATTAATGTGATAGCGTACATCCTAGGAAGAAGCGATGTTGCTCTCAAGGGAGAGGCATTAACTGGGTCCTGGGACAAAGTTTTTTGTTGTTCATTTTGGGGCCATGCCTGGTGGTTCACCAGGCATACTCCTGGCTCTACATTCAGGAATTACCTACTCCTAGTGGTACTTAGGAGACTATATGTGGTCCTGGGGATAGAAAAAAATTGGCCCCATGCAAAACAAACTCTATACACTGTACTATTTCTCTGGCCCAGGACAATGCTTTTTAAGGAGGTTTAACCAGGAGGGAGAAATATCCATACTGAATTAGATACAAATGGTGTGATTTGGATAGTGCTAAAGTTGTGCTTATCTATGCAAACTTAAGTTGCCCTTACATGGCCTGTGCTATTAGTATCTCATTATACAATTAGGGTACCTGCGAATTATTATATATTTTTAGTCTTAATTAATAGGAAAATGAAATTAGGGTCAGGTTTCTGTTCTCTATGCATCTCTAGTAGCAAGCTAGAATTCTCTCTTCCTCAAGAGATTGATAGTCTCCAACTGTCAGGCGTCTAGTTTCCAGGTCTTTCTTCAGTCCCATCAAATAACCTTTTTTTTCTTAAAGCAGTTGTTCACTCTTCTGCTCCTACCTAAATATCATTTTCCTATGATGAATATTTGTATTTTCAGTTTTTAGCTGCTGAGAATAAAAGATGATATTAAAATTCTTTTAACAACATGTCATTTTGAGGCATGTGCATTTCTTTCTATTGTTAATGTATGAAGGAACAGAATTGCTGGCTCATCGGATAAGCATGTGTTTTACTTTATTAGAGACTGCCTAATAGTTTTTCAAAGTGGTTGTAGCATTTTACTCTCCCTCTATTAATGAGCCTTGCAGTTGCTACACAAACTCTCTAATACTTGTATAGCCAGCTGTATAATTTTAACCAATTGAGTGGACATGTAATGCAGTTTTAATTTGTATTTATCTGATGAGTAATGATGTTGAACACCTATTCATTTTCTTGTTGGCTATTTGGATATATTTTTGTGAAGTGCTTCAAGTGTTGTGCACATTTTGAAAACTGAGTTGTCTATCTTTCTATTACTTATGTTTCTTTTTAAATTCCCATTACTCAGCATAGTAACTGACAAATATTTTTAAAGACTTATTGAATAAGACATGAAAGTAAATAGAACTGAGTTTATTTGCAAATTCTTTTCTTTGTCTCTGGCCACAGGAAATGACTTGTGGAAGGAATTAGCTTCCACAGTACATTTCAGTTTTTTTTTTAATCAAGACATAAATTCTAAACACAGCTGGTTTTTAGCCTGCCTCATGAGCTGGGGAAGAAGGCAGCTGGAATAGAGAAGGGATCACTAAGTCAATGATGGTTGGAGGGATCGTTCAGGATGGAGGATGTGTATGGAACGTAGATAAAGGACAAAACGTGATAGCCTCTCAGTATCTGTATTGCAAACCATAATGCTCCAAAGCAGAGACAGAGTAAGGTTGTCTGCCATAGAAGCAGTGGGAAGGTTGAGATGGGATGGCAGGGGATACTAGGGACATTGGTGGTGGAAAATGTGCACTGGTGGAGGGATGGGTGTTTGATCATTATATGACTGAAACTCAAAAATGAAGGCTTTGTAACTGTATCTCATGGTGATTCAATAAAAAAAAATTTTAAATAAACACAGCTGCTTTTATTTGTATTAGAAGAACTTGTGATTCTCCATTAAACTTTGATTCATTCAAGCATTTAAAGAACTTGTCATTTTAATGTCAAAAAAGATTTTATAGGAGAATATGCATTGTAATATTACTTGATTTTTTCATCATCTTAATCATGTAGATATTACTTTTTCCCACTAAGAACAATCATGAACATTAGATATAATGTACAAAATGTAGGAGTTAATCCTACATTTTTATTTAACTCTTAGGTTAGGTCTATAATTTCAAATATTTTGAGATAAATGTCTTTAAAATAACATATAATAAACACTTTGGAATTCATATTTAAGTTATTTCATACTTTAATAATTTTATAGTTATAAAATTAAAATACAATAACTTTGAATATTTAAAATATGAAAAATAAGGAAAAAACAAGAACAACTTTTGGGAAGACCAACTCCATATTTCTGTCGAGGTCTTTTTCTTTTATTTATTTATTTATTATTTTTTATTTATTTAAAATTTTATTGAATCACTGTGAGATAGTTACAAGCTTTCATGTTTGGGTTACGATCACACAATGATCAAATACCCATCCCTCCACCCGTGCACATTCCCCACCACCAATATCCTCGGTATAACCCCCCTTTCCCACCCTCCCCCTGCCTCCATGGCAGAAAATATTCTCCATACTCTCTCTCTACTTTTGGGCATTACAGCTTGCAACACAGACACTGAGAGGTCATCATGTTTGGTCTATTATCTGCTTTTGGCACATATCTCCCATCCCAACCGATTCCTCCAGCCATCATTTTCTTAGTGATCCCTTCTCTATTCCATCTGCCTTCTCTCCTCCACTCATGAAGCAGGCTTTCAGCTATGGGGCAATCCTCCTGGCCTTTGTATCTACTGTCCTTGGGTGTCAGCCTCATTCTATACTCCACAAATGAGTGCAGTCCTTCTATGTTTGTCCCTCTCTTTCTGACTCATTTCACTTAGCATGGTACTCTCATTTCTATCCATTTGTTTCCCAAATCAAGCTATGGTATTGCCACATCCTGAAACTGCATTTGGAGTTCTGAAATCAAACACAACCCACAAGCCGCACACATACCTCTCCTCCCCGGCTTCACGGCTCCTCCTTCCAGCCAGGAGATCACCACAAACTTCAACTGGGAATGCCCTGGACAGCAAGTCAGACAGCGCAACACCATCTTCTCCAGTCTGTTATTCTTGAGGATCTCCACTGAGGCAGAACAGCAGGAGATGGCCCTGGTCTGGGAGAGATGGACAGTGGGGACGGTGCTCAAAAACATGGCAGGTGAGGTGCTGGAGCAATAGCACAGCGGGTAGGGCTTTTGCCTTGCACCCGGCCTACCCGGGTTCTAATCCCAGCATCCCATATGGTCCCCTGAGCACCGCCAGGGGTAATTCCTGAGTGAAGAGCCAGGAGTAACCCCTGTGCATCGCTGGGTGTGACCCAAAAACAAAAACAAAAACAAAAATGGCAGGTGAAGCAGAAATATTTTTTTCTCAGCAGCAATGGTGGCGGAAATGCATTTTTGGTCTTTTTTTTTTTTTAAATACATACTATGTGTGTGTATTTGTTCAGTCTATCTGTATATCTACATAGACATATTTATAAGCATGTGTGATATTTAACTATGTTTACATTTGAAATTTCATTCATTTTTCTCAATTTTATCTCTTTATCATATGGTTGATTAGAGGACTTTCTTGTTTTTTCCAGCAGATGGTGTTTGAACTACACTCCTTGGTGCTCTGGAACTGTTTCTGACTTTGTGCTGAGAGGTCATTTCTGGCTATGCTTAGGAAACCATATGTAGTGCTAAGAATTGAACAAGGGACTGGTCGCAAGCATAATAATTCTTTTACTAACTCTTAAGTCACTTGCTTTTTTGTCTCGGGTATCATTTGTATGTTCGGACGAGCCTCACGCATGAAGGGACCAGCAGAGGAACCCAGGTGTGCGGAACCCGGGGCTGAGATCTCCAAGCTTGCTCAGATTGGGACTGGGCCTTCTCCACCCGGACCCCCCATTTTCCAGTAGCTTGGCAGCCACACCCACAAACTGCCCCCAGTGCTGTGTAATCCCACCAACGGCCAACATCCAGAGACTCTAAGACCAAGCTCCCAGCATATAATAGCCTTGTTCTCCCTCTTGGAGAATCTGAGAAGCTACCAAGAGTCTATTGCCCCCACGGGAGAGCTTGCAAGCTCCCAATGGCATATTCATATCCCCAATACAGTAAAAGATATATACATATCTCTTGGAGAGCCCAGCAAGCTACCAAGAGTATCCCGCCCACAAGGCAGAGCCTGGCAAGTTACCTGTGGTGTATTCAATATGCCAAAAACAGTAATGATAGGTCTCATTTCCCTGACCCTGAAAGAACCTCCAATCGTTTGGAAAGACGAGTAAGGAAAGGCTGCTAAAATCTCAGGGCTGAGTGTAATAGAGACATTACTGGTGCCCGCTCGAATAAATCAACAAACAACGGGATGACAGCAATAGAGTGATACCATTTGTATAGATTTTTGACTTCTTGGAGCATATTTGAAGATAAGTACTAAATAACCCTTTCTCATTGTCTGTGGTTTTCAGCATGGGAAATACATACATCATTCATGTCATCTAGCATCTAACACCATGCCTGGCGTATGTGGCAGTCACTTGCCAAGTGTTAACTTATTAGTAAGACATTACAGCTGCTGGATCTATAGTAGAGGAGACCAGATTTGGTGCACTAAGTAAGAAAGAATACACTATTTTATGTGACCCGAAGTAGATGTAAGAAATTCATTGTTCGTTTTTATTTCTGAGTTCCGATAGATTTAAGAACTCAAAAGTATCCTTAATGATCTTTTCATGAATTCTGTACACCCAAGAGGATTAATTTCTAAAAGTTAGAACAAACATGAATTCTCTTAAAGCTTTTTATTTATTTGTTTCTCTGTTTAGGTTATATATAGTGGATTTTGTAACTTATTCCTGGCTATGTGCTAAGGAATGAATCATGGCTGTACTTGGGGAGCCAAGTGCAGTGCCATGATTGAACTCAGGTTGGCCACATACAAGGCAAGTGCTTTCCTTACTGTACCGTGAGCCTGGTCCTCTTGAAGCTTTTAAATGAGTGACACTATTGAGATATATTTTGAAGATAGTCTCCTCCAAACAGTTCATGGGTAGATTTAATCTGACATTTTGCTATGTTTGAAATAGAGCTACTTCATTGGCAATGTGACCCATCATTTCTTTGAGCGTCTTCTGCATCTGTAATAGTTCCATTCTAAAGTCCTTATCAGAAAGGTTATATAACTCATTATTACTGTTTGGTTTATCTGGGCTAGTGACTTTACTCACTAAGCCTGGTGGGTTTTTACGTTGCTTTACCATTGTGACCTTTGCAGTTTGGAGTTGTTTCTCGTGTGTTGTTGTATGGTTAGGAAGCTAAATTAGGATGTCTTTGTGTGTTTACAGGGAGTATGGAGAGGTAAAGAAATTTGAGACCTGGGCTTACTTGTACCTCTACGGGATCTATATGAAGTAACTTCTTTGCATGAACAAGCTAGTGTCTGGGTGGTTTGGGTGTTAGATTTTAGCCCTGTAGACCATCATAAGGGGATAGTTCTGGCAGCAAAATTATGCAGGATCCAGCCACAGGCCTTCATTTTGTGTGGGTGCTAGGACTTCAGGCTGGAGAGGGTGCAGATCTGGCCACAGTTCACACACACCTGGGTTAACAAGTTAGAAAGATAAATAGCATTACTTCAATCCCTCAAATTTCCTAATCACAGCCATCTTCTAGAATTGTCTGCATTCTAGCTTGGGCATATAATTTGTTAATTTCTCTTTATTTTATATTCCCCCTCTCTCCCCCAGTCTCATATTTCCTAAATTAAACTATCTTATTTTTATAAATCATAATTGTATTTCCCTTTTGGTGGGTTTGAAGGAAATGGTAATAGAAAAACCATCATGCTGAATTTGCAAATCAAGAAAGTTTCCTTTCTAAATCTTGTCTACACAAACTTGTAGTCCTGCAAATTAATGTGACATCACTGTAAAATATAAAAATGATATATCATTTAAAACACACTAATAAACAAAAAATCTAAAGGGAATAAGTGCAATGTTAATGGTCACCTGTGATTAGTGTATATTTTCACTTGAACGTTTAGTATTTATTAATTTTTTGTGTGTGATATGCTTTCAAAATTATTTTTTTTAATTTTTATTTATTTATTTATTTTGGTTTTTGGGTCACGCCGGTGATGCTCAGGGGTTACTTCTGGCTCATGTGCTCAGGAATAACTCCTGGTGGTGCTCAGGGGATGATATGGGATGCTGGGAATCAAACCCAGGTCAGCCATGTGCAAAGCAAACACCCTCCCTGCTGTGCTATTGCTCCAGCCCGCTTTCAAAATTTTTAAAAAATAAAATGAAGTTTGTTTGGATCATTTGTGTAAATTTTACATGAATCTTCAATGTATGCTATTTAGAACTTCAAACTTTATAGGGTCAAGAGATAGACAGAGAGATCCACCAGGGATTCAATTTCTCGTAGCATCACACTATTCCTAACATCAGGGTTTGCAGGCCTGGAGGCCCACAGCAAAGATGGGGGTGACCCTGGAAGGCACCAGGACACCACCCCCCTACACTTGCTAGATTGGCCCAGGTACCCCTGGGATTGCAGGCCTGGGCTGCATTTCATCTTTGGTAGTGGAAATCGCCAAGAGAGTCACCACCTTTGTGCACCACTTAGGAAGCCACTCCCACCCCAGTGGAATTTCAAAAGGTTTAATTAATGCAAATAAAAATGCTCCCTGACCCCAAATTTTCCCCTTAGGTGAAAGTTGATGCCTGCAACACATAAGGCTCTGTCTTCCAAAGATTTCTGTTAATGGAAGGTCTACTCAAATCCTTTGATATGTTAAGATTTCTCTGGAAGATGAATGTCTAATTTCCTAGTTCTATGAATCTTAGAGGTATTACAATGTCCTGACTACAGAATATTTTCCGCAGCAGTTCTGGGGAGCAACTGACCCAACACTGTGAAATAAGTTGTACAGAATTTGCGCAGCACTATTGACCCTTTAGCGGGTGAAGAGCTTCTTTATCCCTCTGCCTTCCCATGAGGTTTCCTTCTTTAGCAGGAAGACTTGAGCTTCTAACTATGATCAGAGTGCATAATTTTTTGGGGGGTGGGGACAAGTGGTTATTGCTTTGTAAGTAGACATATATTCATTCATACCCAGTGGAACAGAATTGCTAGATTCCTACTATTAATGAAGCTGATTGTGGAGCTAGGCAGATAGATCAAAGGGCTGGAGCACATGGGTAGGCTCCAATACTGATCAAAGGCACTACATGCTCTCCTCTGCGCCTACTCTTTGCACCGCAGATTGTAGCTCCAGTTTGCCCAGGAGGACCAATAGAATGGCCCTGGTGGCTCCCAGCACCACTATGTCCAGGCAATGCTACCACATTTCTAGGGCAAGTATCAAAATGTCAGACCCACCTGCCAGCCAACGATCACTATTATGGAATTCTGATCAAGAAACAGATGGTACTCAAGAAGTATGAGGGTGGCACCCCCATTTACATGCAAACTCTACCTGGCTACTTCTAGAAGAGTTGAGCTCTGAGCACAGTTCACAGAGAGTTTTTGGTAAAGCATTTCATGGGTGATGTATTCTGTTACAGGTTTTACAGCCAGTTTTCTTCATTCCTATTCCTACAATCTGATCATCAAAACACTGGCTGGGATGATTCAGGCCTGTTCAATCCTGGGATGATTTACTCAGAGGCCATGTGCCTAATTCCCACTTCATCACCAAGGGTGACCCTGGGACCATGCACACCCCTGCAAAAGAAGCTGCTGTAAATCCAAAACAGTAACTTAACTGAGTCTGAGGAAAACCCAGATTGGATAAACTTAATGAGTTTAAGCTCCTTGAGCAGGCCCATATCAAAGCATTAAATGGTTTTGACATAACTTCATTTGCTATGTATTGAAATTTTAATCATACTAAGGGCCTTAAAATAGAGTATGCATTTTAGTAAGTGGATGGGGTCTTTCTGTAGTTTATTCCTTTAACCTCATCTCTTGAAAAATACAATCAAACAGACACAGTATACTATGAATCCCTCAATCCTTTTCCCATTAGACAGCAGGTCTGTTGATCACTGCTCAAGAGACTCCTTTGTTGGTCCCATGTGTCTTTAAAATTGCCAATTAGTACCCCTGCCCAGACTCAGCTTGTTACCACCACAAAGGAGGAACATTATCTACAAACAGGCAACTCATTTTTTTCATGACTTGGAGAAAAACATGCAAGTAGGCCTATGTGAAACAAAAGCTAGCTTTGAAATAGTTTAAATCACTCTAAACCTGAGAAACATCACTGCAAATCATGCTGTGTGCTTCAGCGCTTGTCCTCTGAGTATAAGCACCCTGGAGACCGAAGCTTTGTTTTGCTTCACTCCGTGCAAACTGCTTTGAGACTCTCTGACATCATTAAGTCAAATTTTAGCCCAGACATTTTGTTCAAACCTAAACTCTGAATGACATTTGCTTGGTTATGAGGGAAAGGCAACAGCTAAAAGTTTTTATAACATGATACAAATGCCAAAAGGGTTCCGGGGTTCAACCTGTGCTGATATTATATGTAGACACCCCCCTACGTCCCCCACACTCACGAACACATACAAATCCATTCTTGATGTTTTATATTCCGCTTTGAAGATATAACTTGCCTTCTCCTTCTGACAAATTTCATCCTTGTTGACAGTCCTCAGGTGTGGGTATATATTTTTTGAGAAATAAGTGCCTTCTATTCTCCCATATATCCCTTCTTAATTCAGTTTTCCCTTCCCACCTTCTGTCTCCAAAGAAGACAGAAGATTTCCCTTTGAAATATTTTGTGTTTTGTTATTTAAAAACTGTGATTTTAATCTTTTAAACGGTTTTAAAATCTAGATAAATTCAAGTGAAATAGGCACTGCTATGTACATACATAGATATATGTATTGATTTTATATGTGTATATATTTATATTGGCGTTACTGGCACCTGCTTGAGCAAATCTATGAACAATGGGATGACAAGTGACAAGTGACATATGTTTACATATATTTATGTGTCTCTATATATTTATTTTTGGAGTGCGGGAACATTTGGCTGTTCTCAGGACTGACTCCTGGCTCTGCTCAAGGATAATTCCTGGCAGGACTAAGAGGACTGTATGGGATTTGGGAGATTGAAACCAGGTCAGTTGTGTGCAACACAAGTGCCTTACCCACTATACTATCTTTCTGCCCTAGTTACTGCCATTAAGCAGAATATGATATGTAATAACAATAATAATTATAACACTAATATTTCTGGCATTCTTCTTTCTGTTAGATGCTGTCAATGATACTTTACAACCATACCCTCTGCAAAGAGTCAATTATCCGCATGTTGCAGATGATAAAATCAAGGCTCAGAAGAGGTCAGAGATTTGAACTGAATCTGAACCCAAATTGACATACACAATGCATTAAAGTAGCTGTGTAAGGCATTGGAAAATTGATTGCTCAGATGGTTGGAAGAGGGTAAGAAAAGAAAAATAAAAAAACAATTCAAAATTTGAAAGATCAGGAAAATTCTGTGGAAAAGGAAGGTGGGGAAAATTCTGTTGAAATTCCCTCTGAAAAGCTACATTGGACACGTGAATGAAATCTGCTCAGAGATTGCTTGCATAGTGCTCACACTTCAGTGCTTGCATAGTGCTCACACCCCAGGCAGGCTTTTCTACATGGAATCTGTAAAATCATTAACTTCCCAGATATTTCAGTATTATCAGGCAGCCTATGGGCAGAACATACATTAAAATTGTCAAAAGGTACTCTTCAAAATATGTGCAATTGAACAATTACAGCTCAATAAAACTAATTCAAAATAAAATTTGAAGTTCAGGTTTGAAAGATTCATTTTCAATTAGGAAAGAGCCACTTTCTCTGATGATATATAATTTATAATTTATATATCATTCCACATTTTCCAGTAGATTGGAATCTTTATGTCTTAATGGATATTTATTTTTCTTTGCAATATCAGTTTCAATCAATAACATAGGAGTTTGAGGAATTTAAAATAGAAGTTTCAACGTGAGCAGTTAAAATACAGTTATTTAATTTATGATTTTTAATTTCTAAGTAAGATGCATTTATGTGTCTGATACTCAACTTTTTCTCTTGAATAAGTTTAATTTCTCTTAAATGAATAAAGTACCTCTTAGAAGTGCTTGAAGCCTAAAAAAGCCATTGAAATTATGAATTGAATTTTATACTTACTGGAGTGCTTTTTTAATCCTTCAATACTATTTTAGGTCTCAGTTCTATTTTCAGTTAGAGAGGCTGAATGATCATCCTTAAAAATGTTTACAACCGCACTTAAATTAATTGCTTTGTAATGAAATACCCTATGCATCATTCAAATAGAGAGAATAATTATTTTCTGCATTTTTATGTAACTATATGTTGTCCAGGCCAGATGAAATTAAAGAGGGTAAATAAGAATCTTTCTCAAAATCTTATCTTCCAGCATCACTCATTGCATTTACTCTCACCTTCTGTATGTCATCTTTAAGTTCTTGTCTGTATATAGTACCATTTATCATTTAACTGTACTCACATTTGAACTCCAGCCTAATAAGGGGCCCAGGTCTACAACTCCTGAAACTCTGACCATAACAGCTCTCCTACTTTCACACTACTCACATCAGGAGCACAGCATACTTAATGAGGAGGACACGTAGAAGCCTACTAAACTCAAAGAGTGAAAACAGGAACAAAGAGGGCTCAACCAGCACCAATCAGCTCAATACATCCTCAGACAATGACTTTTATGGCACCATTGTGAGGATGTTTACTGAGATCATAGAAACAATAGCTCAGGTTGCCAGCAAAGTCATTCCAGCAACAGAATAAGTGCTGAAATGAGAAAACAACAAGCAGAAATGAATAAGGTGGGTTAGTAAAAAAATAAAGCTCAATTAAAATTCTGAATAACAGATTAATGGTATCTGAACAAAAGATCAGGGAACTCAAGGATAAGATGAAGGCAACTCCTAGAAAATAACAGAATCATGTTCTTTGTCTCTTTACACAATGTATTTGCATGGTTCTCTTTCCTCATTTCATTTCTTTTGCTCTCATCTTCTGCTTCAACCCACAGCAACTTACTTTGTTTTTTCTCCAGTAGTTATTGAGGATGAAATAATGAGTATCTTCATTACCATATTGGGTCAGCATTTATCCTTCAGCTATAGCTCAATCCAAGAGCTCATTAGGATATTTAAGGGCAAATTCCCTTAGCAAATTTCACATTCTGAAGTGATTGTGTCAAGGAAAAGGAGAGACCTAGGGACACAGTTGTTGAATATGAGAATGGAAAATAACCTTTCTTAGTTAGATTTTTGCCCAGGGCCTGACAGGCTGTTTCCTCTTGCTTCTTATATCGTCTTTCTATCTTGGTTGCTGTTGCGAGGGAGGAAACTTGCTTTTAATAGAGATGTGATTTCCTGTTAATTCAGCTCTGTGGATTCTTTGCTCTAAGTCATAGGTGAAAATCAAAGCTAAGCTTTATTATATATTGTTAGGAAAATATAATTATATTTAAACTACTATGGATTTGACCCGAGCAATTCTGTTCTATTTGTTTAAAACCCGGTAGAATTTACCGTGCTTGCCTTGCATGTGATCAACCCTAGTTTTATACCTGGCATCACATATGGTCCCCTGAGCACCACGAGAAGTGACGCCTGATCACAGAGCCAGAAGTTCCAAAATACTTCTGTATATGGTGCAGACCTCCCCCTCTCCCCACACTCTGCCCTAACCCTACAAATAAAAAACAAAATTCAGTAGAGAAGAAAGAAACATGTCTAAGCCAATTGCTGATGTATTTGAGAGTTTGTATGATTTTAATTTTCATGTTTAAGAAATATCTATTGACAGGATAAGTCATGAAAAAAATTTAAGATTGCCAATTTGAACTTTTTAGTTTAGAAAACCAAGTACTTCCAAACACTTTGGATATCAAGTGAGAATCTTTATTTTTAAAAAAATTTTATTGAATCACTGTGAGATAGTTACAAGCTGTCATGTTTGGGTTACAATCACACAATGATCAAACACCCATTCCTCCACCAGTGCACATTCCCCCCACCAATATCTCCGGTATAACTCCCTTTCCCACCCTCCCCCTGCCTCCATGGCAGAAAATATTCCCCATACTCTCTCTCTACTTTTGGGCATTATGGCTTGCAACACAGACACTGAGAGGTCATCATATTTGGTCCATTATCTACTTTTGGCACATATCTCCCATCCCTACTGATTCCTCCAGCCATCATTTTCTTAGTGATCCCTTCTCTATTCCATCTGCCTTCTCTCCTCCACTCATGAAGCAGACTTTCAGCTATGGGGCAATCCTTCTGGCCCTTGTATCTACTGTCCTTGGGTGTCAGCCTCATGTGGTGTTATTCTATACTCCAAAACTGAGTGCAGTCCTTCTATGTTTGTCCCTCTCTTTCTGACTCATTTCACTTAGCATGATACTCTCCATGTCTATCCATTTATAAGCAAATTTCATGACTTCATCTCTCCTAACAGCCAAGCAAGAATCTTTAAAAATAACCAAGAAAATTATGTTACTTAAAGTACCAATTACAAAAACAAGGAAATTTATATTTTCTGTGGATAAAAACTGATATAGAAATGGAAAAATAAAAATCTCAGATTGCACTAAAAGGACAGGAGTTAGTCAATGCTTTACTAAAGCTAAAACAAACCTCCCCCTCAAGGAGGAGGATGAGAAGAAAGGAAGGAAGAAAGGAAGAAAGAAAGAAAGAAAGAAAGAAAGAAAGAAAGAAAGGAAGGAAGGAAGGAAGGAAGGAAGGAAGGAAGGAAGGAAGGAAGGAAGGAAGGAAGGAAGGAAGGGAGGAAGGAAGGGAGGGAGGAAGGGAGGGAGGAAGAAAGAAGTAAAGAAGGAAAAGAAGGAAAGAAGGAAAGAAGGAAAAGGAAAGAAGGAAAGAAGGAAAAGAAGGAAGAAAGGAGAGAAAGAAAGAAGGAAAAAGAGACAAAGAAAGAGATAAAGGACAGAAAGAAAAAGAAAAGGAAGAAAGGAAGAAAGGAAGAAAGAAAGAAAGAAAGAAAGAAAGAAAGAAAGAAAGAAAGAAAGAAAGAAAGAAAGAAAGAAAGAAAGAAAGAAAGAAAGAGAAAGAAAGAAAGAAAGAAAGAAAGAAAGAAAGAAAGAAAGAAAGAAAGAAAGAAAGAAAGAGAAAGAAAGAAAGAAAGAAAGGAAGAAAGGAAGAAAGAAAGAAAGAAAGAAAGAAAGGAAGAAAGGAAGAAAGAAAGAAAGAAGTCATGACTACATGTTGATTTTTTAGCTTCTGAACTGTCCTTGAGTTAATTTCTATTGCTTGCTGTTTAAGATAATTTTTTTTTCTTTTTGGGTCACACCAGTGATGCACAGGGTCTGGTTCTGCATTCAGGAATTACCCCTGGCGGTGCTCAGGGGACCATATGGGATGTTGGGAATCAAACCCAGGTCGGCCACATGCAAGGCAAATGCCCTACCCGCTGTGCTATCACTCTAGATCCATGCTTGCAGTTTAAGGTAATTTAACTAGTATTATAAACATTTTGAAAGTTTTTATAGTCTTAGAAGCTCTAGTCTATATAGGTATAAAAACAGTATATTAATAAGGAATGGAATATACATGAAATTTCAGAAAATAGGAGTATTTGAGGGATGGCTATTTCTCAAAGTCAGAGCGACACTTCTGATTTTAATCATATCTGGTCACTTCTGGGGTTTGCCATGAAATCATAAACTGCCATGGTGTAAATGATGAGTACAAGATTATGGAATATAATAATACTATTATCACAATTATATAATTATATAACATAATTATTAACACTATAATTATTAATATAATATCATGATTATAAGATTTTTAAACTGCATATGTACAATAATGAGTATGTAATGAAGTTGTGAATTATCTATCATCACTTGTTTCTTTCATCTAGTTTTAGTATTTTCCCTTTTTGCTGCCCAGATTTTGTGATTTAGTAAATGTGTTGGCAGAAAGATACCAGAATTCTACATTTGTGTGTATAGTTTCAAGAAAAACCCATTTAAAGATCGGAATTTACTAGTGTTGGAGAATAATGAGGTGAACAATATTAACACATTAAAGGGCAAGATGCAACAGTTACTGTTACTTGAATAAGCACTTAGATGTGTTCTTGAGAATAACAAAATGTTGTAGTTCTTAAGCTTTTCAATATCTTCACAAAGGAATATTTTTTCAGTGAGAGACAAGGTTTTCTAGCTTAGTTGTAGATCACATATATGCTGCCATTCTCTTGTCTCAATAATATGCTCATAGGAAATAAAAGTTGAGAATGGAAGCAAAGAAAAATATATAATGATTTTTATAGAAATAATATTTGATTTTTATGGGTCAAATAAAAAGAATCTCCTCTCGAAGTTACTTCAACTTAGAAGAGGCATGAAGGTATATTTGTAGGAGGCAAAGGAATTTTTAAATAAAAATAATGTGAAACTAGTACAATTGAGAGACCATATCTCACTTGGGAGAATAAACGTGGGGAAATAAAGATTGTGATGGGAAATAAAGATGTGATGTTTAATTTGTTCAATATAGACATTTCAAATTTCATTTTGATTTCTACCTGCTGTCTTATAAATGAAAAATGGAAATATTCTCTCACCATCCGGGAGTATTTGAAGAGTCAATCCTTTCTACCTTCAAGGAAAGAAAAATTAGTTTTAATATATAGGCTTTGGGGATTATAGGTTTCACAGCTCATTGTGAATCAGGTCTTGTGGAAAACAATATAGTGGTATAAAAATGCTGAGACTTGGAAGGACCTCCCCAGCCTGGAATAAGATTCTGCTGGTACCGAGAGAAGAAAAAGCTCATAGCATGCAGGATCTATCATGCCAGCAATAACTGCCAGGTAAGCACAGTGAGGTGAAATACTTAACTGTCCTACTCAAGATACAGAAGCAAAGAATTTAAGAGAAGTTTCAGGTTTTGATTAATAAGGAAGCCTGTATCAACAATGACAAAGTAATATAGAGATCTTCTTTCTCTAGATGCCATAAATGCTTTTTGGTTTGTGACAAAGTTTGGGATGGGATGCACAGTCCTAGTAATAATGATCCAAGTGGAATTAATCTTTAGTGAAGCAGATTCTAAGTTAGAACTTGAACTGAATTTATGAAAATTAATTATATTTATGTTTGAGGCTGTGGTCTGAGTTTCTTACCAGCGCTGTCGTTTACCCAGTATTGGCATCTGTCCCAATACTAATTATGCATCTGATCTTGTTTTCTGTTAAACTGACTTAGGTGCTCCCTTCTCTATGAAAGTTGTTTTCTTCCTTTCATAACCCAGTATAGGCATCTTTTTTATGAACTCTAATAGAAATCTTTAACCATGCTTCCCCAAGTGTATTGAAGTACCCTTTTCTCACCACTTCTTTCTTTTTTTTCACTCACCTTAACTTTTATTTTTATTATTTTTTTTAAATTTACATTTTATTGAATCACCATGTGGAGGGTTACATAGTTCTCAGGATTATGTCAGTTATACAATACTCAAACACCCTTCCCTTCACCCGTGCCCATA
The DNA here is from genome assembly GCF_027595985.1 of Sorex araneus. Classification (NCBI taxonomy): domain Eukaryota; kingdom Metazoa; phylum Chordata; class Mammalia; order Eulipotyphla; family Soricidae; genus Sorex; species Sorex araneus. Next base: position 123,469,439 of record NC_073305.1, on the reverse strand, counting down.
TTCCATCACCAACCACCCCATTATACCTCCCGCCCCCTCTCGCCCCCCCAGTCCCTGCCCTTGTAAGTGATAAGTTTCACTTCATTTACGCTTTATCTTGGTTACAGTGTTTCAACACATAGCTCACTATTGTTGCTAGGGTTTCCCCCCCAAAAAGAAAAGACAGTCCCACTGTCAAGGAAGCATTTGATGGCTCTCCATTGCTGAGAATGTAGAGATATTAAGTCCCGCTGTTTGTTACATAACTTTTCTATTTTCTTCCCCCCTCGTCCCGCGCCACCGAGATCACGCCTGTTTAGTAATCACCACGCTGCCTGACAAAGGGAAAACAAACCAAAAGAGATGGTTATTTCCCGTCATCAGCCGGTGTGAGGCTCTGGCTTAGTTGATAGTCTGGTAGAATGTCTGCCAGCAGTTTCTGGAACCAAAAGTAATACGCTGGTATCGGCCCCGGCTTGAGATTCCACCAGCGTCCCGCTGTTCCCAGTACATAATAATTTATTCCCTTGTATCCCATTCCCACGCCACCAGGTCCATGTCAGCTTAATGGACATCATACTATGGTTAACGCCACGCTGCGTTTCTTCCCGAGAAAGAAGGATATTTCTTCTCAGCCAGCGTGGGGATATGGCTTAGTTCAGTCTATAGAGATGGCTACCACTTTGGTAGCCTTCAATATTTCAGCAAATGACTTACTATTCTTGTTAGGATTTCCCACCAAAGTCCGACCCGTTAAAAAGGAACCATTTCATATTGGTGATGATTAAATGACAATAGGTTGCGCGGCCATGGCAGCGGCCTCGTGGCTTTGAATTTCTGTATAAAGTCCAGGGAAAGTACAGCCAGAAATTACAAGTCACTACAAACTTTAACCCTATTATGGTCTCCCCAAAGTCCAACCCATTACAAAGGAACCATTTCATATTGCTGATGATTAGATGACATTAGGCTGCCGCCGCCGCGCGGTTTTGTGTTTCTATATAAAGTCCAGGGAAAATTCTGCCTAAAATTCTATCGCTACAATCTTTTACCCTTCAACAAAAAACTCAGTACTATTGTTTGGAGTTTCCCCCCATGTTAAGCCCTGCCAAAAAGGAACATTTACACGTTGCTGACAATCAAGAGACATTAGGTCGCACGGCTACAATTGCAGCCGCGCGGTTTTGGATTTCTATATGAAGTCCAGGGAAAATTCTTTTGGTAATTGCATCACTCGCTGGCAGCGCCTGGGCCAGAAGCTCCGAGCACACAGTCTGGAGGCATTTTGGGGGCGCCGCTCGTGTCCAAAGTGGTTCAGTTGCCTCCGGGGTCGATCTCGCGCGGGGCCGGAAAGGCTCACCACTTCTTTAAAGGATTAGATTGTGCAGTTTGCTATTATGTGGATGGAACTGTAGGGTATCATGCTGAGTTAGTGAAGTTAGTCAAAAAGCAAAGGGAAGTTACAGAATAATCACAAACATATGTGGGGTATAAACAATAAATTATCCAAAGCAACAGAATATGAAAACTGGTCTACAGAAGTGAGCTTATGATGGGAGGGCAACAGGGCAGGACAGGTTTGATGATGGAGTAGATGGTGGGGAACCCTGGGACACTTGTATTTGGAAGTGGACACTCGTGGAGGTTGTAGTACTGTAAAGTTGTATGCATGGAATCCTATCATTAACAGTATTATAGTTCATCATCATCATCACCATCATCCATGATAGTCAAATTTCTTGAGTGGTCCCAGTAACGTCTCTATTTGTCCTAGCCCTGAGATTTTAGAAACCTCTCTTTACTTGTCCTTCCCAACGATGCCGCATTGGAGGCTCTTTCAGGATCAGGGAAATGAGACCCAGCATTGTTACTGGTTTTGGCATATGAATACACCATGGAGAGTTTTTGAGGCTCTCCCATGTGGGCAGGAAACTCTCAGTAGCTTGCCTGGTTCTCCCAGAGGGAGAACTAGGTTATAAGAAGTCTTCCAGGAGCTTAGATTTATAGTCTCTGGATGTTGGCCATTGGTGGGATTACATGGCGCCGGGGGCAGTCCCTGGGTGTGACTGCCTAGCTACTGAAAAATGGGAATCTGGGTGGAAGAAGCCCAGTCTCCATCCAAGCAGGTTTGGAGGTCTCAGGCCCGGGTCTCATACACCTGGGTTCCTCTGCCAGTACCTTCATGTGTGAGGCTCTTCTGAACGTGTGGAGAGGGACCTTGAGCATGATTGTGACTGAGTCTCCGGAGGTCTTTGGCCTAGGGAGCTCTGCTCAGGGCGGGGAGGGAAGCTGGAGCCCATCCCCTTCGAGGGCCCCAGGGAAGACAGGCAGCTGTGCGGGCAAAAGACTCTCTGCATTGCTCTCTTCCGGGATCTTGGTTTCTGGAGACTTCTGGATGTTGGCCGTTGGTGGGATTACACGGTGCCAGGGACAGTATTATAGTTACTGTGTCTAAAATAAAAATATTATTAATTTAAAAATTAAAACTAAAAATAAAAGAATTTTAGGTCTTAATATATAAGATGAGAGTTTGTTTGATAGTGTTGTTTTTCAGTGTGTTTCATTGCAAATTGTAGCTATCCTTTTCTAGATCAGATACATGGAACTTAGATTTTTGTAAACTAATCTGTTTTGCATAGTAGAAGCCTGAAATTAAAATTTTAAGTTTTAGGCTTCAGTTATTCCTGGTTTTAAATTGTGATTAAGGTCCCACTTTTTATTCTGTTTAATTAATTATCAGACAGAGGTTTAGGTGTGGAATGTTAAGGTATTAAACATCTAGTGATAACTCAAGGTTCTTGCCTCGGGGGATATTTCTGTGAAGGAGAAGCAGCAAAAGGCAGATCTGGATTTGATTAGAATTAGTATAGAATAGAAACAAATTTCAGTGTTGGACAACACCACTGTCATAAATATATGAGTATATTTATAAACTTTGTTGAATTAGATTTGGCAAAGAGGAGAGCAAAAATAACATCAAATTTATTTTAAGAGCTAGCTTACCCTACTAGTAAAAGTATACCATGCTCAATGGAAGAAAAATGTCAAAAATAGAGTGTAGACTAGAATAGCACACGTCTAGTTTTACCCACATATATAATTTTTTAATATTCATGGAATATCATATATTGTTTTATATTCTATTTTACTCACTCAATAGTGATTTTTTGTGTCTTTAAAAATTCTTATTAAATATTATTTTATTTATATTCTGTCAGAAATGTGTAGCATAACTTTAATAAACTATAGTACTTTTAAGAGGAACATCTAGTGTCTATTACTGAATATAAGACATAGATATACCCTGGATACTTTATTATGGAAGATTGTTAGTGGTGGGATTATTTAGGGAGATTATAGATCTTTTTGTGTCTCTTAGGTAAGAGTGTCAAATTGTTCTCTAGAAATGTCATAACAGTTTATACATGAATATCCATCATATACATTAAAAACTAAATAATATCTTCTCAAACATTTTATAGTTTAAAGTGTTGAAAAGAACTTTAAAACTATGACTGAATTTGTACTTCTTTGTTAGAAGCTTGAGCATATTTATGTTTAGTAGTCTTATTACATTTTTCCTTCCATAAATATGTGGTTGTTTACTGCTGTGGTTTTAGTGCTTTTCTTAATACATACATTACGATATTTTGAATATAGTATTCCTTTGTTATGTTTATGGTTTGCATTGTAAATAATATAGCTTACATTTACTCCAAACTAAAACTATTAGCTCCTTGTCTGCTGAAATCTAGTTTTTACTGACATACATAAGTTTCTCTGAGGCTTTTATCATTTCTTCAATGACTAATTCTCCAAGACAAATCTTATTTTCTCCCTAAAACTTTTGAGATCTCAGAGGCAAAATAAAATCTCTTCCACACCACATTCCTATTTTGCTTTATTTCTCTATTGCACTTACTTTGGTTGCTTTAGAATAAAGCTCCCTTTTGTGGAAAGCAGCCATTCAGTGTTACTCACTTTGATATCCCTTACAGTATCATATAATCCTTTTCACAAAACAAGTGTCCAATAAATGTCTGTCCTAGTGAATGAAATAAAATCAATCCATTATAGTTTTATGTTCAAAGACAATAATTTTTTATCATGTTTCAACCGCATGCCATAGACTTGACAAAATCATCACAACCTAGATGAACAATAAAAGAATCACAGTGGGTTTTTCCCTAATGGGCTAATATTTTTAGCACAAGCTAAAACTTTATGAGATTTATGAGTCCGAAGTAGTTTGGTTAAAGTGAGTCACTAATATGCGCTTTTTTTCTTACTATAACCTTGAGCACATATAATTAAATTTTAGTGGGAAAATATATCAGAAATACCACTGCAAGTGACATGGTTATTAAAAAGGGGAGAGAAATAGAAGCTACACAAGCACACATAATTGCAATGGTTTTAGAAATATGAACACAACAACCAAAATAATAAACATTTGAGAAAGTTGAGTTTAAATTGCCACAAACAATTCTGAATGATGTAATTTTGTTTTATTGCTATCTAAGAGCCCTTAAGGAAACAGAATAGATTGATAAATATAACCAATAAACAGGATAGTACATGCTCTAGTGGTAGATTGTTCATCAGGAATATAGATATAAAACACTTTGTTGATTAAATTCATGTCATTTTCTTGGAGGGGACCCACACTCAACAGTGTTTGTTGGACCTCCTGGTGTAGGCTCCTGCATGTGAAGTATAAAGTATATACTCAGCCCTTTGAACTATCTCCCCAGCCACTAGACTGTTCAGTTTTAAAATTCAACCCCTCAACTTATAGGAGTAAAAATATTCATACGAATATTGCCACAGGGGGTGGATAAGTAAAATAGTACAGGGATAAGGCACATGCCCTGCAGGCAGCTGACCCCAGTTCAACTCTTGAGCACCATCAGGAATGATCTCTGAGCACATAATCTGGCGTAAACTCTGAGAAAAGACAGGTGCACCTCCTGTTCTTTCCCTAAAAGGGTAATCCATAAGTAGACCCATAGAGTATTGGTCGGATGTTTAAAAAAAAAATAGCAAGACTGGAGCCATAGTAATAGTACAGTGGGTAAGGTGTTTGTCTTGCATGTGGCCTACTCAGGTTTGATCTCCGGTATCCCATATGGTTCCTTTAGCATTGCCAGGAGTAATTCCCGAGTGCAGAGCCAAGAGTATCCCTGAAGCACTGCTGATAGTGTTCCCTATAGCCCCACAAAATAGCAGGATTATTTGTGTCCCAATGCTTTTGACTCAGAGAGCATGGGGATTTACCTGGCATGTAGTATACTCACACTTGTCAAAAATGACACAATCTGTCATGCAAAGTTGGTTCCATTACCCTTGTAGAACTATATCCTCCAGAATTGGGAAGCCAGGAGGGAAGGAAACCATTAATTAGGATGTACTATTATTTTTAAACTTTGAAGTTCATAATGTGCAATCTGGGTTGTGAAACAGAAAAGTCTGGAACAAGCATGTAAATGCTGCCAACAAGATGAGAGAGTTTTAGTAGTGAGTCATCAAAACTGAAGAAAAGTACAGCTCTGTGTAGCACACTGCCTCTAACTTGATTTCTTTCTTATCTTTATTTCTTCTAGCAGGAATAATAATTGTTGTTTTTTTTTTGGTGGGGTCCACATCTGTGGTTCTTGGGGTGGTGCCTGGGATTGAATTGAGAGTCTTGAAAAATGCTAGATGCAAGGCATAAACTTTAACACTTTAGCCATATCACTAAGCCTCAGGAATAATTTCTTTTAAGTGAGTATACCACTAAATGAATTTAATTGTTTTTTAAAATTTTATTAAAACAATTCTTTACAAAGTTATTCATAGTTGGGCTTTAGACATACAATATTCTAGCACCAATCCTACCACCGGTGTTAACTTCCCTTCACCAGTGGTCCCAGGTTCCCGTTCCTATCCCGCACCCCCGCCACCAGACTGCCTTCTTGACAGGTACCTCCTTACGCTGGGTTGTTAAAGTTTCGGGTCACTCATGTGTTGTTGTTTCAGTGTTGTTGACTCTGTGGTTTGGATATTTAGCTCTATCATTCCTCAACACCACTGAGGTACCTGAATTCCCTTGCCCCTTGCCCCATGTTGCTTCTTATCTGTCCCTTCTCTCCCTCCCCTCCACTCTCGCCTTTTCCGTCCTATGCTCTGGGGCCAAGGGGGATCTCGTCATTCCCCCTTTAACCATTACATTTCCTCATCCAGTTATTCTAAATTCCACATATTAGTGATATCATCCTAATCAGTGATATCACTCCCTGTCAGTGGAATGGGAATCTATTCTCCACTACCTTTTGGAAGTCACAATGTAAAGAGAATTTGTTCTAAGAAAATATCCCCAGGGCCACCAAATACTGGAAGTCTAATGAGATGGTGGCAAATTGATTAGTAATGGATTCATGTATTGGTCTCTAAGAGATAATATTGTGATCAGAAGTTAAATGCTACACTGAGATCACTGTATCACTATATCACTGTCATCCTGTTGCTCATCGATTTGCTTGAGCGGGCACCAGAAATGTCTCCATTGTGAGACTTGTTGTTACTGTTTTTGGCATATCGAATATGCCATGGGTAGCTTGCCAGGCTCTGCCGTGCAGGCAAGATACTCTTGGTAGCTTGCTAGGCTCTCCAAGAGGAGCAGAGGAATCAAACCCGGGCCCACCGCATGCAAGGAAAATGCAAGAGCAGAAAAATTTAACATTAGAATTGAAACACATTTTATTTTTTTTTCAACGTGAGGGTACAGTTACAGATTTATACATTTTTGTGCTCATGTTTCCCCCATACAAAGTTCGAGAACCCATCCCTTCACCAGTGCCCATTCTCCACCACCAGTAAACCCAACATCCCTCTCACCCTCCCCAGTCCCATCTCCCCCCACCCCACACTGCCACTATGGCAGGGTATTCCCTTTTGTTCTCTCTCTCTGATTAGGTGTTGTGGTTTGCAATAAAGGTCTTGAGTGGCCATTGTGTTCAGTCTCTAGTCTATATTTGGCCTGCATCACCCTTCCCCGACATGACCTCCGACCACATTTTACTTGGTGTTCCCTTCTCTGAGTTGCCAAGAATGAGAGACCAGCCGCCAAGCCATGGAGACAACCTTCTGGTACTTATTTCTACTATTCTTGGGTGTTAGTCTTATAGTCTATTATTCTATATTCCACAGATGAGTGCAATCTTTCTATGTCTGTCTCTCTCTTTCTGAGTCATTTCACTTAGCATGATACTTTCCATGCTGATCCACTTATATGCAAACGTCATGACCTAATTTTTTCTAACAGCTGCATAGTATTCCATTGTATAGATGTACCAGAGTTTCTTCAACCAGTCATCTCTTCTAGGGCACTCGGGTTTTTTCCAGATTCTGGCTATTGTAAACAGTGCTGCAATGAACATATAAGTGCAGATGTCATTTCGACTATACTTTTTGGCTTTTCTGGGATATATTCCCAGTAGTGGTATTGCTGGGTCAAATGGGAGCTCAACCTCTAGTTTTTTGAGAATCGTCCATATTGTTTTCCAAAAGGGCTGAACTAGTTGGCATTCCCACCAGCAGTGTAGAAGGGGCCCTTTCTCCCCACATCCTTTCCAACAGCGGTTGCTTTTGTTCTTTTGGATGTGTGCTAGTCTCTGTGGTGTGAGGTGGTATCTCGTGGTTGTTTTGATCTGCATCTCTCTGATGTTTAGTGATGTAGAGCACTTTTTCATGTGCCTTTTGGCCATTTGTATCTCTTCCTTGGTAAAGTTTCTGTTCCTTTCTTCACCCCATTTTTTGATGGGGTTGGATGTTTTCTTCTTGTAGAGTTCAACCAGTGCTTTATATACCCTTGATATCAACCCCTTATCTGATGGGTATTGTGTAAATATCCTTTCCCATTCTGTAGATAGTCTTTGTATTCTGATCACTGTATCTTTTGCAGTGCAGAAGCTTTTTAGTTTAATGTAGTCCCATTTGTTGATCTCTGTTTTTACTAGATTGCTTAGTTCCGTGTCATCTTTGAAGATACCTTTATCTTCAATATCGTGGAGGGTTTTGCCGACCTTTTCTTCAATGTACCTTATGGTTTGTGGTCTGATGTTGAGGTCTTTAATCCATTTTGATCTGACTTTTGTGCATGGTGTTTGAAACGCATTTTAATGACTATCTGTTCAAATCCTTACATTTTTCCAACGAAATGGAAAAAAACTTTAAGCAAAAGTTTACTTACCAAAGTAAGTTCCTTTGGGCGGCAAAGTCTAGATCAGAATTCAAACCTACTACTTCATAGGTGCCCTGCCCCCCAGGACTCCAAATAATAATTCTCAGGGTTTATAAATTCTGATCCCAAGCATTTCTTTGCTGTTAATTTTTTCCTTAAAAAATATGTATATGGCTATTTCCAGCATTGCCCCTGGTCTGTGCATTACTGAGGATTAACTAAAGGTGCCTCTGCATCTCGGGGTGTGAAATACCGCTAGAATTGCCTTCTTGTTCCCACTTCAAACATTTATTTTATGGCTATTAACTTTATCATTTGCAAAATAAAACCCACATAATAGCATCTTGTCAGTTGTCCTGTTAGACTGCCTACCCAGGAATAAACAAACAAAGAGATAACTGATTGATTATATTTTGGTAAGCTAAAACTACCATCTTAGTTATAGTCCATTATGTGAATATACCACAATTTATACATCGACCCTCCTGCAGTTTCACAGACACTTGTTTTTATCTTTACTTTCTCCTGTTAGAAACACGTGTGTGAGGAACATGTATGAGGTGTGAGGAACATTCTTGTGTCTCATGGTGTAAAGATGATAACTAAAGTCTCTCTTGTGCACATTGTTATGTGTGAGATTGCTGTATCACAGGTACAACAAAATTCAACTTTTAGAAATAATGCTAGCGTGGTTTTCTCTCTTTCTAGATACCATGGAAAGAAGAGCACCAGTGTAGAATGGTATGCTAATAAAGTTGAACACTCTTTTGTGCTTATATGGTTTTTGGCCATTCATTTTTCATTTTTCTGAAAAGTTTTATTATGTGTTGGATTGATTTCTCTGTTATATTGATTGTCTTCTACACAGTGATGTGTAGGAGTCATTTATAATATATTGCTAATACTGATCTTAGGCCTATTATTTGGTGTAATCAGTCAGGGTCCCAGGAAAAAAGAAGCTACATCAATTTTTTGAAATGTTATAAATTGTTAACTAGTAGATGAGCCAAAGGAGTTAAGAATAGTAGGCTCAGAAACCCTAACTCCCACTGTCAAAGATTAGCAAGATTCAGAACTGAGGAGAGAAAGGCCACTTTAAAATCCTGCCGCAAGGACTGGAGTGATAGCACAGCGGGTAGGGCATTTGCCTTGCACGTGGCCGACCTGGGTTTGATTTCCCTCATCCCAAAAGGTCCCCTGAGCACTGCCAGGAGTAATTCCTGAGTGTATGAGGGAGTAACCCCTGTGCATCACCGGGTGTGAACCAAAAAGAAAAAAAACCCCTGCTTTTTAAAGAAACGTAGGAGAGGTGTTCAGGGCTAGTCATAGTAGATAACCAGTGCAAGGTGTGGGTGAGATGGTCAAGTTTACAGAAGCAACTCCTCCATGGTGATCTGACTGTAGATACAATCTGTCCCTGCAGATGATGTGGGTGGCTGTGAGCCCAACATAAGTTATATATTAAATCTTGATCAGATTTAGATAAACAATGTTTAAAGTACTATTTCATAGGTGATAATGTATGCTTATCTGACCATACCACGTTGCAAAGAATGATAAATTCTGACCACCCCTCAACCACCCTGCCCTTCTTGTTAGGTAATCCTAGATCAAAGAACCAGTGGTTACAGTGCTTGGTGAAGGGCTTGATTCAGGCTCACAATGAGCTTCCCACAATTTTTTCCTCTGGCATAAAGAGAATAAGAGAACCTTCTGGGGTCCTTTAGTAATAAGTAATGCTGCTCATGAAGGTTCCCAACTCATGACCCAATAATCTCTTAAAGTCTTTCACATTTAATACCATCACATGGACCTTGTGATGAATATAATCATGTACATTATTGGGATATCTTTTGATTATTGAGGAATTGAAAGAGCTATGCTAGGAGTATCATGTCTCACTCAAGTGAGAGAAGGAATCTGGAGTTCCAACCTCTGTTGATGGTCAAAAATCAGGGACGCTGTCTCGTTTTCTAAGGCATCAAAAATCAGATGAGCCGGTCATGTAATGCGACTCAGAGATGACCGCTGGACTAGAGCAGTTACTGATTGGATTCCATGGGACGTCAAAAGACTGCGTGACCGCCCACCAATAAGATGGTCAGACTTCTTTGTCAAAACATTGAATGAACGATTTAAGGCTCTCCCTGCTCCTGGAGAAAGCAGATATCACTGGGCTACACTAGCATGCGACAGGGACAAATGAAAACATTACTGGCACCCGCTTGAGCAAATCGAGGATCAACGGGATGACAAGTGATACAAGTGATATTATTAGGACACAAACATTTGGTCCATTGCATGGATTAAAAATTATAAACTTGCTTTTGACAGGATTTTGTTGAGCAACAAGAAGAGAAGCAAAGAGTTAAAGAGAGGAGTCTGAATATCTAAGGACAGAAGAAACAGTGTGACTGTGTCATACCTTTTAAAAATTGCATATGGCCCCTGCTGTTCCACAGACAATGCACATGATGGTCCTTCAAAAATGTCTTCTTGTTCTGAAGTACACTCTGACCTCCTTGAGGTTTTTCCCCTAATACATCAGTTTCTGATCACACCCCAATTACTTTATTTAATAACGGTAAATTAGGGCATTTGCCTTGCACGTGGCTCACCCGGGTTTGATTCCTCCATCTCTCTCAGAGTGCCCAGCAAGCTACCAAGAGTATCCTGCCTGCAGGGCAGAGCCTGGCAAGCTACTTGTGGCGTCTTTGATATGCCAAAACCCGTAACAACAAGTCTCACTTGGAGATGTCACTGGTGCCCACTCGAGCAAATTGATGAGTAGTAGGATGACAGTGACAGTTTTTAGAACTATAATTTACAGCTTTATAACTGTAAAATCTATGTTACTTTTGTTTGTCTTCAGCCATTAAGAGCAGGAACAAAGAATAGAAGAGGTGTGCCAGAGATTTATGTCACTGAAATATGAATAGGAGGAAGAATGGGTAAAGTAGAGTTTTCAGACCTATGTAAAAGATAGGGACGGAGACAGATTGGGTGTAAACTCTGAGTGCAACATATTTCTAAGAAAGTTTGGGTAAGGTTGATGACCTGCTGGTTAAAAGAGTCCCGAATCTTTAGGAATGGGATTACCTTAGTAACACTAGAGCCTCATCCATCCTCTGTCATTTGTTTGGAATAGGCTGATGGAGGCATGGCCTTGGTAAAAGTGGTGGATCTTTAGGGCTTTGTGCTGTCAGTAGCATGAATTCTTTGCAATGTGACAGCCAAATAGTGCATGTGAAGGAGGAAATTTGGGCCACTTCTACTAGTGTTGGGGTTACTTCTGGCTTTATGCTTAGGGTCCGGCAAGGGGAGAGTAGGATACTTGGTTTTGGGGATTGAAGTAGGGTCTGCTACATTCAATACTGGCATCTGAACTCCTGTACTCTGGCTTCTAAATGGTGCACTTAAATTGTTACCACATGGGGCTTATTCTAAGCTTTCCTATTAATACATTTACTTATTACTTTGCCTATTATTATATAGATTATACATCTGGCACCAGCACAATATATTAATAAGGTGAATATTGTATGCAAAATAATCATGTATAAAAGTAAATTACAATAACTTACATAATGCTTTTGAGAATAATTGTTTTTTCTGGTCATCTTTATTTTCAAATAATCTCTTGTAGCATATAACTTTAAAGAAAACCAAATGATTTAAACTCAATTCCATTCAAAACAAACAAACTTTATTCTTTGTCTTTTAAAGTTGGAGTGGGGAGTCTCCTAAGAAGTGCTCAGTGGCCCCGGGACCCCAACAAGTATTGTCAGCCAACCGTGCCAGAGGTTCAGTGCAAAGGCCAAAAGATGCCACACAACTCAGGTCCTGTGATGCCAGGGATTATTTGGGCCACTCCGGGTCACATCAGGTGGTGCTATGGGTTGCGAGTGGTGCTTCCAGTCCTGCATCCTACAATGCTCCTGAGACAGAATTTGATTCTAAATATACCAGGCATGGCCCTAAACACTATACTATTTCCCAGCCCTATACCATTATCTTTCCTTAAAAGCTAGAAAACTGAGAGTTAGGCAGTTGTACTTAAGAGAGAGTACAGAGTGTAGGGCTCTTGTGTTGCAAGCAGCCAATCCTGGTTTGATCCCCAGCATTCCACATGGTCCCCAAGCCTGCCAAGAGTGAGCCCTGAATGCAAAGCCTACAGTAACCTCTGAGCACTGTTGGTATGACTCCCCAAAACAAGAACAAAATAAAGCTAGGATATTGAGACTTTATAACATCCATATTTCACACCTAAAAGTTACATGTTTTACTTTGAGTCACATCCTGGACTCCTTAGTATTCTTTTAAGATTCTTGAAGTAATATTCCCCTAAGGACTAATCATAATTGTTTTTAAAAATATAAATAATATGAAAAATAAATAATAAAAATATATATTCTTAGCACAGTAAGAATCACTTACTAATAAAAATTGCATACTAGAAAAAATCCTGTTAGTTAAAATTACATTGACTATTTACATTATATATATATATTTTTTGCTTTTTGGGTCACACCTGGCGATGTACAGGGGTTACTCCTGGCTCTGCACTCAGGAATCACCCCTGGCCGTGCTCAGGGGACCATATGGGATGCTGGGATTCGAACCCGGGTCGGCCGCGTGCAAGGCAAACGCCCTACCCGCTGTGCTATCGCTCCAGCCCCTACATTATATTTCTTAATGGAAAAATTTTAATCAATAGACTGTCACCCTCAAAATTTCTTAAATTTATTTTATGACAAAATAAAAATACATTCCAAAAAAATCAGTGTCATAATGATGTCTTTGATGCCTTGTCTCTTTTTATCAGAGATAGGTTTAGAGTTTTTGATACCTGTCTTATTTGTTTTTTTTTTGTTGTTGGTTTTTGGGCCACACCTGGAAGTGCTCAGAACTTACTCATGGCTCTGCACTCAAAGATTCTCCTGGTGGTGTTAAGGGAACCGTATGGGGTTCTTGGGATTGAACTTGGTTGACTGTGTGCAAGGCAAGCACCTTACCTGCTGTACTATCTCTCCAGTCTCTAATTCTTATAGAGGATTCTTCTTAAATATACTATGAAGAGAGTGAAGGTTGAAAGAGTTAAATGACTGCCTAAAGTCTTTCTATCATCCTGCAGCTAGAAGAACTTGTGACAATAGAATGACAAGTGATTTACCTATTTACTATGCCACTTTGACTTCTAAGTTCCCTCTGAATTGGGTCAGCAGAGTGTTAGCTGTGAAGCCTTTTTCTGGTCTTATAGATAAAGGTATAATTTCAAAATTCTTATTTATAAATGAAGCATATTTATAAATATTGTATTCTCAAAATAGTGATGAGTGTATCTTTGGCTAGTAATGGAAAATAGCATGCTGGAGAAAGGTGCGAGAAAGGCCAAGAGAGTCTGTATCTGCTGTCTTAGAAAAGAGGATAGAAATTTCCACTCAACTAGTCCTTATGCACTTGTCTATAGAGTTTTCCATGGGCATAATAATGTGGAGGCAGCCAAAGTTAGTTATTGGGGGACAGTCATTGAAGCAAAAAGATACTTGGAAACTGGAAATATGCAATACAGAGAGTTAGAGTGTGTAATAGTCCTGTGTATTCCCACAAAGACCTGTATCCATCACTCTTTTGGTCAGATCTTGTGCCACTAAGAGTATATGCAAGAACTGGACTTCGAGTAGCCTTTCAGTGAGTTGAGAGATGCTTTGAATGTGACCAATAAATATGGACCCAAAATAATATAATAAAGACTTCTAAGCCTTAAAACTCATTTCTAAACTCATTTCTAAAAATATTCGAGACAAAATGAGACCCATATGCACATGCACTTGTTGTTTTAGTAGCAAAACTAAGGAAAGATTTTAACTAAACATTAAATAGGAAGTTAAAAAATTATTAGGGACTTTCTAAACATGCATGATAATAGTGAATTGTGGATAATAACCTCTCAATGGTTATTATCCCAGCTTCATTCAATTCCCAGCTTCAAAAATTGTCATTCAAAAAATCATTCATCACTGCATTTTTTTCACAGTTTTTGTACAGTTCTTCAGTATACACCTCTGAGGATCTGAAGACATTTTGGTATTAAATATAACTTTCATGCCATTATCACATATAACAAAATTAACAATAATTTATATTATATAATTCTAGATCAGTATACTAAGCATAACAATATGGCATAATGAAATATTATACTTAAATCAACCTATAACCTGATTAATTTTGCTGTTATTGCTTTGGGATCACCCCAACAGTACTCATGGTTTTCTTCTGGCTTAATCTTTAGGAATCACTCATGGAAGGCTTGGGGCACCGTATAAGGTGTTAGGGATTGACCCAGGTCTGCAACATACAACACAAGTGCACTACGTGATGTGCTATCTCTCCAGTCTCTCTAATCTGATAAAATCTTGATTTTCTACACTCTTTCAAAGGTTCTTTCCATGTTGTTATGCTAAAACTGGTTATAGAATCCACACATTGCATTTTATTACTAAAATTCTTAAATCACTGTTATTCTTTTGTAAACCACTCCAGTTTTTTTGCCATTGATTTGGTAGAGAAACCAGGTAATTTTTCTTACTGAATGTTTGACATCTTGGATTTGACTTATTGCTTTCTTGAGGGTAATTTAAAAATTTTATGCTTTTCCCCTGTAGTTCCTACAAAGTCAAGAGATTTTCTTAGACTCAGGTGCATTTTGTTAATTGAGAAAGATCCATAATAATTTTGGGTACCTCTGATTTTGTCATATTATGATGTATATAATGTTGTTTTCAAATTTTTAGGTTTCAGTTTTTCCCCTTTTTTAGGTACTTAAAATTTGGCTACATTTATTTGTTCAACCAATCTAAAATTTTTCAATATTTATATATACAACATGATTTGGTAGAATATCAGTAGTTTTGAGACTTGAACAATTTCTATTTGAAGAAACATCAACTTTATATGCCAAGGTAGGGGAAAATGAACACAACAATTTATGAACATTTAGGGGTTATTGAGTATAAAATTACTTTAAAAATCACTGATAATTAAATTTAGAAGGTACACAATTTTTTAAAAGTCAGGATGAAAATAGCTGAAATTTAATGAGTCATTTGCTAAAATCATTCAGCATATAGATTTCCAATGTCATTTGCTTTTACCCTGTTTCTCTTCCTTAGGGAGTTTTTAATGGCACATTATCACTTTCTAACACCTCTACAAACTAGTGTATGCTGAAACTGACCATAAATTGTTTATACTGAGAGACAGCAAGAGATTATAACTCAGGATGCATGCTGTGTTACTGAGAGCAACCGGGATCACCATAGTTGAAGACTTTCACAGCAGACTGGTAAGGAATCCACTGACTATCTATTATGCTAATTAAGTATTTAGTAAAGAAATAGAATCATGAAGGTCAACATGTACACAACGAAAAATCAGTGCTGTAGTCCTGCTTTTCTAAGCTAAGTATGTTCTGTTCTGGCTTGCCCAGAGGTTCTCAGCTTTTAAATTCACTGGGAGCTTTTAAGCTCACTGCCACCTAGATTTGATCAAAGAATTGAGTCTGCGTCTCTGAGTGTGGGGCCTACCCACTGATAAATGAAAAAAAATTAGATTATTTTAATATGAAATAAGCATTCAAATTCTTCAATTTCATCATCAACTAAGAGATTCCATTTATGTCTCACTTTGTGCAGAAGACTGTGCTGAAAATCACTTGTACGTAAGAAACTGGTGCTTGAAGAAAAGTTATCTGCTCAATTCTTGCTACAAGGCAGTTTACCTAGTCTGGTTTCAGAACGAGACCTTTTTGAACTTTTTTTGCCATGACCTTTCAAAGTAGCACTGTAACACTGTTGCACTGTCATCCCGCTGTTCATCGATTTGCTCGAGTGGACACCAGTAATGTCTCCATTGTGAGACTTGTTACTGTTTTTGGCATATCAAATACTCCACGGATATCTTGCCAGGCTCTGCCGTGCAGGCGGGATAGTCTCCGTAGCTTGCCAGGCTCTCCAAGGGGGGTGGAAGAATCCAACCAGGCTGTGTGCAAGGCAAAAGCCCTACCCACTGTGCTATCGCTCCAGTCCGATCTTTCAAAGTAATAAATAAAATTTTAATTAAATTTTCAACACTCAAGATAATAGAATGCAATTTTAGCAAATAATATTTAATCGAATTAAGTATGATGAACTCATATTTTCTATTTTATGTAACTAAAATATCACTGTCACTGTCACTGTCATCCCATTGGTCATTGATTTTCTCCAGTGGACACCAGTTACATCTCCATTGTGAGACTTGTTGTCACTGTTTTTGGCATATCGAATATGCCACAAGTAGCTTGCCAGGCTCTGCCATGTGGGCGAGATACTCTAGGTAGCTTGCCAGACTCTCCGAGAGGGGTGGAAGAATCGAATCCTGGACGTCTGCATGCAAGGCAAACGCCCTACCCGCTGTGCTATTGCTCCAGCCCAACTAAAATATACTAGCCAAAATTCTCTAAAATTATTTTAAGGGAGTTGAAATTCTCTTGTAAATCACTGCAATAAAGATTCCCTTTCTATTTCAACACATGTGGCAAGATCTTTTTCATTAATATTTTCTCTTTCTTTTAAATTTTGTTTCTTTCCTCACCTAGAAATATAGCCTTTATTTTTCCACTTGCTGTTTGTTGTTTTTGCTTTTTTTTGTTTTGTACCACACCTGTGTGCTCAGAGCTTACTCTTGGTTTTGTGCTTAGGTATCACTTGACGTGGTACTTGAGGGGACAATAGGTGATGTCAGGGATTAAACCTGTGTCAGATGAGTGCATGGAAAGAACCCTGCACATTGTACTCTTTCTCTGGTCTTTTTCTGCATTGTAAAAACACCTTAAATTAGCTTCTGGCCACCTTAATTTGTAGGGACTATTATTTCATCTCTTTACAGTTTCAACACACAGAGATCATCATACATGCTTTTTCATCAAATTAGATGATATATGGTGATGGTTTTAGTAGTTGTATTTCTGTGACTAAGTGTAATATCCTTAAGAATTATGACTGCATTCTATACTTTTGCTTCTAGTTTTCAAAATGTCTAGTACACAGGGCAAGGCATATCACAAACATTCAAAACAGCTATGGCCCTAGGAAAGATAATCAATTCCTCAGCCACTTTTTTTTTTTAATACATCCTTGAAGTTAAAGGGTTGCTTTAGGTTAATTGTAAAATACCTTCTGGTTTAATGTTTATGTTTCCTATGACATTTAGAAATTTTATAAAATGTGGAAATTAAGGGGGAAAACAGGAAACTCTAAGAAAAGTTCTGGTGTGGGAAGATAAAAGGCCAGAGTTTCTATTTTTGGTCGCTAAGGTATGAATTCCTCTGGGCTATCTCTCAAAAGATAAAGAATGTATTGGAGTTTGAAAGTGAATTTTGAACCTGTCACTTGGATACTGAATTATGACTGCTAATAATTTACCTTTCAAGTTGAATGAATATGTGTGTAATAAGAAATTTTCATAGACTTCTGAAGTTGAACTGGTTACATAGTAACACAAGGCTTATCCATCAATGTGGAGATGGCAGTTTGAGGCAGAGCTATGGTGATTTAGGAAAAATATAGAATTTATGTTTTAGATATTGATTGGTTCCAAGTGAGGACTTTCTGAGTGGTTCCCAAAGCCAAAGAGTGTGACTGGTTCACTTACATGCAAACTTACATGCAAATTGACGATAAACATTCTTTTAATCCTGAGGCACAGACAAAAGACCCGGTCAGGCAACATATATTCTAATCCATAGTTACAATGACTAATTCAAAGATGGGCATATCATCTAAGGTCCAGTATCCAAGACCTGTTCTTTTGTTAATAGGTCAATTGGCTAGGATGTTGAATGTAAGCTGGTAGGTGTAGACATTGAAGAGAAAATAAAGCCAGCTCAATGAAAATTGAACTGGAAAGGGACTGAAAAGAATGTATAGGAGTTAAGATTCTTGTCTGTATACTGCAGATCCAAGCTCCATCCCTGCGCTTACCAGGACTGTATCCTTAGCATCACTGTGTTTGGCCCCCAAACAAACAAAAGTTAAAAAAACTTAGATATAAAGAGAAGCAGTTCTAATATCTTTTCAACTATAAAAATGGGGAAATTTTTTTTTAAAAAATCAGTTTTTTGGGTGGTGATTTCTACACATGAAATTTATAAGCCCAATTTTAATTCCCTCTGGGCTGGAGTGACAGCACAGCTGTAAGGTGTTTGCCTTGCATGCATCGGACCCGGGTTTGATTCCTCTGCCCCTCTCGGAGAGCCCAGCAAGCTACTGAGCACGGCAGAGCCTGGCAAGCTACCCGTGGCATATCCAATATGCCAAACACAGTAACAACAAATCTCACAATGGAGACATTACTGGTGTCCGCTCGAGCAAATCAATGAGTAACAGGAATTTTAATTCCCTCTACTGTACTTTTTCTAAGTCAGTTTAAGTTGGGTGTTTGTATGTTTAGCTGTCCAAACTTTAGGAATTGATCATAAAACCAGGATATCATCACGTTTACTTACTGCTAACCTCTCATCATTGTAAAGTTTAGTCCTGGAGAAGTTTTCAGCTTTTATATCTGTTTCTTTTCAATCTAGTGAGAAGAGTTGCCACAGGGGCCAAAGAGATAGCATAACAGGTAGGGCTTTGCCTTGCACTTGGCCTACCTGGGTTTGATTGGCAGCATCCCATATGGTTCCCAGAGCACTGCCAGGAATAATTCCTGAGTACAGAGCCATGAGTAATTCCCGAGCATCCCTGGGTATGGTTCCAACCAACTCCACCCCCCCCCCAACCCCACAAAGAAAAGTTGCCACATTCTGTTGCATTTTGTCCCAGCTCTTCATCAAAGTACCATTGAGCATGTTTCACAGTTGCAGAGAACAGGAGAACTGAAGTTCATTCCGTCTCAGGCTCCTGATCATGTTTCCCTTGAGTTCAAAATACCACTCCGTTCCACATCCTCTCAGCCAGACTTTGTAGACCAAGCCCCCATTTTCACTAGAATTGCCTGCCCACTGCCAATTCATCCAGAGACCACTGTGGAAGGCACCAAGGCACTTCACTATATGCACTGCACTATAAGATCTCACTGTGCTAAGAAACAAATCGAAGGGTAGAGCACTTTGATCCTGGCCACCACATATGCAACCAGGAGTAAGTCCTGAGCTCCCTAGGATGTGGCCTTCAAACCAAGAGAAATAACCAAAACCCCCAAGAGCTGGAATCTGAAGTTCACTGTCACCGTCACTGTCATCGACAGTTCCAGCGAGCACCAGTATCGTCTCTCATTGTGAGACTTATTGTTACTGATTTTGGCATATCCAATACACCACGGGTAGCTTGCCAGGCTGTCGGACGGAGAGGGGCAGAGGAATCGAACACGGATCGGCGGCGTGAAAGGCGAATCCCCTAGTGCTGTGCTATTGCTCCAGCCCAGGAGTCTGAAAGTAGAAAAAAAAAAAGAAACTGGGGGCCCACACCACACCTGATTGTGGCCTACTCCTAGGGTGAGGATGGTTCTTTATGCCCTGTGCCTATAGGAAAGCCTTACCATGTTAAACTTACGGGTGATCTGGGCTATAATTATAAGTGATGATAACTGGAAAAAGTTTTACTTGCCCTTAAAAATCATTTCTCCAGTTCTACTTAGATCTCTAGCAGGTATTTTTCTGGAAGACCGCCCTCAACCAAAAGGGAACCCTTTGGTTGTCTTTCCCGGTCAACCTTTGCTGAAGCAAATAAGTAGTTCCAAAAATCCAGCTGCAGGCTACTTGGCAGTGGATCATTTGGAAGAGATGAGAGCACAGGACATTGGACGCAGCGACACACCTTTAGGCGAGCACCCTAGGGGGCGTTAGCTAGTCCTTATTCATATTCCCGAGGCATCCCCCTCGTGCTGGAAGTAGAGGAAGAAGCGGCAGAAAATACCGCAGCACATGCAATTCCACTGGGCAGTCGCCAGCAGCGTGTAGGGGCTCTGGGGGCGCAGGGTGGGGGGCGCCGCGGCGGGAGGCTCAGCAAAGCCACGATCCTGAACGGGATGCCGGAGGTGAGCTGAAGGGACGAGGTTCCCAGGACAACCGTGGTGGGAGGGTGGGGGCGCAAGGGTGGTCATCCGTGTGCACTTGCCCTACTCAGCGCCTATGCGGGGGGCCGAGGGGCGATCAGAGTTGGAGGGGAGCGGGTAGAGCAGCCAGCCGGGCCAGGGCCAGCCCCTAGCAGCCCAGGCACTGCCCAGACTGTGGCCTTCGAAAATGAGTTGGTCTCTATTGGGCCCCCTCCCGTCTTCAGTTGCCTCCTCCCCGCCTTTCCTTCCCCCTCTGTACACCGCCCCCTGCCCTCGCCCCCGTCCTAAAGCGCGCGAGGCGCCTTTAAGAGGGAGCTTCGGTTTCCCCCCCGGGGGCGGGGACCCTCCGCAGCTCGGGCGGCGGCGGCGCGCGGCCGCGATGCTCCTCAGTCCCGGCTGCGGCTCCGGCTCCCGCCGCCGCCGCGGCCGCGCGGTCGCCACCCCCTCCTCCTCCTCCTCCTCCTCCTCCTGCTCCTCCTCCTCCTCGCGGTCCTCCTCCTCCTCCTCTGCCTCGCAGCGTTGTTTTCTGCAGCGGAGGAGACTCGTGCTATGTCTGGAAAGTTCCGGGAGGGACTGCCGGGGGCCATGCGCCCGGGGCTCTCGGGCCAGCGCCCGCCCGCCGCCCTTTGTATGAGGTGAGTCTCGGGGGTCCCCGGGGCTCCACCCCACCCCACCCCCACCGGGCCAGGTAGCCGCCGGCGTTGGGGAAGGGTGCGCGGCGGGGAGGAGCGTGTGGCCGACGGGGGAGGCTGCTTCCCACGAAGTTGCTCCGGCGGAGCCGGCGTTTTCGGGGTTTGCAGCTGGACTGGAGTTATTTCAGTAGCCAGTGGCCCCGGGTCGGGGCCGGTGGGGACTCCTTTTCCCCGGAGACAGCTTCTCCCCCTAGCCCCCCAGCCCCTCGCCCGCCGGGGCTGTTAGGCCTTCTTGGATCCCCGTCGGTAGCAGGTTGGCACCCGACGCCCCGATTTTTCTTTTTTCTTCCCACGGCCGGACGATCTCTTCTAGAACGTAAGTGCTGGGTGTGGGAGGAAGGGGATGGAAGTCTCTGGAACTTTTGCACCGTGGTCTGGGCGCTCCTTAGGGCTGCAGAGGATCCCTTGTTGCCCTAGGTAGAAGGCTCCACGTGAGCGCCCATAGTTGGCAGAGGTTGCCCCTTACGGGGGTGGAGGGTGGGGGCAAGCTCCCGGGCTCGCTACCTTGCAGCCCTGGGGCATTTTTCAGCATCGCCTGATTTGGTTGCTCCATCCTCTGCACCCCCCCCCCCCCCCGGGTCGGGAAACATACTTGCATACATTTGTTTGAATCTCCAAAAATCCTGGAAGTTCAGCTTGCTAGAACACACAAACAAGTCAACGTCTCTTTCTGAAATGTAGCCCCGAGGGATAGCTCAAGTTTTCAAAGGGATCGTTTAAGTCCTGGAGGAAATATTTAGAGGGAGATTGAAAATGAATGCAGGTGGCCCGCTAGTGGGATGTGGTTTGTCCAGGAGGCGATCCTGGAGGGTGTAACTGTGTCTTCATAGTTTAATGATAGGATTTTCTCCTTGTGCATTGGTAGACTTGACTTGTATTATGTCTTTTACAAGAACTCCAACGCATGTTAGGAGTATTTCTAAGAATCATCAATACCACCAGACATTTCTTGCATAATCCATCATAGCCGTGGGATGAGGTAGGGTAATAGATGTACTTATTTGATGAGAACTGGTGTGAAGCACACAAATGGTTAAATGTGTCTTGTGGGTGAAGAAAGCCCATTTTCTCACACCCCCAGGTGTCTCCCACACCTAGTCTAGTCTATTCCTGTTTCTGCCTTCTCTCACACTCTACCTCGATGCTGCTACACATTCAATATGCTGTTGGAAGGTGAGGTGTTTACACAGCCCAAATTTCACATAAATTATTACATCCAAATTATTTTCAAAAATTATAAATTGAATGTGGGTGCTTGTTAAAAGTATGTCATGCTGTTTATGTGCTCAGATGTATGCTTTACCTACAATTTTGTTTGATGAATGTACACTGCCAAAATAGACTACTGTAGGATATATGTATATATATATTATTATTATTTTTTAAATATAGGGGGAATGTTTTGAAAGAAATCATTCCAGGAGCTAGAGCTATAGTACAGTGGGTAAGGCAATTGCCTCGATCGTAGCTGACCTGGGTTCAATCCCTTGCATCTCATATAGTCCCTTGAACACGTGTCTCCCAGGAGTTATTGTTGAGTGAAGAGCCAGGAGTAACCCCTCCAAGCAATGCTGGATGTGGGTTAAACAACGAACAAGTAATCATTCCAAAATGGTCATTAATGTAACATTTTGTTTGGGATATAGGTTTTCATCTCTGAGCATAATCTTGTTATGCTCATGTCAAATATTTTGCAATTGATACATTTGAAGAAAGAGCTTGCCATTTTAAGCATTTCTGAAAATTTGTGCCAAACAACATTTGTGGGAAAAATTTCCTCTGGAAAAGTTACACATTTAACATCCTAAGTTTGGACGCCATTTTACTTTTTTTAGTGTGGAGAAAGCAGAAAAAGAACTGCATTCAGTAAAAATTCAGGGTTCTATAATAGATGTGTTTAAAATTCCTAAAATGGCACTAAAGTGATTAATGTGAGTACCTGGAGATTTTATATGTAGTTTATTTGGTTGAAGTGTTTTGTAAATGAATCCTTCTGAAACTATATGTATTATAAGTCTGTATTATATATTGCTGTATTGGTTCATAGATGGACCAGTATAGATGTCCATCCATATATACTCTTAGAACTTCCTCCCCCCCATCAGAATTTTCAACAGGATCAGTTAAGTGAAAAAATACAGTTCAGGACTGGGGAGATAATACAATGAATAGAGAGCTCACCTTGCACCTGGCTTACCTGGTTTTGATCTCTGGAATCTCAAAGATAGACCTCTAAGCACCACCAAGAGTAATTCCTGAGTACAGAGCCAGAAGTAACCCCTGAGTATTACGGAGTGTAGCCCCAATGCTCCCCCCCCCCCACCAATACAGTGTTTTGGGCTGGAGAGAGAGCACAGCAGGTAAAGCACTTACCTTGCATAATTTGTACCAGGCTTCATCTCTAGTGCTGTATTTGTGTTTCCCCTTCCCACCCCAGCCCCAGCCCAGCCAGCAGTGATTCCTGAGCACAGAGCTTGGAGTAAGCCCTGAGTACCACCTGGTGTGACCCATTTCCATGTTCCTAAATCCAAATACATTGCTTTCCAGTGTGTTCATATTCTTACATATCCTGGCTTGAACAAGGGAGCCATATGCCAGTTATCCTTACCTCAGTTTATTAAAATGAAATGAGTCATTGTATCAGTGAATATTTGGAACAGACATTTCCTATTCTTTAATACTCTGTCTTTAGGAGAGGAATTCCTAGATAAAATTGATCTTATCTGTTTTGGGTTTCTTTTCACTCCTCAAAAGTGACTTTCCTGGCATCTATTCAGTTATGGAGCTTAGAGGGTAGACAGCAATGGCTTGGGAGGCAAACCTTGGGTATGTTTTGGTATTCTGTTTTATGAAATGATATTCTAAGTATTTGATTTAAAAGAGGTACCCATTAATGCTTGAGAAAATAATGCTTATGATAAAGTACTCCAGCCATTATAAGCAAAGCTTTGCCATATCTTTTGTCACAGTTGAAGCTGCAATGTCTCTGTATATGCAAATGAAAAATAAAATATTTTTAAACATATTTTCTGCTTTGGGCTGGAGTGATAGCACAGCGAGTAGGGCATTTGCTTTGCATGCTGCCGACCCAGGTTTGATTCCTCTGCCCTCTCGGAGAGCCCGGCAGCTACCAAGAGTATCTCGCCTGCAAGGCAGAGCCTGGCAAGCTACCCGTGGCATATTCGACATGCCAAAAACAGTAATAACAAGTCTCACAATGGAGATGTTACTGGTGCCCACTTTGAGCAAATCAATGAGGAAAGGGATGACAGTGATACAGTAATTTTCTGCTTTAGTTTGTCTGGCACTTGCCAGAAATATGTTCCTATTTGCTACAGATGCCTTTACTTTGTTGCATTTAGCAGAATTATGTTTCTACTTTTTTAACTGACAATGTATCTAGGGTAAATTATTAGTGTTCACTTGAAACAGTGACATTTTTCATGGAGTTTATATTTATCTTCTCCACGTTTAAATAGTATTTGTATGTTTGACTATAAGCTAGAGATTAGTCTTTCAGAACTGATGGGATGTTGATCAATTATAGTTTTAGTTTCTTGGGAAGTTTGGTTAGGGTTAGTTGTGGCCCTAATTTGAAATAGGTACTTTTAGAACCTCAAAACATGGAAAACATTCCAAATAATTTGCAGTGTGGGCAGCCCAACATGCTTTAGTATTTAGTTGGGTTGAGGCAATGTGCCATACTTGTAAAAGATGGTTTCTGAAACTAACAACAAGCTGTTTCAGTTTTTGAGTTTTACACTCAGGATAAAGCGCCTGTTAGCTTCAATGCCAGTAAACATGGACAGGCTACTTCAGTCCTGTTTCTGACTTTATAACAGAAAATCCAGAAAACTCAAGCATGAGACTTAGCTTAATGCTCTGGAAAGCTCACTGATGTTCATTAAAAATGTAATGAAAAAAATAGAACGAGTAGGGAAGGTTGAATTTTAACTTTCATGTCTTGCACAAAAGTGTAAATTTGTAGTTAGGAGGTTAATCTAGTGCTTACCTGTTGAAATTAATTGGAAGTTTGCCTTGAAAAATTGTCAGATGCTTTAGTGTATAGATTGGACTTAGGAAATTGCAAAAAGATTAAGTTTTGTTCAAAACTGCCAAAAACTGTTTAAAATTTGTGACTCAAAAGGCTTCAATAGAAAATTATCCAAAAATGGATTAATGCATATGCTAGGTGACTGGTACTATATCTGGGTAGATTATTTTTGTGTGTGTGTGATTGTTGCTTTCTATGTGCTCAGGGGATGACCAGTGTTCTGGAATGGGGTAACATGTGTTACCAGGGGTCAAACTTGGAGCTTGGTGTGTGCAAAACATGTACTCCAACCCTTTGTGCTCTCTTGGACCCTTATGGATGGATTTTAATATGAATGGAAATGATTATTAATATAAATTTGATATAATTGATAGACTGTATAGATTCTACAGGGAATTAGGTGCTTGCTTTGTAAGGTTTGACTGTTCAATCTCCGGCACCATGTTTGATCCTCTGAACACTGCCAGTAGTGATTCATGAGCAAAGATCCAGGAGTAAGTCCCTAAGCACCATGTGTATGAGCCCCAAACAAAACAAACAAACAAATATAAAAATATTTGGCGGAGTTTATCACTTCTAAGGATTTACTTTGCAGGGCAGTGCCAAGAAATATGACTATTCTAACACCTTCCAAAGAGAGACGTCATCAACTTTTCCTAGTTTTCCTTTAAATAAAAATGAGTACATAAATAGAACAATTTAAATAAAGAATATAGTATTTAAAGAAGTTTGAATTTTGGATCATAATACGGATTTTAGCTGAAAATAACAAGAATCAGTTAAAAATCTATGCTAGATATTTGGTATAGTAATGGGTGCCTGCTATGGGTTTCTTGATATAAGTAGGTTCTGGGAGGATATAGATGCCAAAAGAGAGGGAGTGGCAAGAGGTTATTCCAAATGTCACATCCATTGCCTTCCAGAGGACAGAATGTTTGCCTTCATGTGCAGTTCTAATAGAATCTGTTCTTTTCACCATCTTAGCTTATGTTTTTTGTTTTTCCCAGGCTATTTAAAAAGTAGGCTGTCTTCCTGTTCTGTCTTGTCCCAGATCTGATGCCTTCTAGTTACCCCCTGCCTGGCATTTGCAGAGAGTGCTCATTACATCTTTACGTCTCTTTAGTGTGTCCCCACTGAGTTCCACCTCAGTGTTTAAAGAGTTCCTTATTTTGAGTTACTGAGCTCGTCAGTGATACAACAGGGATTTTGACATTAAGGTTCCTTGTCTTTTATAATATGACTCAGCTAAGTTTGCTCCCACTTAAAGGTGTGGATGTTGGCAGCATCTTATTTTTGTTTCTATATTTTACATAAAGTTGATATTGTAGATTTCTCATTCTTATAATAGGATTTTTGACTATTATGTAAGTGACATGCTAATGCTAGAAAATCTAGACAAGCAAAAAAAAAATAAATGGACAAAAAGAAAGAAAAGAATTGTAGTCAGATATAACTTTTGGTAACATTGGATGTACTGTATTTTTAGATACATGTAGAAAAATATTCTAGTACTTTAATTTCTAGAATTGCCACAGGGCTCACTGAGCACCTCTGGCACCTTTGAGCACAAAGCCAGGAGCAACAGACTCTGAGTATGATCCAGATAAAACTGTGCCATTAGGGGAGAATATGAAATTCAAAGTGATTATGCTAAGCAAAGTAAGAAAGAGAAATATAATTACTTGATATTTTCAGTCATCTTAAAAATACAAAACTCCTAGACTTGGAGAAAACTATGTTGGTTTCCAGAAGGAAAATAGGGTGGGTGGAGGATGATTAATGGCATCTTTCTGGTGGGGGTGGGGTAGTACAGGAACATTGGTAGTGACAGTGGTAAATTCCATAAACTCAGTTAACCATTAAGCTATTAAAAAATGCATGAAGGAGGGATTGGAGTCATAGTATATCACTGAGCACTGCCAGATTTTGCCCCAAGACAAAATCCACGAAGATGAACCATATTCTTTAATAGTTAATAATTTGTTTGTGGGCTGGGGGTGGGCTTTGGGCCATACCCAGCAGTGTTCAGGGCTTATTCCTGAATCTGAGTTTAGGGATCACTCCTAGCAGTATTCTGGGGATTGAATCAGGCTTGGCTGCATGCAAGGTGAGGGCCTTACTTTGTACTAGCTCTCTAATCCCTATGAATGAATAATTTTTGAAATGTTTTCATTATCAAATAGAATTTTATTTTTTGTGTGTCATAAGTGATTGAGTTTACACCTTAACATGAGTTAGGTTTTTCTTTTTTTTGCTTGCTTTTTAGGGGGTGGGGCACTCCTGGATACATGTAGAAAAATATTCTAGTACTTCCTGGTGGTGCTCAGGGCTTACACCTGGCTCTGTGCTCAGGGATGACTCCTGGCAGGCATGGGTGACCATATGGGATGCTGGGGATTAAAACTGAGTCTGCTGCATGAAATGCAAGTTCCCAACCCACTGTTCTATCTTTCCAGCCCCTTTTTCCTCTTTTACAGCAGTAAGTATAGGAAAGTTTTTGTTCACATCTCTTCTTGGCTATTCTCTAGAAGTACTTTTGGTCAGAATATTTTTTTTCTTTTGTGAACCCAAAGGTACTTTTTAAATTCCCAATATAAATTCGGTGGCCCTGAGTATTCCTTTTGGGGGCCTATCCTGTGGTGCTCAAGGGTCACTCCTGGTGGTACTTGGGAACCCATATGTAGTACCATGAGTTGAATTGGGGTTGGTTGCATACAAGGCAGTTGCCTCACTTTCTCCGTACTCTCAGCTATAGTCCCATCTCAGTACAAACCATCTATTAGTGCTAAATTACATGTTATTTACAACTGAACACCTATAGCAGTTGTGCCATGAAATTGTCCTTTTCTTCACTTTTAGTTCCTTTACTGTGTTACCATATGAAATCCTGTCCACATATTCTGCTTACATAATTGCTCTGGACTGAAGTGATAGCACAGCGGGTAGGGTGTTTGCCTTGCACATGGCTGACCCAGGTTCGATTCCGCCATCCCTCTTGGACAGCCCAGCAAGCTACTAAGAGTATCCTGCCCGAATGGCAGAGCCTGACAAGTTACCCATAGCATATTCGATATGCCAAAAACAGTAACAAGAAGTCTCACAATGGAGATGTTACTGGTGTCCACTCGAGCAAATTGGTGAACAAGGGATGGCAGTGCTACAGTGCCTCATAATTGTTCTGTGGTAAATACTGTTTTCAATATAGTTGTCTGTAAGATTGAAAAATATTATTTTCTGCTCTTTGCAGCTAACTCCTATACCTTTACCACTCCATATATAATTATGCCTACATTTATGTATCTGTATGCTTATCAGTATCATATCCTTTTTTTGTCAATGAAACAGCTCTATCTTAGTCATAAATTACCTCTGGAAATAGATAATTGTCATTCTGGCTATCAGAAGTATGATCGTATCCTGAACAAAACTGAATTTATAAAATGGGCAAAAATTATGTAAAGGAAAAGGGTGAAAACTTTGGACTGATAGTTAAATGTTGAGAGAACTTCTTCCCTTCATTGCTCTAAATAAATTTTTTTAAAAAAATTTCATTTATAATTATCCTGGTTTTGGGGCCACACCTGGTGGAGTTCAGGGCTTGCTCCTGGTTCTGTGCTCAGGGATCACTTCTGGTGGGCTTGAAGGACTATATGGGATGCCAGGGATTGAATACAGGTTGGCTATGTATAAGGCGAGTCTCCACCTGCTATGCTATTGCTCTGGCCCTGTGAATTTACTTTTACCCGTCAAACATGATCCTAATGAATGCAAGGTCATATTTCTATTTTCATATACACCTTCTTCCTTAGAACTTGATGCTGGTTGTAGAAGGAAAGAAAAAGTAAATCCCACACCCAAGCACATATAATCTGAGCTAGTTTTTATTTTTCAGACATTGTCTTCTTCATGGTGCAACAATCTTTTTTATCCTTTCAAAAGGTCAGATTGAGCTTTTCTGTTCCTTTAGTACCTGGCTCTTTGTGTGTGTGCAATTTTAAAATGAATACTGTGAAAGGTGAGTATCATTTCCTCTGAATGTTTCAAATACAAAGAAGCATATTTTTGTATTTGGGCATAGAATGTAACAGGCAAGGGTCGATTGAACAGGTAAAAATTGTTTTACATGGGTGTATTCTCCAACAATAGATTTAAAAATATTCTTATTGTGTTTTCTCCCTCCCTCCACTCGCTTCTCTTAGGTAACACCTGAGTTCTATTATCAGTGTCCACTGGTTTGTCTTTTTATGATTTTACTTGATCTGTTAATTTTATATACTTATGTTGAACAGAATGGTGAAATCATTCACTACTTGCCTTTTCCCCTCTGACCTATTGAGCTCGTTTTGTTTTACTGTGAATGGCAAAATTTCATCTTCTTTTAGAGTTGAGAAGTATTCCAGGGTATAGCAATATAACAGAAAAATAGAGATGAGGCATTCATGTTGTCTGTCTTTAAACTATACAGCAAAGAAGAGTAATTTAAACTGTATAGTATTGAAATGGACTGGAGCGATAGCACAGCGGATAGGGTGTTTGCCTTGCACGCGGCCGACCCGGGTTCGATTCCTCTGTCCCTCTTGGAGAGCCCAGCAAGCTACCAAGAGTATTCCGCCCGCATGGCAGAGCCTGGCAAGCTACCCATGGCATATTCAATATGCCAAAAACAGTAACAAGAAGACTCACAATGGAGATGTTACTGGTGCCCGCTTGAGCAAATTGATGAACAATGGGACGAGAGTGCTACAGTGCAGTGCTACCATATTGAAATAGTACAAGTACTATAAAAATACTATAAAGAGATACACAGATTAATGGGATAGAATTGAAATTCTAGAAGTAAACCCACACATTTATTGGTATTTAGTGTTTTACAACAAGGGCTCTAACATCATACATTGAAGAGATATACCATATCTTTAATTATCTACTGGGCAGTATTCATCGCCATTTACAATTTATATGTAAATCATTCTGCAGTAAACATTGGGTGGAGTTACAACTTTTTTTTGTGTTGATATTTTTATATTTTCATCTGGATACCACAGTGAATTTGCTGGATCTTATGGGAGCTCCATCTTTAACTCCTTGAAGAAGCTTCATGGTGTTTTCCAAATGGTTGTACTGTTTATATTTGTACAGGTGGTTCTCATATTCAATTTGCCTTTCCCTGATGATCAGTGGTGAACATTTTTTTATTTGTCTGGTGGCCAGGCCTAGCATTTATAGTGAAGTACATGTTAAAGTTTTTTGCCATCTTTTAACTAAATATTTTTATAACAGTTTTAATATAGAGCACTGTAGCACTGTCATCCCATTGCTCATCGATTTGCTTGAGTGGGCACCAGTAATGTCTCCATTGTGAGACTCCTTGTTACTGTTTTTGGCATATCAGATATGCCATGGGTAGCTTGCCAGGCTCTGCTGTGCGGGCAAGATACTGTCAGTAGCTTGCCAGGCTCTACGAGAGGGACAATTTTAATGTATATGCTTATTAATCTCTTAGATGTATGATGTGTAATTATTGTTTCCCATTCAATAGATCAATTTTTCACTATATTTTGTTTTGCTATACTAAGCTTTTGCACTTAATGTAGTCCCAAGTATTGAGTTTGCTTCTATTTTGCTTGCTGATTAGTTGAGTCCCCAGGCATCTCAAATGCTAATATTATGAAACCTTTACTTTTATTGTCTTTTATGTATATTGGTGGTTTGGGTCTTATATTCATTTTGTTTATTTTAAAAAACTGGGTCAAACAGTATATCAGTTTCTTTCTTTTGCATGTGGCTGTCCAGTTTCCTCAAAAGCACTTCTTGAGGAGACTATTCTCTATTATATGACATTTTTATCCTTGGTCAATAATTATGCATTATTAAATGTGTGGAGCTACTTATAGTATTTTGTTGATATCTCATTGATCTGTGAGGTTTTTTTTTTTTATTCCTATACTATGCCATGGGCTGGAGTGATAGCACAGCGGTTGGGTGTTCGCCTTTCATGCGGCCAACCCAAGTTCGATTCCTCTGCCCCTCTCAGAGAGCCCAGCAAGCTACTAAGAGTATTGAGCCCAGACGGCAGAGCCTGGCAAGCTACCCGTGCATATTGGATATGCCAAAAATAGCAACAATAAGTCTCTCAATGAGAGACGTTACTGGTGTCCGCTCGAACAAATCCATGAGCAAGGGGATGACAGTGACAGTGACTATGCCATATTAAACGCTGTTGCTTTTTAGTATAGTTTGAAGTCAGGTAACATTACAACTATGTTTCTTCTTCCTTAGGATTGTATCCACTCCCTTCTACAATCGTTTTAGGGTCATCCCCCTCCACCCCCTGCCGTGCCTTGCTCTTGGTAATCCCTGTTCTGTAGTTCTAGAAACTAGGTCTTGTAATTGCTTTTGGTTAAGATCTCTAATGCAAAGTTTGCTAGAAATATTCTAGTAAACACCTTTATATTGCCCCTGACATTTAAAAAAAAGTGCTATTTTTCTGGTTACACCTGACTGTACTCAGGGATTATTCCTTGCTCTGCTCTGAGAGATCACTCTTTGCAGGGCTCACAGGAACATTTGAGGTACCAGGGATCAATCCCAGGTCAGCCACATGTATGACAAACACCTTACCTGCTGTTAATATCTCTCCGATCCTGGTCTTGTTCCTGACTCAAAAGAATAAGCTTTTAGTTTTTTAACATTTGCTATGGACTTATAGTATGTGAGCTTTATTTTTTGAGATATGTCTCATCTGTCCTCATTGAGTTTTTTAAAAAATCATAAGTGGGTACCAGACCTTGTCAAATATTTTTTTCTGTATTGATTGTTATTGTCATGATTTTCCCTTTGCCTTTATTGTAAAATGCCGTATATTGATTAGTATAAATCATCCTTTCATGCCTGGGATAAAATTCACTTGGTCATGACATATTTGATGCATTGTTGATTTTATTTATTATTTTTTGCTCTTATTCTCTTGAGAATTTTTACATCTAATTCACTAGGTATATTGTTGATCTTTTTTGTGATACAGTAGTCTGCTTTTGTAGTAAAGTAATAATATAATCTTATAAACTAAATTTGGAAACATTCCTTTGAATTTTTTTGAAGAGTCTGAGAACATTAAGTTCTATGTTAAAGGTTTAGTAAAATATATTGGTAAAGAAATGTGATATAGCACGTGTGTTTTGTGTGTGTGTGTAATGATGTGTTGATGACAGCTTTACATTCCGGTCTTGTATTTGGTTAACCTAAATTGCTTCTCTATTTCTTTTTGTTTCAGTCTTGACAAGTTGCATTTATAAAAAAATATCATCTCTTTCTTCCAAATTTGTTTGCTTATAGTTGTTCATGGACTGGAGTGATACCACAGCGGGTAGGGCGTTTGCCTTGCACGCGGCCAACCCAGGTTCGATTCCTCTGTCCTTCTTGGAGAGCCTGGCAAGCTACTGAGAGTATCTCGCCAGCACGGCAGAGCCTGGCAAGCTACCCGTGGCATATTCAATATGCCCAGACCAGTAGCAACAAGTCTCACAATGGAGACATTAGTGGTGCCCACTCGAGCAAATCGATGAACAGTGGGGACGACAGTGCTACAGTGCATAGTTTTTCATAACAGCCTCTTAAAATCTTATATTTCTGTGATCTGTTATAATTTTTCCTCTTTTTCTGATCCTGTTTATTGGGGTGTTCTTTTTATATAAATTTATATAAGACTTATTGTTTTTATTTATTTATTTTTAAAAATATGGTATTAGTCTCACTAAACTTTTCTATTGCTTTTTTTAGTTTTTATTTTGGGGCCATGCCTGAGAGTGCTCTGAGAGCAGGGATTACTCCTAGTGGTGCTCAGGGGACCATATACATTACTGGGCACAGAACTTGGGGTGGCTGTGTGCTAGGCAAATACTTTAACCTTGGTAATATGTTTACAGCCCAACGTTAATACATGATGTGATTTCCATAATAAGTTTATTAATGTTAAATATTGTAGATATTTAATATGATACTCTAGTTTATGGAGACTATCCTTGAAATAGTTGTGTCTACTTGGAAAAAATATTTAAGTTGTGCTATTTTGGGACTCTGTACATGTCTGTTAAGTCTGTTTAAAAAGGCAGGTTTTTTTATGGGTTGTTATGAAAATTCACTTCATTAGAAATTTGAGGCTATACTTTTGTTTTTTGTTTTTTTTGGGGGGGGGTCACACCGGCGATGTACAGGGGTTATTCCTGGCTCTGCACTCAGGAGTCACCCCTGGTGGTGCTCAGAGGACCATATGGGATGCTGGGAATTGAACCCGGGTCGGCCGCGTGCAAGGCAAACGCCCTACCCGCTGTGCTATTGCTCCAGCCCCTTGAGGCTATACTTTTGAAGTTTATTTTTTAACTCTTGTGATACCCACTTCCAACTCTTGTCATTGAGTACTTTATCTCATTTAATTCTCTTATGAGTTTGATATAACTTTTAGAGTATCTATGTCACCATATATTTTTCAATGATTATTTAACTAATCATTCAATTCTATGTGTTTGACATAACCAGGGGCTCTTTACTTTTCCTTCACTGAAGAATGAGAGAGAGAGAGAGAGAGAGAGAGAGAGAGAGAGAAAGAGAGAGGTTGGTTTGGGGGTTTGGTCTGTGTATGGCAGTACATTTTTTCTTGAAAGAGAAATTATTTGAATATTTAATTATGTTTTGACATTTTGTTTTCTTAAGCACATAAAAATATTTCATTGTCTCCTAAATATTAATGTTTCCCTTGAGAATTAAGTAATCAAGGTAATTTCTTTTGTGGTAGTAACTGTCCTTTTCCATTGATCCTTCTAAGCTCTTTTAAAAATATTTAGTTATTTTCAGTCTCCTAAAAATGTTTATTTTATTGATATTTTCTCCCTCCTCACATCTCTTCCTCTTCCTCCTCTCTCTCCTTCACCTTGACTCTTTGTCATTTCTCTTTCCCTTCTTCCCACTCAGAGTAATAGGTTCTGAATATTCAGTTTGATGTTACTGAACATAAACTTAAAAATAATCCTGCTTTTCATTAGATAGAATGCATTTGAAGATTAGCATCTTTCAGAATTTCTGAAAATCTATATTTATTTTCTGTTTTTCTTAGAAATGATTTTTCTCCTCTACATTAATTTTATAATTACCTTCTAGAACCCTAGCTGCGTGTTTGTTGGACCTCCTATCTTTAACTCTCTTTGTTTTGTCTCTTTTATCATTCATCTTTTTTTAACTGAAATTGAGAAAAACTTACTTATTTTATTTTGATAATGATCAGGCTGTAGGAGTCACTCCTGGTGATAGTCAACGGAACTAGACAGTTCAGTGTCGGGGCCCTCAAATGCTGTACTGCTTGAACTCCGTGGTCCACTTGGAGGTCCACTTGGAGGTCCAAATTTTTTAGAAAATTTCTTTTAATGTAGGAGAAAGCCACAACTGTTGATGTAGTTCTAGAATTAAAATTGATTAGATAACAAAGTTGCAATATTAAAATCCCTATATCTAGAGAATCAATTTTTGTGAACATTGTTGTATCTGATCGCAGGGTTGTTAAGTCCTTGTTTAATAATTTATTGAGCGGTTTGCTTCCTTAGAAAGAGTCACGCAGCAGACGCGGCCGTGCAGTCCAGAGACTTCAGGATCTATGGGTGGGCCAAAGAGTTGCCTTGGTGGCGGCTGTGCGTGGCTGGCGTGGCTGCTGGGGCTTCCGGAAGCATGGGGGCTTGTGGGAGGCTGCCCACCTCATGGTGAGTCAATAAAATTTTAAAAAAAGGAAGCAAAAACCAAGAAACAACCACCCAAACAAAAATACACCAGAGTTCTCAGCCTGGGCACTGGCTCAGGATGTTTTGACGCTTTTGAGATTTGTGCTTTTTTGAGAAGGAGTTTTTACCTTCAGAACTTAATCTATAGTGTTCTTATAGTTTTCTTTCAGGCCTGGGTTGATAGTGGATTTCTCCAGAGGGGAAATACTTTTGGTTCTGAGCCTTCTACTTATACCTAATTGATAGAAATTCTCACATTTTAAATGATAGTTCTGCTCTGTTTTTTTTTAAAGTTAAAGGGCCAGCTTGTGTGTAATACAGATCTGTTGGGGAAATTATTTTCCACCATCTATCTACCCCCAGCATTAAGACTGGTACTTTTCTTTGCTTCAAGTTAGTGTAGGCGTCATCAACTGTTCGGTTTTGGTTTCGTCTATGAGCTTGGAAGACACGGCTAGTCATATTTGGTTTTCTGTTGCTTCAGATTTCTGGGCTTGGCTTTTAAAGTGGTAGGTGAGCCAGTGGGTGTTGGCTGCAGTCTCTCACCTAAGTGTCTGCAGCCAATTCCTCGCTTATTTGGGTTGCCCTAAAGTGCCTTGGAGAGAGCCCTTTCCAGTGAACATTTCTGTCTGTTTATGTCCTATGCTGTCCTCACTCTTAGGCTGCAGCTACGTGTGCAGAATACCTTGAAATTCAACGCTGACCAAATCATTGTGTCTCTGCACCAACCTGCAGCACGAAGACCAGGTGACTGAGTCTGTCTCAAGGGGCAAGTTTAAGTCCTGTAGCACCCAGAAGATTCGCATCTCTAATAAGTCATGTGAGGCTCTTCTCAGCGTAATGTGGATGAATTTGAGGATATAAAGACCTAAAAGCATATAATACCAGGTGGCTTGTGGTATCAAATATATCCATAATTGTAGCTTCCTTGGCAAATGGTGAGCATTGGACTCACAGAATCCTCTGAGCTGACCTTATTCATCATGCCCACCAGCAGATCCTGCTTTCTGGCCAGAGAGATTCAGTACCCAGTACAGTGTCTTCAGTATATGCTTACATGTGGGAGACCTGGATTTGATACCTGGCATAGCACATTGCCCTGGTGTGGCCCCAATGACCCCTGGTGAGGGGGGAGGATGGAGAATCTGACTTTCTCAGTAAACAAATAAATTAAATAGCAACAGGGAAATTTATAGTGCTACCTACAGTCTTCATTGCCCTTATTTATACTCCAAAAGCAAGTTTAAAATGGCAAACTGTAGGGTTCCTCTAGATAGTTCACATATGAAAAGTAGTAATTTTTATGTTTATTGCAAATGGTCACAACTTGGTAAACATTCAAAGACATGTTTAATTTTCATTTTCTTTTTTGTTATAACATATTCATATATTTTTCTTTTGACCTTCGCTGATGTAGGTACGTGGGTGTAGTTGTGGTTGCGAAGAACAGTTAAAACAGTTTAGTAAGAACCTTGGCATTTACATCTCTCTGTACTCGCTGGATTAGCAATACAAATTTAGATATAGTGGAAAAATGAAGTCCAATGCAAAAAAAAAAGAAAGACTAATGCAATTAACTTGATTACTTTTGGATGATTATTACATTCGTTAAGTGATAATTATCCATGTCATAAAATTAAGCTTTACTATTTCCTCTGCTCTTTTTATGAAATAATTTTTCTTTTGCGTTCTGAGTCTTAAGATCTCTCTTTTTGTTCTGTTAATTCTTCTCATCTTACATAAAAAAGCACCAGAATAGAAATGATCTCTGAATCTCACACAATAGAATCTCATTTTGGTAAGTACTTTGTTTACATCTAGATTTGGTGTTGGAATAAAATACCAGGAAATGATCTTTCTGTAATTTTTTTTTTGTGGAGAGATATATATGGAACACTTATCAAAACCATATTATGTAAAGTATCTATCTAGTTTGTGTTCCTTGAATAAAAGGGATTTTTGTTTTATAAAAAAATATAAATTTGAAACATAGAGTGATCCTTTCACTAAATATTATCACTCATAGAATATTATATTCTGTTCATTCTGTTCTAGCAAAATGAATTTTAAATTATCATTTATTATTGATATAAATGCAGAACAATTTTTAGAACAATAAATATTATGCATAGAAAAAGGCTTTACACATTTGTTCTACTGGCTGTTAGAGAACCTTGACATGTGGGCCATTCTGCTGCAATGGTTCTTGCCTTTATTGAATATATATTGAGTTCCTACACAAATTAATGCATACATACACACCACTTTCTTATATTATTTTTACAAGCTATGTATGTCTACTGGAAGAAGTCAAATGAGAAGTAGGCATGAATGAAGTAAAATAAAATTGAAAAGACTCCACATAAGTATAAGCAGTGATGTTTATACAACTTATTCAGTGCTTTTCATTCCTCCTTTTTTGTGGAACAGGAAATTTAAGAAGCACAGTTCTGATTGCTGCATATACACCTGACACTGGACCAGTGAATTCCCTATGGATCCTTGGTCTTACCCATCGTTTTCAGTTGCATCAGCTCCTTGTGAACTTGCAAAGCTTTTTTATTGCTGCTTTAATGTTTGAACAGAAGAACAGAGGATTTGCAGACACCTCACTCGTTAGTCATTATCATTG
Source organism: Sorex araneus (assembly GCF_027595985.1). NCBI lineage: Eukaryota > Metazoa > Chordata > Mammalia > Eulipotyphla > Soricidae > Sorex > Sorex araneus. The sequence continues at coordinate 123,432,001 of NC_073305.1, read as the reverse complement.
TGACACTAGCAACAGGGCACCCAGTAATGAGCAAACCTTACCACATTACCTTTTGAACCTCTTCTCTTCTGACTTTGTCATGCATGATGAAAAATTGTTATTTGGTGTTTTAGGATTCAGCAATGTTAATATCTTAATTTTTAAATAATTTCTAAAAATATTAGCATGAATATTAAACACTTAAAAATTTTATTTTTCTATCTAAGCTATATGGAGGGAAGGAGAGCAGTGTTGGGAGGTGGCATACAGGGCTTTGAATTTAGACTGAAACTATGTAACTGTTTTCACTTAAAGCAGTACTTCCCCATTGCTACACATACTGCAAACTTGGCCAAACATTAAAATTTAGCAATAATAGAAATGGAAATAAGATTGGGTCAAAAGAGATCAGTTATTGCATGATACATGGCAGGATTTAGAGGAAAATCGGTTGAACTGGTGAAGTATTAAGAATGATTTTTTTTTTGTCTGCCATAGAGGCAGGGGGAGCTTTGGGATGGGGTGGTATACTGGGTATATTGGTGGTGGAAAATGTGCACTGGTGGAGGGATGGGTGTTTGAAAATTGTATGACCGGTACTCAAACATGAAAGCTTTGTAGCTATCTCACAGTGATTCAATAAAAAAAGAAAAGAAGAGGGAAAAAAAGGAATGATTTTTCTGAATTTAAAAGTATTTGTATTATTACTACTACTACTAGCACAGTGGGTAAGGCGTTTGCCTTGCACTGGGCCGACTAGGGTTTAATTCCTCCATCCCTCTCAGAGAGCCCAGCAAGCTACTGAGAGTATCCCACCCGCACATCAGAGCCTGGCAAGCTACCTGTGGTGTATTTGATATACCAAAACAGTAACAAGAAGTATCACAATGGAGACATTACTGGTGCCCGCTCGAGCAAATCAATGAACGGGATGACGGTGCTACAGTGCTGCAGTGCTACTACTTCTACTATTACTATTTTGGTAGTTTGGGCCACACTCAGCTGTGTTCAATGATCACTCCTGGTTGGCTTAGGGAACCTCATGGGGTGCCAGAAATTGAACCTGGGTGAGCCACAGGCAGGTCAAGTTCCTTGCCTATTGTGCTTTCTGGCCCCTAAAACTATTTGGTTCTAGAAGACATTTTATCATGATCATATTTCATAACATTTTTGTGTTTTTGCAATGAAAGAATTTTTAGGCTTAATTTTATTGTACTTCTTTGTCTATAGCTTTCTTTTAACTTTGTCAACTAAAAATAAGTTGAAATACAAAATAAGCTATAATTTCAAAACCTGGAGGGACTAATATTCAGCTTTATATCTTTTGGTATCATCTTAGAGGATAAAAGAATATGACTAAAGAGCCCAAGATTTAGAGACTCTTGTAAGAATTTATGGATACATAAAAATGAAAAATTATTTTCTCTATTTCCTACTCTTGGAGTATTTTAGGTTTTTTACATTGCACACCATATGATCTAATCCAGTGGTTATTGTGGGTTTGATTTTTATATTTTAGAAAGAACAGAATTTTCTAAAGAAACAGTAGGAAAAATGGATGATCCATTATAGAGATCTGGCTCATGTAATTATAGACATCGAGAATCCCACTCTCTGCTATCTCTAAGCCTGAGACCCAGGAAAGCTGATGAAAATATTAAGAACTGGAGTGCCTGGGACTGGGAAAATAGTACTGCAGGTAGGGCAGCTTGCCTTGCTTGGATGTGGTTGACCAAGGTTTGATTCCTGGCACCCAGTAAGGTCCTTGGGTCCTGCTAAGAATGATCCCTCCGGGCAGAGCCAGGAATCAGCCCTGAGGATACCCGAATGTGGCTAAAACAAAAAAAAAAAGCCCAAAAAACTAGATGATTAGTGATGTAAGTCAGTTGAGGCTAGTCTGATGTCTCAGCTCTGAGAAAGAGTGCAAATTCCCTTTTTCTCCAATTTTTTTTTATTATAATGTTTATGCCCACAAGGAATTAGATGATTCCCACCCATATTAAGGAGGATGATCTGATGGTTTACTCAGCCCATCAATTCATATGCTAATCCCACCAATTACTTTCTTACAGATATGGAAATATAATGTTTTAACTGGGCATCATGTGTCCCAGTGAAATTGACTAAAAATTGATCATCACAGTGAGAACCTAACCTGTATGAACTCAGGGGATATGTCTGTTTCCTTCTTTATTCTTTGACTGACTTAGCTAGAATAGGGTTTAGAGTAGGTGCTTGGTAACTTTTATTTATGAAGGAAGGAAGGGGGCTGCAGAGATAGTATAGCAAGTAGGGCACTTGCCTTACATGTAGCTGCCCCAGGTTTGATGCTCAGCAACCCACATTCTCCTCCCCCGAGCCCTAAGCCTCGCCCAGAGTGCTCCTGGAGGGCAGGGCCCAGAGACGGCCTTGAGTATAGCTGGATGTGGCCACAAACCAAAATAAAATAACAAAAAAATGAGAGGGAGGGAGGAAATGACTTTCAAGAGGTGTGAATTTGAGTTGGAGAGTTTATGCCAAAAATGTATATGCCTTATGTAGCTTGGTGGAAGACTGAGAATCGGGGCAGGATTTGTAAGTGAAGGTAATTTTGATGTATGATTCAATATTTCTTTTGTTTATGTGAACAAAAAACTTTTGAACACTAAAGTGAAAATTTAGCTTTGTAGACTTTTGAACACTTAACTGTTTTAAGTATTGACTTTAGATTTTTCAGTCTTCCAAAGTAAACTAGAATTATTTTGATCATGACAGTGAATCAAGGTCAAGACAGATTTGCCATTATTTCTTAGAATGAGTCAACACTACTCTTAAGAAATCCTATTTTAGAATGACATAATAAGAGCATTAATTCTTTGATGTTTCTCTTGGGTTCTTTTGGGTTTTTTTTAATTTTTTTTTTTTTTGCTTAGTGAATCACTGTGAGGGTACAGTTACAGATTTACATATTTTTGTGCTTGTGTTTCATGCATACAATGCTTGAGTACCCATCCCTCCACCAGTGCCCATTCTCCCACCGATGATTCTAGTATCCCTCCCACCCCTCCACTCCATTCCCCCCCACACCCAACCCCACCTCTGTGGCAGGGCATTCCCTTTTGTTCTCTCTCTCCTTTTGGGTGATGTGGTTTGCAATAGGGGCATCGAGTGGCCATTGTGTTCAATCTGTAGTCTACTTTCAGCACACATCTCCCATCCTGAGCGGGTCCTCCAACTACACTTTACCTGGTGTTCCCTTCTCTATCTGAGCTGCCTTTTGCCCCAGCATTGTGACGCCAGCTTCCAAGCCATGGAGCAAACCTCCTGGTACTTATCTCTACTATTCTTGGGTGTTAGTCTTCTCTTAGGTTGTTTTCTGACTTCCTACTCATGAAAATTTTGTAATTTCACATTTTCTGTTCTGATTGTTATTGATATTTACTATGCCAATGAATTACATTTATATACCTAGGAGTCAGGATCCATGGATGGTTAGTATCTTACCCTCTCCCTCTTTTAACTTTTGACTATGAATACATCCCTATCTCTGTGAGGATTAGAAATTAGAGTTCTTAGTTGATATCATGAAGGTCCTCATATTTTGCTCAGCCTCTGTGGTGCTGGGGCCCTCCAGGGCTATACTCAGTGATGCTCAGGAGACCATGTATCAGGCATCACAGCTAGGAAAGGCATGCCCCCTAGCCCCTGTATTAGTTCCTCTGCCCCTCTTATGAGGAAGCTGCCAAAACATTTTCAGAAGTGTTTTTTAAACCAGTTTACATTCCAATAAGTGTGTGTGTGTGTGTGTGTGTGTGTGTGTGTGTGTGTGTTACACCCAGTAGTGCTCAGGGCCTACTCCTGGCTCTGCACTCAGAGAGATTCTTCCTTGTGGGCCTGGGGGACTATACATGGTGCTGGGGATTGAACCCAGATTGGCCTTATGTGCTGTACTATCTTATTGTCTCCTATAATAAGCAGTTTAAATAAGGAGTTCCTACAACTACAAAATGTGATATTGACCATTTTGTGTCCTTATTTGTCATTTATCTGTCTTCTGTGTTGAAAGATCTGTTCATAAACCCCACAAAGAGTGACCCCTAAGCAGAGAGCCAGCAGTGGCTTCTGAGCACCACCAGGTGTGGCTCCAATTCAATAAATATATTGTCTATTTTTTTTAATTGAGTTTTCATATTATCGTGTGTTACTTGGAAATTCTGGTACAAGTCTATTATTACATGTTTTTAAAATACTCTTATTCTGTTGCTTGACGTTTCATTTTCTAAATGATGTCATTTGAAAGTGCAAAAAAAAAGTGTTTTGATTAGGCCTATATAGCAATCTTTTTCTTTTGGTGTCAAACCTAAGAATTTTTTGCCTAATATTAGGTCTTGAATATTTTATACACACACATACACACACACACACACACACACACACACACACACACACACACTTGCATTTTTTTAAGGAGTAGACACTAGAGGTACTCAGGGACCTCTCTGCTCAGTGCTTAGGGGTCACTCCTGATGGTGCTCAGGAGACCACCCACGTGGAGCTGAGGGTTGAACCAAGGCCCATGCCTGCAAAGTTTGTGCTTCAGCATGTTGAATGATCTCTTGTCCCCAAATTTACATGTTCTTAAAAAAAAAACACTTGAACTTTTAAAGATATTTGAAAATACTTATTATGAATAAAACCTAAGAAATAAAAGCCTGGGATCTTTTAATGCATTGTTTTGATAAGGTACTTTTTGAAGTATTACAGACAGCAAGGTGAACCAATTATAAGAACTTACCTCTGTGATCACAGCAAATAGGGCGTTTGCCTTGCACACGACTGACCCGGGTTCAATTCTTCCGTCCCTCTCGGAGAGCCTGGCAAGCTACCAAGAGTATCCCAACCGCATGGCAGAGCCAGGCAAGCTTCCCGTGGCGTATTCAATATGCCAAAAACAGTAACAACAAATTCACAGTGAGACGTCATTAGTGTCCGCTCGAGCAAATCAATGAACAATGGGATGACAGTGGAGTGCAGTGCTACCTCTGTGAAATTTGAAAAAAAAAACCCTGAAAATAATGTGTGTTACCACACATAGAAAGAGAGAATGTTACCAGTATTCTAGAAATCCTGGAAAACCTTTCCAGAAATCCCTGAGAACCTTCCAGAAGCTCAGAGATGAACAATTGCTAAAAACATAGATTATATAAATAATACTATATATCATTGTTTGTGCCTGTGTGTTTTTCTTATTATTTGTGGAATCTATTCTTGTAGTGTGTTGCAGTAGTCTGTTTTCATGGCTGTAAAGTATTTCTTTATGGCTACATCACACTTATTTATTACTGTGTACTATTGATGTATGTTTTGGGGGTCCTAGTAGTTAGCTTCTTCAGATAGTGATACTAGGAATATTTTGTAATTGACTCTTTACGAAGGTATTTCTGCTCAGCATATACTCAGGAGTGGGTTGCTGGGTTCTTGAGCAGGCATACCTACAGTTTGCCATAAATAGCAAACTGATTTCCACAGTTACCATTTTCCATTCCCAGCAGTAATATATACAAATTTTATTTATACCACATCCTGATCAACGCTTGTTTTCCTTTTTAATTTAATTATTTCTGTTTTTAATTGAATCACCATGAGATACAGAGTTACGAAGCTGATCATGGTCAGGGTTCATAGTGTTCCAATACCCATCCCTCCACCAGTGTACGTTTCCCACCACCAATGTCCCCAGTTTCCCTCCCGCCACCCTCCCCCCAGTCTGCCTCTATGGCAGGCACTTTTCTTCTATCTCTCTGTCTCTTTCTATCTCCCTCCCTGTCTCTCTCTCCTTTTTAATCTTAGCCATTATATAGAATTTGCTTATTTCTGTTTTTTTTTTAATTGATTTTCATTGAATCACCATGAGATACACAGGTACAATGTTGTTCACGATTGGGTTTCAATCATACAATGTTCGAACAACTGTTCCTTCTTCATCAGTACACTTTCTACCACCATTGTCTTCAGTTTTGTTTGGACATCTTCCTATATGAAGTTTTTGCTTTATCTTTCTTTTTTTTTTTTTTTTTTTTTTGCTTTTTGGGTCACACCCAGCGATGCTCAGGGGTTACTCCTGGCTTTGCACTCAGAAATTACTCCTGGCAGTGCTTGGGGGACCATATGGGATGCCGGGGATCGAACCCGGGTCGGCCGCGTGCAAGGCAAACGCCCTACCCGCTGTGCTATCACTCCGGCCCCCGTTTGCTTTATCTTTCAACTGGGTTAGTTTGGGTTTTTCTATATATATTTGTAGACATTGATATATTCATAGTAATATATTCATAGTTAGAATCCGTATTTAATTAGTTGACTGATTATCTTCTACTCTTTGGGATACCTTTTCATTTTTATAATGATGCCTTTTTTGTTCAGTTCCTTCTTTATAGCTCATTCTTTTGATGGCCTATTTGTGTCTTAAAGATAAACTTGCTTTGGAAATCTAATTAGGACTGAGAAACTTAAACTTGAGCCAATTAGAGGCTGGTGTTTGATTGTTCTGAGGGCTCTTTGTTTCCTCTCCTTGCCTGTGCCAGGAGTGATGCCTTTCAGAAGTCATTTCCTCAGCCCTCCCAGGAGCCTTGAACACCATCTTTCACACCCTTGAGACTGACACAGACTAGGGCTTCTCAGCCTCCTTACTCATCTCTTAAAACAAAACTTCTCAGCTGCTTTTAAAAAGTCTTTCACTTGCCACTTTTTCAGGCTTTCAGCATCTCAGCTGTCTAGAGAAACGACCCTTTAAATTGGTGTTTTTGAGTTGGCTCATGCCTCCAGGGGCTGAGTATTACCACACGCAGAGCTGCCTCACCTTTGCAGGCTTCCTACTCTTGAGATCAGGCTTCCTTCTCTCTGAGATCAGGCCTCCCCAGTTCTGCTTGTATAGCTCTTAAAAAACTTCAAAGAGTTTAAAGAAGTATCTAGTTTTCCTGTTGCTCTGATGAGAGTGTTGGTCTGCCAGGAGCTTAGCTTTCTTTTTAGGAAATAAGACTCTTGAATGCTTTTAGGAGTGTCAGTTTAACTTGCAGAATTATTATAAGTTGGTGGAATAGTAATTTACCAGGATTATTGTAATCTTCTTATACATTTGAAAATTTTCTCGGCAAATAAATAACCTATTATTTTTGTTTAATTTTAATTTATTTGATTTTGGAGGTAATACTCAGCAGTGCTTAGGAGTTATTCCAGGCTCAGGAGCTCATGGGTCACCGTACTGGTGATATTGAGAGGGTTGTGATCAAACCTGAGCCTCCAGCATGTAGTGTATGTATATAGCCTCTTTTGCCATCTCTTTGGTTCTTTTCATTTTATGCTTATGCTTGTGATAATGAGCACTGTTTCAAATGATACTTGGTCTTTTGCACTTTTAATTTATGCATTATCTATTAACGTACATTACTTTTATTGAGTCTAAAGAAAAACATACATTAATTATATTGACACAAATTCATAGGGAGATAAGGATTATTACTTTACTGTATTGAAAATGTCTATTCCATTTACCTTTATGCTATTTCAGGCATTGGGGTGAGGATTGTGTAACACCTGGCAGTCTTCAGGGGCTACTTCTGGCTGTGTGCTTAGGAGTCACTCCTCTTGGTACTTGGGGAACCGTATATGGTACTAGGGATTGAATGAGAGTTGGTTGCATGTAAGGAATGCACTTGAATCCACACTCACTCTCTGGGTCCCTTTCAAGAGCTTTGAAGATAAGAGTTGTGCCACCTTTTTCCTCCTATAATTTCATGGTGGGTCCATATTTAAGCAGATTACATTAAAAAATAATGCTGAGGGGCTGGAGAGATAGTGCAGCAGGTAGGGTGCTTGTCTTGCACACAGCTGACCTGCATTCAATTCCTGGCATCCTATATGGTCCCCAGAGCCCCCACCAGAGTGATTCCTGAGCACAGAGCCAGGAGTAAGCCCGGAGCATCACTGGTTATGGTTCCCAAAAAGAAACAAAAATTGAAAAGAAAAGAGAGTTAAGTGAGTTTGCTAAAGAGATGGGGTGTGTTGGAAGGAACTGGTGGAGGGAGTCTGACATTGTGGTGGGTTCAGAGGTGAAACTTCCTATGCCTGAAACTATATTGTTACAGTTTTGTAATAATTTGTATATTATTACAGGTTTTCAAATTACTGTGCCTAAATACAATTTTAAAAATAAACAATGCAAAGATAGGAGCAGGAAGCTCTTGGAAGATTTTTTATTTGTCATACTATATTGTGATTAATCATTGTAGAATTTCTTTTGTCGTTGATTTATATTATTTTATTTAGGAGCTTGACCTCACATCTGAGGTCATGAGTCATTTGAGTCATTATCTTCTCACATCCATCTCAATCATCAATTTAGACTCAAATTCTGTTTTTTGCAGTCTGTCATATTTGCTGAGGTTATGTATCTGCTCTATAAATCTTTAGAAATGTAAGAAGGGGATTTTAAGTCATACCTTCCTTACATTAAGTTTAAATCAGTGTCTTTCCATAAATGCTAAAAGACAAACTTAGCTATTGTGTATTAGTCTGACTGCTGCAGTTCTAAAGCTTGCAAGTGGAATTTTTTTCTTAAAAATCTAAAACCTTTTCCTTTAACACAGCGATAGCACAGCAGGTAGGGCGTTTGCCTTGCACGTGGCTGACCCGGGTTCAATTTCTCCATACCTCTTGGAGAGCCTAGCAAGCTACCGAGTGTATCTCGCCCGCACGGCAGAGCCTGGCAAGCTACCCGTGGCGTATTCGATATGCCAAAAACAGTAACAACAAGTCTCACAATGGAGACATTATTGGTGCTCACTCGAGCAAATCGATGAACAGTGGGACAGTGCTACAGTGCTGCAGTGCTAATTCAGCTCTACTCAAGTATTTGGATTTCCAGAAATTATTGGAGAGTTTAATTTTTGGTCAGCAATATGAAAATTGTGTCTGATGATAAGGTATTATAGAATTTTCCATATCATGTTGGGCACTTCGGGTTTTTCAGTTGTGAAAGTGTATTTTCATTTCAGGAAATGTCCTTGTTTTAGTCATTCACTGCCCTACCTTTTATTTTTTGGTATTTCATCAATTCTGCATAAGACGTAAAGTCTCTTCTCATTCTCCCTCTGACCCTTAGGGAATGATGTTCTGAAGAACAACTTAAGCCTTTGGGGATGGCTGTTCTAAAAACAAAATCCTCATGGTGTCAGGCCAGGGTATGGGCCAGATCTAGGGAGAGCACTTTTAACATAACAAATTGCTATATTAAGTTGGATTTAACATCCCTTATTTCCCTCTTGGGTAAAAAAAGGCAGCAGACCATTTTGGAAAGAGCAGGAACCTTAAATCTAGACTATCCTGAGTTCCTGTTCTAGCCCTCTCACCAGCAGTTCCATTGAAGGCTCAGAGACTTGATTTATTTGTCTTCAGAATGGGGAAAATAATTTCTATTTTGGAACCAGGTTGGCTGGGATTAGCAGTAATATGTGTGGAGATCTGACACATGGTGGGTCATTAAGAAATAGCTTTGCAGTTTTTAGTCTTATCTTAAACTTTTTCAGTGTTCTCTAACATGATGATGATTCATAGACTTGAACAGGTTACCTTGGTGCTAATTCTAGCTGTGCTATTTTTTTAGCTGTATGACCTTGGACATGTTACTTCATTTCTTTGTAGCTCAGGTTGTCCAACTGTAAGTGAGGATAGTTATGATGCCCACCCTCTAGGATTGTTATGTTATTTTTTGTGAAGTATCAGAATACTGTCTGGATATGTAAGCACTAGATATATATACATACTAGGTGCATTTTTAATATATAAAATGAAAACACTCAGAGCTGACTTTCATTGGTTATTGCTCTTAATAAAGGTATGGGTTAAAGATAGGGCTAGAGGCTGCATTACTGTGTGATCAGTGATGAACCACGAAAGAGAAACAAGATGGAACAAGTTGAGCAATGAGCAAATTGCCTACATGGAAGAAGCTGAGGCAAGTTCAGATGGTGGCAGTGTTGATTAGTAGAAATACTGATAGAGACTGGCTCACTCTTGAGAGAACCTGCAGAAAATTGGTCTCACAAGAATGATGTCTGCAGTGTTCTCAATGATCAGGAAAACCACTTAAAGGAGAAGGAACATCAAGTGGAAAAAAGTCTTTCGTGAGGCATACAATAATTGATTGGTTAATAGAAATAGGTAATTAATAGAGATAGGTAATGTTCCGGATATAATGTCAGAGATTGAAGGAGTATATGGGTTATTTTTCTGACTACCATTGAACATCACTGTACATAAATGTTTTATAGTTTTCATTTGTTTTGAATTTAGAATAAAATATCAGAGTTGTCTTCTTTTTTTAGGCTATAGAGGAAATTAACTAATGTTTTCTTATACCTAAATTTCAGGAATTGCCAATCATCAATTTACTCAAGACCTGTACACATCTATAAAATAAGAGATGAAGTGCTTTTTAAGGCAGAGTGGTTTTCTTTCTCAAATTTTACAGAGAATTTAAGAAAGAATACAATCAGATAGGTCAAGTCATTTCTTAGCATTAACATTGAGAATAATTTTACCACTGAAGATTTTGAGAAATTCTTCATACTTTGTTTTCTGCAGACTTCTTTTGTCTTTAATAGTTTCATTTAAGAGAAAAATTCACAATGCTGTGCAAATAAATGGAGAAAGAGTAGTGAACAGCAAAGCCGTGCCTCACATTTGCACAGTTTTCTCTCCCTACAACTCTGGTCTGTAGAGTTGAAATCTGGTGGTGGACATTGTATTTTTAGTCTCAAGAAATCTAAGAACTGCCTGAGGAAAATAGTAACTGATAAGGAACATCTAGAGGATCCAAACAAAATCTGGCTTTCTTATTAGAAGGCCTGCCTCTTGCGCAACACATGTCGAAATCTGTCATTTTACAAGCCCATATTTCCACACTTCAGTCGCTGCTTCCTTGTAGGAGAGATGAGCTGAGAAGCAGAGCCATGTGACAGATGCCAGACAAAATGCACAAAAGCCACTGGAGGAAAGGCCACCCTGTCCAGTATTCAGAGTTTCATATGAGAGATGTGGAAGAAGCAAAGAGAGGATCATGAATATGAGATGAAGTAAACAAAACAGGGTTCCTAGGGGAAAAGTTCATTTAAGGAATGGAAGAGAGCATAGAAGAAAATCTGAGGGATTGGGGGGAAGGGCTTCAAGAAATGAAATCTGAAAACAAAAATGCAGCTTTTCAAGGAATGATCAAATCACACCAGAGTCTTAAAACCAGAAATTTTCTCTAAGTGATTCTCTGAAAATTTTGAATACCTTTCAGGGAACTCCTGTGCCATAGCGAAAAATAAAAAGGCATAAAACTTGAAACAAGGGCACAGAGACAGGCTCAGTCAGGCTGGTCTGGTGTCTAAATGCTTGGAATTCCAGAGGTGTCTGCAGCAGAGTAAGTGAGGTGCTGAAATGATCAATAGATAACAAGCGCCTGTGCTCTGGAAAAGAATCCGACTCATCACATTGATAAGTTCTGAGGGTCTAGCAAAATGGATAAGGAGAACTTTAAAATTCTGACTCCATCTTATGAAACCGAAAATCAGTAAGTATGGAGAAAAGAGCCTAATAGCTTCTAGAGAGAAAAGTGAGGTTGTCAAGTTCTCTTTAGCCTTTGCGCTTTTGCTCTCTGGCCCCAAGAGGCATTTCAGATTTATCTCATGCACTTCCTCGAATAGAGTGGGATCCAGCCAACTTACTAAGATATCTTGGTCCTTTTAAATAGTGATTAGCGATCAAGGTCTGGGTGCTTATTGTTTATTGTGGCTTCTAGACTGTGTAAGTAAAGCAAAGTGAGGAGAGGAGATTTGTGCTTTATCTATCATAGATGCAAACTAGTTTTACAAAATGTCTGTATCACTGCCCATAATAAGTGTGCTAGTAAGTTAAGTTCAGAATTCCTTTTGTTATTAGAATGTAGATTTTTCTAAGTTCTTACAATAGAATACTGTGCATGTTTATCAACTTGATAGATTTAAACTCATTTTGGGGTGTACATTAAATTCTTTTTTTTTTGGGGGGGGGTCACACCCGGCGATGCACAGGGGTCACTCCTGGCTCATGCACTCAGGAATCACTCCTGGCGGTGCTCAGGGGACCATATGGGATGCTGGCATTCGAACCCGGGTCGGCCGCGTGCAAGGCAAACGCCCTACCCGCTGTGCTATCGCTCCAGCCCCCGAAATTCTAATAATTTACATATTAATCTCCTGTAATATTTTAAATATTTGAATGATCCAATAATTAAAAATGAAAAAGTATTTATTTGTATATATGTATGAATATACATGTGTGTGTTTGTGAGTGTGTCTGTGTGTTTGTGTCTGTATACTTAAAGAAGCCTTACTAATGTCTATCTTTTCCATCTTGCTCCAAACTTCCCATTTTTTGGCCTATTCTTCGCCCCACCACCACAAAATAAACACACATTTATGTTCAATATCTGACAGAGCATATTGCATGTACTCCTTTATTCTTTGTTTTTGTTCACTGTATAATATACCTTAAAATCATTGTCAGTTAATGGAAGTCTTAATTGTTGACAACTCCATAACATTTTATAGTATAAATGAGTAAAATTTGTTTACCTCAGTCTCTTACATACCTAAGTGTTTTCTGTATGTTAACTATTACAATCTATATTACAATGATTAATCTTGTACGTTTGTAGTTTTTTATTTGTGGAGGTATTTCTTTGGGGGCCACACCCAGCAGTGCTCAGGACTTTGTCCTGGCTGCATGCTCAGGGATTACTCCTGGCTGGGCTCAAGGCATCAGACGGTGTGTCAGGGATCAAGCCTGGATCTCTGTTTTCAGGACAAGTGCCTTACCTGCTGTACTATCTCTCCGGCCACTGTGGAAATATTTCTTTTGGGTAAATTCATGTAACTGTTGTTACTGGCTTAAAGGGAGGTAAAAACATGAGTAACTGGGTTAGATGCTACTAGATTTCCCTCTGAACAGGATGCTTCACTTTCCACTCTCATCAGCAGTTTATGGAGTTGGCTAATGTTGTCAGGTTTGCTGACATTAGATGTTAAAAATTTACTAGTGCCTAAGTCCTGAGAGTTTACTATTGCCTTTCTTATAGTGAACACAAAGTTGAACATCTTTCTTATGTTTGAGAACAGTTTATGAACTTTTTATATGTCCTGTGCCTATTTTTATTTGCTCATATAGGTAGTTTCATAAACTTTATTATTGATGTGTAACATGCTCATATAATAAAGTATACAAATACCGTATTTAGCTTAATAAAATTTTAAGCTGTACTCATCAAACCAGTAATAGCTCAAGGAAGAGAATATTGCAAGTTCCTAGGTGTTCCCACTGAGCCTCCTCTCCACCTCTTTCACTTTTGACATGTACTTCTATATATTTATTTTCTCTTTAGAATTTCATATAAATGAAACTATAAAGAGTGGTTATTATCACTGTTTAGCATAATTTTTGGTGTGTTGTACTAGATTTAATATATATATATATATATATATATATATATATATATATATATGAATGACACACCTGGCAAGTTTTAGGGGTTACTTCTGGCTCTGCACTCAGGAATTACTCCTGGCCTGCTTGGAGGTCCATATGAGGTGCCGGGGATTGAACCCTGGGTTAGGCACATGCAAGGCTCTTCCCTGCTGTCCTATTGATCTGGCCCCAAAGTATATATATTTTTTTATATGAGTTTACCCAATTTGTTTAGTAATTTTGCTATTTATAAACATTGGATTCTTTTCATCTTTGGTGCTAAACCACTTCTATTTGTGAAACTACCACTACTACTGTGAATGTCCAAGTACCTTGCAATTGGATTGTCTTTTTTTCCCTTGAATTTCAAGTATTTTAATAGTTAACTAGTATTGTACTTTTAATTTGCATTTCGCTAATGACTAATAATGTTGATCACTTTTTCTTATGCTGTTTGTTCATTTGTATAAAATGTTCCATGAAGATTCCATGAAATATTTTCCTTATTAAAATAAAACTTGGGGCAGTGGTTGGAGTGATCGATAGCAGGAAAGTAATTTCTTTGTATGTGGCCAACCCAGGTTCTATCCCTAGCACTCCATGTCGTCTCTGCCAGGCCTGAGAATTGCTGGGTATGGCCCCAAAACTAAAATAAATAGACAAGACAAAGAAACAAAATATGTTTATTTGCTTATCTTTAGAAGTTCTGTGTATCTGTGAATTCTAAATATGAGTTACCTTACACATTGTAGTGTTTTTCCTGGCTGTGACGTATCTTCACATTCTGAGTGATGCTTTTTGATGATCAGAGCTTGCTAGTGTTAATGAAGTTTTATTTAACCTTATTTCATTGGGATTATTGCTGTATGTTTGGGTAATACATTTTTCTTTGCAAGGGTTTGGTTTTTGTTTGGTATTATCTTCTAAACCTTTTATTTTTAGGACTCATTCCATATAAAGTTGACTTTTTCATATGATGTAGGTTAAGAGTCATGAGTTTTTTTTTTATGAATATCTGATGTGGCACCATTTACTGGAAAACCCATTGAATTTAGTGACACCATTGTTATAAATCAGGTGAAAAAATTTATGGCATGGGTCTCTTTCTGGACTTGTCTACTATTCAGTTTTTCTTTTAAATGACAGACACAATGGAAAATTTCTGGGAAACATTTGCAGCACATTGACTTAATAATTAATAATTGAATTAAGGTTGTACTTATTTGAGCAAGAATGATTTATGTTTCTTGTATTCTGGCATGTGTGATTTTATTTTCAAATAGTCAAACACATTTCAAACATTTTTAAAAAGGGAGCATATTCAGTTCTTGAACACCCACTGTGCTTCATGCTTATTCTTGGATTGAAAGATGGAGTGCTGGGGATATAGAATAACAGAGTAGGAGACTAACACCCAAGAATAGAAGAATAGTAGAAATAAGTACCAGGAGGTTGACTCCATGGCTTGGAAACTGGCCTCACATTCTGGGGAGAGGGCAACTTAGAGAAGGGATCACCAAGTATAATGCGGTCAGAGGCCATGCGGGGGAAGGGTGATTCGGGCTGAATGTAGACTAGAGACTGAACACAGTGGCCACTCAACACTTCTATTGCGAACCACAACACCTAATGAGAGAGAGAGAACAAAAGGAAATGCCCTGCCACAGTGGCAGGGTGGGGTGGGGGGAGACGGGAATGGGAGGGTAGGAGGGATGTAGGCTGTAGAATGGGTGGTGGAGAATGGGCACTGGTGAGGGATGGGTTCTCAAACTTTGTATGGGGGAAACATGAGCACAAAAATGTATAAATCTGTAACTGTACCCTCATGGTGATTCACTAATTAAAAATAAATAAATTTAAAAAAATCTCTATGGAACTTTAAAAAAAATGAAAGATGGAGTGTTGGGGAAATGATACAAATTTTCTTTTCTTTTAATTTTACTTCTAGTTGTCCCTCTCATCATGAAATGACCAAAAGTGGCATTTTATAAAGTAATAGATGTTTCTAGAAGTGCATTTTTGTATATTTATATGGTGGTCTCCTTCTTGAAACAGAAATGATATTAAAAATGTACACTGGATCTTAAGCTTCTGTCAAAAGGGAACAGCCCTAGTCCCTTTCTGACCACATTCTTCCATTTGGACATAACACAACAATCATGCGTAGACCGTCTCAGAAACATCAAGAGAAGGCAGATGGCCTGGGACTTTTGGGACTTGAAGAATAACACAGCAGTGAGTTCCCGTGATCTCCTTATTGCCTCTAATTCATCTCACACAAGGCAATGTGAAGTCTTCCAACCTAGACATGCAAAAATTTTTAAAAGTCTGCTTTTTCTAGTTCAAGGATGGTGAGAAGGATGGTTATACAGTATGAGTTCTTTTTGTCAGAAACTTCTGAGTGTTGTGTTATGATAGACATAACTAAGCTTATTCTAAAATCTGTAGCTCTGTAGCACTGTCCTCCCATTGTCCATTGATTTGCTCGAGCGGACACCAGTAACATCTCCATTGTGAGACTTGTTGTTACTGTTTTTGGCATATTGAATACGCCAGGGGTAGCTTGCCAGGCTCTGCCATGTGATCGGAATACACTCGGTAGCTTGCCGGGCTCTCCGAGAGGGACAGAGGAATTGAATAAAATAACTGAACCAGTCTTGAAAAGGATGTAAGAAGCCTGACTACTGTATAGTATAAGTTATCAAGACATTGTTTTATTTAATGGAAGAATCACTGTCACTGTCATCCCGTTGCTTATCAATTTGTTTGAGTGGGTACCAGTAACGTCTCTCATTGAGAGACTTATTGTTACTGTTTTGGGCATATCCGATACACCTGGGTAGCTTGCGAGACTCTGCTGCATGGGCTCGATACTCTCGGTAGCTTGACGGGCTCTCTGAGAGGAGTGGAGGAATTGAACTGGAGTCTGCTGTGTGAAAGGCGAAAAGCCCAACCACTGTGCTATCACTCCAGCCCAGTGGAAGAATAAACAATGAAAATGATTAGAAACTCTTAAATATAATCCCAAAATATTATTCAGCTTATTTTTGGACAAATGTGAAAAAGCATTTCAATGGAACAAAGATAAACTTTTCAAAATATGGTACTGGAGTAACTGGAGATGAAAAGCAAAATAGATGAAATTTAAAAATAATAACTAAATTAATTGTAAATAAATATATCTTTACCTAAGGCCAATACCATAGATAAAAATGAGCTGAAATGTGAAACACAAGGTTATTATAAACCTTTCCGAAAGTGTTGCATGTTTGCACCTGCTATGATACTGCCTTTCCTGTTTTCCCGAACATGACTGCAACTTAGCCCGCTTACTCCACCAGACCATGGCTCAGTCTTGACTGAGATACAGAAAGATCTTGAAGAAGTGAAGGTGCTGTTGGCAAAGGCTGGTATAAAAAGGAGAATGTGATGCCTGGTAGCTGAAAAATCCAATATTGAAATAAAGCAAGAACAAGTTGCAGCAGAAATCACAGAAGAAAACAGAACTTGATAGTGAAAAAGTTGATTGTTCTGCTTATCTCCACAGCACTGGGCTACAGAATGAAAATCACTGTCAGATAATTCTGTGACTATCTGTGGCAGTTTAACTAGTGTACATTGTTTCCACCCCCCACCTCCCCCTTCCCCACATTGTGCGTGTGCATTTTACAAAAAGGTTATTTGATCTTTTGGTAAGGAACCGAAAGCGGAAGAATGACTCCTTTTGAAGCCAAATTCTGTAGAAGTTCTAAAAGTCACTACAGTTCTTATCTTATATGGAAAGAGAATAGAAGACATGAGGTGGGACTACCTCAGGTTGAGCAAAGCTGAGGTTGAAAAGCAGGTTGAGAAAGACTGCAAGAAGGAAAGCTATTCTCTGACACTGAATCAGGTCCTAATTAGGGATTAGACTGTTTTGAAGAAAACTTATGAATATGGGAATGATGATATGAAATGAACTATTAATAGAGTCTGGGGAGAATCAAAAGAAGGAAGTCACTAGAGACAAAATTTTGAGCCTCAAGTACAAATTTGGGGAACTGGTATGCTCAAATATTGATGTTTCTATATGTTGATGAACTACACCAATACATTTGACAACTATTTATAAAGTCTTCAAAGTAAAACTTAGGCATTCTTCCCTTTATACTGGAGAGTTTATTTCAATAATATACTTGTTAAATTCTTCCTTCAAAGATGGTTTCCTAGAGTACCTAATTTTATTCAAGGAAGATTAATACTGTATTCTCATGGAAAATATAAATAGACAAAACTTGCCTAATGGGAAAAAACCTTTTATGAGAGTTGAAGATAATCTTTAAGAAGGATTTAGAATCATAAAAAGATATCTTGACAACAGAAGCGCCATTTTTGAAAGGAATAACTGATAAATTGGAGTCTATGAAAGTTTGTTTTGGACAAGTCTGTTAAGAGAATGGTAAGACCAGCTAAAGAGTAGGAGGAAATATTTGCACACCGTCAAGACAATATAAGGATATATAAGAATTTTCAAAGTAGAAGAAACACAAACAATTCACTTACAAAATGTGTGGAAGACAGGATAAAATATGTCAGTGAAGATGATACATATATGGCAAAAAACACTTAGGAAAAGATATCAGTATCACTAGCTTTTAGGAAAACTATATAGTTAGTACTGTATATAGTACTAATTCACGTGTGTGTATGTATATATTAGAGTGGTTAACTATAGGTACATATAATGGCATAAGATATGTATATATTAGAGTGGCTAAAATAAAAATAGTAACAACACCCATGCCAGTAAGGATAAAGAGAGGTTAATATATTGCTGGTGGGATTAGAAATGGTACAGCACTCTGGAACTGTTTGTCTATATTACAGGAAATTAAGCAATTATCTATCAAATGATCTATTGTATTCTGGATATTTATAATGCTAGAGAAATAAAAATTTGCATTTATATCAAAACCGGTGCACAAACATTTGTAGATACTTTATATTGTAAATCCATCAAATCCCAGTTAGTGAATTGTTCCCCCAATGATTGAACAAATAACTGTTGGTAGATGGAACATTATACAACAAAAAATAGGAGCAACCTGTTAATGCATGAAACTAGTTGGTGGAATATCAGGAGAATTATTCTAAGTATAAAAAGCCAACCCCATGAAATCATGTATTTTTTAATCCTACTCATACAATATCCTTAAAATGACAAAATTGCAGACAGGAGGAGTTTATTCTTGGTTTTCAGGTGTCAGTGATAGTAGTGAGGGATGGGAATGAAGAGGATGAATATAAAAGGTAACAGGAGGGATCCTTGTATTGATGAAACTGTCCTGTATCTTGGCTACAGCATCTTCAATATCCAGTGTCTGATATTGTGCTACAGTGCGCAAGAAATTCAGGGAAACTGGATAAACAATATCTCTGTATTATTTCCTATAAATGCATGTGAATATACAATTACCTCAGATTAAAAAGCTTTAAAAAAGTACATGTTACTTGTTCAGTGCCTGGTAAAAAAAATTATATATAGATGTTCTAAATGCTAGAGATGATATATTTAAATTGAGCCAACAGTACTGCAAGCATGAAACTCAGATTACTCTAAGCATCTTAAAAAATGTGTCTGTTAAAGAGGCAGACTTGGGTGTGGGAGAGATTCTGGGGACACTGTTAGAGGAAAGTTGACACTGGTGGTTGGATTGGAATTGAATCATTGTATGCCTAAAACTCGATTATAAACAGCTTTATAAATCATGTTGCTTTAATGAAAGAAAATAAGAATTAAAAAGCTGTATTCTCACAACAAGGCAGATAAGTAACAACCCCAGACTCTTGTCCCCACATATATTTTCATATAAACGATTAAGAAAGTGAAATAAGAGGTCCTGAAAAAGGACAGGGGAGCTGGAGGAGCAGTGGCTTTAAAGAGAGAGGTGGGGGGGGGGTTGTAGTGTTAGGAATAACTGTAAATAGGGTCACCTTATTTAAGTAAGGTGTCTCTTGGATGATTGGGAGGGAGTCTATGAGCTAGTGCCCAGACTGGTACAGAAATGAGAGGCCATCCCCTGGAGAGACATCAGAACACTGGACATCAGGCTCTATGGATGAGTGCTGAAGCAGGTAGATGCCAGCGAAAGCCGATGCCAGGTAGCCAACAAACAACCGGGGAGACAGGAGTGAAGGGGGACACCCACCCTCAGCTGTGGGGCGATGGTGGAGGCTCTCAGAAGTTCCTGTGACTGCTGAAATGGCTCTTGTCCTGGATGGAGACTGTTTAGTTCAGCCTGTGAGCCTTGGGTGTAGGCAGCTATACTTTAAGGTCTGGGGTTGGCCGTGTGGAGTTTCTTCTGTGGCTTCCTCATCGGAGGGGCTTCTCTTTGCATCTGGCCTGTGATGAGGCAGTGCACCTGTTCTGTCTACCTGTGGACATCATTAAGATTGTGTTCACTTTAGATATTTCCTGTCTCTTAGTCAGAGTCTTGAACACCTAAGCAGAACGCAGTGTGTAAAGGAGACAACTTAAAAAAAAAAAGATTTTTTTTTTGTGTTTGGGCCACATCTTGTGCTCACGGAGTGTTCCAGCGAGTGCTCCTAGGACCATATGTGGTACCAGATATTGTCAGCTGCTTTCGGGGCAAATACCCTCTTTCTGGTCCCTTTTTTTTTAGCCACACCTATAGACTTGGATAGTCATCCTCACTGTGACTACTATTGAGACTACATGTTGGCAGTTCAGATTGGCAGCTTCTAGATAGATTACTTTCCTTCTCTTTGGGCTTGTCTGAAAGTTTTTGGAAGCAAAATCTGTAGATCAGATTAGACCACAGAAGAGAGATAATGGGTAAGTCAGAATGATTGGGAAAGTGTGGCCTCTGGCACTGACAGAGGCAAACACCCACAGGAAAAGCAAAATCCAGGGGTCTGGGATAGTTCAGTGGTAGAGCATCTCCTTTCCATGAGTGAGACTGAATTTGATCCCTAGCACCACCCACATGCTGAGTGTGACCCTAGTGGTATTGCCCTCTGTGATTTGCAATATATTGAGAGACCAAGTTGCAGATCTTGCCCACTGCAGTTCAGACTCTAGAACCCCCTTGGCAGACTGTGTGGTACCCTCCAGCAGTAACTCCTTCAATCTCTGCTGCCTTGGCTTCTACCCTGTATTGAAATTAGACCTCCAGTCATTTAAATAGGCCCAGGAGTCAGTCTAGATAGTCACTCTATAAAGCAGTGGATTCTACATATTGCTGGTTAAAGTCCTGGTATTATATCCTGTAGCAAATCTGATTTAAAGTTTACATAGTAAGCAAAGGGAAGACAATAGTCAATTTAGCACACAGTAGCTAATATAGCACTGTAGCGCTATTGCCCCATTGTTCATCGATTTGCTCAAGTGGGCACCAGTATTGTCTCCATTGTAAGACTTGTTGCTGTTTTTGGCATATTGAATATGCCATGGGGAGCTTGCGAGGTTCTGCCGTGCGGGCGTTATACTCTTGGTAGCTTGCCGGACTCTCCGAGAGGGACAGAGGAATCAAACCCAGGTTGGCTGCGTGCAAAGCAAACACCCTACCCGCTGTGCTATCGCTCCAGTAGCTTACAGAAAATGATAAAATAAGGAACAGATGAATTTGCCGCAGATGATGGACCAAATAAAGCCATGGGGAAAAGTCCAAAGGAATATCCTGCTTGAGTAAGAGTTTAAAACAACAGTACAACAATGCTAAATGACATCTGAAAAACAATGAAAAAACAATATGACTATATAACAATGACAGAAGTATCAAGTTGGAATTTTTTTTTTTGTGTGGGGGCATACCCAGTGGTGCTTAGGGCTTACGCTTGGCTCTGTGCTCAGGGATGACTCCTGGTGGTTGGGCTTGTAGGACCCTGTGAGGTGCTGGGGATTGAACCCTGTTGGCTGTGTGCAAGGCAATCACTTTATCCGCTGTATTATTCTTCTGGCCCCCCTTCTCATAGAAACTAACAAGTTTCTATGAGAAAGAATAGAAAAGATGCAAAAGCTGAACTCAAATATACAGTAGAAGAGTTCAAGAGTACACAAGGAGAAATAGTTCATAAAATCAGTGATTGGTAAGTATGGTGGTAGAATATAGATAAGCAAAACAGAAAAGAGAAAATACACAATTGCAAAGTAAAAGTCCTGTATAAGAGCCTTATGGAATACAACAAGAGAAATGGTTTCTACATTTTAGGGAGTCCTAGGGAGGACAAGAGGGAGGAAATGGTAAAAGCTATATTTAAAAAAAAACAATAATAAAGGCTTTCCAGGGTCAGAGAGATAGCTCAACAGGTTAGCTCAGCTTTCTATGCCAGTGGAATGAATTTGATCCCTGGCAACTGTCCTCCAACTCAGGAGAAGGGAGTAGCTCCTTAGATCATTTGGGTGTGACTACATCATCTTCTTAATCATCATCATCATCATCATCATCATCATCATCAAAGAGTTTCTTTAATCTTGGAAAGCGACCAAACAACCAAGTACAGGAGGCCAAGAATTCCAAACAAAACAAACTCAGAAGTAGACACCCTGAGGCTTTATGATTAAAGTGTTAAAAAGTAAAGACAAGGACAGAATAGTTCATGTACCTAGGGAAAACCAAATTATTTACAAGGGAATCCTCATAAGAGTGTTCATAGACTTTTTTTTCAGGAGAGATATAAGGTAGAAGGCAATGCCATGAGTTATTTAAAATCCTGAAGGAAGATTTTCAGTGAATACTCTGCTTCCAGATTAGCATTTAGGTTAGTAGGAAGCTAAAAAGAAATTTCACAGATAAACATGAAGTAATCTATCAACTGCCATCACAACAAATACTAAATGATGCCATAAAACAAAAGCAATTCACTTAGGAGTAGCAAGGTACAAAACAACAATAGAAGCAGCAACAACCACCACAAAACCAGCAACAATTTTGGAAGGAGTGGGGGACAAGAGTAAACTTGTGACCCAATGAAAAGAGTATGTGTTTCATTCACATAAAGGTCACAGATTGTTTGTGTAAGTAGAACTTAGTAAGTTTCAGGACCAAACGTTAAAATCTGTGGATGAAAAGCATAAGAAACTGGAGAGGAAATTCACACAGCAAGAACAGATGATGTTAAAATGCAGGAGAAGAAATGACACGCGAAGCAAAAGAACAGTGTTAAAGCAAAAACATCCCTTAAAGGCAGGAACAGTAGTACAGCCGTTAGGGCTCTTGCTTTGCATGTGGCCAACCCAGATTCAGTCCCGGTATCCCATATGATCTCCCTCCAAGCTCTGCCTGGAGTAATCCTTGGGCATAGAGCCAGGAGTAAGGTCTGAGTACCACTGAGTGTGAGTGTGGCCAACCCCCTATGCCCCCTAAAAAAATTTCGTAAAATCAAATTGTGAAGTGGCAATAAATTCTGTTTCAATAATTATCCTGAGTAGGGGCTGGAGCGATAGCACAGCAGGTACAGCATTTGCCTTGCATTCGACTAACCCAGGTTTGATTTCCTGCATCCCATATGGTCCCCCAGCACTGCCAGGAGTAATTCCTGAGTACAGAGCCAGGAGTAACTCCTCTACATCGACAGGTGTAACCTGAAACACAAAACAAAACAAAACAGTTATCCTTAATATTAATGATCTGAATCTACCAGTTAAAAGGCATGGATCAGTGAAACAGATCAAGAAACAAAATTCAGGATAGTGGCTAAGGTGCCTGCCTAGCATATGTCTAACCTGGGTCTGATCCATCCCCAGTACACATGGTTCCCTAAACATTACCTGGTGCAGTCCTAGAGGATTCCCACATCTCTCAGTGGTCCAGTTAATTCCTGGCACATTAGGAGGCCAGAGAAGATAGTCCTTAAATCTCCTAAGTACTGCTTGGGAGGCAAACACCCACAGGAAAAGCAAAATCCAGGGGTCTGGGATAGTTCAGTGGTAGAGCATCTCCTTTCCATGAGTGAGACTGAATTTGATCCCTAGCACCACCCACATGCTGAGTGTGACCCTAGTGGTATTGCCCTCTGTGATTTGCAACAATACAATATAGGTGTGCTTGAGAGCTAGTACAGTTGTTAAGATGGTTAATTAATACTGCTTATGGTCCCCTGAGCACCACCCGGAGTGATGCCTAAGCACAGAGCCAAGAATAAGCCCTGGGCGTCACTGGGTGTGCCTCTCTCCCCCAAAGTGTCTAATATCTGGCTCATAAAACCTATTATATATATGAGCACTAAAGTGTGTGCCACGCCACGTGGTAAACACTGTAACTTTATGTAAGAGCGCCACAACTAAATTGTGTGGCTCCTGGGAGCACCATAACCTAGACTGCAACCCCCAGAAAGTACTACAGCTAAATGTGCAAGAACTGCAACCAGATTTCTGACTTCTGACCCCAGTCATTGTTCCAATGAGACACACACACACACACACACACACACACACACACACACACACTTACAGAGACAGACAGAGGCAGAGAGAAAGAGTTGCCAATGTCAAAATACAAAATAAAAACAAAATTCAATTGAAGGTTGGAAAACAGTCTTATAAGCAAAAGGGAACTTTCAAAAGGCAGTTTCAGCTATATTTAGAGAGCAGATTTCCTGCTCAAAAATATAATGTTACATCAATGGATGTTATGTTGATTGAAGGTTAATACAAGATTTTATACTAACTGTATGTGAAGAGCAGCAAAATATACTAATTATTAATTTGAATGCGAGTAATAGCAATGAAATAATAAATTTTAACATTCAGAACTAAGGACAGATGAACTAAATGTAGAATAAAGAAATAGTCATAGAGGATTAGCTCAAACGATGGGGTTACTACATTTCATCCCCAGTATCAACGCTTGAATTTTTTTCAAGGGCACAAGAACTTTCTCAAGGGTAGACTGTCAGCTGGGACAGAAAACAAGTATCAATTCACTGTAGCACTGTTGCTCGGTTGTTCATCCATTTGCTAGAGCAGGCACCAGTAATGTCTCCACGGTGAGACTTTTTGTTACTGTTTTTGGCATATCAAATACAGCATGGGTAACTTGCCAAGCTTTTTCATGTGGGCGGGATACTCTCGGTAGCTTGCTGGGCTCTCCGAGAGGGACAAAGGAATCAAACCTGGTTCGGCCGCTTGCAAGGCAAACGCCTTACCTACTGTGCTATCACTTCAAGTCATTAATTTACAAAGATTGAAATTATACCAAAGAGTGATAGCACAGCAGGTAGGGCATTTGCCTTGCATGCAGCCGACCCGGATTCGATTCCTCCGTCCTTCTCAGAGTGCCTGGCAAGCTACCAAGAGTATCCCGCCTGCACGAAAGAGCCTGGCAAGCTACCCATGGCATATTTGATATGTCAAAAACAGTAACAATAAGTCTCACAATGGAGACATTACTGGTACCCGCTCGAGCAAATTGATGAACAATAGGATCACAGTGCTAACAGTGCTACATATTTTTTATCAAAATACTATAAAATTAAAATTCAGCTACAGAAAGAAAACCAGCATGTGGAGCCGCAAATCTGTGGAGTCTTAAACAATATGTTCCTGAGCAGCTACTGAGTTAACAAGGAAATTAAAGCAGGATCTGGAGACAAATGAAAATGAAAACACATGTTATTATAACCTATGTGGTACAGAAAAAGTGGTAGAAAGGAGTTAATAGTGATAGTGGCTTTCCAAGGAACCAAGAAAATCATTCTATTTAATCTCATTTTTAAAAAAGTTTTGTTATTTATTTATTTATTTTTATTATTTTTTATTAATGAGTCACCGTGAGGGTACAGATACAGGTTTACATATTCTCATGCTTGTGTTTCTGTCATACACAGCTTGAGTACCCATACCTCCACCAGTGCCCACTAATGACCCCATAATCCCTCCCACCCCTTCGCCCCATCCCCCCCCACCTCGCCTCTGTGGCAGGGCATTCCCTTTTGTTCTCTCTCTCCTTTTTTTCCCCCTTAATTTTATTTTATTATATTGAGTCACCGTGAAAAAAAAATACAAAGCTTTCAGGTATAAGTCTCAGTCACATAATGATTGAAACCCCACCCCTTCACCAGTGCACATGTTCTACCACCAAGAACCCTCCCACCCAGCCCCCACCTAAGTAGCTAATGATCTTCATTTTATCTCTATACTTTGGGTACATTCCATATTTCAATAGAGAACTCACTATTATTGTTTGGAATTTTCCCCCAACAATCAGGCCTGCTGTAAAGGCATCATTTAATAATTTCTTTTCATTGCTGAGAATCAAGATTCTATGAGGTTTTGGATTTCTGATGTTTTAGTTCAGTTCAGCCCAGGTGCATGTCTGTAAGAAGCCGCTCTGGGAAGCAAAAAAGTATAGTCAAAATGACATCTGCACTTATGTGTTCATTGCAGCACTGTTTACAATAGCCAGAATCTGGAAAAAACCTGAGTGCCCTAGAACAGATGACTGGTTGAAGAAACTTTGGTACATCTATACAATGGAATACTATGCAGCTGTTAGAAAAAATGAGGTCATGAAGTTTGCATATAAGTGGATCAGCATGGAAAGTATCATGCTAAGTGAAATGAGTCAGAAAGAGAGAGACAGACATAGAAAGGTTGCACTCATCTGTGGAATATAGAATAATAGACTAGGAGTCTAACACCCAAGAATAGTAGAAATAAGTACCAGGAGGTTGACTCCATGGTTTGGAGGCTGGTCTCTCATTCTGGGCAGCTCAGAGAAGGGAACACCAAGTAAAATGTGGTCGGAGGTCATGTGGGGGAAGGGTGATGCGTGCCGAATGTAGACTTAGAGACTGAACACAATGGCCACTCAACACCTTTATTGCAAACCACAACACCTAATCAGAGAGAGAGAACAAAAGGGAATATACCCTGCCATAGTGGCAGTGTGGGGTGTGGGGGGGGGAACGGGACTGGGGAGGGTGGGAGAGATGCTGGGTTTACTGGTGGTAGAGAATGGGCACTGGTGAAGGGATGGGTTCTCGAACTTTGTATGGGGGAAACATGAGCATAATAATGTATAATTCATTTCAATTTTTAATGTAATTTTATTAGATCAATAAAGTCCAGATGAAAAGAAAAAAAAAGAGAAGCCGCTCTGGGTGCCAAAATAGGTTAGAAGACCTCTTGGATCATAGTCTTAAGGAGCAGAGGGTCTGTTTTGCGAGCAGCAGCTCCGGATCTTATCTGGGCCAAGGGCATGATATTTAATCTCATTTTTAAAGAAACTAAAAGAGCAACAGATAAAACCTATAGTTGTAGGAGGAAGTAATAAAAATCATATTGTAAATCAGTGAAAATAAAACAAAAAAGAAAATGCAAAAGATCAATGAACGTGAGCTTTTCAGAAATATACAACACATAGCCATTAACTAGCTTTATAAAGAAGAGAGAAAAAATATTAAACTTTTTCAAAAAAAGACAGGAGAAATTACAACAGGTACTACAGAAATACAAAGATTTTAAGAGGGTACTATAAATAACTATAAAAGTTTATCCATATCTCCTATGTTTTCAAGTTTGTTGTCATGTAGTTGTTCATTAACTTAGAAGAAATGGGTAATTAGATAAATACTATTTACCAAGACTGAAGAAGAAGAAACAGAAACTGCAAATCACAAGTATGGAAATAGCAACAGTAAATAAAAACAACTTCCCCAGAACAAAAGTTGTGGACCAGGTTATAGCAGTGAATGTAACCAAATCTGCATTGCACTGCACTATCGTCCAGTTGTTCATTGATTTGCTCAAGTGGGCACCAGTAATGTCTCCATTGTGAGACTTGTTACTGTTCTTGGCATATTGAATACGCCACAGGTAGTTTGCCAGGCTCTGTCGTGCGGGTGGGATACTCTCGATAGCTTGCCATGCTCTCTGAGAGGGATGGAGGAATCAAACCTTGGTCGACCATGTGCAAGGCAAATGCCCTACCCACTGTGCTAATGCTCCAGTGTGTAACCAAATCTATAAAGAAAAATTTAAACCTATTCTCTATACTTGTCAAAAAAACTGAAGAAGGAATACTCCTCTCCTAAACATTTTATGAGATCAAAACCATGCAGGGACATCACACAAAAAAGATGAACAATATCCCTGAGGAACATTCCCTGAGAATGTCATAATTCTCAAAGAAGTATTAGCAAAAAGAATTGAACAATGCATGAAACAAATCATAGACATAAGGAATACGAAGTTGAAAATACAGAAGTGCTATGAAATATGTACTTTTAGTATCCAGCCATATACTTTTAGATATGTGACTGCAGAAATGAAAGCATGAACACAAAACTATCATCTGCCCCATTGTTTAATGCACTTATTTACAGCAGCTGAAATATGGAAGTAACTGAATTGCCTATTGACAGATGATTGGATAAAGAATTTATGGTACATTTTTAATAATGGCTACTATTCAACAATAAAAATGTGAATGTTTACATTCAAAACAAAATGGGAGGTTCTAAAGGTAATTATATGGAACAAAATATAAGGCAGAAAATATTGTATGATTTACTTATGTATGCAGCACATGGGTTTAAAATAGGTTTACAAGACAAAAAAGATAAAATTAGAAGCCATTGACAATAGAACCCCGGTTATCTGAGAAGGGGGTGGTGGCAGAGAGATAAAGGTAAGGGGGTATAAGATAATAACTGTCACTGCCACTGTCATCCTGTTGCTCATCCATTTGCTCGATAATTAATAATATTTTTGGAAATTATTTAAAATGTAAATTACTGTTTCTATACAAGTTTTGAGAAGACTTGCTTCATATAAACACATGAATTTGAGACTATTTCTTGTTTTTGTTATAGTAGTTAGGGTGAGGTTATTATAATATGGTAATATTTACCATTTTGGTGTACAAAGTTATTCCATCTCCACCATCACCCAAGCACCCAACACCCTTCACCCTTGTCCTTCTATCACTTTCAGGCCACTTCCCTCCCATTGCTTGGTTGAGACGTAGTTTCTTCATCTTTGTTTGCATAGGAACTAGTAAATCCATGAACAAATCAGTGAGAAAATACTTCTTTCTTTCTCTGATTGTCTTCCCCTAAAACTCTCAGTTTCTGAATATTATATACATATTGTTGGGGGGGGGTGGGCAGAGACCTCCTGTAACAGTACTGTGAAAGTCCAGAAGCCACTCCTGGTTATTCTCCACCCATCCAGCTCATTACAGTGCTAGAGCCTGATGAGGTGATGCGACTCGGACCCTGTGGACTGGGTACTGTCAGTGCTACCTGGTGGTGTTCAGGACCTGTATGGCTATATTCAGCAATTCTTGGGGTGGGTTTGTATATTTAAACAGTGTAAAACCATAAGGCAGATAGAGCACAACATAAAATTTAGATTTTACTGATTTTGGAAAACATGTTAAAATGCCTAACATTTTAAGAATTTCTAACTCTGTGTTTCCCTAGTCTAGGCCAATGCAAATTTTAGCACACTGAACTCGAAATCTCAGCTGTCCTGGGAGAAACTCCTGTCTGATGCACAAATATGAATAGTTCTATATTCTTATGGCTTCATACCTTCTGCTAGAATATGAGGAATGAACATGCTTCCTGCTTCATTGGCAAGGTGAAGGCCAAGCGTTGTCTCTTCCCTATGTCTTAAATTAAATCTCTAAATAGATTTGGCAGTTGTAAACAACATAGGTAGTGAGCCTAAAATCAGTGTTTTTTTAATGTGTCTGAGAATCATCCCACTAGCGTCTTAAGTTGCAGATTCTGATTCATTCAATCTATAGCCTGATATTCTGCAACAAACTCCAGAAGATGCAGATGCTGCTGCTAGTCTGTGGGCTGCTGTTTGTATGGCAAGTTTCTAGATAGTCACTCTCACTATCACTGTCATCCTGTTGATCATCGATTTGCTCGAGCGGGCCCAGTAATGTCTCCATTCATCCTAGCCCTGAGATTTTAGCAGCCTCTCTTTACTCATTCTTCCCAGTGGCGCCACATCAGAGGCTCTTCAGGGTCAGGGGAATGAGACCCATCATTGTTACTGTATTTGGCATATGAATACTCCACAGGGAGCTTGCCAGGCTCTCCGGTGCAGGTCCTAGATAATAACAGTATTTTTAAATTTTATTTCAAAGACAAGGAAGGAACTGGAGAGCAGCTGAAGAGATGCTGTAAAGCAACTATAGCTTTGTAGTATCTTATTCTTTCACTTGAGTCAAAGATGATGAGTGAAGCCACAGAGATGTGTGAAAAGAAACCGAAAAAAGAACCAGTGATAGTCATTGGTTTGCACGTGTAAAATTCTGGGTTTGATTTCCAGCACTGCAAGGGTCCCCTAGAAACACCCATCAGATGTGCCAGCAGTCGCATCTAAGCACTGTGTGGTGTGGCCCCCATAGCAATGCTTTTCTAAAAAGAGGATAGCAGATAGTTAATGCCAAAGCAATGTTCTTCTTGGATTAGCAGTCTGCACTGCAGGACACAGACTGAGAGGGGAGGGTAGAGGCTAGAGACGTTGAGAGGGCCTGCTGTCGGAATGCTTGGCAGGGCGGTCGATTGTGGAGCTGAACAGCTCCATGCTCTTTGCTTTGACCTCTGAGATCACAAGCATTGAGGACCTCCTTGAAATTTCTAGTGAGGGCTTCACACAAATTCTCAGGGTGAGTCCCTCTAAGGAAATTTGACTGCTCCGAACCTGGAAGGCTGTATTTCTGCAGTCTGTGGGATGCTCTCAAAAACTTAGAGTAGACCTGCATGGAGCTGAACCCTTCAACCCTCTCCACTTCTGACTCGCAGCTTTCACATCCTCTTATCCTAGGTGAGAGAACCAGAAAAGTGAATAGAATGACTGAAGAATGGGTCCTTCGGGTGATAAGGCTCACTCACCAAGCATAGAGTCATCTGGACCACTCTGCCCTAAGGAGCAGCTCTTCTACACTGAATATTACTTAGTTAGAATCTCAGTGAAGCGTGGCTTTATGCTTGCTTTCAAATATATTGAAAAAATACTTCTGGGATTCAAATTAATGACTTTAATTTTCTCATAAAAATAACAAAAGCCCATTAAAATCTAGATAGAAAAGAAAAGAACAAACTTGTGTTCTCACTACTATTTACAGGGTTTTCAGAATTTGGGTGATTATTTCCCTTGAGCCTGTGTGTGTTTGTGTATAATTTTATAATTAAACTCTATATGCAGTATTGTATCCTTTTTAGACTTTGTAAGCATTTTCCTTTAGATGTTTAGAAAATCACGTGAGTTTATGTTTATATTCTTTAATATTCTTAAAGAACTGTCAACATTTAGGACCAGGAAGATAGCTCAAAAGGCAGAGAGTATAATTTGCATGTAGAAGGCCTGGGTTTGATCCCTGGCATGTAAGTCAGCTGAGCACTGCCAAGATTGATTTTAGAACACTGGGCTGGGAATAGGACCATTGAGTGTGACTCAAAAGTCAAAAAAGATAAAAAGTCACAGAAAACCAGACAGCAACAAAAACCAAAATTTACCATTTGGAATCTACATGAGGAATTGTAAGTAGAAGTAGATAATTAGGAAATAGGTTTTTTTTTTTTGTCTGAGTTTGAAATTATCTTGAAATCTTGAAAAGTATGCCTCAGGTTTGTTTATTGAAGTGTTCCCAGAGATGATTCTTTCATTTGGTTGTTAGTTACATCCAGTAGATGTTTTAAGTTCAAAGGAACCACCTATTGCTTTTAAAACGTTTTCTTCACCTCCTGCCCTTTGTTAAAGAAAAACTAATGACAACTTCTCAACAGGTCCCTTGCTCCCAGGAGAGAGTAGCATTTTAACAGTGCTAATGTGAAGGTATGTGTGGAGTAAACCCAGAGAAAAGGTGCGGAGTTCCTGCATCAATGCTGTGTAAGTGCAGTTAGAGTGTTTAGGAGTGAGCAGACATAGCAATGTTAAAGGCCCTGTCGGTAGAGGGACCAGCAGGGGTCCCAGATAAGTCAGTACATGGAGATGGAACACTTGTGAGTCGCCATGGCTCAGAGGAACCTGACTTGACTTGGTGATCAGAAAAGGAGTACTAGTCAGAAAAATAAAAACCAAAAAACCAAAATCCAAGAAACAAGCGAACATATAATTTTGGAGAGAAGAGAGGAAGATTTTCTCAATTATACTTTCATTCCTTAGCAATTGATTATTTTTCTTCAATGAGAAGCCATATTGGCTATGAAGCAAATACTGCATCATTGGGAAGGACGAGTAGAGAGCGGCTTCTAGAATCTCAGGGCTTGAGATGGCGTTACTGAGACCGCTCGAGAAATTCGATGATCAACGGGATGAGGATGATGATGAGTATGGGAAGCAAATAAAGCTTTATTTCCGCAACACAACCCATCTTCCCTTTTTCCTCGAACATAAAACTGGGCCTTGCTGCCAAAGCTCACAGGTGACAGAAAGGCAAGGGGTTTCCTAGAAAAATAGTTTAGACCCAAGGTTCTCTCCGGTCCCAAACTCCAGTCAGGGGAAAGCAGATGGAGAACTAGAGACCTGCAGAGAGTTGGCACAATGGAAGGAGCCTGGCGGAGGCCTGGGGCAGGCATGGGCTTAGCTCTTAGAGCTGGAAAAGAGGAGGGGGAGAAAATAATTTATTAGGTGATGACACAGGGTACCCCAGTTTGATTCTTCCACTCCTCTCGAAAAGCCCAGCAAGCTACCGAGAGTATCGAGCCCTCGAGGCAGAGCCTGGCAAACTACCATGGCGTATTGGATATGCCAAAAACAGTAACAAGAAGTCTCTCAATGAGAGACGTTACTGGTGCCCGTTCGAACAAATCGATGAGCAATGGGATGACAGTGACAGTGACACAGGGTATAGTTTCAATCGTGCTGACCCTTCTAGATCTCTCCCGGAAACCAGATCGTGGCCAGTCTATGGAGGTAGGAATTGGGGGATGGAAGACAAGTTTTAGAGTCCCTTCTTCCCGCAGAGGAGACATTTTCTTAGAGCCCAGCTCTGCTCTACACGTTTGGGGGGGATTGATCATCCTGCCATAACACCTTGAATTCAGCCCCATAATTCTTAATCAATTATGAATATATCATAACCCTCAGGTTTGTTGAGGAGGAAAAAATAAGCTTGATTGCCATGACTTTGATGGGAATTCATCAAGTGTTAAAATGAGTAGGGTTGTGATTAAAGAAAAACTTCATCACGCTGTGGCTGGGTGGGTGGATTTAATAGGGGAATGGGGGGCTGAGGAGAAGAGATGTTTGATTTAGGAGGCTGCAGCTGTTCTAATAACTTGCTAATAGGGATAAACAGGAAGAGAAATCTTTACCTACTTAGCACTGTAGCACTGTCATGTAGAACTGTCATCCTGCTGTTCATCAGTTTTGCTCAAGCGGGCACCAGTAATGTCTCCCTTGTGAGACTTGTTACTGTTTTTGGCATACCAAATACGCCACGGGTAGCTTGCCAGACTCTGCCGTGCAGGCAGGATACTCTCGGTAGCTTGCCAGGCTCTCCAAGAGGGACGGAGGAATTGAACCTGGGTTGGCTGCGTGCAAGACAAATGCCCTATCCGCTGTGCTAACATTCCAGTCCCTTACTTACTTAGGTAAGTCCCTTACCAACTTAGAAGGTAAAAATTCATAGAATAGGATTGAGCTTTCATGTATAAATCAGCAATTCTACTTTTTGTTATCTACCCCAAGAACCCCATCATACTATTTTGAAAAGACATTTGTGCTTCTATTTCATTGTAGCTCTAATCATATAATCATGTAGTTGAACTAATCATATAGTTGAAAACAATCCCAATGACCAACAATAAATGACTGGATAAAGAAGTCATGTGTATATATACACACACAATTTGTCACTATCTACGTGGAACTGGGGGGTATGTTGAATTTAAAGGAGAGAAACTGATAATAATCTCTCATGTGGGATATAAAGAAAATTAGTATGGTAACAACTACATTGGTCAAAGGCAACAGAACTAGAGAGTTCTACAGAGCAGAGCTCAGCTGGGGGTAGAGAGGATTGAAGAGGTATCCTTGGAATGTTTTAGAAGAAAGTGGACACTCAGTTGGAAGGTGTGGTGTTGTAATGATGCTGCATAAAATTGTTATTAAATCATAGTTCACCAATTTAAAATGAGGTAAAGTCAATAGGATAAGAGTGACTGGTTTGTTGTGCTATACAGAAGAATTGGATTTTGACTTGCAGATTCTGGCTTGAAGTAAAAGGATGGTGAGGTCATTAACTACAGTTTAGGCAACGAAAGTAGTCTAGCAGTACCATTTTTGATTAGTTTCCCTTTTTTAGTGCTTCCTGGAAACCCAAGCCTGACAACGTGGAAGGTTAATTAATTGGGCTATGTTGTCACTAGGCAGTTGGAGTGCAGGGACAAGGGTTGTAAA
Source organism: Sorex araneus (assembly GCF_027595985.1). Classification (NCBI taxonomy): domain Eukaryota; kingdom Metazoa; phylum Chordata; class Mammalia; order Eulipotyphla; family Soricidae; genus Sorex; species Sorex araneus. Next base: position 123,398,133 of record NC_073305.1, on the reverse strand, counting down.
GCAGAGGGAGGGAAGAAAGGTAAAATGCAGTTGTGCACACACCTTCATCTGGTGTCTTCTAGATGGGCTTTCAAGAACTCTCCATGAACCTGGTCAGGACTCAAGAGAGACATCCTTTCTATCTCCCAGTTCTGGCATCTGGAAATCTGAAGTTAGGGTGCCAGAATGTTAGGTAGACTCTCTCTTTGACATCACAGGTGGCCTCTTCTCACTATATTTTTTCTTGGCAAAAGAGGCAAGAAAGAGTTCTCTGCCCTTGTGACATAGTCATTTCCCAAAGGGCCCATCTCACATTGAGCTAATAGTTTCACAATATACCAATTTGGGGAAGAGGCATATCCAAACTTTATCATCACTTAGAAGATGGACATTACCTAAAGGTCAGATCCCACTGGGTACTTGATATCACCTATTTCCTCTAGTACTGGACTATTCAATATAGCTTGCTTTCCAAATTAACAAGATACCAAGGTTTCAGTTAAGAATTGCAAATGCAGTATTGTAGAATTTACTCTTTTAAAGATTTCACAAGTAATAATCAAAGGACTCATTAGCTTATGAGTGTGATGATGGTGCTTTTTATTGAGTTGTGCTTGAGTTTAAGTGTACAATGCTAAGTGAAACCATGTCACATCTCTGTTTTCCTGAGGTTTACTGTCCACTCCAGACTAGGGTGGTGCAGGCACAGGATCAGGCCCGAATCAAGGGGTGCCATGGAGAATTCTAAAATAATTGCTGACAGCATCATCGAGGTAGTACATGCTGGCAGGAGACAATAGAATAGAGTGGGGTTCACTTGATTGGAGAACTGTGGGAGATTCTCAAATAATGAAGAGTGAACAGCGAATGAGGATGGGTGAATAATTAGTAGGAGGTTATTCATGAAGCAAATGTTTACTGAATACCAACTGGTTATGTAGCAGGCACAAGCAAACTTGTCACTATTTCAGATAAGAATTCCTATTTCATGATGTAGTTTGGAGCAGAATGTTGATAGAGGGGTAGGGAAAAGTAGCTGGAAGGCGATAGTATATAGAAGTTAAAATGCTTAGATCTTGGGGGATGGAGCAGATTATAGCTGAGGATGGAAAATGTTAAAGCAACTATTTCTGCTTATATAACTGGATGGGTGTCAATCCTGTCTCTGAGCAATATGAGGAATATAGATGATGGTGAACCATTTCCCCACGTATAATTTGGACAGGCAGAATCTCAGCACCTTTGTGATATCCAAGGAAGATGTTAAACGAGCAGTTGAATATAGGTGGGGCTGGAATTCAGAAGTAAAGTGTGGGCCATTAAAATGTTTTTGTCTGGTAGGAGTTGGCAAGACCATTATTTCTAGAAGAACAAAGACTTTTAAAAGTCTAAAAAGTGTTTAATGGGTTTCTCAAAATAATACTTCTTTTTAATTACAATGTGGGTTTCAGTCTGAATGCCCATGTACTCCCTAGATGTAAAAACAAAACAAAATAAAAAACTTGTCTCACCCTTGCTCTCTGCAAATAGTTTGTAGGAGATGAAAGGAGATATTCATGTTTTAACATCACACTAGATCTGGGTAGGCCTGTGATTCATTTTTAAGACTCGAGGTTCATTATCTGAGAAGATTTGGCATTGTCTTCCAAAAGTTGAATTCACAGTTAAGTTCTTTTGTGAGAAACAGTGGTAGCAGAAAAATAATGTATCTACGATCTATTCCAAAAGGCTGATGAAATTAAATTTGCCTTCATCTTCCCCAAGAATAACTTTTAGACTGCTAAAGATTCTCAGCAGAACAATGACCAGATGAATGTGAGACAAAGAATAAGAAATGAAAATAGGAGATGAAATGAACAAAACTCTATACTCTTGGAGTTCATCATTTCTTTTGTTTTTATATTTCTAGGAAGGTTCTAGAAGGTTAATCTTCTATTAACCACTTAAAAATTTTCCTACTTTCTAATTATAATTAATTTCTCTTCTATTAATTTCTGACCTTTCTTGCTCCTTGAGTTTCAGTTTTAATTGTCATCAGAAGTCACTTAGAATATTCTCTTCTGAAACAGCCTCTCCTGGCATTTAATTTAATTTCTCCTTCATGTTTGTGTGAAAAAGTAACATAAATGCAAATAAATCCTCATGCTTAATAATCTAATTATAAAACTTCATGGAAAGACTAAATGTTACTTTGAAGATAAGTGAGGAAGCTTCTCTCTTTGGTAATCATTCTGCCTGGAACTGGGAATATACTCAGAATGGAAGTGTTTTAAATAGAACACTACTTATGTTTCATATTTAAAATGTGCATGCATCTTTCCCCATTAGCTTTATTGCACATATGTTTAAATGTACCTTTAAAGTAAGTCATATTTTGAAGTAATGATGACTTTTTCTTTATAAAAATAGCCTAAAAGGCTGGTGATGTGGTAATTAATAGAACACTTGCCTTGATTGTGTGAGTTCCTGGGCTCCATTCCTAACAACTCATCATCCCTCAAGCATTGCTGGGAGTGATTCCTGAGCACCATGCCAGGAGCAGATCCTCAGAACTGCAGGGTGTGGCCCCAAAACCAAAACGAAAAGCAAAAAGCAAAAACAATGCTCTGAAACCAAAATAAAACCAACTGACACCAGTTGACAAACTTTTTAAAAAACTCTAACCTGCCCCTGTCCACTTCATGTATACTTTCTCAGTTATTCTATTCAATCAGATAATCCAAAACCTAGTAGAATTCAGTCCTCTCCCTGGCTCCAATGTAAACACTGCTTTAATGATACACACTGCTTATGAGTTACTTTTCATTATTGAAAGAAAGATTAACCAATGGAAATTATTGTTCTTTGATTTTAACTAAATGAAGTTAAAATCTGAGTTACTTCTGAAGTCAAAGGCCTGCCTCTTAAAAGATCTCAAGAGAATACTCAGAATATATTTACTTGCATCCTGCTCTATTTCTCTCCCATTCCCTTCTAGGATGAACCTTTAGACTTGTAGTAAGGACCTAATATAGGCAAAGTATATGGAGTTGCATAAGAATCATTGTCTTAATCACTTTTGCATTTTATGTCTTTTTTAATGAGAGGAAAGATGGGGTGGGGGAAGAAAAATTTCTTCACTTGGAGTGTGGCAGATGTTTGAGGCCAATGATGTAGCTCCTTGTCTCCTCCAGGACAGTCTTCTGGCTCAGAAGAAGAGAGGGATGCTCATTGAGCCAAGGTAAACACTTTCCATTCTCTCCTTTCCTCCCTTCCTCTCCCCTTACCCATCCTCCTCCTCCCCTTACCTTCCCTCCCTTCCCCTCTCCTCCATTCCCCTTCACTCCCCTCTCTCCTCCCCTCACCTCTTTCCTCTCTTATCTCCTTTTCTTCCCTCCCTCCCTCCCTCCCTTCCTCCCTGCATTCCTGCCTTCCTGCCTTCCTTCATGGGTCACACGCTACTTTGCTCAGGGGTCACTCCTGGCTCTGTGCTCATGGGTCACTTCTGGCAGAGCTCAGGGCTCAGGGGTTCATATATGGTGCTCAAGATTGAACTGGGGCCAGTTCTATATAGAGAAAAGTGCTTTAACCTTCAAAGTCTCTCTTGATCTCTGTCTCTCTCACTCACTCTCGTGTGCTCTCTCTCTCACTCATCTGCTCCCCTTTCTTTCTTTTTAATTCTTATACTTTGTTCAAAACAGACGAAGATATTCCAGCCAATATTGAAAATTCTTAATCTCTTTGGGTTCTGTGATGTCAGCTATACATTTTTTGAATGCTTGCTTTATTCTCTTTGTCCCTTTCTGGTTTTTCCCAGCAGCCAGCTACTCTGTCAGGGACAGTATTTGAGAGCATCATTGCTTCCCACTAGTTTAGACTCAGTGAGATCAAGGTCATCTTTAGAATTGGGATAGACTGAGATCCATGTGAGGACCCACGGCTTTAGAAGCATTCATCAATATTACAATAATAAAAAAATTACAGGTGATAGGCTACTCACCCTCTTCTTATGGTACTATAAATAGTTATTGCATTTTAGTCATCACTGAAGTACAGGCTATTGTGTTGGGGCTGATAGATTATAAAAAGAAGATACGCTCTGACATACAGCATCAGGGTCTGTATAGAAAATAGGGGAGAAGTATGACTGAATACTAAAGATCTCTTTTGGCTTAAGGTGAAAAACAATGTACAGAACCAGAACTGAATAAGGATGATATATTTTACACATACCGTTTTCATACCAGAAAGGAAATCTTTTTCATCAGTTGCATGTATTTTCTTTTTGTTTGTTTGTGTGTTTTATTTTTGGGACCACACCTGGCTCTGCACTCAGGATTCACTTCTATTAGTACTTGGGGGAACCATATGGGATGCCAGGGATCAAATTCAGGTCATTGTGTGCAAGAAAAGTACCTTACCCACTGCATTATCTTTCTGTCCTCCAGTTCTCTGTATTACTTGTATCATTTGTCATCCTGTTCATCTTTGATTTGCTTGAGCAGGCGCCAGTAACAGCTCCATCCATCCATGTTGTGTGCTAGTATAGCCCAATGGCATCTGTTTGCTCCAGGAACACAAAGAGCCTCAAACCGATCATTCAGAGTTTTGATGAAGAAGTCTGACCATTTCATAGGTGGGTGGCCATGCAGTCTTTTGAAGTCTCATGGAATCCAGTCGGTAATTGCTCTGGTCCAGTGGTCATTTCTAAATCACATTATGTGTTCAGCCCATCTGATTTTTGATGCCTTGGCAAATGAGACTGCGTCCCTGATTCTTGATCATCCACGGAGGTCGGAACTCTGATTCCTTCTCTCACTTGAGTGAGACGTGATACTTCTAGTATAGCTCTTTCAGTTCCTCTTGGGAAAACCCAGATAGCGTTCTCATCCTGTTTGCGTAAGGCCCAGGTCTCTGAGGTGTATGTTAGTGCAGGAAGAACAGTGGAGTCAAAAAGATGTGCCTGGAACCGGAGGTTCTTCATCCTCTTAACCACTTCTTCGCGTTCTTGAAGGCATTCCATGCTGCTCTCTCCCTCCGGCACAGTTGTAGTGCCAAGTCGTTCCTCATGTTGAGTTCTTGACCCAGGTACACATAACTGCTGCATTCAGAGATATTTGTTCCATTAAAAGCAAATGGAATGTCAGGGACTGGTTTGTTTTTCGTAAACATTGTCTTGGTGAGATTCAGCTGCTGTCTGACCTTTCCATACTTACAGTCGAACTTGGCCAGCATTTGTGCCACTTGGCTAATGTTTGATGTTATTAGAGCGATGTCATCAGCAAAGCAGAGGTGGTGTAGTTGCTGACCATCTATGTTCCTCCCATTCCTTCCCATTCTAGTCATCGCATGACATTCTCAAGGGTGGCACTGAAGAGTTTCAGTGAAATGGTATTACACTCCCGAACCCTTCTCTTTACATCAGTGATCACTTCCTTGTAGAATGGTGAGATCCTGGTGGTGAATCTGTAATACAGCTCACGGAGGATCTTGATGTACTGAGTTTGAACGCCCTGTTTGGCCAGGGCTTTGATGACCGCTTCAATCTCAACAGAATCAAAGGCTTTCTTTAAATCGGTGAACAATAGACAGAGCAGTATCTTGAACTCTCGCGAAACTTCAATGGTCTTGGTCACTGTGTGGATATGGTCGATCCTTTTTGGAACCCGGCTTGCTTGCATGGTTGTCCTTTGTCTAGTGTTCTGCCTATTCTATTCAGGATGACTTAAGCGAACAACTTGTAGATGACGGACCACATGCATATTGGGAGATAGTTGCCAATGTCGTGGGTGTCTCCCTCCTTGTATAACAGAATGGTCTTGCTGGTTTTTCACTGGAACGAAACCTTGCATACGGACAGGTAGTGTGTGAAGCGCAGAGCCAGTGTATTGATGGTGGCAGATTCTTCAGGTGTTTGGGTCTAACCTTGTCCAGACTGGGTGCTATACACGTCTTTATTGATGAAATGGTGTGTCGGATTTTGGAAGGGAGGACGTTGGGAACGACATATCCATCTTGTGGAATTTGGTATGTGGGAAGGTGGACATGGCTGTCGAAGAGATCAAGTAGAAGTCGTGAATAATCCTCTCCATTGCCCTTCTGGAATATGTGATAGATCCATCAGTCCGTCAGAGGGCAGTCATCTTGGTCTTGTAGTTGGCGAAGGACAGGCGAGCATTGCAAATACTTTTTCCAGCTTCTGCTGCATCAGCCAACACTGCTGCTTTTCTCTCTTTGAGGTCTTCCTTTATCGCTTCTCTGCACAGCTTTGCGAGTTCGGATGTTTGCTTGTGATTGCCCTAGGCTTGTGGCAAATCACATTGGTGAATGAGCTCAAGAGTTTCTGAAGACAGGCATCTGTTTGTGGCTTTTCCACTCTTGGCATTCCTTGTGCAGTCATGGAGGTGCTGAACCAGTCGATCGTACTCCTCGTTGATGTTGTCAAGGACAGCATCTTCCCATGTTGCCACAGTAGTGCCAAAGGGCTCCCAGTTGGTGGTCATTCTGAGAGTTCTCTTCCTAATCTTAAACTTTGCAGTCCCTTCTACCCTCTCTGTGAAGTAGAATTTTGCATGAAGGAGATGGTGGTCCGATCCTGTTTGGAATTTTGGGACAACAGCGACATTGGTCAGGCAAAACCTTTGATTGAATATTATGTGCTCAATTTCATTGTGGAACTGTCCACAGGGAGACTCCCATGTTCAGTGTTTAGATTCGGCCTTCTGGAATTGTGAGTTACCAAGGATAATTTATCATGTCTTGGTCGACATGATAAATTCAGACAGTCTCTCAACCAGTCCGTTCCATTCTAGGCCATGGATCCCAATATGGAGTTCTTTGGGCGACCTTCTCGGTCCCATCTTGGCATTAAAATCACTGACAATGATCTTGTAGAAGTGTGGTCTTCTTTATAGAACTTCTCCAGCCTATGTAGAACCTCTCAATTTCTTCTTTATCGTAGTTGGATGTTGGTGCGTAGACGACGAAGATAGAAACTGCTGGCAGTGAGCCACATCTATTCAAGCATAATTGTCCAATTCAGGTTGTTAGGCATTCGAATGAATCAATGCTCATAGCCATGTTCCTGTTGACAAGGACACGGATGCTACCAACGCCTCTATTGTCGCATGTTCTGAGGAACAGTTCTTCGACAGTGTCAAAAATGACGTGATGTGATCAATGCTCGTTTCAGTCAGACCAATGATGTCATACTTGATCTGTGCTTGCATCATCAGGTCCTCGATGGATGTTTCCACTGCCAGTGTACATGCATTGAAAGTACAGACAATCATTTTAGTCTTTCTTCATTTTGGCAGTCTAGTTCATCACTGAGATTTTATCAGCCTCTCCTTGCTCATCCTTAACGCTGCCATATTGGAGGCTCTTTTGGTGTCAGGCGAATGAGGCCCATTGTTGTTACTGTTTTTGGCATATCAGATACGCCATGGGTAGCTTGCTAGGCTCTGCCATGCGGATAGGGTACTCTCGATAGCTTACCAGGCTCTTTGAGAGGGATGGAGGCTTTTAGGACAGCCTCTAATCACCCTTAGCGGTGTTCCCATGGTTCACACCATATTTGAACCCCATCAATTATGGTGCGGAAATTATGGAAAAATGGGTATTAAGTGTCTTATGGTGTGATGAGATAAATACCTCACCGGCTGACCTCCACTACCTCCACTACCTAGCCACTGCCACAATTCAGGCTGTTTTTGGACACTTGGGCCGAACCTCATGCATGAGTGAAGCCCCACAGAACCATGTAAAGCAGAACTTTGTGACTTTGGACTCCAGGCTCAATGAGTCCTGGAAACAAGATCCTCTGTCTGCCTCCTCCAACTCTGGCACCCCAGGGATCAAACCCAGATGACTGGAATAAATATTCTTATCTGTATATTTCTGCTGTAATTTCTGTAATACAGAATTGCAGCAATAATATTAAATTGCTTTTTGACATTGAAAAATACTGCCTGGGGGCTGGAGCAATAGCACAGCAGATAAGGAATTTGCCTTGCATGCGGCCGACCCCGATTCCATTCCCAGCATCCCATATGGTCCCCTGAGCACCGCCAGGGGTAATGCCTGAGTGCAGAGCCAGGAGTGATCCCTGTGCATTGCCGGGTGTGACCCAAAAAAACAAAGAACAAAAAAAAAAGGAAAATACTGCCTGGTTGTCTTTGAAATTTTATACTTCCTTGGTAGCCTATAATAAAGGTATTAGTTGGACATAGCAGTAAAAGTACTGGAGAGAGATCATTGTTGTAATGTATTGTAGTTTGGTAATGCTTTCTCTTTTATAAGCCATTCCAGCTACTTTAAATAACTTTTAGTACAGTCCTATAGTGTGGCATTCTGCCTTTATCTTAATATGGATTGTGGTGATTTTGTAGATCACTTTGGGTAATATGGATAACTTTGCAATATTATTTTTCCAATACATATCTTTCCATTTGTTTAGGTCTCTTTCAGTTTCCTTGAATAAAATTATACTTTTAAAATGTATAGGTCTTTCAGCTACTAGATTACATGTTGTGCTACTCTAAATAGAATTCTTTTTCCCAGTTTCACTTTTTGATAATTTATTTTAGATCACTAGGATATGGAAGTACTTCCTTCTTGACTTTTGAAATTTGGGAGGTTTGTTTTTTTGAGCTGTATCTGGTGGTTTTTAGGTCTTTGTCTTGACTTTCTCTGTCCTCAGAGATTTCTCTTGATGTGGCTTAGGGGAGCATATGCAGGACTGGAATCGAACTTGGGTTAGTTGTGTGAAAGGTAAGCACATTGCCTGCTGTGTAATCTCTCAGGTCTGGTTTTTAAAATTTCATTATCTTAATTTTACATCATGAGACTTCACTGAAATTAGATCTGCTTGCTTTCTGGGGCACGGGATGGGAATTAACTGATCATTGGGTTATTTTTATAAAAATTCGTGTCATTGGCAAGTAGAGACGATTTTACTTTTATTCTAACCTCTATGCCTTTTATTTCTTTTTCTTGAGTAATTGCTGTGGGTGGAGTGATAGCACAGTGGGTAGGGCGTTTGCCTTGCACGCGGCCAACCCGGGTTTGATTCCTCTGCCTTTCTCAGAGAGCCCAGCAAGCTACTGAGAGTATCCTGCCCGCAAAGCAGAGCATGGCTAGCTACCCATGGCATATTCGATATGTCAAAAACAGTAACAAGTCTCACAATGGAGACGTTACTGGCGCCCGCTCGAGCAAATTGATAGATGAGCAATGGGATGACGGTGACAGTGACAATTGCTGTAGGTAGAACTTTTCAGTATTATATTGTATAGGGTTGATGAGAGTTCTTTGTCTTTGTTTTGTTCCTTATCAATGAGAGCCTTTTAATTTTTCACCTTTGAGTAGGATACTATTTCTGAACTTGCCTTGTATGACTTTCATTACTATGAGCTGCACTCCTATGTAAAAATTGCTGAGAGATTTTATATGAAGGTATATATTTTTTTAGACGCTTTCTGCATTTGCTTAAATTTCATATGACTTTAAACTTTCATTCCATTAATATAACATTTATTGACTTGTGTGTTTTGAGCCATCTTTACTTCCTACAGATTAATTCTTTTTGACCATGGTACACAATCTTTTCATTTTTATTTTTTGTAAGGGGCATGGGGCCTTATGTTGCAGTGCTGAGGTGTTCCTGGTGGTGTTTCAGTAGACCATATACAGTGTTGGGGATCTAATTAGGGTCTACTGCATACCAGGTAAATACTTTAATCCCTCTACTGATCTTTTTGGCCCCTCTATGATCCCTTTAATTTGCTACACTAAGATAGTGGCCTGGGTGATTTAAGCAAGGTTACAAGAATGCAATGCTGCTCCAACACAGGGATCACGATGTTTCTCTGGTAGTGCTCCCGATATCTTCTTCTTCAGTTAACTAACCATCGAACACATTTAATCAAGCCATCGGTGAAGTTTGATAAGAGGTTTGATGAATGAAAAAGAACTTTGTGAAGATTTTCCACTAGCTCATGCTACCTTTCTGTGTGTGTAGGACCCACAGGCTTGATTTTATATATACCACTTCTTCTAAGTGTGCCATTATATCCAGTTATGGCTTTAGGAGGTAACACAATCTCAAGTTCATATGGAATAGTCACATTTTACTTTTGTTCTAATATCCTAAAGGTATGTGTTGTGATTTATTTAGGGGGTGAAAACAATCAAATTCCATGTGAACTAGGTTGTGATAGCATGCTAGAACACAGATGACATAACAAGGTGCCAGTTGGAAGAGAAACATTCAAGTAGTCTTTGCTAACATGGACAAAGAATGTAGGTTCCATGATCAGTAGCTGTGTACCACATGCCAAGGAATTTGTTGATTAATTCCAGCAATGAAATCACAGCATCTGTATTCTATGAAATCCATCTTAAAAAAAAAACAAGTCTATATAGGCAAGTTGGATTGGAATCATCATTCTCATCCTTCAAGTCCTTGGTGGTGACCATAGTGCCTGTGATCATTTCAGGAATGAAGTGTTGCTTTTGGTTTGTTATTTTCAAAGACAGTAGTAGTTCTTAAAAAATTGTGCCTGGTGTTTTTCCTGTTTGGAGCCCTTGTTTTATACAGGATTATTGAGGTCAGAGGATTATTGAGGAGTAAGAGGATTCTAAGGAAATCTGTCAGTTAGGGAGCATGTCTGTTTCAACTCTATTTCAGGAGTGGGAAAATAATGATGGCATGATTTCTGGATTGAGTGAGTTAGATTTGAGCATAGATCCATAATTACAGTCTCTCCATAGACCCTACTCTAAATAGTTGAAAATACCACCACTGGGTATTTTCAGGAAGGAGTGACACTTCAGAGCCATATCCATCAATTTCATGAAAATCTAGATATTTCTCCTTCCCTAGTATTTTGTAATTCTGCTGATAGCTGCAGGTTTTGGGAAAAGACTAAGGGGAAGATTTACAGTAAAAATTTTGCCTGTGATGAAAGTTACTATTTAAGATCTCCTAGATCAGTTTGCAGAAAAGTATAGTCACTCAGTCAATTCCCAAACTTGTTCCTACACATTTTTTTTTTCCAGATCATGCAGGGTTTGGTATTTCTCTCAGGAATACCTTTTTTTTTTCCTTTTTGTGTCACATCCAGTGGTGCTCAGGGATTGCTCCCAGATCTGCACTCAGGAATTACCCCTGGCAGTGCTTAGGGACCAATTGGGATGCCCAGGATCGAACCCAGTCAGTCGTATGCAAGGCCAATACCCTACATGCTGTACTATTGCTCCAGCCTCTCAGAAATAGATACCTTGATCAAAAACCAGTAGTCTCTGTGTATCAGATATTTTGGTTACAGCCTTTACACTTGCTTATTATGGTAATGATAGTCACTTGCTTTTAGACACTATCACCAGAATACTGTCATCTCCATTTAATTCAGTGACCCTATTTCTGGATAACATTATTAAATATTGTCATCCATTGTCCTCAGAAAGGGCTACTGCAGAGATCTTCAAGGATGCCTATGGTCCTCTAAACTAATGTATCATTCAAAACCTTGGTGAAGAGACAGTGTCCTCCAGATTCTACCAAGGGATAGAGGTAGTGGAGTAGATCTTACCTGATAATTTCAATTAAACATTCTGTTCTGCCAAAGTCTTTGGATAGTTTTTTGGTACAAAAAGTTATGAATTCCTTGTATATGCTCTAGATTCTGTCTGTATAAATTGGAAAAGAAAAACTTGCATTAAGAAAAGTAGATGGTATTTCTTTCTAGGTCCTACTTGGAATTGCACTCTCTTGAGTCTTACAGAAGCAATAGAAGTAGGGAGGCAGGATCCTTAGGACGAACAGAAAGTTCCTGGTGAGAAACAAATTTTAGATTGGGGCTTCTTTTTTTTTAGGATTTTTTTTTTAAAAATTTATTTTATTGAATCACCGTGAAAAAAGTTACAAAGCTTTCAGGTTTAAGTCTCAGTCATATAATGATCAAACCCCCATCCCTTCACCAGTGCAAATGTTCTATCACTAGAACCCCAATATACCCCCGCACACCCACTCACCCACCTGAGTGGCTAATGATCTTCACTTTATTCTCTCTATACTTTGAATACATTCAGTATTTCAACAGAGAACTCACTATTATTATTTGGAATTTTCCCCCAACAGTCAAACCTGCTGAAAAGCATCATTTAATAATTTATTTTCCATTGCTGAGAATGAAGATTATATGCGGCCACGCAGTTTTGGATTTCTGGTATGTTAGCTCAGTTCACAGTCTAGATGCATTTCTGTAAGAAGCCGCTGGGTGCCAAAGTGGGTGAGTAGGCCTCCCGGATCATAGTCTTTAAGGAGCAGATGTTTCTCTGGTAGTGCTCCCCGATATCTTCTTCAGTTTCTGCGTTTTGTGCGCAGCTGCTCCAGATCTCATCTTTGGGGCCTCTTAAACTTTCCACTCGACCCCACATTTTGCCTGAGAAATATTATGTGAGCCTAATTAAAGAAGCATATAAAATATCTATTCAAAACTTTATTCACTGATAATAAATCATAAAGAAAATTATTTTAAAATAACTTTTGAAAAGTTCCATCACCCCACGTGGGGTCATGATCCACAGTATAAGAAGTTAGGTTTTTGATGACGCTCTTCCTGCTTCTGCGGGGAAAGAACAGAACCTCATTAGATCTTAGAGGAAAGGTGATTTCAATCAATGGCCTCTAGTCTGCCTAACAAGGTCCTTCGCCTTATCAGTATCCCCATATGCTACCTTGCAGGTCTTCACTTCTTAATCAGTTTTCTAACTTTAGCAGAAAAGACTCTGTGAGGTTGGGAATCTAATTTGCATTGCAGTATATATCCGCCCACAGGATTAGTCCTTGTTTTAGTTTTAAGAAATCTTTTTTCTGGGGCTACAGGAGATAAAAGGTTTTTTTTTTTTTTCTTATTTTTTCTTTTCTGTGGTTAAAGAAGCTTTCTGGAGCTTCATCTTTCCTTGAGCTTGGAATTTAAAGTCCTCAACTGACCTTTTTCTTTCCTTCAGAAATGCAAATTCTGGGTCCCATCCCAGACTGCAGAAGTGGAGAGGCAGAGGCCCAGCAGTCTGTTTTAACTGTGCTCCAGTTGGTTCTTAGGCAGCACTGGAGCACTGTTGTCTGTTCCATTGCTCATCAATTTGCTCGAGCGGGCATCAGTAATGTCTCCATTGTGAAACTTGTTAACTGTTTTTGGCATATTCTTAGATATCCTTAACTTTTAGACCCACTGATGCAGAATAAGTCTTCAGTATTTTCAGACTACACTGTTTCCAGCTGAGAAATCCAATCCAAAACAATTCTATTCAAACATAGAGGGGTCCAAATTTTACCTCCATTGTGTTATTTTCTTTAAATGTGTTTGAAAGTAGGAGAGAGGACAGGGGTTAAAACGTTTGCCTTGCTTGTTGCCAACAGGATTTGATTCAGCATTACATATGTTTTCCTGAGCACTGCCAAGGATCACACCTGAGCACAGAGCAAACACTACTGGATGTGGCCATCCACCCCACACCCCACACCCCGCCCTCAAAAAAGCACAAAAAAACCAAACATAATAACATCAAAGTAATTGGGGGGGAAATGCCCAGGGAGGAAGAAAATAAGTAATTATGGAAGGATGCAGTGAAGTGAAAGACAGGCCATACAGAAGACAGGAGCTTAAGGCAAAAAAAGAGGATTCAGCATAGCACTAAGGAGATGTCTTGAGCCGGGGCCGGTGCTCGGCTCCGGCTTGGTTTCGGCCCGGGTGCCCATGCCTCTGCACAGCCGGTGGATGTGGAATGAGCAGGAACCAGAGACAGCTTTAGGATTTGGGGTTCCAGCAAGTGCTTGCACCCATGTATGGAGACTGTGAACTAAGCTTTTGCAACATGCTGTTCCAGGAAGGGAAATGATTCATTTTCCAACTTAAATCTCCACGGACTTAATTAGTATAATACAGAAATTGTAAACTGCGAGGCCGCTACTGCGGCCGCGTGACATTTTATCTCTTCACTCTCATCAGTGGAAAACTTATTATCAAATATTTCCTTGTTAATAGAGCTGTATTCTTGGGGGATAAATTCCAACAAAAATAGTGAGTCTGTTTTGAAACTCTAATAACAATAGTGAGTTGTGTGTTGAAATTTGGAATGTAATCAAGGTAAAGAGAAAAGGAAGTGAAATTATCACTCACGCACGGGGGGGGGGGGTGTTTGAGCATTGTATAACTGAGATATAAGCCTGAGAACTTTGTAACTTTCCACTTGGTGATTCAATAAAAAAAATTTAAAAAAAAAGAGATGTCTTTTGTTTCACAGACCCAGAAAATAATCATTTCAAAAAGAGACAAAAGGGCAAGGATATGATTCCAAGGTAAAACTAGTGGATAAATTTAACTTTTCACAGTAATATTCTCGGTTATAAAATCTGTCCCATAGGTATAAAATTTATCTGAAAGAGAACAAATATGATTGAGTTATTTTTAGAAATAAAATATAAATGACCAATTCTAGGAAATTCAGAACTTATACAGAAAGAAAAGCAGTCTGTTGGCATATAAGTAAATATTACTACTTATAGTTATGCAAATGTTCACTTCTTCTATAATTCAGAACTTTCAAATAAAGATTTGGTAGACTAAATGATGGAGAGAAGTAAGTTCAAAACTGCTGTGATAGCTAAGCTCTTATCTAGTCTAATGTGAAATTAGAAGTTAATATGTAGCATTGACAAATTCAAAAGCAGTCATTTCTTATTATACAGATAAATAAATAACTGCTTGAAAATATTTTAAAGAATTAAAATGCCAACCTTTAATAACTGTAATAGAACAGTCAGGGGTTGTATAGGGTCTGAGAGTTTGTCATTTCAAAACTCATTTGATGATCTTAAAAATTATACTCATTTATCATATAAATAAATACTAAAATGAGTAAAAAGAAATCTCATAAACTCACAAAGCACAGTTCAAACAAATTTAATTCACCAGATATTTATTGAGCTGTAGAAAGCACAGTAGTAATAGGGGACAATGAGATGAATAGAATCAATCTTTGCTTCCCAGGAGGGATTTTTTTTTCCATGGGACAAAAATAAGTATCTAAAGCAGGGGTGGGGTAACGTTTTTCTTCCAAGAACCATTTGGATATTTATAACGTTATTGTGCGCCATAAAATGCCTGCAGGATCTGGGCGCTAATGAGAAGTATATGTGTGTGTCCCATCAAGAACCATGGCCAGACCACATAATTTAAAAGAAAATGAATTAATTAATTAAGACACAGTGGCTTAAAAAGTTACTCATGATTGAGTTTCAGCAATACCAACACCAGTTCCCATTTCCCTCCACCAATATCCTGTTTCCCTTCCAGCCCCAGGCCTGCCTGTATGGTGGGTACCTTTTGTTTTTTTGTTGTTGTTGTTCTTCCTTAGGCTCTGTGGTCTGTAGTACTGTTACTGACAGGGTGTCATTATGCCACGTTAGTGTTCCCACCTTGACCTGTCCCAGGTGACAAGCTTCCTACTGAAGACCAGTTCTTCTGTCCTTTGTTTCTATTGCCTTTGGACATTTTTATTTTCCTAATAGTTTCTTTTATATCCTGCATATGAGAGAGATCATACTGTATCTGCCCCTCTCTTTCTCACTAATTTCATTCAGCATGGTAACTCTCCAAATTCATCCATGGAGTAGCAAATTGCCTGACTTCAGATTTTCTTATGGCTGAGTATTCTGTTGTGTATATGTACTATACCTTCTTTATCCCATCATATGTTCTTGGGCACTTGGGTTGTTTCAAGGCTTGTGCCACTATGAATAATGCTGTTACGGACATAGCACAATTATCTTTTCTGTATTTCCTTTTCATGCCCTTGGGTTATATTCCAAGGAGTACAGTTGCTGGATCATATATAAACCCAATTTCTAGTTTTCTGAGTAGTGTTCATGTTGTTTTCTAAAAAAGCTAGATCAGTTGATATTAGCATCAACAGTAAGGGAAGGACCCTTTTTCCCTACATCCATGCCAACACTTGTTATTATTGTTTTTATTGGTTATTCTTGTTCTTTTTGGTGTGACTTTTGATGTGTGCCCGTCTTTGTGATGTAAGATAACATCTCATTTTTGTTTTGATTTGAATTTTCTTGATTAATGATGCAGGGCACTATTTCACTTGCCATTTGACCTTTTGTCTTCTTTGAAGGAGCATCTTTTCATTTTTCTCCAAATTTTTGATGGGATTGGGTGTTTTATTTCTTGTAAAATCCTACCAGTTATTTATATATCTTGGATATTACCAGATGAATGGTGGGCAAATATTCTCTCCCAGTCAATGGGGCATCTTTGTATTCTGATTATCATTTTCTCAGGCCACATAATTTTTAAGGGCCTTCTATGTTCTTGAGTTGGACATTTCCTACCCCTGATAGGAAGCATTGCAATAGCAAATAAGGTGTGGAGACCAAGAGGAATCCTCAGACTGTGTTGCCCATTCCAACCACAAAAGCCCCAGTAATTGTGACTTTTGGCATGCTCAAAACATAAAACATAATTTGATTACCACAACATTGTTTCTATACTGCTGTAAGAAGATAGTAATTGTAGGTCTATTTATTTCTGCCACATGTGTTTTGCATAAGATGCAGGATGAATATGTGTGTGGATGTTTTAATATGCAAACATATGCACACATTCACCTGTAATTTCAGTTTTATCTTTCTAGAAAAATATAAAAGTTTTCACCAAGTGGCAAATAACGGCCAGATTAAATTCAACTTAGAATTGCTATGCAAATAATTACCGAATACTAAGTGAATTTTCTGCTAATTTTCTAATGTTTCCATAATGTTACTGTTTCATTTCCTTGGTACATAAAATTAAAATATAAAACTTTTTTTAAGTGTTAAATAAAATTCAAAGAAATTTCCGTTTGCAATTGTTTTTGATGGTAATTCCTGGGAAGAAAAAACTTTTAAATATAATTGCTGCTATAATTTTAAAACATTGCTTTGCCTGTCGCACTTCTGAGTAAGAAAATGAAGCGGCCCTGAGAGACTTACATTCTGAGAAGCCAAGAGTACAAGAAAGGGATAGAAAGCACTATTTGTATCAGGACAAAGGCATTTTTCAATCTGTGCTCATTGTTTCAGACTTCAGAATGTATAAGGTGACAGAGCACCAAGCTGGCATTTTTCTGGTGGTACTCCCAGATGTTCACATCTGGAGATCTTTCCTTTAGGAATTTTAATTACTGAACATACTGAGTTGCTCTTTTGTACAACATGGATTGCAATTGCCTGACTGCTGGCAGTTTGGAAACAGGTGGTGAAGGGAGTAAGGTTCTCGTGTTGAATGTACAGACATGCACCAAATCTCCCTGGTATTTAGCTCTACACTGATAAGAATGAGGGTGTTTGGTTTCATGGGCTTGCTCGAGAAAGGCCCAGCATGGAGGTGCAGTTCCAGGAAGCTCCAGTATACATGAAAATTCTCAGTCGATTTTCCTGCACTTCTTGTGTTAACTTATCTTTGAATTCAGAGTCTTTCTGAGGATATGCAATTTCTTCTAAGTCTGTTTCTGGAAGTGTTGAAGAGAAATAAGTTTTGTGTTCTGTTATGTCTAGGCAGTAAACACCCCACCATCTGCTTTTTGCTGTGAAACATTTTTTTAATCCCTTACTCACTGTGTGGAATTCAAGACCCTTCATCCATTGCTTTCTTTCTAGTGTCTGGCACATAATAGGTACTTGAATAAATATTTAGATAATTGATTTACAAGATTTATAGACATTGCTAGGTTTTTTTTTATACCGTAAAGGCATTATGATAACATGTGCATATCTAACATCTTTTTCATTAATACCTTCTTTTTGGGACTAACTTCACCTTTTGTTTATGTTCCTCAGTATGGCCAAGAAAATTTATTTTCTCATATTTCTACTTTTAATGGAAATAACTGTGCACTATTAAGTGCATCTCAGTGTACAGCATTGAAAATTAACATATGAAACTAAGTGTGTATTACTTAAAGGTAGACTGCACTCTTATGTGTGCCTTTATGCTCGTGTGTGTGTGTGTGTGTGTGTGTGTGTGTGTAAATCTGAAGACTTATGGTTGTTAAAAGTATTCCAGATGGTACAAGGCCTCGATCTTTCATCTTTAACACTGCATGGTCCCTTAATACTACTGAGCTGAACATTGAAGAGATAGGTCTCTATTTAAAAAAAAAAAAATCACTTGTATCACTTGTCATCCTGTTGATCTTTGATTTACTTGAGTGGGCACCAGTAATATCTCCATTTGTCCCTGTCAAGTGCTAGTGTAGTCCAATGATATCTGCTTACTTCAGGAACAGGAAGAGTCTCAAACTGTTCATTCAGGGTTTTGATGAAGTTAGACCATCTCAAACTCTTTTTTAAAAAAAAAGAAAGAAAAATTTTATATCATAAGAGAATGGGAAGGTAAAATATGTGTTAATAAATATGTGTTAATAGTGTAAAGCTTTCTAGCTATCATTGCTTCTTCCTCAGTTGACCTTTGTGGTTTAGTATATTTTGAAATTCGCTTTGGCAGTTTATGTTGATACATTCTGTATTTTAAGGTAAATATGTGAAGATAAATAAAATCTACTCAGGACAAAAAATTAAACTCTAAAGTGACAGTAGAATAACGGCAGATTTTTGCTCTTCTCATTAAAGGCAATCCTTAACAGCAAAACATTGAGAAATAACAAATACAGCAGGCACCTGTGATTTAGCTACAGTTTTGGATCTTGACTCTCCAGATATGATGCTCCCATACTTCATACCACAGTAAATTAACTTTTTGCACTTGCTTCAAAATCAGTGACTGACTCAGAATAATGTATTTTCAGTGCTGTTTTAAACTTGTATGCATTTATTTTTCCCAGTCTTTGGAATTTGTTAAAGAATTCTACCCAGAAATCCAAAGAATGTCCTTTCTAATAAAAGAGAAAAGAGGTAAGAATTAGTGACAGGAGAATCAGAGGGTAAAATCTGTGTTAATAGTGACCATGCTGCTATGGAAAATTAAACCAGATATAACTATTTGAAAGGATATATACTTTGATTCTCTTCACTTTTCACTTTGTGTGTGAATGCCATGGAATTTCTGCCATGATTGATTAGAAATAAACAGCACAATGACAATATTTTGATGCTCAAGTGGCTAGAGACAAGTATTTTTAAAGAATTTATAAAGTCTGAACCCCTTCATGATGGAAGGTAAGGAATCCAGTGTTATTTACCAAAAATAAAGAAAACAGCAACTAATTTTTTTCCTTTACTTGTGTTTTGGGCTTCTTTTCAGGCAAAAGAACTCCCGTGGAAGATGGGACTTCTTGTCTGCTGTCCGGAATATGTTTCAAGGATTCTCAGTGAAACATGATTGTGCTGCTCTGGGTTGAAATGCTTGAGAGACATCCACATCTCTGATGGCAACTCCCATGTGACAGAAACCATGGTCTTGTCAGCAATGTTGACCGCATCTCATGCTGGGGCATCCAATACCACATTCGTAGTATATGAAAACACGTACAGGAATATGACGGTCCCGCCACCATTCCAGCATCCTAGCATTGGCCCGCTGCTCAGATACAGTTTTGAAACCATGACTCCCACTGGGATGAATTCCTTGGTGGTGAATAGCACAGCTGTATCCCCAACGCCGGCCGCTTTTGAGAGCCTCAACTTGCCTCTCCAGATCATCCTTTCTGCTGTGATGATATTTATTCTCTTTGTGTCTTTTCTGGGGAACTTGGTGGTCTGCCTCATGGTTTACCAAAAAGCTGCCATGCGATCTGCAATTAACATTCTCCTTGCCAGCCTGGCATTTGCAGACATGTTACTTGCAGTGCTGAACATGCCCTTTGCCTTGGTAACTATCATTACTACCAGATGGATTTTTGGGAAATTCTTTTGTAGGATGTCTGCTATGTTCTTTTGGATGTTTGTGATAGAAGGAGTAGCCATCCTGCTCATCATAAGTATTGATAGGTTCCTTATTATAGTGCAGAAACAGGATAAGCTGAATCCATATAGGGCTAAAGTTCTGATTGCAGTTTCTTGGGCGACTTCTTTTTGTATAGCTTTTCCTTTGGCTGTAGGAAACCCTGACTTGCAGATACCTTCCCGAGCCCCGCAGTGTGTATTTGGGTACACCACTAACCCGGGATACCAGGCTTATGTGATTTTGATTTCTCTCATTTCTTTCTTCATACCCTTCTTGGTGATACTGTACTCATTTATGGGGATACTCAACACGCTTCGGCACAATGCCCTGAGGATCCATAGCTACCCTGAGGGCATATGCCTCAGCCAGGCGAGCAAACTGGGTCTGATGAGTCTCCAAAGACCCTTCCAGATGAGTGTCGACATGGGCTTTAAAACGCGTGCCTTCACCACCATCCTGATTCTCTTTGCCGTCTTCATAGTTTGCTGGGCCCCGTTTACCACTTATAGCCTTGTGGCAACATTCAGTAAGCAGGTTTATTACCAGCACAACTTTTTTGAGATTAGCACCTGGCTGCTCTGGCTCTGCTACCTCAAGTCCGCGTTGAACCCACTGATCTACTACTGGAGGATTAAGAAGTTTCATGACGCCTGCTTGGACATGATGCCGAAGTCCTTCAAGTTTTTGCCGAAGCTCCCCGGTCATACTCGGCGCCGGATTCGCCCCAGTGCTGTCTATGTGTGTTCAGAACATCGGACAGTGGTGTGACTCTTGGAACTGCGTGTCATTTTGGTTGACGGTTGTGGTTGTTCTTTTTTTTAATTTTTTTTGAGTTTACATTTTTTAATTATTATTTACAGAGTATATAATGCAAAGCTATGTTTCCTGTCCAGCTAAAACAGGATGGTTATTTTTATGTACAGATCATTAGAGAAAGACAACTGTCTCCTTAAAAGAGTTTTAAGTTCTTATCCAGTTTTAGCACAGGCAGAGCTCCTCTTGCTGCGTTAAATGCTGGAGAGATATAACAGTGGGTAGGGCATTTGCCTTGCACATGGCTGACTTGCGTTCAATCCCTAGCACCCCAAGTGCTCCCCTAAGTCGTGCAGGAGTGACCCCTGAGTGCAGAGCCAGGAGTAAGCCCTGAGCACTACATATGTTGCCAGAAATATGAACAAAAACTGAAGTGATGGTTGTTCTTTGACTTTGCATTTTCTTTCACATGCCTTCTGTACTTCCTTGTTTTTCATGGGGTGTGTGAGTGTCTGTGTGTGCTTGAGCAGTGTAAAGGAAGAATGCCGGTCAACTGTAATTCTGTCATTAAGGATACACAATAGAAAAATTATTAACTCCAGGGTTCAAAAGAAATCATCCTATTGGGCGAGAAGATTTTTTTTTTCTCTTGATTGATTTTGTTTTTGTGGTAGGAATTAAGATTGTGCTTTACTGAGCCTGCAGTTACATAGAATTGTAGGTGTTTTGTATGCTGCTAAGATTTGCTTATTAGTTTAGTGCATCAAATTTCTTTTTTTCCTGGAAGATATTGCTGCTTTATGCCATCACATTGGAGCCAAAAAAAGAAAAAGAAAAAAACCTCACCACCCCGCATACATCTCAGATAAAAATGTAGTTTTGTTTTTAAAAAAGAACAACCCAAGGGAGTTAGTGACATTTTAAAGGTCATTAAGATTTACTTTGGTGCACTTTAAGGAACAATGTACAAACTAATTAAGTCATGTTTTTCAAGATTGTTTTTTACCTGACATGTTGTGCTTTAGGAAACATTGCATTATAATTCCTAAGAAGATAGTTTAAAAAATGTTTTATCTGCATGTACAGTTTTAAAGTAGAAACATAAAAATGTAGAATCTTGTCTAAGCACAATAGGAATTTCTTAGAGCAGTAGGGCCAGGGCAAGGAGACAGAACTCCCTTGGAAAAGTAAATGGGGTCAGTCAGTCCAGAGCTGGCGTTGGCTGTAGTGGTTCTTTCACTCAAGAATTTGCAGAGACCAGTACAAAGACAGTTGTTGCACTCATGTACTAGGTATTGTGCAGAGTTTTATTGAGTGAGGTAGTATTTCTTACTTTTTACAGATAAAGAAAGCACATCTCAGACAAAACTCCTCAAGGTTAGTGGTGGCACTGACCCTCAGATCTGTCTGCATTCAGAACCTGCGCTGCTCTGCCGAGCCACACGGCACACACTTCAGGCAGGTTGTGAAGTTTCATAGTCAACAGTGAACTCTTTGTAACCTTTCACACTTTAGACTAAGACTGCCTTTAAAAAAAAATAGCTCCCTTATTTTTGTTACAAAAATGTGAAGGTATTCAAAAAACAGTCTGGAAAAACAAAAAGACAAAGTCCCACTCCTTTTTCTAAGGACAAATCTTAGATGAAGAAGGCTAAAAAGAAACCAGGCAATTTTTATTTTTGGTTGACACTTGACTGAAAAGTTCAGAATAGCAGTACAGAGTTCTTTTGCCTTGCAGGTTTAAAGCTTTTCGGCCACTCAGCGGTGCCTCTGAATGTTCTGGGCAGAACTATCTTGTCGCTCCAGTGCTTGCCCAGAGCACAGCTGGCACTTGTGCATGTGAAGATCGGCTCCTATAGAGAAGCATAGAGCAAGTGTTAGTAGAGCAGGTCTGGAGAGTTTTGTTTTTGTCTTGCTGATGGTCTGTGTGTTGATCCCTGCCTCTCTCAGCCAGTGTATCCAGGACCTTTGTTGCAATTCTCTCTGAAACTCTGGCACACTTCATAAAGCAGCCAACAGGAATGGGATTTGGGCTAAGCAAGGCCTCAGGATCTGAAATTGTAGCCTCTTAGTTGTGTCCTGAGCTTTATCAATAGGTGAGTTAACGGTGAATGCC
Organism: Sorex araneus; assembly: GCF_027595985.1. Lineage (NCBI taxonomy): Eukaryota > Metazoa > Chordata > Mammalia > Eulipotyphla > Soricidae > Sorex > Sorex araneus. The sequence continues at coordinate 123,375,351 of NC_073305.1, read as the reverse complement.
TTTTGGCATTTCACAACTTTTGGATTTTAGTGCTCTGTGAGCCAACAGCAAAGTGGGAGCCTGTTTCTTCACTGGAAAACTGGAGAGTTGGATTAAATAAAAATCCCAGGATTTACCCCAAATCTAAGACACTTCTTTCCATGTGAAAGTAAAGATTTTTAAAGAGTCCTGCTGACATCAGCATCACTCTTTGGTCTCCAGTATTATTTCCTTACATTTTTGTTCATCTGCTATTTCTAAAAATTCAGTGTCTGAGGAACACAAAACATTGTATCAGGAGTTAAGGCGTTGGGGGTTTGATGCCATCAAGAAAAACCTAAGTAATTGACATGGAACATGAGAAAGATTATTTCCACTGAAACAAGCCTTTGGAGACTAAAGCATATGACTCAACATTTGTTTCAGGATCATCTTCTGATGATAATCACCTACCTCTTTGGTTTTGAATTTCTATTTTTCACAGATAAAATTGTTTTGATCTACAGGGACCTTATAGAATTTAAACACTGTTGTAGATATAGCAGTACAGTGAAGTGTAGCATGCTTTCTAATTTCAGTATAAACTGGATTTCAAGCAGATATTAAATAAGGATATTTGTAAGTAGACTTTATTAAGGGAAGTCCGTTGATATGTATTCTTCTACATTGGCGCTAGGCCTTGAGCCATGTGGTTGGAGCTGAAACAGCTTTGTTTGCTTTGTCCTTCTTTATGTACTGTCTGGGGGGACCCTTTGTGCTGCCCGCGTGGTTGGCAGTGCATCACGTGATGAAAGCACCAGCGTGCCTGCTGACATTTGGTACTTGTGAAAGAAGACTATGAGGGGCCTTAGAGAATTCAGCAACACTGAACAGCAGTTCTCTTAACACTGGGTAATCTTGATCCGATGACAGTTTACAAATAATTTTGAACTTTTTTTTTTATCATGTACACATTTTAAAGCTTTTTTAAAAAAAAGTGCTATGTTGTAATGTGAAAACTTTAGGTGCAAAATCATATGCTGCCTATTTCCCTCTTTTAAGGGAAAAATACCACTATTATCACTGCTGATTGACATAATCAGAATTTTTTTTTTTATGTTTTCCTTTTTGGCTAGTAGAAGCATGGAAGAATTAGGGCAGTGTTTATGGGCAAAAGAAAGTTCAAAAGAAATCCCAAATAGTCTGGAGTAGTGATATTCAAACTCTGACAGGTATGAATGACTGAATATATTACCAGGGGTATTTCTTAATGCAGGTCCCTTGGGCTAGTAGTTCTGGAGTTGCACCCAGAAATGCAGTTCTTCATAGGATTGAGTATTCTGCCTGATTCTAATTTAAGAACATACTTTAAAGAAGTACTCCTCTATCCCTTTAAATATTAGCAGTTTCATACAAAAAATGTTGGTTTTATGTTTGAAGTCATCTCCTGGCACCTGGGTAGTCCACATCAAGAGGAAAATCTCCGTATCTTTGTGCCTCATTTGCTGCCATGTGTGTTAGTTCTGGATCTGGCCAGTGTTGGTTTTACATTCTTTCAGCTGACAAAATTCAGCTAATATACAGAGTCTCACAGCAGAACAATAAAGAGTGGTTTAATATTTGAAGGTCATGACTCTCAGGAGTATAATTACTCTGATACCTTCTCTACTCCTAGTGAGATAACTTTATTGTATGTAACTTTCTGAACAGTAAGAGGGGAATGTAAAGATTCAACCTATTCCTATTGCTCTGTTTATGCCAGTTATGTTCAATGAAAGCATGAAGAAAATAAAATAATTTTCTGTTACTCTGTGCATTTCTGTTGCTGACAAATTTAATTTTTCTTAAATTCTTCTTCTGTTTATGTGAAAATATTTATGCATATATCACAGGAAAAATTCACTTGCCTGACCTTGTATTCTGCCACAATTTTAAGGTAAAGGACTACCTACTTAAAATTTATTTTTATGACAGAACCGATAAACCGCCTTCATTGAAAACTTTTTATAACAATAAAACTGTCAGGGCACATGTTTGTTATTATAGGTAAATGGTAATACATCTCATAGATATGTGTTGGTACTAGTCCTTTGTTTGTAATGAAGATTAATTTATTTTACAATACAGTTCATCTGTACGGAGGAACAAGCCCTGGATTTTGGTTTGTAATAATCAAAAAATCAAAAGAGTGGTGACTTGTGTATAATATTACAACTAGGAAAAGTAATACTGGTTAAGAAAATGAATAAAGATTTAACATTTCCAAAACTGGAGTTTTTTTTTCTAAGGGGCTACTTATCTCAGAAATATTTGTCATGAGTAATACTTTCTCTTAAATTAAAAATCAAGTCCTGCTTTCTTTGGGTTCTTATTTTCAGCTGAGTTCTAAGAGCTGGTTCTTATTTTCAAATTAGTTCTTCAGAAGAGTCAGTGTGCTTATGAATATATATTGTAGCTTTAAAAGTTCTCATAGTAGTTAAAGTGCAAAACCTATTAGTACTAAGAAACAGTTAAGAAATTCTATCTAGAAGAGTCATGACAATGTTTCTGCTGAGTCATCTAAAATTGGATTACACTTGGCAAAGCAATGTCATTGTCGTCTCCAAATTTAATGAAGTGATTTTATATTGCTCTTCCATTTTAAAAATCTAATGCCTTTCTAAAATCCATTTTTAAATTCATAGGGAGTACAATTTATTTGTATCTGAAAGTTTCCATTTTGGGAACTGGAGCCATACTACAATGGGTAAGGATACTTGCCTTCTGCTTAGCCAACCTGGGTTCGATTCCCAACACCCTATATGGTTCCTTGAGTCCCACCAAGAGTGATCCCTGAGTGCAGAGCCAGGAGTATTCCCTGAGCACTGCCAGATATGACCCCCAAAATAACAAAAGCCTTGAGTTTTCAATTTTTGTTTTGACATTAAAGTTAATTGCATTTGACACTAACGGTAGAAGGTTCTTCCAAAGATTCTTATTAAGGAATTCACTGCAACTCATTATTTTCCTGGTGGATATGATTAAATTCAACAGATTCCTCTATTTTGCTAGCCTTTCAGGTATTCTGAAATAAAAATTCAATGACAAGCTTCTTTTGTAAATCAATCTTCTTATGTAAGTTAAAAATATATTTACCTATTGTCATCAAGTGAAAAGAGAACTAAAACCCTAAGTTCTAAATGGCAACTATATGTCTCAGTTTAAAGGTATGATAATAGTGATAATTATATTGATGAATACTATTTTGACCAGTTATTGTCAAAGCACTCTATTTAAATCCACAGCGTTTCCACATATATTCTATGAGTAAACTATTCCCAGGAGATAATTTAAATGACTTTCCAGGCAATTCTTAGATTCAGAAGGGGCCACCTTGCCCCTGTTATTCTCTGATAACAGAATTGAACCATTCAAAATATTTACTAAGTTTCTCATGGTATGGTTATTACTCCTTAAATCAAATAATAATAATAGGAGCAAAACTTACATGCAAAGCTCTGAATATTGATACAAAAATCTAGCCATATTTGTATTTGGCTGTCAGAAATGAGATCGCCTTATGGCCCCTTGGAGTTTGAGTCAACAGATCTAATATCACAAAATCTTCAAAGATCTTAATTGTGGCAGAAATATGGGGACACAAATATTCAAGCACCTAAATTGCTTGTGTTTCCTAACCCCTTTTAGAAAGGCCTACGTATAATCTGATACACAATTGAGGCTCAATTATGTACTAATTTGTCTGAAGCTTTGGTATTTATTTATAGTAACCAATGTTGGGGCACAGAATATAGAGACCATGAAGCTTGACACAGGTGAGTGGGACTTAAGATGTTGGAGGGACCAATGTAAGAATTCTATGTTCTTTTCTGGATGCACCTGCGCAAATCCTGTAAGAAATAAAAAGAAACTGGCCCAGGAGTTCAGATTCAACCCTCACAAATGGTTATTTGCCCCAGCCAGCTGCAATCTCTGCCCTCAATGTTGAGGTCCACTGTCATTAAGTAAATATTGTTAGTAAATGTTTGTTTTTAAACAATGACTGGAGAGGTGGGGAAAACTAGAATTTAGGTGTCAAGGAGAAATCAGCTGTTGGGGATCAAAATAATGTTGACATCTTCTAATATAAACTGACCTACAGGACTAATATATAAATGCAGTAACAACCTATCAATTCGGAATTTGCAATATTGATTTATTTGCAGTTACTCATTTTAATATGGTTGATTAGATAAATGATTGTATTGTTGGAGAGTATTTGATGACAAAAACAAACAGAGAAGCCCAGACTGTGAGATCGAATTAGGAGCATTATGAATGATCCTTGTGCCAGCTTCACTTGCTTCATCACCAGTTATCTTTCAACCTGACTTAGAATGTCAGTCATTTAAGGTGCCAGTTAATGCTAGAATATTAATTAATTGAAATATTAGTACACAACATTATTTATATTTTTGTTAATGAATTTTTTTTACCTAGCCGTCTTGCAAAAATACCACTATTAACGTTTTTAAAATACACATAGCCTTTTCAGCAGATGAAAGAACAGTTTTTTTTTGTTGTTGTTTGCTTGATTTTTTTAATATAGGGGTGTCTCTATTCTGATGGAAAATAAATTACAATAAAAATAATAACTGGCAGAATACATAATTCCTTCACAGTCACAGTCATGTGAGATCTAGACTACATTTCTTTTTTTTTTTTTGGAATTAATTAAAATTTTAATTAAATTTTTAAAAGATAATAAAAAGTAGGATTGATTAGAAAATTAGAAAATTATCAATGAATTTACAGATTCATTTAAGACGTTTATCTCTGTCACTTTTACATTTTATCAAAATCTGTTAAAAGTTATAGGTAAGTCCACAGTACCAGTGACATAGTAATTATATTGCTTCAAGTCACAAGTAATTTTTTTTTAATTTATTTATTTTTAATTAGAGAATCACCGTGAGGGTACAGTTACAGATTTATACACTTTTGTGCTTATACTTCCCTCATACAAAGTTTGGGAACCCATCCCTTCACCAGTCCCCATTCTCCACCACCCGTAAACCCAGTGTCCCTCCCACCCTCCCCAATCCCATCTCCCCCCCACCCCACCCTGCCACTGTGGCAAGGCATTCCCTTCTGTTTTCTCTCTCTAATTAGCTGTTGTGGTTTGCAATAAAGGTGTTGAGTGGCCGCTGTGCTCAGTCTCTAGCCCTCATTCAGCCCGCAACTCCCTTCCCCCACATGGCCTTGGACTACAATGTAGTTGGTAATCGCTTCTCTGAGTTGACCTTTCCCCGGAACGTGAGGCCAGCCTCGAAGCCATGGAGTCAACCTCCTGGTACTTATTTCTACAGTTCTTGGGTGTTAGTCTCCCACTCTGTTATTCTATATACCATAGATGAGTGCAATCTGAAAGAACAGTTTTAGAACAATGGATATGGGGAGAAAGGGACTCTTCTTCATTGTGGATGGAAATGCCAACTGGCTCAGCCCTTTTGGAAAACAATATAGGCATTCCTCAAAAAGCTAGAAATTGAACTTTCATACAACCCAGCAATACCACTTCTGGGAGTATACCCTGGGTGCCCAAAAACAGCAGAAATGCTCTCTGCACTTTTATGTTCATTGCAGCACTGTTCAAAATAGCTAGAATCTGGAAACAGCCTGACTGCCCGAGAACAGATGACTGATTAAAGAAGCTACGTTACATCTACACAAAGGAATACTATGCAGCTGTTAGGAAAAGTCAGGTTATGAAGTTTGCTTAGATATGAATGCATATGGAGAATATCATGGTGAATAAAATGAGTCAGAAGGAGAGGGACAGACATAGAGTGATTGGACTCATTTGTGGGATATATATTTAAAAAAAAAAACCAATATGAGATCAATACCCAGGGCCAGTAGAAACAAGGGCTGTAGGATTGGTCCACAGTTCCTAGCCTACCTCAAATGCTGAGGGCAAAGGTAGTTGGAATAGAGAAGGGACTACCATGACAAAGATACTTGGAAATGATCACTCTGGATAAGATCTGTGTGCTGAAAACAAGTAAAGGAACAAAGATGATAATCTCTCAGTAGTGTAATGCAAACCATAATGCCTCAAAGGTAAAAGACAGAGATAGAGAGAGTCAGATATAGAGAAAGAAGAAAATTGCCTGCCACTGAGACAGGCTGGCGTTAGAGTGGCAGGAGGCACTGGTGCTGGGAACTGTACACTGGTGGAGGGATGGGTGTTGGAACACTGTATGACTGAAACCCCACCATGATCAGCTTTGTAACTCTGTATCACACAGTGACTCAAAAACAAAAATCACTGTATCACTGTCATCCCATTGCTCATCAGTTTGCTCGAGCTGGCACCAGTAACATCTCTATTGTGAGACTTGTAACTGTTCTTGGCATATTGAATACGCCATGGGGAGCCACGGGCGAGATACTCTTAGTAGCTTGCTGGGCTCTCTGACAGGGGCGGAGGAATCAAACCCAGGTCGGCCGAGTGCAAGGCAAATGCCCTACCCACTGTGCTATTGCTCAGCCCACCTGAGTGCACAAGCCAGGAATAATCCCTGTGCATCGCCAGGTATGACCCAAAAAGCAAAAAAAAAAAAAAAAAAAGGGTTTGGAGAGGCCAGAGCAATAGAATGGCAAGCAGGGTGTCTGCCTCACATGCAGCCACCCCAGGCTTAATCCCTGATACCACAGATGGTCCCCGGATCCCGACCAAGAATGAAAGTTAGCCCTGAGCACTGCTGGGTGTGCCCCCCCAAAACAAAAATAAGTATTAAAAAAAAATTACCTACCCAAATCTCACAACAGATGGTTGTAGAATTGGAATTCGAGTTCAGTTCAAAAGTTTCCAAATCCAGAGTTCTTTTTACTCTAGCTGAATTTGGTGAGATATAGGATATTGCAAGGTTTGAGAAAACCAGTGATCAGGAGGATAGAGGTAGAGAAGTGAGCCTAGAAAGTACCTTAATTTAAGTAGTAGTTATATTAGTATAAAGTAGAATCAAATTTTTCATATTTTAAAGAAAATAAATTTGGTTCACTACCCAAGCTCAAGCACCCAAAAGCCATTGAGCTTATGGACAAAAGTCATATCGTTCTTGAACATGAAACCAGGAAGTGTTGTTAACCAGTGTGTGAACCAGTTGTTTGTTCTCTCTGTCTGGACTTAAATTTCTGAAAATTCCTAAATTTCTAAACTGGTCTACACACCCAAGCATTCTAGTGTAAGTTTGGGTGTCATTTTCTTCTAGATTTAGACCAAAAGAACCAGAAGTAGCCAGGTAATTTCTTTCTGCTCACACCTTTTCTTCAGAAATCATCTAATGAACAAGGTAATTAAAAATGACCCAGAAGATATCTTTCTTACATATTTTTCATCTTACAGGATGAAAAAATGGAGCTTTCTTGCACAACTTCTCCAAAGGTTATATTCAGCTTCCAAAGAAAACTATGATTAACTTAGATGGCAGAACATCACAATATCTCATATTAATGTGTTAAAGTTACTATTGCTAAGTAGCAAGTTCTATTTGAGCTATCTCTAGGGCAAGAACTTTGCATAAATATAAATGCAGAGAAAAAATGCACACTGAAGGAAAACAAATGCAGTCTAACAAAGATTGCCCACTGATGCCCACTGAAAGCTGAAACAAGACATAAACTAAGTTTAGATTTTCTAGCCCCATCTTTTCCCCGGAGGGTTTTTTCTCCCACTAGACACTAAGCTCCCTGGAGATCTTGGTGAGGAATCCCAGGGTACTGTGCTTATTTAGTATTTTCCAGCTCCTTTTAGGATGATTCACCGAGAACAGTATTTCCAAAAGTCTGGAAATGAATCGCTTCATGCTAAAAATCATATTGGACATATCCAAAGCATAGATGTCAAGAGGCAACGGCTGAGACCAGCAGCTTGTTCCACATCTGCCCACTGTAGAGACCTGCTTCCTGGTCTGGTAATAAAGTACTGTGGAGGTTTTCTGGCCTAAGCTAGGGAGGGGGATGAGTATACTGAATTTTTATTTGCTTGATCTAGCGGACCCTAAGAATGGTACATATAATTTTTTGACTCTGCAAATCATGCTTTTGATATGGTCCTCTATTCTTTCCTGCAAGTCTATCCGTGGCTACATCTGATCTTAAATTTGCTGGAATTCAGACTTCAAAAGTAGAAGAAGAGGGACTGGAGCAAGAGTACAGTGGGTAGGGCTTTTACCTGGCACACAGCTGACCAGGGTTCGATTCCCAGCATCCCTTATGATCCCCTGAGCACCGGCAGGAGTAATTCCTGAGTGTAAAGCCAGGAGTAACCCCTGCACATCGCCGGGTGTGACCCAAAAAGCAAGAAAAAAAAAAGACAAGTAGAGAGAGAATATGACACATGGTGTAGCCCCAGAGCAGTGAAAGGCAGATTAGTAATAGCAGGTAGAAGGTGTGTTTCTCTATTTTGTAAGTGAATGACAGTGAAGATATAGACAAAATGTTTGCAATAACCAGCTCCATCAGGAAAACTTGGGTGGGAAAGTTTTCTGTTGCTGGAATTAGACATCCATATGTTGAATGCCATTGGAATACTTGCAATAGAAATTCAGAGTTTAAATCACTTTCACCATAGTTTTGGCAGGACTGTGAACACATTATTTTTTTCAGCTGTTCTTCCTGATGGGAGCTATAAATAGCTTTGAGGAAGTATATAATTATCTCAAAGTAGAAGCTAAAGATAAAAGCTGCTCGAAATTTTAAAGGAACATTTAATAATTATTATTATGTAACATTTATTAAGTATGCTCACTGTGCTCATTGTCTTTGCCAAGAAGAAACTTGGACTAAAAAGTCAATCCCAAATGTGACTTGTATAAATAGACCAAAAGGTATAGTAACATGGTGCTAGAACAAAGGGTTGGTTGGTTTGGAAAAAGAAAAAGAAAGAAAATTTGGCGGGAGGAGACAGCTAAATCAGAACAGTATTGTCTGTACACGAAGAAAAGGAGCTTAAAACAAAGATGAATAGTCACATAATAGCAGGAAGCATAGTACATTATTGGGTAATACTGTGCCTTTGGCAGCAAGCTCAGAGCTTTACATTTAAAAGGAATTAGCTTAATCTGTTCAATGAAAAAATACAAAATAATTTAGGTGCTAAGTATTGATTCATTGTTATTGGGGCAAATTAAGTGTTCTAATGGCTCTAGTCATTAGATCCTGGGTTTTCTTGCTGACTGAAGTCTTAAAGAAGTTCACAACTAAATAATCATATTAATGGTAGTCACCATTTATTTGATGCCTACTAGATGATGAAAGAACTATATCTATAGAAATATATTATTTCGAGTACTTTGAAAATATCTAGGAGATCATTATCATGTGTCTTTCTAGTGTGAATGAGAAATTGTTGAAGCACAGTATACACATTTATTTAGGAGATCTATCAACACCAGTGTTCTAATGCAATAGTGCCCAAGATGCGCTTGAGTTGTGTGCTAAGCTGCCTGGTGTCCGGAGCTTTTAGATACATGCAAAAAATCAGGTAGCTCACACTCAGGTCCACTTTATACAAATATCTTTGGTCAGTGTATTTCAGCTGAGTACAAAGTTTGTCAAGCGGTGATTTGTGCAGTGTGAACCTGGAGCAGTCTGTGGAAGGCTGTTTTTGGTTCTGCTGATTCTGGGAGGTATTGCTCTCTGCATGCCTAGATATATCTGGGCAAAGCTAGAGCTGCCTCAGCTGTGATTCTTTACCATTTCACAAGTTTCTTTTAGTTACCCAGACTCAAAGGGCTCCAAAATAGGGGTTTTTTTTGGTCTATTTTTTATATCCTTCAAGATGCCTTGTGATTAACTGAATTTTAATAGGTCATCAGACTCATCTAGTGAAGATACAGGAAACCAAACCTCTAAACCTGTACCTATGTGAACACTGATTGTTTTTGTTTGTTTACATAGCATCATCTGTTCAATTATTTGCCTCTACTTTTTATTTCTATGATGTTATTTTTCCCTTGATGATAAAAATTTATCTTCAGAATTTGATTGTTTCACTCAAACCTAGCTTAAATTTCCTGATTCAGCTTGTTGCTTCTGGTCCTACCTCCAGTTTATACTCAACTTTTCAATGGTCAGTTCAACAGTGACTTTGGTGATCTGGCTGATTTACTCATTTCAACTTGGTATAATCTACTTTTTCCTTCTCGGAGAGCCCAGCAATCTACTGAGAGTATCCCATCTGCATGGCAGAGCCTGGCAAGCTAACCGTGGTAGTCGATATGCCAAAAGCAGTAACAAGTCTAACAATGGAGACGTTATTGGTGCCTGCTCGAGCAAATCAAAGAGCCATGGGATGACAGTGGTACAGTGATAGTCTACTTTTAGCATTATTACACTCCTCAGCATTGATGATTTGCAGAATGTTACACCACAAGATATAGCATGACTCTTCTTATGGCCTGCATGAATTTCTTATTTTCAAATAAAGAACACAGGAAATGAACCAAAGATCCTAAATAAACATTGATTCTTATATCCTTGACAAACTTTAGCGTATAGAGCAGAGTCTAAGCAGGCCAGGGCCAATAGAAGACCTTGAGGTCTAAACAATCTATAAACAGTGTGTTTGGGTACTTTTTTGAGAATATATTCAGACAAGGTAACAACTTACTAGTTTATGAGCAAAGTTCAAATCTGACATTTGGATAATGTGAGATTTTGAAGTGAAAAAATAACTGTTGAGTCGCAAGTGCAGAGCAAGGTTAAATAAAAGAAGATGGGATATCACGGAACTTTGATGAATGAGTTTACAGCAATGATAACACTGTGAGGAGACTTCATCAAGCAAATGGTGTTTGAGACCCCAGGACTCTTCTCAGTAGAGATAGAAATTGACCTGAGGTCATGTAGAGATTCAGGTTGTGTTTGCTCAGCTTGTGGACCAGAGAGAAAATATAGGACAGTCTTTGCTGACTTACACATCAAAGACCAGGGAAAGTTTCAAAAGGGCAGACATGAGACAAGAGTGATGTGTAAGCATGGAAGGGCAGGTGTTGATCCAGAAGTTGAAAGTGCAGACATGAAAGTTAGGAAATGATTCTGCATTTGTTGGTTGTTGCTGATGTCTGTTTGTTAAATTTCCACCCCTCAGAGGGATTTTTTTTTAATGTTAAAAAGATGTAAAAAACTTAGAACCATCATTTTGTATTCCTGAATGATTTCTTACAGTCTATGAGGATTATGTGAAGTATAAGAAAAGGAAAGAAGGCAAAACAAATTGTGAGACAAAGCATCACAAAGGACAGGGTATAGGGAAAAGAAAAAAACACTGACAAAAAGATCAAGAGGATAAAGCCAGGAGACTTGAGTGGAGTGCTAAAGACTGAAGATAAACAGCACAGGGTGGGGCAGCATAACTTCATTTTGCTCAGATCCCAACAGGAGGCTAAAAGATTAAAAAAAGAAATTTACAAATCCATACATTATTACATATCTGTGCATACCCATTTATACTGACATACCAGAATCTACAATACTGTTAATTACACTTTTCATGCAGACATTATTCTGATAATAGTGTCCCAAGGGTCCCTACAAGAAAACTCTTTCCCAAGTAAGTTAATTGAGTTAACAAGTTCCAATGACTGACCATTTGTTGTTCCCTTACAATGTTTCCTTTACACCATATATATGATATATAGTTTTAAAAAATTTATTGTTGATGTAGTGATACCTATACACATAAAGATGAGTAAAGGAAAACTCCTGAAAGTTAAAAACAAGAATGTAAATCACTAATAAGTTGACGATTTTTTTTCTGGGCACTGGATGGGTAGTACAGCAGGAAGGGCATTTACCTTGCGGTCAGTTGACCCAGGTTCAACCCCCAGTATCCCATATAGTCCCTCAACCACAGTCAAGAGTTATCTCTGAGTGCAGAGCCAGGAGTAAGCCCTGAGGATTGGAGGTAAAACAAACCTGTCAGTGCTTAACTTGTTCCATTTATGGTGGTGAGAACTAATAAACATAAGGATAAGCATGTACTCTTTATTTTACCATTCTTTCAGCATTTGTTGCTATAAAACCAAGAATAGTTTTCTTCAATCCTCTCAATTATCACCAGTATAATTTTAAAATAAATATTTTTCATTAAGGATGAATTATAAAAAATGAATAACATTTTTTATTATGTTGCTGATATTATCTTTTATAACAATATCTAAATCCACTATGTTTAAGCCTTCATTATTATCAAGAAGCTGTGAATTGATATATGGAAAACAAGGGGAACTATAGTTTTGCCTTAATTACGCAGATAAATGTCTTCAATGAAAGGTATTGGAATTTTTAAAAAAGGATTATCTCTCTTTTCATTATAAAATAAAATACATATAAAATGGGCTGGAGCGATAGCACAGCGGTTGAGCGTTCACCTTTCACTCGGCTGACCCGAGTTCGATTCATTCGCCCCTCTCGGAGAGCCCAGCAAGCTATACCAAGAGTATCGAGCCCTCGAGGCAGAGCCTGGCAAGCTACCCGTACGTACTGGATATGCAAAAAACAGTAACAATAAGTCTCACAATGAGAGACGTTACTGGTATCCACTCGAACAAATCGATGAGCAATGGGATGACAGTGACATATAAAATATAAAATATCTGAAAAATGTTATAAAACACAAAATTCAGTGCCAGAGATATAGTGTGGGGGGATGGTTTTTGACTTGCATGTGTCCAAGCCCACTTTGATTTTTAATATCATGCATTGTTTTCTGAGCACCACCAGGAATCATCCCTGAGCAGAGTCACATTTAAGCCCTGAGCACCACTGGGTGTGACTCTAATCTTCCCTGCCAATAATTAAAAAAAATGTCAAGAAAACTAAAAACTACACCTACTCCCTTCAGTCTATTGATTTACAAAAGAAATTAAATTTGATATTGTTGTAATTGTAATTTATATTTTATTTAACAGTTTCAGTAATTATTAAAATATGCTTAAAAATGGCTAATATTATGGGTACTGGAGAGATAGTTCAACAGATAGGGTGCTTGCCTTTCATGTGGCTAACTCAAGTTCGGTCCCAGAAGTACTCCACACTCACCACCTGGAGTACTTTTTGAGTATAGACAGGAGCAACCCCTGAGCATCACTGGGTGTGACTCAAAAAACCCCATAAAATGACCTATATTTCATCAATATATCAAAATATTCTGTCCGTTAAGTGATAAGTCATCATTTGTTCAGCCTGTCTTGTTTTGAATTGTTTTATTTTTTTGAGAGCTGTGTTCTCCCAAGCAGTGCTCAGGGGATGGGGACCATACTCTGAAACTCAGCCAGCTTGAATAGAGGGTTTAATGCTAGGTCTCCGGGTGTGACATTGCTGGGAGGGAGCACCCAGTCTGCCCCAGTGGTGCTTGGTGGCCACTAGGACCATAAATTGGGATGTTAAGGAGCCTCCAGGGCTGCACCAAACTACTGAAGGGCCCTGTGGTGCTGGGGGTTGGAACTAGGGACCCAATGACATATTGCATTGCATGCACCTAATCTCTATGCTACTTCCCCACTCTGGTCATTAATTTTGGGATGCATATATTTATATAAACATATATGTATATATATGTATGTACATATATATATATATATATATATATATCACTGTCACTGTCATCCCGTTGCTCATCAATTTGTTCAAGTGGGCACCAGTACTCTCAGTAGCTTGCCGGGCTCTCCAAGAGGGGTGGAGGAATCAAACACGGGTCAGCCGTGTGAAAGCCCTACCGCTGTGCTATCGTTCCAGCTTATATATATATATATATATATATATATATATATAATTATATATATTATATATAGTCTCTTTATATATATCACTCCAGCTTATATACATACATATATACACGTGTATTTATATATATATATATATATATATATATATATTGCCGCACGCCTGGCTGTCTTCCTGGGGCCCCTCAGAGGTGATGGGCTCCAGCTTCCCTCCCCACCCCGAGCAGAGCTCCCGGTGGCTGAAGACCACCAGAACCTAGCCACAGCCATGCTCAAGTCCCCTCTCCTTACATTCGGACAAGCCTCACGTATGAAGGGTATGAAGGTACCGCCAGAGGAACCCAGGTGTGTGTAATCCCATCAATGGCCAACATCCAGAGACTTAAAAGCAAGCTCCCAGAAGCTTACAACCTACTTCTCCCTCTGGGAGAAAGTAGCAAGCTACTGAGTGTTTCCTGCCCACATGGGACAACCTCACAAGTAAGCTTCCCATGGTGTATTCATAGGCTAAAGCCAGTAACAAGCAGGCTCCCATTCCCCTGACCCTGAAAGAGCCTCCAATGCTGCATCCTTGGGAAGGCCGAGTGGAGAGAGGCTTCTAAAATCTCAGGGTTAGGATGAATGGAGAGGTTACTGAGCCCGCTTGAGAAATCAACGATAACACAAATAGTGTTATGAATGTTATGAATAATCCCCAATGTATATACCCTCGGCTTTTGTGTTTCCTATCTGTTTTAGATAGGATAGATCATTCTAAAGATTTATCTAGATTTATCTAGAATCTTTTTTTCCTGCTCAAAAGTAGTAATTTTTAAAATTTGGGGGCAGACTTATTACAGATTGACTTCTAGAAAAGTTTTATAAATTTATATTCACTCAGTAACTTTGCCCAGCTGAATATTTGACTCGATTTAATTTTCATTTTGCTAGAAGAAAAACGGGACATATTATTTCAAAATTCAATTCCATTTGTTACTGGGCCAGACAGTATTTCATATCCTCATTTGTCTTTTCTGTTTGTGCAAACTACTTTGCCCATTTTTTTTCTCTAAAAGCATTTGTCTTTATCTTAGCAATTTATAATACTTTTTTTTGATAGAGAGAAGAATTAGATTTTCATCTCTTTCTCGAGTTTCCATCTATATGCACTACTTTCAGTTATTTAAACTGATTACAGATACTGACCTTTCTGTCTTCATGTGTTCTGTTATTTTTCTTTTCTTCAGTTCATATACTGAAGTCCTCCTTAGATAGTCGCCTGCAATCCTCCCTATTCCACTGTCAATAGTAAATCATTGCTTCGGTTCCCAAAGCAGAACACCCTGTATTTCCTTCTTCATATTGCCTGTTGATTTCTCTTACCTTTTCAATAGTGTAAACTCCTTTAGCGTCAGTACTACATTTCTGTTCATTTCAGTTTGATCATGGTTTCCACTTCCTTTTTCACTTTGCTAGCATAAATCTGTTCAGATATCTACCCCATCCCCTTTTTAATCCAGTTCATATTCCTTAGAGCACAGTCCTAATGCCTCACCCTTAGTATAGCATTAACTTATTTACTATTCATCTCCTTTGACAATGAATTTTTTAAGATTGTAAACAAGATGCACTTTGGGCCAGTGACAGTGAAATAGGGATTTGATGGGGACATTTACTTCATCTCCTAGAATAGCTTTCAAAAAGTTCATGATTCTTGTAGACCTGTGACAATTAAAAATAATTTTGATTTTTTTCCATATCAGATTGAAGAGCAAAGTCATCTTTCAGGAAAGGGGAAATTCAAAAAGCTAAATGGAATTGGACTCCTTGCATTATGTCACTAGCAAAACTCATGTCATCAGCGCTGCTGGTTCTTCTGATCAGTTTGAGTTGGATTTCCCACTACTTCTAGTCAAGTGCACTATATCTAAATTATATGCTCAGTTGCTGTAACTCAACAAGTAGTGAACTAAATAGAAAATTTTCTTCCATGTATGATGCATTTGTCTTCCAAGGTATATAGCTTGTCTTTTCTTTTCTTTATAGTATTTTTTTTCTTATTTAGAAGATAGCACTGTAGCATTGTTGACTCGTTGTTCATCGGTTTACTCAAGTGGGCACCAGTAACGTCTCCTTTGTGACACTTGTTGTTACTGTTTTTGGCATATCGAATACACCACAGGTAGCTTGCCGGCTCTGCCGTGCGGGCAAGATACTCTCGATAGCTTGCCAGGATCTTGGAGAGGGACAGGGGAATCGAACCTGGGTCATGCAAGGCAAATGCCCTACCCACTGTGCTATCGCTACAGTACATTTAGAAGATAATAATAATAATTTATTTCAAATTGTCCAAGTAACATCGAAGTTTGAAAGAAAAACATCTCTATTTCTTTCTAATTATACTTCCCCTAGGTGACCTTGTTCACTATTGACTTTGGGTATCCATATGCGTTTCCCTCTCTGACTTTAGAAACTTAGAACCGTAATTTATGTTTATTTTTATTTACCTGAATATTCATTTTATAAAATGGATCACACTATGTATTAAGGTATTAAAGCACAATTTAAAAAATTACTAGGTCATAGCTTTTTTTTTGCCTGTCATTCTATGTAGATTTACCTCATTCATAATTGTCCATTCACCATGACTGTATCTCTTTGTATTTTTTATTGCTTAAACGTTTCTTAAACACACACACACTTCAAATAGAACTCTGTGACCAGTATTTACAGAGTTTTAGTTAATATGTTTTATTAATTATTTTCCTCCTTGGTTATTTCATTTTCATGGTATCTCTGACTTTAGAACTTAAGAGAGAAAAGTAATCAATGGGGTGAAGAGTGAATTAGACAAAGTGAAGAAGGTGTAAACTTGACTTGTGTGACAATATCTAATTTACCATTTTGAAGTATAAGAATTTTTTCATCTTTTAAAAAATCCCAATTGTTTAGTTTCTGTTTATTATAATAACTGGAATATTTTTCCTTTGTTCTCTTTACAAGAAACCACACCTAGGATATGTCTCTAGGGAGACTTTTCAGCTGCAATGAGAGCAATGTTTTCATTGAGTGATCCAGAAATTAGGTGAACACTAGAAAGATAGAAGATTTTAATTCTAACCCAGAAGATAAGAAATTTTCTTCTTCCTTTGAAATGAAATTTAATGGAGGTGTCTTTATTGATCATCAATGGAAGATATATAATATTGTATTTTTAATAGAAATATTAAAGATTCATTGTTGAGTGAATGTTTAATTTCTTCAGAGTTAGTTATTGGTGTTAGTAGTAAATAACTTTACAATAATCAGTTCTCCACACCTCTCTTCAAAGTTAGGGAACAAGAGAAAACAGTGAATTTAAACTAAGGGAAAAGGACAATTACTTGGCCCGATGCTCAAGGTGACACACAATCAAGAATTTACTGCTTCCCCAAGGAACAATTCATTCTTGGCAACAACAAAACCTAATTTCCAAGGGTAGGAGGAGGGCAGGGAGAGAGCTAGGGTGATATAAACCAAATCAGACAATATAATATGAGCAAGACACAGGTAGTCACAATATTTCCAAGCAATTTTTATCAGTTAAATAACACCAAAGAGAATCCAAGAGAGCGCCCTATGGGTAAAGTACCCTATCAGCTAGATAGATAAAGGCAGCTGCGGTTTCAGTATAAGTTCAAAGCACAGATGAAAATGAGCTCCTCTGGGGATAGTCAGTTTAGACTCTAGGAACACGGGTAATTTTCTGAACTTAGAAATATTGCAAAGGTCTCAGGCATGATTTTTCCGGAAATAACTGGACTCAGCTTGTCTTAAGTTAAAACTATCCAAGACATGCAGTGAGTAAACACAATTTTTCATGAAATAATGGACAACAGAAACCGAAAAACATAAAAGAAAAGAACAAAGTAGGGCAAAGAAAACCTTTTCTTTACTCATGGGATAGCTGTGCAATGTTTGAGTTGTTTTTGTTTTGTTTATGATCGCAATGAGCTTCAGTTTTATTTTGTGAAATATGCTTTTTTCTTGGCTGAATGTGCCAACAGTTTTGCATGAAGTGACACAAGAAAAGTAGAGAACAATTTTATATTAATGATATTTTATTTGTAATTTGCAGTAAGTGAAGAGAAACAAGATTCTCCTAAATATATGCTTGTTCATTTGGATTCTTTTAATTAATTTGTTTATTTGTTTGTTTTGCCACACCCAGTGATGCTCAGGGCTTACTCCTGCCTCTGTGCTTAGGGATCACTCCTGGGGACTTGGAGACTCCATGGAATTCTGGGAATTGAAGTCGAGTCAGCTGCATGTGAGATAAGTTCTGTACTATCTCTCTGCCCCCTTTGGATTCTTTGTAAATCCATCTAACAATTATTATTTTAAAATTATGTTCCAGGTAAGTTTAGCTTGATCTTTCAGTGGTTTTATACTAACACAAAAGGGCCAATATATTTCTAGGAAAATTATATTTTGACCACCAGTTTCTAATTTAAGGGATCCATGTTAGTTTTAAAAACTGTTCTCAAAAGATTCCCCCCCTCCCCTCCCCATTTTTTGTCATAGCCATTGATGCTGAGGGGTTATTCCTGGCTCTACACTTCGGAATTACTCTTGGCAGTGCTTGAGGAATCTTTTTGGAATACCAGGATTCAAACCCAGGTCAGCCTGTGCAAGGTAAATGCCCTACATATTGTATTATCGCTCTGGCCCCAGAAAATCCATTTTTAATATCTGAAGCTTGATATAGCCAGGTAAATATTAACATGCCAGAAAGTTGTCATTAACTGGAAATAATTCTGAGGTCCTGACCCTTCTTGTACAAAAATATCAATTATGACAAGTTTCTGGTGAAGTCTCACATATCAGTTTAAAGCAAGAAAATTTTAGTAAAATTCTAGTACTAATGGAGTAATCTTTTTTTTTACTTTGTTAATTAGAGTGACAATTCAAATTCAGTAGAGCTCTTACATGGCATTTCAAAGTACAAATTTAGGTAAAATATTTCATTCAAATATTTGTATACCCTTGGACTATCAGTTTTTCTGAATATTTTTCCTCCTATAGAATACTGTGGTCTTATGAAAGAGTGAGGGATATGGGGAGAGAGAGAGAGGATGGAGAGGAGGGAGGAGAGAATGAGAGAGAACAGCTATCTCCTCTGGAATAGCTGAGATCCTACAGTAGTCCAAATCAAATATTTGGTCTACTAGCATCTAAGAAGGTTTGATGTGCTTCTTAGGAGACATGTAGATTGTTTAAGATTTATGTTGCTTTTGCACTGACAAAAAATTGACTTTTCTTTAAAAGAAGTAATCTTTGTTAATCTTATCAGTGAACTTTGCTTTGCTTGATATTAATTTACTTAAAGGTTATTCTCTTTCCCATTTTTTTTGTGGGCAAAGAGTAGAGAGTAGGGGCTGGAGTGGTAGCACAGCGGGTAGGGCGTTTGCCTTGCACTTGGCCAACCCGGGTTAGATTCCCAGCATCGCATACGGTCTCCTGAGCACCACCCGGAGTAATTCCTGAGTGCAGAGCCAGGAGTAACCCCTGTGCATCACCAGGTGTGACCCAAAAAGCGAAAAAAAAGAAAAAATAGTAGAGGGTAGAGGAGACCATGGTGAGAATAAACACTTGGGAACTCAAAAACTTTGTTTTGGTGTGTCCCTATATCGAACCTGGAGAGTTTGTTTGACATTGATTTATGCAGAATCCTAAACTCTGCAAGAGATATTTTCTGGTAGTTTTCCTCAAAACAAACAGGATAAAAAACAAGTGATGATATACAACAACAAATAAGACATTGATTTTGAGAGTTGCTCATTTTATATGACTATATATGTACATATATAGTCCCATTTATAAAGAATATCTATATATCCTTTATGAACAATGTTTAACCATTTTTTTATTAAAACTAAAGGTTGAACACGTTCTTAAAATCTTTTTTTTTTCAGAAGCACATAAAAAGTTTAGTGTAAATAATGGAAAAGGACAAATGGTTGGAGAGATAGATAGTACAAAGAGTAAGGCACTTTCCTTACTTGTGGCCAACCCAACATCCCATATGGTCCGCAAGCCCTGCTAGATGTGATACCTAAGCTTAGAGGCAAGAAGCCTTGAGCACTTGAGTGTGTTTTAGACCCTGTGAAAGGACAAGGAAAAGCTAAAATTATAAATAGAGAGGTACTGAAGGAAGTTAATTTATTAAATACATTTATATAAAAGCCATGATCTATGGAGTTGTTCCTCATACAGTTGTTTTAGAATTCAGTATTCCAACTATCAAATTGCACCACCAGTGTGACCTTTCCTCCACAAAAGTCCCTAGTTTCTGACCCATTTCCCAAGCCTTTCCTCGTAGCAGGTACACACTAATTTATTTTGTATTGCTTGTTACAACAAAATGGAAAATAAAATTACAAAAGAACAGGTAAGAAAAGTCAGTTTGTGATAACTCATATCTCATAATCACTGTATCACTGTCATCCCATTGTTCATCGATTTACTTGAGCAGGCACCAGTAACATCTCTATTCCTCCCAGCCCTGAGATTTTAGCAGCCTTTCCTTACTCATCTTTCCCAACGATTGGAGGTTCTTCGAGGGTTAGGGAAATTATACCTATCGTTACTGTTTTTGGCATCTCGAATACGCCACGGGTAGCTTGAGGGCGGGATACTCTTGGTAGCTTGCCAGGCTCTTCGAGAGGTATGTGTGTGTATATATTATATACATATATATAATATCTCATAATGATGTTACTAAATTCATTGAAGATTTACTGAGCTGGTTGGTGCTAGTTGAGTCTTTCGTGCTATTGTTTTTGCTCATTGAGCTTTATGGACTTCTATGCAAACTTCTCATTGAATTTGTTATATTCTTTCTGGACTGGCAGTCCTATAAAATTTGGAGGTGTTGTGCAGCCACATACTTCAGGGGCTGTGAAGCTGGGATGATTTGGTATCTTGATGGCTAATGAGGTTCAGTTGTGGAGGTGGGCCATTTATATACTGGAGTATGTCAGATGTGGGTGAGGTCTGCTTGTCCTTCTACCAGGGAGGGGAAATTTTCCCTCCCTTATTCCAAAAGTGTCCAGAGCGCTCAGCAAGGAGATCCATTTATCTGGGATGTTTCAGTGGCGTGGTGTTCTTTCAAGATCAGTTGTGAAGTTGGACAGTTTATATGCCGAAGGCTTTCAGGTGTGAGGAAATTAATTGCTAAGAGTGTTTAGTCTGCCTATGAATATTCCTCTGTGTGTGTGTATATATATATGTTTGTGTATGTGTATGGTATGTTTCTTGTTGGGGGCATAAGAACAGCTTGGTAGTGCTTAGGTCTTACTCCTAGACCTGTGCTCAGGGATCCCCTGTTGGTGCTCAGAGGTCAACCATGTGAATTGAACTGGGGGCTGGGCATGTCCAAGGCAAGTGCCTTCACCCTTGTTCTATCTGTCTCTCTGGCCCTTTTTTTAAAAAAATGAGTTAATGAGTTCTGAAAGACTCTGTATTGTAATTAGTGTGGAAGCCTGAAGCTCAATATAATCCTATGCACTGTTCTGGGTGCTCTCTGTAGATGCAACACACCATCCTATCTCTAAATCCTATCTATTTTAATGTTTCCTAACATTACAGGAAAATTTCTGCATCTACAATTAATATAATAAGTACCACTTCAGGGACCCTTGAATAAGGAAAAAGCAATACTAATCATCCAAATACCTATTAACAAATGTGTTTAATATTGTTTTTTTATAAAAAAAAACTCAGTATCTTGGTTCTTATGTTATTGCTCTTATTGTGATCAAATAACATTTGGTTACTGTCAGAACAGTGCTCATCAGGACTATTTTTCTTTTCATTTTAGGGAGGTGAGTGCTGGTCAGGGAACCTGGAGGCTTCTGCTGGCAATACTTGGCCAACCATGCTGAAAACTTTGTTTTGTCATACCCAGCTATGCTGGGATTTGCAGGGGCTGTACCTAGAGGTATTTGGGAGCCAAGCAGTGTCTAGGATTGAATCCAGGTCCTTGTGCATGCAAAGCATTCACCCTTGAGCTAACAAGAATGCTTTTCTTAATTGTTCAAGTATAATAGAATATTATAAGTATTTTTGAAGGTTTGAATTGTTAAGATCTTTGGGATTTTGTTTGTTTGGTTTGAGGCCACACCCAGAAATGCTCAGGGTTTACTCCTAGTTCTGTGCCTAGGGATAACTCCTGGTGGTTCTCTGGGACCATACCCCAGGTCAACCATGTACAAGGCAAGTGTCTTACCAGCTCTACTCTCTCCAGTGTAAAGACCTTTCTAAACAAAAGAATATTTTTTTGTTTTTGTCCTATACTCAGCAATGCTCAGGTGTTTGTAGTGGCTCTGCACTCAGGAATTACTCATGACTGGTGCTCAGGTTCCAGGGATCAAACCTGGGTCAACTATATGTGAGGTAATCTTGCTACTGACTGAATTATTGTTTTGGCCCCTCTTAATTCATAGCAAATGAGAACTTGAGCTATAAACTGAACTTATAATAATGACTTTTAATTGACACTGTCTTTTCATTTTAGGGAGGTGAGCACTTTATTAAAGTCATTAGTTCTTTGTATTTTTTGATATACAGCTTAATGGTCCTTAATTTTATTCTCTAGAAATTCCTTTGGCATTTCTCTCATGCTAAACTCCTATTTTGTATATCTAAAATACCTTTATTTTTCCCTCACATTTAAGGAACAGTTTCAATAACATAGAATTCTCGGTATTTTTCTTTTTCTTTTAACACTTTGAATGTATTAAATTATTGTTTCTAATCTCCAGAGTTTCTGTTGAGAAATCTGGTGGTAATCACATCGAAGCTATATGTATGTGATAGGTCCCTTCAGCATTGTTGCTTTCAAGAATCTCTTTGTCTTTGCAAAGTTTGCTAAAGTGTGTTTCATTAAGGATTTTCTTTAGTTCATCATACTTAGAAGTTAATGAGTTTCGTTAGGTTTGTCGTCTTGTGCTTTATCAAATTTAGGAAGTTTTTAGCAATTATGTTTCATCTACCTTCATTGCCTTATTTCTATCTATTTTCTTCTTAAACTTCCACAGTACATATAGTCTTCTTGACAGTGCCTTATTGTTCTCTTTTTGCTCATTTTGCTCATTATTTCTTTTGTTCTGCTCTACAGACTCAATACTTTTTACACTTGAGTCTTCAAGTTTACTGATTCTTCTTACTATTCAAATGTATTTTGAACATTCTTAGCAAAATTTTTGTTTCAGTTATTGTACATTTTAGCACCAGAGTTATTCTGTCATCATGCCAGATGCTATGTTCATGTTAGCTTTTAATTTTTGACACCCTTTTGATTTCCTTGATCATCCTTACCATGACTAGTTTATTTTATGGTTTGACTTCTACCTTTTTTGAATCATATCTTTTTGTTTGTTTTTATATGATTCTATGGTATCACAAAAATTTCTTATTCTATTCTTGTGTGTTATTTATAAATTCTGTTTCTAGATTCTTGATAACAAATGCTAATTCACAAGTTGAGATTTTTATTTCCTAGCATGCATTGAGGTATAAATAATTCAAAAAGCAAATACAGCAATTCCCCTAATTTAGCTACTAGCACTTTTGATGTTTTATTCTGTTACAAATTTCTGCTTTGATCATTATCCCATGGATTATTTAAAAGTAAGATTTTAGGTTTTATCTGGAAATTTTCTCTAGAAATATCTATCTTTAGATGGAATTATGTGCATGAGTACCATTATGGAGTATTATAAGCTGTAGAATCTTAATTAAAAATCTGCCTTTAGGGACAAGAGAGATATCTCAAAAACTTAGAACACGTAGCTTGTATGAATTAAGTCTCATTTGATCCCCAGTATCTTATGTCACTTCTAGCATACTGTACATTTCACGAGTGGCCTCATGAGCACAACCCCATGTGTCTCTGTTCGCTCCCTGCACAGCAGGTCAAAGAAGTGCAACAGTACTGGGCTCTGGGCCTAATATCAGTGGGAATGGCCCTGGTGCTCCTTTGCATTACTGAGGAATCCCTCCCCCAAGTGTTAATTTATTAATGTATTGGTCTCTAGATTATTCAATTTGTTGATTGCACATTCAATTTTTAAATTTTTTCTCATTTTGGGTGTCACACCCGGGAATGCTCAGGGGCTACTCCAACTCTGTGCTTGGGAGGTCAGTATAAGCCAGTGCTTGTGGTATTGAACCTGGAATTCCTGCCTGTGAAGCATGGACTCCAGTCCTCTGCATTATATGCTTCACCCTAATATTATGTATTGTGGATTGGAGCAGTAGCATAGCGGGTAGGACATTTGCCTTGCACGTGCCCAGCTCGGGTTTGATTCCTCTGTCCCTCTTGGAGATCCTGGCAAGCTACCGAGAGTATCCTGCCTGCATGGCAGAGCCTGGCAAGCTATCCGTGGAGTATTCGATATGTCAAAGTCTCACAATGGAGAGGTTACTGGTGCCCGCTCGAGCAAATCCATGAACAATGCAATGACAGTGCTACAGTGCTGTTTCAAATTGGAAGATGTCTCATCAAGTGCACACATCTGATTAGAGATGTAGAAGAAGTGAGGTTGCTCACTATGTTGATATCTGGGACAGGATTATTTCAGACAGAGAAAAGTGAAAAGCCACATTGTGAGAGAGTGTAGTAGACATGATGTGGGACTTAACATTATTTTCGAGAGGTGTGAGCAAGGGAGAGCTTGGTAGTATATGTGGTATGGAAGGTGATAAGAACCATGTGAGCAGAATTTTGTAAGCCATTATGCGAAGTTTTGATATTCTGTGTAAGTTGAGAAGTGAAAGACTTTTTGAGAAGAAATGCATTATTTGTGTAGTATATTTTTTTTTTTACTATTTTTAGTTTTTCTTTTTTGTTTTTGTTTGTTTGGAGGCCGAACCTGGCAGTGCTCAGGATCCACTCCTAGCTCTGGGCTCAGAGGTCACTCCTAGAGGTGCTCAGGAGACTATATGCAGTTCTAGGGATTGAACAAGGGTCAGCTACATGCATGACACATCTTAACTCCTGCTGTGCCCCTTTAACCTTTAGGCTGTAACTTTTATGGTTCATTTATAACTTTTATAAATGGCACACAACCAGATTTAATTTTTAATAATTAACCCCAAATCATCATCCATTTAAATGGAATTTCAGTTCATTTTTAATTTTAAAGTTACTGATATATTAGGATTTGTATATGTTGTAGTAAATTTCATACTTCCCTATGCATTTTCTTGTGAGATTAAAATTGAGCTCTGCCAGATTGAGCTAGGTGCCTTATAGTTTATTTCATCTACTGCTTTGGAATAGTAAATTTAATTTTTACCTTTTAAAATTAGAAAGTTGGAGCTGGAGCAATAGTACAGTAGATAGAACATTTGCCTTGTAGCAGCCAACACAATCATAAGGTTTAAATAATACTTAATTTTCTTAATGAGCCTTTTTTAGAATTCTCTTCATCTAGAAATCTTCCTAATGACTCAAAACTCTGGTTCAATTCCTTAGTAATTCAAAATGAAATGCCCCCCCTCAAATAAATATTCCTTAATAATACATAATGTGGACATCCAAGCCGTAGTTCATAGTTTATCATAGTTAATTCATAGTTTATCCTTCTAGATTATACTTATCTACTTTCTTATATGATTTTTCAAAATATTATAATTTTAATGGTGATAGTGTCCTCAGATTCTTATTTACATGAAACAGTGTCTAGTATTTAATCATCAGTGAATAAATGTGGCAAGTCTGAATATAGCATGTTTCGTATTAGAAGGTCGTATTTGAGGACTAGAGAATGGCACAAGTCCGAGAGGACTCGCCTTACCTTGCAAATGTGATTCAGCCTCGGGCCCCACATGAACTCTTAAGTATTTTTCGATCCTCTAAGCACTGCAGTAACAGCAAAATGAATGTCACCTTGAACTATTTTAAACTTTGAATTTTTTGTCATTCTTGGTTCACAAGAAAAGCCAACTGAGTAATAAATTATGAGTGAAAGTTTTTCTCTCTTTACCTATGGCCATGCAATGCTAGAAGAGTGTTGAATTAGACCATACTTTCAGTGGGAAAGAATCTGTGAGCTCCAGTCTTCACTGGTCACATTTTTTTTTCCCTTTTTGAGCGATAGCACAGCGGGTAGGGCGTTTGCCTTGCATGTGGTAGACCCGGGTTCGATTCTTTCTCTTGGAGAGCTTGGCAAGCCGCCGAGAGTATCCTGCTCACACGGCAGAGCCTGGCAAGCTACCCATGGTGTATTCTGGCAAGCTACCCATGGTGTATTCGATATGACAAAAACCATAACAATAAGTTTCACAACGGAGATGTTACTATTGCCCTCTTGAGATTTTTGAGTTACACACAGCGATACTAAGAAGTTACTCCTGGCTCTGCACTCAGGAATTACTCCTGGCGGTGCTTGGGAACCATATGGGATGCCGGGGATTGAACCCAGGTCTGCCATGTGCAAGGCAAATGCCCTACCCGCTGTATTATCCTTCTGGCTCCTTCATGGGTCACTTTTGTCTATGCATATTTTCCTAGCTTAGAAAATACACCAAAGCTAGGAAAATTCACTGCTTCTTTGTCAGCTTCTGCACGGGTTCTTTGAGAATTTTTTGTTCAATCTCCCTCGATGTATTAGACAGCCCCATTCCTGATTCTTTCACTGTCTTGTGAAAAGTAAAGTGCTAAATCAGCCTCTTGCCAGTCTCACATCATAGCAATGTGTTCTCAAAGACATCTCTCTGAAATATATCATCAAGGAAGAAAATGCTCATATCTCCTGAGAGATTCTGAGCCTAATTTTAGCTGTCATCTGTCTCCAAATTGCACACTCTACCTTCAGTCATAAAGGTAAAAAACTAGCAATTCTATATTAAGACAGGAGTGTCATGGGTTGTATATTCTTAGTTTTTTAAAAGAATAAGATTTTTTTTTCTTTCTTTGCAATACTTTTATCAACTTCCTGTGATGAACATTGCATCTTAGTTAAAACCTATTCAGTATGAAAACTGTTGTCTTTTCTGTTTGTGGAGTGGTTTTCTAGGTCAGGAAGAGATTTTGATTTCGTTTCCCCAACTTAAAACTTTGAAATTCTCCAGACTCTGTTTCCAGCCACTGTGCAGCTCTCCAATGATCAATTCTTTGTCCAATCTCTGAGTAAATAAGAATGTTTGCTTCTTATTGGCTACTATGAACTGCTGCATTTTTTAAATGCAGCATAAATTCTCAAAGCAAATGAACATTACAAAGACTTAAAGTGATGAAGATATGTGAAGTTGGTAATTTAGATTTGCCTAATGATAAGAAACTGCTAGAGGAAATTTTGGGAAGTGTATTGAGAATTACATTTTTAAAGACATACAACAAAGTGAAAAGCCACTAAAAATAAACATTTTTATTGTAGCACTTGATGTCAGAAAATTGTAATAAGTCTTTTCCCCTCTTTTTGAAGTGTATATATAATCTTTTTAAAGACCAATCTTTTTGGTGAGATTTATGGCCTAGGAGTCTTCCTCAAGACTCTAGAAAATTTCTGTGAAATGGCAACATTAATGGAAAGAACAAATCCATTTTTCTCTTTTTATAAGAAGATAGAAATTTGATTTCCCTGAGCACCTTGTTTCAAGAGACAAAACAACCATGTGTTATGCATTGTGAGGAAAGGACTTTGTCTCTAGGTTTTCTTTTTCTACCACCTTTGTAGAGAGGACTTTAGAAAGGAAGAAAATATAAGTTATAAATTCTATTTCCCGAACTCTCACTCATCAAGGTAAGTTTTGAATAAATATTTAATAATGACTAATTATATTTACATTATAAATATTAGCAGTGGCAATTCCTATATGTCCTACTATCTGGGTGTCCTAATTTTTAATGAACTGTTTTATTATGTTAAATAATGAGCCACTGCTTAATTATCAGCCTAAGACCAGATAGTATATAAAAATTAATATTTGTTCTTTTTAAAAAGTAGTACAAAAATGTTGTAAAAGTGCAAATTTAAATAGATTCTTGAAAAAAAGACAGGGACATTGTAATGCTTTTTAGAGAATTAAAAAAAATTTGCTGCTAATAAATTGTATCAGTTTCAAGCTTAAAAATGAGTCTTGGCTTTATTAATTTCAGTGAAGTCCTATAAGTCCTGAGTCAATGTTTTATTATGAAATGTAATGCAAATATTATTTTATGAGTAGATGATAGTTAAAAACACAGTAGAAATGAATATGCTTTATTAAAGTTGCTTCATTTCACTCTTTTCTCCCCACCTCGATACCTGTTAAGACTTTGTAATAGGAGGGGAGTGAAAACACGTGATACTTAAATTAGGTCAATCATGATGTCTAATAAAAAATTTTCCCTACTAAACTGTGGTGATCGGAAGAAGAAATGAAACTCTAGAAGCTCTTCCCTTTGTTTTTAAGAAACCCATTTTATCTAAGCATTATTTCTATGTCTTCTTTGTTTTTCCTATGCTTTGTATACTACAGGAACACTACTGTTGAAACCAGGAAATCTGTGGAAGTAAAGACAAGGGATATCTAAGTAAAGCAGACTTTGAAATAATACTCAGGTATTATTTGCTGCTTTACTTATTCAGCTTTATAGTCTGAATCATTGATGAACTACTATGCCTTTATTCAGATGTACAAGGTCTAGGTGTTCCTAATTTAAAATGGCATTCCTAAGCATTAATCAGTGGTTTCAGTTTAAATAAGGCAAATAAACATTCCACATTTTCTCTTCTCATTTGAGAGTCAATGCTTTTGATCTGGCCATATTTGCTTTCAAAGATCAGCAGGAAGACATTAATCTCATGCAGCCATAGGACAGGGGCATGCAAAATAGAGTGTGGTAATCTCTTTTCTATTGTGTTACTTGGATTCCTAGTCTTGTTAAACTGATTGGGTGATGAAAGAAGAGGTTATTATTCCAGGAAATCTACTTTTCTGATTTGTATAACAGAAAGGTTTTCATGTCTTTATGCCATAGAGCCCCATTGACAATTCTCATTGAGGACCTGCATGAATAAGGACATTTTAGGTAAAAGTGGGCTCTGAGAAATTTATTAAGACCAAATGATGTTACCTTCAAAATGAGTATTAGTGACTGAAAGAGCAAGCTACTACTAAAAAATGTGAGAGTGTAAATTTTAAATGAATGATGTTCCTGGTATAAGACTTGGAAAGTAGGTACTGGAGCAATAGCAAAGCTGGTAGGGCATTTGCCTTGCACACGGGTGACCTGGGTTCGATTCTCAGCATCCCATATGGTCCCCTGAGCACCACCAGGAGTAACTCCTGAGTGCATAGGCCAGGAGTAAGCTCTGTGCATCGCCGGGTGTAATCAAAAAACCAAAAAAAAAAAAAAAGAAAAAGACTCAAAAATTAGTATCAAGTCTTACATTATTTCTGAATATTTTATTCATATTTCTTACTTCAAGAAAAGTATCACTATATATCAAATAGTGCTGATGTGCAAAGAGAGGAGAGAAGGAAGGAATCTGCTTATAGATGAGGAGTATTTATGATTCCCATCTTCCATTACTAGCTCAGAGTCTTGACTTATAGACTTTGTCTCTTAAAACCAACTCTTCTGGTTGTAGACAATAAACTTGCAAATCTACTTTGTAGCCTTTTCAGTATTTTAAAAATCTTTACTGAAAGTAAAGATACACTCCAGCTGGACTTTCTGATACAAGTCATCATAGAATTAAAACATATTCTGTTTATAAAGGATGCAGGCTGTAATTCTTTTGAGGTAAGTATTAGCAGAAACTACCTGTTATCCCTTTATTCACAAAAATCTAACCATGTAGCTTCCTTCTTGCCCTGCTTTTATCATTCACAGCTGTAATGAGCAGCATGAAATGCATCCAGGCAACTAACAACACAGGTTCTTAGCTGCTTAGCCTTATTCACTGTATTTCTTTATTGGTACTTTTGTTTCTGAATACAGCTTTGATTAGGTGGGGGACGAAATCATCAAGAAAAATGTGGAATGTCTACTTGCCTTATTTAAGCTGAACTCACTGATTAATGCCTATGATTGTCATTTTAAATTAGAGACACCTAGTTCTTATATTTCTGAACAAAGACAGAGTGTTCATCGATGATTCAGACTATAAAGCTGAATAAGTATTTTGCAGCTGCATAAAAGGAGAAATGTGAATAAATAATATAATTATGATAAAAGTTGTTTGTATTGGAAATAGTATTTTTTAAGACATGTTTCATGATAGAGAGCCCTTCCTTTTGGAGCTTAATTTAAATGAGTGAGATACCAGACAGGAATTGCAATGAAGGACACTATTTATGTCTGTTTCCTTTATTATGCCTTTTTGGTTTCATTTTAGTGATGAGAAAAAGAAATTGAACTACTAGAATAAGTGTTGTTTTCATTTAAAATAAAAACATGATGAAATAAGAGAAGGAAAATAAATGATAATAAAGATGTGACAAAGATATTTAAAGAGAGTAAAGCAGCAGTTACTATAAACCAAGATTAATGTAACAAGGAATCTGTGTTTAGAAGTGATCTTCATTCTCTTCCTGATACTTATAATAACAATATTTTATTACATTCCTTGCACGTGGCCAACCTGGGTTCAACTCCCGACACCCCACATGGTCCCCTATGCCCTGATCACCTCTGAGTGTGGCCCCCAAACCAAAAATTCAAAAACCACTTTGGCCATTGCAGTCAACTGTCAGTTCCTCTCTCTTATTCTCAGAGGTCTGGGGGTGGGGACAAAATTTCAGACCCTTTAATTCTGTCGGTTTGCCTGACAATCAGCCTTCATTCTTAGTCAAAAAGTTGCATTCACAAATAGGAGACACCCTTAGCACTTTCAACAGTTAGAGAATTCCAAGTCTTTTAGTAGCAATGATCAAGATCTATGGATAAAACCCTGTGTATATCTTTTAACTCACAATGTTGTATTTTTTTTGCATATCAATTTTACACTTCAGATAACTGAGGTGTAGAAACTATGACTTTCTAGGTTCAGGAACCCAGATGCAGAGAATTACGACCATATTTGTTTTTAATCTTATTGAATGATAGTAGGGATTTGGCAGAGAGAAAATAGCAAACAAAGAAATAAAATTAGACTTTATTTATATATTTCTTGGTGGGGTAAGATTTGGGCTACAAGTGGCAGTGCTCAGAGCTTACTTTTGACTCTAAGCTCAGGGATCATTACTGGCAGGCTCAGGTTAACTATATGGGGTGATGCAGATAAAACATGAGTCAGTCACATGCGAGGCAAGTGCCCTAGCATCACCCCAGCCCTTAAAATGAACCTTAAAAACACTAAATTCTGACAGGGAAGTGTGAATTTTATTTTGTTGAGCTTTAAGTTTTATACGCAAGGAAACCTCTGCTCTTGTTAAACCTGAAAGTAATATTCCTACTTATGTAAGGTGATTTTATTGAAAGCCTGTATCTAAAAATAAATTTAGATAGAACATGGGTCAAGAGTATTAATATAGTTTTTAAATACACTTAAAATTTATCTTGCTTTAGCAGACCATGCTATTAAGCTGATTTTGCCTGTGTGAAACTTTTGAATTTATAAGAAGAAATAACATGTGGCAATAAAAGTATACAGAAACTGGCAACATACAGTCTTTGTGGGCGGTAATATTTTAAAACAGATGGAAAACTAAATATTTAAAGTCATATTTTCAATGACAAATAAGTGTCAAAGTTAGGCAACTAGATTTTAAAAATATGATAAAAATTCTTTCTAAGAATTTGACTTGCCCTGTAATAAGTCTACTTTTTGAAAATGCATAGAAAAATATATGAAATTTAAAAAAATATCATTTGGATAGTACAGTTATATTTCCCTCGGGCTGCGGGATCAGGGCATCCGGGTGACCCCGCGCCAGCCTGCGGCGGCCGTCCCACCGACCCCCCCCCCCCCCCCCCGCCCCCTCACCAGTGGGCTGCTGGGGTGCACTGTCGGGGGCCTCGGGGCGAGAGTGCCTGCCAGCAGCTTCCCCTCTTCCCCTCGGACTGGGCCGGCAGATGCTTGCTGACGGCAATGGCAATGTGGTGTTTGGGGTCCCACGCTCGCTCCTGGGCCCTGAGGTCTTGGGTGAGAGTGCGCCCCTGGGAGCAGGGTCAAGGTCCTTTCCGATGGACTCCACGGCCCTCTGCCGCCGCTCCAGGAGGATTTTAATGCTTGGGCTTAATATGGGGGATGTAAGATTACGCCATGTCACGGGATTGCGGACAACTTTTTATTTTCTTGCGGGAGTCACTTGCCTTCAGCCTATGGACTTTTTTTTTTTCTTTTAAGTTCAGAAACACTCCTACCGTTGTCAAACATGTAACAGACGTTTCGTGTTAAATCTCGGTCTATTACTATCTTGCACTTTATTTTATTGACCTCTCTGTGTGGCGGCTGTTTTAGATTTGCCTGTAGTATTTGATTTGGGCTGGAGTGATAGCAGAGCCAGTGGGACGTTTGACTTGCACGAGACCAACCCGGGTTCAATTCCTCTGTCCCTCTCCGAGAACCCAGCAAGCTATCCAGAGTATCCTGCCCGCTTGGCATAGCCTGGCAAGCTACCCTTAGCGTATTCCATGTGCCAAACACAGTAACAACAAGTCTCACAATGGAGATGTTACTGGTGCCCACTCAAGCAAATCGATGAGCAAACGGTTGACAGTGATACAGTTATATCTCCTTAGATATGGCATTCTCCATGTTTTGTCTAAATGTATAAATATCTTACTGACACACAAAAATATCAGGTCCAGAACTTTAGATATCACCAACACTCAATAAATGTGGCAAAACTGACGAAGAAAATGGGAGAAGTGATGTAGAAATGTTTGGAATTAATTTTTAAATTAGGCGATTAACAAAAACTTAACAGATTTCTTAAAAGTGGAAATTATAACTGAGTTATGTAAATATACTTTGTTTTGCTGTTTTCCCCTGTTAATTGAATCATGTCTATGGAAACACCTACACTAAATATATTTAGAGAGTTTTTCCTCTGAAAGTTACGATTGCTGTATAGAAGTCTCCTGTCAGGGCTAAACAAATATAGCAAGAAGACATTTACTCACAATATGTCTGTGTGAGTTTTCTGCCAGCAGCCTCAGTGACCAAGAATGCCATGTTCAGAATTTTCTTAACCAATTCTCTCTGTGTAATTTTTAAACTGTAGTTCTCTTAAGACATTGCTATTACTAGCTTGAAGACAGTACTATTTTCTATTTCATCTAGCATTAGTTTGATAAATGTCTAACTTATATAGCATAAAAATGATAGTCCTATTAAAATGGTGTGGATATACCTTGAAGAATTTCAGGAGAGCTAGTATAGACCCAAATCAATGGAATTGAGCCCCTCGTACATCTAACCGGGAGGGAAGGGGGTAAGCATTGCAAACAATTACTTTCTCAGTAGAATGCAATTTTTATTCCCTATGTTCTAATTTTTGGTCTTTTACACATCTATATGGTGACTTTCCCAGTGGGTGATTTCTTTGAAAAGTATTATCTAGCTCTAATCAAAACTCTTTGCTTTGCTCCAAGCTGTGCTCTATGGATAGCACACATATCTAGGAAGAAAGATGTTAGTAGGGATTCCGAGAAGGAAAGAGTTTTAGCAACAACAACAAAAGGATTTCTGAACCCAGCTTGGAGGGTGATAATAATAGTATCACAAGCCCCTCCAATCATTGGTGCTGCAGCCAGTGTGGACTGCGTGAGCCCTCACAGAATACGGCTGTCTCTAACACACAGTCTGGAAAGTCAAGAATGGGGTGGTTAATACCTTGTAGGGCTAATACACTGCCAGTGGGCACAGAACAGAGGATAAATGCTAACCTGCTCCACGTCCTGTGTGAGGTGGACTATGCCCAGTGCTTTTTAGCTTAGCATAGGGGTATCCAGCTCACTTGTGCACCACAGTAGCTGGTTGTTAATAGTTCTTATATTCATTTCTTTTTTCACTGTTTAGATACACCCTGATCTCCAAAGCTGTTTCTCCAAGGTGACCTCCCAAAGTAAAATTCTTTGTCTCACAGACCACAGCCTGTTTTTGATAAGGACAGGAGGATTAAAATATTCACACAAGGAATTTTATAATTATTTCTGGAAGCTCTGGCAATACAAACATCAGGGTACATAAATAAAGCATACACACACACACACACACAAACCCTCAGACAAACCAAAGACCTTTCTGCATTGTTCACTCAAGTTATCACTGTAAAACATCTCTACTGTCCTCTCCTGTCCTATCCCTTCTCTTTCTCTTTCCTCTCCTTCCTTCCCTTCCCTTCTCCTCTCTCTTTCCCTCTCCTTTTTCTACCCTTCTCCTCTTCTTAATGACTATAGAATGCCTTGTAACATGGACTAGAATTGTTTTTATGGGTGTATATCTTTTGCAGTAACATCAGGCCCTGCACTTAAAAAAGACCTGTGCTTAGGTACATTCTCTGATATCAACTTTTAAAACTTCTTTTTAATTTACGGAAAAAATAAACACAATTTTTAATGGTCCTACAGATTACATAGCTAGTTATCATTTGGCTAAATTGAAAGAAACTTACATCATAGACTAGATTTGTTTTACTATCCTATAGTTGAAAGAACAGTTCACTAAAAAAAATATAATTTGTGTCTCTGAATTGTTTCTTTGCTGATTTTACGCTATGCAAGTGATTTGGTGATTAAACACATCAGTGCTTTCTCTGGACTAGTAATGAGGAGTGGGTTTGATCTTAATGCTAGAATCACATTAAGAGATTTTAAGGAGGTTTGTGATGTAATTAGAATGAGAGCAAGTGGCATTTTAGTGCTCATTCCACTGGTTGGTATTTTCAGTCAGAGCTTAGAACCCAGGTTTGGATATTGCCCAAATTTCTATCAGCTCTGATTTTGTGCATATAAAGACTCAAGCTACACAGACTTCCACAATTCTTATTTTGTAAGCACAGGATAAATTATCAAGAGAGTGTGGAAAGCTGTTTGCAGCTCTGTTGTGTTTAGGGGATAAGGTAAAGTAGGGTCTTAGTGCTAAAGAGTATCTTGGGAATTTATAGTTCATTCTCTTACCTATCAGTATTATAAGCAGTATTTATGATATTTCTCTTATATCCTCAGAGACACAATAAGAAGTTTAGAAAGGTAAGCAAATTTTATGAGAAAGGGGGGAAATCCAGGTGACTTTAGTAACTGGAATTTCTCAAATGTTTTATTAAAACCTGAAAACCAACAAACATTCAAAACTCCTTGTGAACCATCCTCATTTCAAGGATAAACTTTGGCTCCCCCAAAAAAATCATCACAAGAACTTTTTGGAGATTTGCAGAGCTTTGGGGAGCAGAATGATTTCATTAGGGGAGAAGATAACTGAATCAAAGACAAGGCTAAAAAGTGAAGAAAAATAATCTTTGGAAATAATGACTGTCTCCTTACAGAAGATGACAAGGTTCTAACTGATTTGCAAAAAAGACAGGGAAAATGTCTGAAGAATAGAATATTCTTTTCTTTCCTAGACCCTTCTCTGATAATATACAGGAATAATTATTAACCCAGTGCCTGTTGGAAACTTAGTTTTCACATTGTTGATTTGTACTTCATTGTGTTTTTCTCACATCCCATTTATTTTTCAGGATGGAGAAAGTTAGTTGATTTAAAAACAAAAACAAAAACAAAGTATGCTGCTTTTTTTCCCCCTCCCTGGGACTTATGGAAACTTGATGAAAGAAAACCTGTTTGTATTTAGTCCCCCGACTAATGTTTATCTATTATTAATGTTCAGAGAGAATCAAGATGAGGCCCATAAAAGTATTTCTATTTTGTTTTCCTTGGGCTGGAGCGGTAGCACAGCCTGTGGGCATTTGCCTTGCACGCGGACGGCTCAGGTTCGATTCCTCCACCCCTATCGGAGAACCGGACAAGCTACAGAGAGTATCTTGCCCAGCATGGCAGAGCCTGGCAAGCTTCCCGTGGCATATTCAATATGCCAAAAACAGTAACAACAAGTCTCAAAATGGAGGCGTTACTGGTGCCTGCTTGAGCAAATTAATGAGCAATGGGATGACAGTGATACAGTGATACAGTAATACAGTGATTTTGTTTTTCTTATTTACTTATTGTTTTTTGAGCCACATCTGGTGGTGCTCAGGGCTTAAGCCTGGGTCTGTGCTTAGGGATCACTCTTAGCAGTGCTCAAGGAACCATATGAGATGCTGAGGATCAAAGCCACGTTGGACACATGCTAGGCAAGCACCCTACCTACTATACTGTATTAAAACATAAGATCAGAACTCTGTGTCTTCACTTCAGGTTTCTGCCCTGAGTTCTGGTGGGTTTGATTCACTTTGAAAACTTAGAAGATTGCATGCCTTCATTGGCCGTCAGTCACCAGAGCTTTTTATTGTTTTGTTGCTGTTGTCTTTTTTACAACCATCTTTTTTCCACCTCAGACATTTCAGTTCTTTTGAAGCCCACCCAGGTTAGTGAATTAGATGACATCCCCTGCATAGCATCCATATATCTTTTTGTCAGCCTGATTTAGTAACAAGGTCATCCTCGATGCTTCAGCCTGTCTCAAGAACATGTCAAGCTCCAGAGATGCGCCTTATGCTTTCACATATGCATTCCATCCAAAATTTGACTTTTGTTTGTTATGGTGAAGGCTCAGATAGGATTTATTAAATGTAGGTAAAAGAAGTGAGAATACAAGACTATCCTGTGGGTCAAGAGGACGGACTTTCATTTAGAAATTAAATCAGAACTGGTGACACACACAATTTCTTGCTTCTGTAAGATGTTGGGGCCACAATATTATTCTGTATGTGCAGAACATATGTCAATGGAGTAGCGTGCTGAAATGATTATGTTGTGTTGAGAGAAATTTAGAGGAAATCATAGAATCTTTTGCTATTTCTACATTACAGAACACACCTATTTTATATTACATATTTTTATTAAAACTATCAGTAAAATGGCAGCTCATTACTAATTATGATTTATGCATGGTATCTTTTTCTAGTATGTCTATTATGCCTATTATTATCTTAATTTGAGAATTCATATATATTTTTATAGACAGAGAAAGCTTAAATATCTTTTCTGTTCTAATTTCATCAAGAAATCTTGTCTTTTAAGTTGTAAATATGTAGATATATTGCCACATAGAGATAGCTTTTATATTTATTATATATAAAAAGTATTATATACCTGCTTTGTTCAATATGTTTTAGTGACAAAATATTTAAATAAAATGTATAATCGTTAGTGAATGTTATAGTAATCAATAAAATAGTTTAAGTGTAAAATTCAGTTGTTAAATATCCTCTGAAATTTATTTTAAATGTATCTGACATAGAACCTGCTTTCTCATAAATCCTCCTTTGCAAAAGATGCATTTCAGTTTATTTATTTTTATTGTTGAATTTCTGTGTGTTTTACAATACTGTTAAAAATGATTCCTCATGTAAATAATTTCAGCACCTCACCTATCACCAGTGTACCCACCTGATACAATGTTTCTATAACAAAGACTTGCCTTTTTGTTGTTTTTTGATATTTGAGCTTTGTGATACACCTGAGTCTGCTCAGGGCTTACTCCTGGCTCTGTACTCAGAGATTACTCCTGTCAGGGCTTGGAGGACCATATGTATACCAGTGATTGAATCCTGCCAGCCCTGTGCAAGGCAACTGCTTTATCTTCTGTACTCGCGCACTCTCTCTCTCTTTCTGGCTCCTGTAGCAAGGGCTTTCATTTAAATCCTCAAATTGATTTTTGTGCTTTACTTAAAGCTTAACAATTTTGGACAAAAATGATTCTTTTTTAAATGTAGAACAACTTGGATTGTTCTACATTTTAACTGTTGTGAATAGTGTTGCAATGAACATAGGAGAGCAAATGTTTTTTCTGAATAGCTTTTGGGCCCTTGAAGCAGAAGCCAAGATGTGGAATTGCTAAGTCATATGGAAGCACAATTCCTAGTGTTTTGAGTACTGTCCATACTACTTTCCAAACTGCCTGTGTCAGTTGATGGACATTCCCACCAGCATTGAATGAGAGTCCCTTTACTCATCACGTACATGCCAACTCTTGTTGGTTTTGTTCTTTATGACATGTGTCATCTCACTCATGTGAGATATGTCATTTTTGTTATGATTTACATTTCCTTGAACATAAGTGATGCTGAACATATTTTCGTATATCCTTTGACCATCTGTGTGTCTTTTTTGAGAAAGTTTTTGTTCATCTCTTCTCCATTTTTTTATGGGTTGGTTACTTTTCTTGTAAAGTTCTACCAATACTTCATATGTCTTGGATATTAACCCTTTTTAAATGAATTGCTGGCAAATATTCTTCCCTAGTAATGTGAGGTGTCCTTTTATTTTGTTCATCATTTTCTCTGGGGTGCAGAAGCTTCTTAGTTTGATACAATCCTATTTATGTTTGTTTCTGTTTGCTTGATCAATGCTATTTATTCATTAAAGATACCTCTAGCTTCAATGTTATGAAGTGTTCTACCTGTAATTTTTCCATGTAATTTATGGATTTGAGTATGATACTGAGGTTTCTAATTCATTTTATTTGACTTTTATTAGAAAGGCATTGTGAATGATCCCCAAGCTTTGCCAGGAGTGAATCTCGAGCAAAGAGCCAGGAGTAAGCCCTGAGCACAGCCAATGTGGCTCAAACACCAAAAACAAAAAAAAAAAAACCAAAAAAGGAATCTTGTTCCTACTGAGGCAGTTAATTTGGGAGAAGCCTTGATGATTCTTGAAATGAAGACTTAAAATATAGTTTGAAGGATTAGAATGCTAAGTTAAGGATTCATCTTAAGAAGATGACAGAAAAGAGTGATCTAAATATTCTGCATTTCTTAGAAGAGCTATTTAAAAAACTTTATAAAGATGGAACTCTGTCTGTAGTATTCAACTCTGTATCCCAACTTTAGAAGAGGTATTGACACAAATTCATCACTTAGAAAGTGCCTGTTGAGTAAACAGAAGCATAAAAAGTATTAACAATTTTTTTTCTCATTACGAGCAGATTAATGTGGGGCTGGAGCGATAGCACAGCGGGTAGGGAGTTTGCCTTGCACGCGGTCGACCCACGTTCAATTCCCAGCATACCATATCGTCCCCTGAGCACCGCCAGGAGTGATTCCTGAGTGCAGAGCCAAGAGTCAGCCCTGAGCATCGCTGGGTGTGACCCAAAAAGAAAAAAAAAAAGCAGATTAATGTAAAGAAACAGAAAATAATGTGAAGAAACTTGAAGACACAAGCTTTAGTTTAAAAAATACCCTGGAGTAATAGACCCTGGATACCATTTCCCCCATGCCCGTGCCCCAGGCATCTCCGGACCCTGAGCTGCCCCACCTCCCCGAGCGCCATCCCACATGCCCATGCGTCACTCTCCAGAGCCACTCCCAGTTTCCTCCCTTTCCCAGGTTTCTGTCTCTTCACCTGGCACCCACCCACATCACGGTAGGGGGCGTGGCCTCTGCAGAAGTGGACATGGCCTCTTTTCGGCCCTTTCCTGGAGCTTGAACTATGAACTCACATCTTCATTTCCATTACCTAATTTTGTGGAGAATACCCTGGCCATCTCAAACACATTAGGCCAATAGACCAGTAGCATATTCCAATTGCATCATGATATGTCATCACAAGAAGCTCTACAAATCCAACATAAAAGAACACATCCTCCGAAGCTTCCCTAGAGATTTCACCTAAGCCACTGAGGAGCACCTGGGAGAAAGAGGGGAATACTGATAGTGAACTGGAAGGTTCCACCACTATACTACTACAAAAAAATGAAGAAACAGTGAAAATCCCCACTATAAGGAGAAGATGATGAAAAGGGTTCGGGCGTCTCAACAAGCATTACCCACAAATATGATCTCTCCGATAAAGAATTCAGAGATGAAATATTGGAGATGTTCAATGAACTCAAAGAAATGGTTCAACAGATATCCAGTAAATTAAAGGAGGACATGAAAGAAACAATGGAACACACAACCAAGAAAATATAGGAAGAAATGAGAGCAGAAATAAAAAAGCTACAAAATGAAGTGTCATGAATAAAGGATTCTGTAGATGAAATTAAAAACTCAGTAGGTGCCCCCAATAGTAGAATGGCTACAGCTGAAGACAGAATCAGTGAGCTTGAAGATGAGCTGCAGGAAGCTTTCAGGCACCAACAAGCAATGAGAAAAGACCTCAAAATAGCTCTTAGGCGAATCAGAGAGGTAGGGGAGGATTCCAAGAGGAACAACATTAGAATCATCAGAGTACCAGAAGCATAGGGAGATAACCCCAATGAAAAAGCCACAGTTAAAAATGTCTTTGCTGAAAAGTTCCCAGAGCTGGAGAATGCAGGTATCCAGATCCAAGGAGCCTGAAGAGTGCCAGCTAAAAGAGACCCTAGTAAAAAGACTCCAAGACATATCATAGAATGATGGATGCCATGGATAGGGACATGATACTGCAAGCAGCAAGGTCAAAGAAGGAAATCACACACAAAGGATCACCCCTTTGATTTACAGCAGACCTATCAGAGGAAAACCTCCAAGCCCCAAAACAATGGTGGGATATAGTGAAAAAATTCAATGAAATGAATGCTTAACCAAGAATACTTTATCGGGCTAAACTCTCACTTAAACTGGAAGGAACGATACACTATTTCATGGATAAACAACAGTTCAGGAACTTCTTAGACTCAAAACCAAACTTAAAAGAAGGACTAAAGGGGCTATTGTAAGATAAGAAAAAAACCCTACAAGCACAACAACCCTACAGAAAGATGGCACAAAACCCATGACAATAATCTCCCTCAACGTCAATGGTCTAAATGCACCAATTACGAGACACAGAGTGGCAAAATGGATTCAGAAACTAAATCCAACATTCTTCTGCCTGCAAGAAACATTTCTGAACAGTCAGAACAAACACAGACTCAAAGTCCAAGGATGGAAAACAATCCTACAAGCTAACAACTCCTCCCAAAAGCTGGGGTGGCCATACTAGTATCTGACAACATAGATTTCAGGTTGAAAAACATTAGAAGGGACAGTGAAGGCCATTTTCTACTAGTCAAGGGATATGTAAAGCAAGAAGAAATCACACTCCTAAACGTGTATGCACCTAATGAGGGACCAGATAAATACTTAAAACAGCTGCTAACAGATTTTAACAAGGACATTGCTAGCAACACAATAGTAGTTGGAGACTTCAACACTGCCCAGTGACCTCTCGATAGATCAAGAAGACTAAAATTCAGCAAGGAAACACTGGTTTTGAGGAAGAGATAGAAGAGAGAGGGCTAATAGATCTATAAAGGGCTTCGCATCACAAAAAGAAAGAATAAACATTTGTTTTTCAATACACACGGGACATTTTCCAAAATAGACCATATGCTGCATCACAAAACATACCTCAATAGAATCAGGATAAGATAATTAGGATAAGATAGAAATTGTATCAACTACCTTTTCAGACAACAATGAACTGAAGATAGAAGTCAACCACGCACAGACTGCTGGTGGGAATGCCGAATGGCTCGGCCCTTTTGGAAAATAGTATGGACACTTCTTAAAAAATTAGAAATTGAGCTCCCATTTGATCCAGCAATACCACTTTTGGGAATATATCCCGGAGATGCAAAAGAGT
This sequence comes from Sorex araneus, assembly GCF_027595985.1. NCBI lineage: Eukaryota > Metazoa > Chordata > Mammalia > Eulipotyphla > Soricidae > Sorex > Sorex araneus. The sequence continues at coordinate 123,333,951 of NC_073305.1, read as the reverse complement.
ATAGTAGAAATGACATCTGCACTTATATGTTCATTGCAGCACTGTTTACAATAGCCAGAATATGGAAAAAACCCGAGTGCCTAAGAACAGATGATTAGTTAAAGAAACTTTGGTACATCTATACAATGGAATACTATGCAGCTGTTAGAAAAGATGAAGCCATGAAATTTGCATATAGGTGGAGCAACATGGAAAGTATCATGTTAAGTGAAATGAGTCAGAAAGAGAGGGACAGACATAGAAAGATTGCACTCATTTGTGGAACATAAAGTAACAGAATAGGAGACTAAGACCCAAGAACAGCAGAGATAAGTACCAGGAGGATTATTCCACAGCTTAGAAGTTGGCCTCACGTGCTGGGGGAAAAGGCAACTCAGATATAGAAGGGGCCACCAAGTAAAGGGTGCTAGGAGGGCCCGCTCAGGATAGGAGATGCGGGCTGAAAGTTGACTATAGACCAAACATGATGGCCACTTAATACCTCTACTGCAAACCACAACACTCAAAAAGGAGAGAGAAATCAAAAGGGAATGCCCCGCTACCGAGGCAGGGTGCGGTGTGTGTGTGGAGGATAGGGTGGGGGTGGTGGGAGGGATGCTGGGACCATTGGTGGTGGAAAATGGGCACTGGTGGAGGGATGGGTACTCGATCATTGTATGACTGAAAAGCAAGCACGAAAGTTTGTAAGTCTGTAATGGTACTCCATGGTGATTCACTAATAAAAATCAAAATAATAATAATAATAATAATAAAAGTCAAAAATACCCTTGTATTGTGGATTATAAATGTAAGGAGATAAATAACCACCTGTGTTGGAAATGCCTACGAACATTTAAACTCTTTTTTTTTAATATAAAAACTTGACTTACCTAAGTCTCAAAAAACTCTTTCTGTGAAAAACATTAGTTATTAATCTTACTGATATGATTCTGAAATGTTTATTTCCTCGATAACTTATGGTGGTAGTGTAGATGCAGGAGGATGGGTCTGATAAATAATTTAAATGAATAAACATTCAATTTGCTGGTGCTTTATGGTTTTTAGACAAATTTCTATTTTTGCATAATTCATACTCTCACTATGTTTCACACTTCCCAGGAAGTTTTAATGACTCTATCACACATAAAATTCTTATACCTTTGAAGACTGATTGCTCTGACTGATGAAGGAATAAAAACATACTGAGAATATAAGAGAAGAATCTGTTGTACACCAGAGCTTAAAATGGTTTGTAAAATCCAAACTTTCCTTTGGAAAAGTTTGGACCTTATAGTTACTAACAAACTGAGATGTTGCCTCCATTTTTGAACATACATTATAATGAGATAAGGAAGCAAGTTTAATCATTAATAGGTAGATAACCATGGCAACATCATAGTTGTACTTTTATAGCTAGCATCAGTTTTTTTAAAAAATCTGAGCTAAGAATAGCATAACAGTTTGAAAGTTTTACTTGAAATATGATTTCTAAGACTGGAGGTTGGTAGATGAGGAGGTTTAAATGCCACATTATAACTGTTCAGGCCTAAATTTGCATTTCTTAATAGATAATAGGAATGAGTCATTGTCCTATCAGTGATAGCTACATCACACCCTAATATATTTTTTTTATCACATCAGGTAACACTTTGAAGGGAAGTGTAAGAGTTTGCAGCGATAGCACATTGGACAGGACATTTATCTTGTGTGCGGCCAACCAGGGTTCGATTCCTCCATCCCTCTCAGAGAGCCTGGCAAGCTACTGAGAGTATCCCGGCCGCACGGCAGAGCCTGGCAAGATATCTATGATGTATTCAATATGCCAAAAGCAGTAACAACAAGTCTCAAAATGGAAACGTTACTGGTGCTCACTCAAGCAAATCGATGAACAATGGGATGACAGTGCTATGGTGATTTATGGAAATAACCATTCAGGAAGTAAAAGAAAAATGAAAGAATATGACAAATTAAGAGATAATAAAGTGTTTTTGAATATGTATCATACTATCTGCATTAAAACTAGTTCTTGACAGTGAATATAAGAAATTTCGACTGTCATTATTCCAGCTGAGATGGTCACACTAGGTGGCTTCTTGCTCTGTTTTCCAGATGGAGAGGCTCTCACAATGGAAAGATAGTAAAGTTGAATGAGTAGATGTGTAGTCCCAGAATCAGTACATGGAGCAAAACCTGCCTGTTGTCCTCACTTCACTGTAACATGAACAGGAAGTGTGATGTTACTGTTTATGAAATGTAAGCATTCTTTGTTTCAGAGACTCTCCTGTTCCATATAGAGAACTTTGAAAGTCTTAGGAGTTCTAGCTCTTGTTATTGACTCAGTATCAGAAAGTGATGTTGGCATATGCCTAAGAATGTGTGGCTTTCCTTTGTCTAAATTAATCCTAGTAATGACAATGGAGATCTGTCTGTCTCTTCACCTGTGTTTTGGAGGTACTTGTCCCCCACCATAAAAGACACACCACATGCCCAGCTTTCCATGTATGACAGAACTGAGCTGGTTGAATTGGCTTGACAAAACCAATACATGCTGACAAATAGAGAATTTTAAGCTGCTACTTAAGAGGTATTAGCATTGTCATTTTGCTTGGAAATACAATGCTTTAATTTTTTTCTTACAACTGTTTTGATTTTTGTTTGTCTGCTTCTGGTTTTGTTTTTTTGTCACACTGTACTCAGGGTTTACTCCTGCCTCAGTGACAGGGATCACTCCTGGCAGTGCTTGGAAAATCCAGTGATGCTGGAGAGGGGAAGAACCCAGGTCAAGTACCTTACCCTATGTACTATCTTTCCAGCCTCTAATTTAACTTTCTTTAATACTATTCCTTGTAGTTAAGTGGGAAAGCACCATCAGCTTCTAACTTAAAGTGAAAAATGTTTGACCTCTGGAGGAATATCCATTCCCATGTATGACATTTTCATTTGTGTATTTCTTTATTCAGGGGGCTCCCCAGTGATTCCAGATAAGATCCCCAGAGAGATTCATTAGTGGTGAGTGTTCACACCACACAAAAGCGACCCCTGGAGCTATACCTGATGGTGCTGCCGTGGGGAGAGAGCGTGACAGGTGCATACAATGTCCTGGAATAAACTCAGGACTTGTGTATGTTATCATGAGCCCTACCCCTTTGAGCTATGTCCCTGGCCCTGTGATCCTTTAAATTTGTGTGAAATCTTTCTTCAAGTAATGTGAATTGGGAAGGAAAGTCAGAATCATTTAGTATTGGATTGTCTATCTTGGCCTCAAATTTCAAAAGAAAATAGAATCAGCTTTCTCCTAAAACAGTAGAAGTATTGCTGAGTTTTTTTTTTTTGTAAGAAAAGTGACCCACAGACAGTCACATTAAAGTGATATCCTTCTACCTAAAAGCCATCACCCATCTGGCTTTTGAATTTATAGTTATCCTCTGCCTGACTGCCCACTAGGAAGGATTTGCAACTTTAGTTCCAGGCACCAAACAGCGCCACATCATGCTTGATGCAGAACTGGGAGGGACAGATGATCTTTAATCAAAATTACTCTGAGGTAGAGATGGATTTGCAAAAGCAGAAAGAAATAGCAGTAAGGGCACGCTGCCTTTCATCTTTTAATCATTTGAATCATACAATTTTTAAATTTCACTTCTTAGTGCTATGGCAAAGTCAAAACATGCATACAATTTATTTGTTAAAAATATATTTATTTTCCTAGAAATTATATTTCAATAAATGAATATATGAATAATTATAAAACAGATAGATATAAAATAGATAAATATAAAATAGATAAATATAAAATAGATAAATATATTTATCTTCCTAGAAAGTTATATATTTATTTCCTACAAAGTCATATATTTTCCTGGAAAGTATTTTTGAAAAGATCCTAAGAATTTTTTCATAGCTAACTAAAACAGGAGCAAAAGTGTTTATAGAGAACTTAGCAATAATGGTATGCTACTTAATTTTATTCTTTGTTTGTTTGTTTGTTTGTTTTTTAAATTTATTTTATTCTTTAATTAGTGAATCACCATGAGGGTACAGATACAGATTCCCACATTTTTTAGCTTGTTTTTCCCTCATAAAATGTTTGCAAACACATCCCTCCACCAGTGCCCATTCTCTGCCACCAATAAACCCAGTATCCCTCCCACCCCCAATCCCATCTCCCCCCCACCCCACCCTGCCTCTGTGGCAGGGTATTCCCTTTTGTTCTCTCTCTCCAATTGGGTGTTGTGGTTTGCGATAGGGGTATTGAGTGGCCATTGTGTTCAGTCTCTAGTCTACTTTTAGCACGAATCTCCCTTCCCAGGCGAGATCTCCAACCACATTTTACTTGGTGTTCCCTTTTCTATCTGAGCTGCCTTTTTTCCCAGCATGTGAGGCCAGTTTCCAAGCCTCACATGCTGGTTGACTCCACATGGAGTCAACCTCCCGGTACTTATTTCTACTATTCTTGGGTGTTAATCTCCTACTCTGTTATTTTATATTCCACAGATGAGTGCTATCTTTCTATGTCTGTCTCTCTCTTTCTGACTCATTTCACTTAGCATGATACTTTCCATGTTGATCCACTTATATGCATAGTTCATGACTTCATTTTTTCTAACAGCTGCATAGTATTCCATTGTGTAGATGTACCAGAGTTTCTTTAACCAGTCATCTGTTCTCGGGCACTCGGGTTTTTTCCATATTCTGGCTATTGTAAACAGTGCTGCAATGAACATATAAGTGCAGATGTCATTTTGACTTTATTTTTTGCTTCTTCGAGGTATATTCCCAGTAGTGGTATTGCTGGGTCAAATGGGAGCTCAATTTCTAATTTTTTGAGAGGTGTCCATATTGTTTTTCAGAAGGGCTGAACCAGTCGGCATTCCCACCAGCAGTGTAGAAGGGTCCGTTTCTCCCCACATCCTCTCCAACAGCGGTTGCTTTTGTTCTTGTGGATGTGTGCTAGTCTCTGTGGTGTGAGGTGGTATCTCATGGTTGTTTTTAAGTTTATTCTTAAAGGGAAAGAGCAGATAATGAATTGTGAGCATGCCTGAATGCACATGCAACTTGATTACACTCACGTAAATAGCGATTCACTGCTGAAATTATTGAGAATTAATTCCAAATTATCACTTTTTTAAAAATAACAAATCACTGTCTCCCTCACCTAATGACATAAAACACTAACCATTTTATCATCTCTATACTTTCTCTTGCTTTTACTCCTCTCTGTTTGGGGTCTCAGCTGGGAAACTCAAATGACAGAATCAGGAACCAAATATTTGATGCCTCACCCACAATGGTTCAGAGGTTGGTCTTCTTCCCCTGAGCCCCTAACTATGGTGTCTCTCTCATTGCCACAGGGAATCGAACACCTTACCTGTATACTACATGGGGGCTCAAACAAACCAGGTGAAAGTGACTTGGGTTATTATGATTTTTCCTCTAGTCTTGTGTTCATTCCCACACATACTCTTTGCTAAAGAAGTCACAGCCTGGGTGAGTGGTCAGGGACCCTACCTCTTGATGGATGCATAGGCAAATAATTTATAGTCATGGTTTTAAATGGCTACAGGAGATGCCGACAAGATCTAAAATCATTTATAAAGGTTATTAAGTATTTTGAAGACCAAAAGTTTTTGTGTATTAACTTGACTCCTTTGCCCACCGTTGCACCCCCATTAGATCTCTGCTGGCCCGGACTCCCACATTGTAGGTTTCTGAGAATATCGATTCCATTTTTTTCCTTGTGATTTTCTTTCTGCTTGGGAGGCTGTGCAAATATCTACAAAGCAACTTTAAATAGTATTTTCTCTGTGTTTAACTGGTCTCTGTACAAAGATTAGTGAAATTCATGCCTAGAGAGTTGAGTAAAGTGTGGTTAGAATGTCACAAATCTCCTGGAAGAAAGGGAAAGACCACATTGATCTAACTAGGGGAAATCTCAGTATGTGGTATCTTCCCCTCTGACATTCACTTTAGCTGTAGAGCGAATTTTCCCTCATGTTTCCTTCCCTGAGCTTTGGCTTCCCCCGTATGGAGAGTAATATAGACTGATAAGTGGCATCCAGCTGCTTCTGCCTTCAAGGCATTAACTTGATGTACTTTTTGATTTATCTCTCCCTGTGTCTTCCTTTGATTGTAAACCTACCAGTTTCTGTCTAGTCTCCTAGAAATATTCCCTGTGTCTGATCTCTGGTACAACATTCAAAGATTTCAGATCTCACTTTTTCTGACTGAGCTAGTACTTACAACCCTCCAGGTACATATACTGAGTCGACCAATTCCTGATCACGGTTTCCTGTAATAAATCCTAACTTTGCCCTGCCCAATACAAGCAGAGGCTCACTCCCACACCCCCTCTCCTGTCCAGTGCAACAGAAAAGAATAATATGTAATCTATAGGGACAATCTTCCCGCCTTCAGTCTCTGTTAAATAGGCTAAAGACATAGAAGGATGATTTTCTGACAAAACTCAGTCATCAGATGTAGTCAGTGCTTTCAAGTTTTAGTCCTGCTCCAGGAGGATTGCTCCGTGGCTCTATTCCTCACATGCTGGGGGACAAGGAAGCTCAGATAGAGAAGGGACCACCAAGTAAAGGATGCTCGGAGGGCCCGCTTGGGATGGGAGATGTGTGCTGAAAGTAGACTATAGACCGAACATGATGGCCACTTAATACCTGTATTGCAAACCACAACACCCAAAAGGAAAGAGAGAGAGAGAGAGTAAAAGGGAATACCCTGCCACAGAGGCGGGGAGTGGGGCTATGGGGGAAAAGGATACTGGGAACATTGGTGCTGGAGAATGGGCACTGGTGGAGGAATGGGTACTTGATCATTGTATGACTGAAACATAAGCACGAAAGTTTATAAGTCTATAACTGTACCACACAGTGATTCATTAAAAAAGAAAAGTTTTATTCCTGCTATACAATAAGTCACATAGTCCCCTGAGAAATATTACTACTGCAGAAAAATACCTTTTCTTAGTCTTCGGTGTGCTTGTGAAGTATTGGGGTGTTGGTTATTGCTACAAAAAGTGATTTAAATCAGTTATCATTGTTATTTCAATTGTATAACTTTTTTAGAGAATATGGAAAGTGAAGGAAATGGAAATGCAAAAGTCATGGCACTCTGGAAAATTTAATTTAATACATTCATTAATATAGTAAATGGCTTGTTGAGTGAAATCTTTATAAAATTCAATACAAAATTCAGAAGTCTGTTTAAATCTTGTAAAATAATGGTAAAACTATAGAAGGTAGTAAAACACTGAGAACAAATTATCTCTAGAATCTCAGTGGTGTGCAATAATACTTATTTTTTTTGCCTTTTTGGAGTCACACCTGGCGATGCACAGGGGTTACTCCTGGATCATGCACTCAGGAATTACTCCTGGCGGTGCTCCGGGGACCATATGGGATGCTGGGATTCAAACCTGAGTCGGCCGCTTGCAAGGCAAACGCCCTACCTGCTGTGCTATTGCTCCAGCCCCTAATACTTATTTTTGTTTCACATTGATTGTCAACTGTGGTTTACCACTCTTTGATTCACAAAATTTCTTCATTTTGGTTTCAGGTTGTAGACACAACTCTGATTTGGGACATTGTCATAGGTTGAATTATCTGTGTCTTCAATTCATAAATTGAATTCCTAACCCCTGAAAGGTGACTTTATTTGGGGATAGAATTATCACAGGTGTCATGGGGTAAGATGATACCATTAGAGTATTATTGTATCTTTATTACCAAGGAAAACTTGAATGTGGACAATCGTGTTAAAGAGAGGTTGCTGTGATGAGACCCAACAAGATCCACGCTAGTGAGATAAGTTGAGCCCTAGGGCAACAGAGGAGATGGTGGGGCCTGAACTAAAACACTTAATAGAATTTCCCACAAAATTTTGGAATTTTAGTAAACAAAACCCTGACAGCAGAGTCCTATAATAAACACAGGCTTCGTCTCAAATGTTTGACAGTCAGATATATTGAATTTATTTAAAATTACATCATTTTGAGCAGCTTTAATTCCAGATAATTAGCCCCTTCATGTTCTTAGTTATGAGAGGAGAGACATACCTTCTATGAAGGACGTGGAGCAGGAATAATGCACACTTTGGTCTCTACTATCATTTAAGATATTTGAGATTAAAAAAAGCAAGAAATATATGGAGGGAGACAAGAATAGAACCAGTGAATATAACTAATAAGGTATTAGATTTGGTCTTAGACTAAGAGTTTTCCCCTCTGAGTTTTTTTTATCTATGCTCTCTTCGGTATCTCTGTAGACAACTGTTGGCAACAGTTCTATCTTCATTAGAACATAACCCCTATGTTCAGTAGGGGAGAAAAATTATACAAATGTCAATATAAATGACAATAAAATGACAGTGTTTCTGGCCCCCATTGCTATTATTAATGTGGGGTCCATCTGGTGAGCAACCACTTTGTAAAGTCCTTGGAATTTCCATCTTCTGCCTATGGCTGTGTCCTCTGTCCTTTCCTATTAATCACTTTTATGCATGAAAACTGAGCACAGCTGAAGTGAACAGAGGACAATTCAGAAGCAAGTGATATCATTTACGCATCAACACCATCATATCATAGCACATACTCATTTGGTATGTGCATCCCACATGCTGTCCATAGTGTCCTATGTGAGTGACTTATTAAATCCTTACAACTCTATGAGGGAGGTGCTAGGTTCTTAATCTCATTTCCTCATTGATAAAAAGACCAAGGTAGGAATATTAATTAACCTGCTAGTTAGTTTAGTAGTTTAGTCCAGCATCCAATTTAAGCAAATTTAATCGGATCATATCCTAGAGTCTGTGCTTATTTTGATGGGGGCAGAGAAGTGTGGTTAGGAAAAGCAGCCAAAAAATATTTAGGGAGCCAAGGAGCCATTCACAATGCCCAACTGTGCTAGACTGCTTCAATGTCTGGGCTCTATGATGTGCTTCTGCACATGCAGAGGGACGCTAGGTGCCTCTAGGACCACGTGGGTGGTACTCAGAGACTCAGTAGTGCTGCCTGTAGAACCCAGGAACTTGATCATGCAAAGGCAGGCACGCTAGAGCCCTTTGAGCTGATTTCTAGGCATTGTGTCTATAGTCTGTACTTTAAATCCTGATGTTCTGTCTCCTCTATTATGATCCAGGAAGGAAGTTGATAGAGCAAGGGCTCTTGTAGGTAATTTCACTTCTGCAGTCTCTTCATCTCCATATTAGATGTGACTCTAGAGGTTTGGTAGGGTGTAAAAAACTAAAAAACGCCGAGGAGGGGCGAGTGCACTCGCGGGCTCTCCGGGCGGCTCTGTCTCACCACCCGCGTTCGGTGCTCTGGAACCGCAGTGTGTGTACTGGATCGGGACGGCCGGTGGTCAAGGACAGGCGAAGGAAGAACGAGGACCAAGCTGGTTGCTGATTAGTTACCGTTTATTCAATCTTCAAGCTTTCTCATCTCCTGCACTCCCAGCTCCAGCCTCTCTCTGGATCTACTGCTCAACTCTGCTTCCCTCTGGCTTCTCTCTCTCCTCCTACTTGTCTCTCCCACCTTGCCCTCTAGGCTACAACCAGCCAAGTAGCCAAATCAACATAAGAAAGCCCTTCCTGAGGGCAGGGCTCTCCAAAGCCCTTCCTCACTCTTAAGGTTTTTTTCTTTTCCTTAGTCCAGGAACTTATTAACATCTCAATACTAGTTATTTTTGTATGGACATAGCAAGGGATACATTGAGGCTTGCAAGGCAGCTCTCCTGTCAACATCTTGCCACAGGCTCAGACCACAGCACTCAGGCCAGATTAATCATTCCTCACCCTAGCAGGGTCCAAATCTAGTATCACTGTTTGGATCATGACAGCATTTGTCCATGATCAAGCTCTTAACTTATAGTTAAGCATTAGGCACTTTGACCAGGCCCATCTCGATGCCAGGGTAGCACACAACTCACCGCTTGCCCTGGGTCCTTCTTGTCCCACGTCGGGACCGTGCTTTGGGGGTGCTAGGAAGTAAGGGCAGCTGAGGCATAGGTCAAGAGAACAGATGCCCTGGAGGAAAATATCATGTAGAGTCAAATGACTCCCAGGTTACAAAAGCATAACATTTGTTAAGTCTTCCTGTGTCCATACAAAATGGACTTGCTCTGAATAAACTATGCAAAGGACTCAAGGAGAAGAGAAAAACATTATTTACAAGTCAACAGAACACCAAGAAAGAAGCTACAAATAAACAAAGAGGAATAGGAGCACTGTAATGGGAGTAACCCAATAAACCTAAACTACTGAGGCTATGTTATCCTATAGTAGGGATCCACCTTAGGCCTTTTTTTTTTTTGTTTTTTTCCTTTTGAGTGGTTGGCCACACTTGGCTCTGCTCAAGGCTTAAATGCTCAAATCACTCCTAGGAATGCTTAGAGGAAACTTTAACACATAGACGGTGGCATATGTGTTAAAGTTTCTTTGTATATACTATGCTTTCTGATAAAATTATTTTTTGACACATTTAAATAAAAACAGCATGATGTTTACTACGAAGGTCCACTTACAACAACTATATCTTGAATTCTTCAAGTTCTAGGGAATGTCTTGGGGATTGGTTCTGCCAAAGAGCCATTTCTGTTGTCCTTTTAGCAGACTGGAATGCTCTAAGCAAGACATTTCCTTATCTTGTGTTTCTGAGTCAATCTAATTTCAAAAGCAGCATGAACTGACGTTCTAATCAACCCCCCCGGACTTATAACAAATTTACAAATGATCTATTCCAAAGAAAACAGGTTTCTTCCATATTTTTATAACAAACACATTGCTATGACTTATCAAAAGAGATCTATGATCTATCTCTATCTATCTATATATCTGAACCACAGAACTAATAAGGCTGAAAGCATGCGATCCAAACCACAATAACAAACTTAAAAATGTGTCAGTCAAAAGCTGGGGGTGAGGTGGGTGGGAGGGCAACTGGGAATATTGGGAGAAGGAAATTGAAACAGATGGGATTGGTGTTGGAACACTTTATACTTGAAATTTAATCATGTATGCTTTGTAAGTCACTGTGCCTTGATCACTGTATAACTGTATCACTATCATCCCATTGCTCGTGGATTTGCTCGAGCGGGCACCAGTAATGTCTCCATTGTGAGATTTTTTAAATTTTTTTTTTTTGCTTTTTTGGGTCACACCTGGCGATGCACAGGGCTTACTCCTGGCTCTGCAGTCAGGAATCACCCCTAGCGGTACTCAGGGGACCATATGGGATGCTGGGAATCGAACCCGGGTCGGCCGCGTACAAGGCAAATGCCCTACCCACTGTGCTATTGCTCCAGCCCCTCCATTGTGAGATTTTTTACTGTTTTTGGCATATCAAATATGTCACGGGTAGCTTGCCAGGCTCTGCTGTGTAGGCAAGATACAAGATACTCTCGTATCTTGCGGGGCTCTCCGAGAGGGGTGGAGGAATTGAACCCAGGTTATTGTAAGAAAATTTATTGTAAGGAATGAAAAAGTAAACATTTAAGTTGTCTTACAGTAAATTATAATCTAGCAGGTAGTTGCAGATCATTGATATTTCAGTCTCCCGTAATTTTGAAAGTCCAGTGTTTTTGAGTTCTTGGGAGAGAGTTGAAAGGGCCAAGAGCACACACCTGGCATGCACAGATCACTTGATTCAATCCCTCTCACTCAAGACTTTTCAGACACTGCTGGGAGGCCTCAACAACAACGAAAAATAGCAAAGAACAGAATGTGGAGTTCAGTGTTTCAGTAAGCGCTCCAGATTTTATCTTTAGTTCCCTGACAAGCTGTACTCTTGTATGCTTGTTTAAGGTCTTTTTTGTTAACTTGTATGAAATAGAATATTAGAACAATTTTGTGAATAGCAAAATATTTTTAAATGATTATAATTAGATATCTTATTCTAATACATTTGAAAAGAAATGTGTTCAGTTTTGTGGCATACAATTTTCTAGGATACCAAGAATTGAAAAAAACTGTATCTGACCTTCAAGAATTCCACATACTTTTAGAATATCCTTGTGATTATCCACATACGTGTTAAAAATGTTCAGCAGTTTTCTTTGTATAATAGTGCGTCCCATTAACCATAAAAAATTGGCTTAATCCATATATATTCTTGTTAACATTGTTAATATTAAACATATCTTCTTCGTGACAGTGCTTTCCTATTTTAATTTCCCAATAGACTTAATCCATACGTATTTTTCATTTCTCAAGAGGAGAGAACAGGGGCCGGAGTGATAGCACAGCGGGTAGGGCGTTTGCCTTGCATGCGGCCGACCTGGGTTCGATCCTCGGCATCCCATATGGTCCCCCAAGCACCGCCAGGAGTAATTCCTGAGTGCAAAGCCAGGAGTAACCCCTGAGCATCGCTGGGTGTGACCCAAAAAGCAAAAAAAAAAAAAAAAAAGAGGAGAGAACAATTTTTACGGGGTGCCTTAAGTCTTTTAAGACTTCCTGTGTATTATTTTTCTTACAGTCACTTAAGAATTTATTCTTTTCTTAGAATTTTTATTTCTGGGGAGTTTTGTCATGAGCATTAAAAGATTTAAAACACCACATAGATTATTATGAAATAATGCTTGTTACCATTTTAACCCAAGAAATAAAGTCTTTCAAAATGTAAAAACTAGCATAAATGCAATTTTTTGAAACCAAGACTAGACTTACATAAGTAATTAAATACCTGATGATAAAACTGACATGAAATATTTGAAGCTACTTAATAATATATATTAATGTTTTCTGGAAGAACTTTTAAGATGATTTATAGTCTATCTTTGTGATTCTAAAACCCCAGACTCCCATACACACTGTGCTTTTAAATTTGGGACCACAATCTCTTGTTAATTAATTAATATTTAATTGTTTTTTTAAAAAAATTGTTTTTGAATGGAAAGAAGTCTTTATTAAGTAATATTTAATATTCTAGAAATGGAACTCTATAATTCTCTTTACAGCAAATATATATCAGTACTTAGGCCATCTTATGTTAAAGACCCTTTATTATAAAATATATGGTCTTAAACTTTACTCAAATTGAATTTATAATCTTCATAACCAAAAAATGTAGTAAAATAAGAAAATGATAACCTATATAGATAGTTTGTGCTTTTTAGAAACAGTACATGCACCTGTTATATGTCAATTCCTTGGCTCATTAGTTGCAATGTACGATGAAACAAAATACATGCTGCGGGAACATTTGTTCTTATCTACAAGACAGCAGCAATAATTAATTGTTAATCAAATTGTTAAACAATAATGTCAGTGCACTAGAACTATAAAGTAAAATGAATATTGAGAGCAATCAACAATATAAACCATTGATCTTATATACAAATAGTAAAATTAGCAGTGTACTAAAACATAATAAATGAATAACAATAGTTAACTACAATTGATTCCTATTAAACATTACTTGACTTCAATTAGAATCAGGAAAGAATAAAATAACTTCTTGATAAAATTAATATTAGATAATTTAATATTAAATGTGTCTGAGATGGCCCACCAGTCTTTTGTACAACCTGTGCACATGAATGATTAATCAAATAATTGAATAGTAATATGTATAATTATGATAAAAATAACAAATGTTTAATAAAATAATAAATATGACATTTATTCTGCATATGGACAAATAATTTGAAATACAGTACTATAGTAGTAAAAATAATTGTTGATAGTGATAGTTTAATTATTAATACATTTAACATTTAACAGCTGATAAGAATGTGACCACTTTTGTTACTTTATAAGACTCATAAGGCTGAATTAATAATTTTTTTCAACATAATAAAATATTTTAGGGAGATGCTGGCTAATCAAGGAGCCATTAGTATTAGAACTAAAAATTATCCCTAATAACTGAATGATATTTATAGCTGTGGGCTGGAGTGATAGCACAACGGGTAGGGCATTTGCCTTGTAGGCTGCCGACCGGGTTTGATTCCTCTGCCTCTCTGAGAACCCAGCAAGCTACCAAGAGTATCTTGCCTGCATAGCAGAGCCTAGCAGGCTACCTGTGGCATATTCGATATGCCAAAAACAGTAACAACAAATCTCAAATGGAGAGAGACATTACTGGTGCCCGCTCGAGCAAATCGATGAGCAACGGGATGACAGTGATACAGTGACAATGATGCAGTGATTTATAGCAGCCTATATTATAATCTGACCAAGATTCAGTCATCAGAATCTAATGATGTTGTGGAGGAAAACTCATTTAGTTCATCCTTCACCTTTATTTACTTTGAATACACTTTACTGCTTTAATGCGTTAAGATTCTATAATGTTATGTAATTATTATTAATATTTACTTCACTTTTAATTATGGAAACTTAATGAACTCCTTGGAATGGTTTAGTGAAAAACTGGATATAGTTTTATTACTTTCATAAATTTATGTTACTCTTTTATAATGGCTAATTAATCTTATTTTGGCAGTTCAATTACAAAGCAATATTATTACCAAATAATACTCTAGTCTTTGTCCTTCTTTAGGCTTTTTCAAATTAAGTTATTGTCTTAATTTGAAATTTTAATATGTCAAAATTTAAAAATTGGCATGAATTTTGTTTATTGAGCATTTAATAATTATATTAAAATGTTCTAAACACTCTGTATTTTTCCAAGGCCAGGTAACCAGTGCGTTGGTCTAAATTTCAGCATCCCAACTGATTACAACTTGTTTTTTCTCCCTTACCCATTTGTCAGTATTTATCCATATTCCAATATCAGTGAAGGGTTGGGCATAAACAGTCACCTTGATATGGCCTACAAGAAAAGTGCTATATAGAGGCCAGAACAGTAGTATAATGGGTAGGGCATTTGCCTTGAGTGCTGCCAACTAAGGTTTGATCCAGGCATCCATATGATCTCCTGAGCATTGCCAGGAGTAATTCCTGAGTGCAGAACCAGTAGTAATCCCTGAACATTGCCAGGTGTGACCCTGAAGAGTAACCTCTGAATGATAGTTCTACCTGGTGACTTGGGACAATTACTTACTACTGTATCATATCACTGTATCACTGCCATCCCATTGCTCATCAATTTGCCGGAGTGGGCACCAGTTACGTCTCATTCATCCCTATAGCGTTCAGAGTCAGGAGAATGAGGCCCATTATTGTTACTGTTTTTGGCATATCAAATACGCCACGGGTAGGTTGCCAGGCTCTGCCGTGCAAGAGACAATTACTTAGCCTACCTAATTTCTTCTTTGATATAATATTGTTAATTTTATGCTTAAGGATTAAACTAGATGATGTGGATAAAGTCATTTATTTAGCACGCACCAGGCACATAGATCACAAGCAAATATTTATTGGTTTAATTATTTTGAGAAGCTAAATAAATTATTGCCAGAATATTTAACTGTGGTAGTTGTGGTGGACAAAATTGTGTTTTCCTCCTTTCATCAAGAGGTCCACAACTGAATTCCAGAACATTTGAATGTACCTTACACAACCACAGAAATTTCTCAGGTATAATACCTTGAGAATACCTTGAGATAGAGAAGTATTCATACTGTCCAAGAGGACCCAGTTTAAGTACTTGATCATAGAGAGACAGAAGTGACTGTTGAGGAAGATTCAGAGTAATATTACTGATTTTTGAAGAAGGAAGAAAACAGCCACAAGCCCAGAAATGTGGTTAGCCTCTGAAAGTAGAAAGAAAGTGAGGAGATATATTCTGCTTCAGAGCCCCTCAAAAGTAATGCAGCCCTACTTATACTTTTTTAGCCCAGTGAGACCATTTTGGATTCTTACGTACATGAGTATGGTGTCCAGCTGAGTACGGGGAGTAATCCAGAGGGTCAGAATAACTCAGGAGGACACCTCATGACTGACTAGCTATTCGATGCCCAAGAGATGAACTCAGATTGACATCTGATAGTGTATTCAATTTCAATTCATACAGAAGGACAAGTCCCAGTGCAAACGGTTTTCAGTATTGAGTTTTGAACACCTCAACCTGTTTAAAAGCTGATAGGTTTACCATGCAGGAGATACCATTGTATGAGAAAAAAGGCATTCTGGACTCTAAGAAGTCTCAGATTTCAGAGATAGTAGGACTGTGAGCTCAGTGATGCTTTCTAGAATTATCTTAGTTCTTTGGTAAACAGGAAACTAAAATTAAAACCAAGGAAGTAATTGTTGGTTTGGTTGCAAGTCCATCTAATTCTAAACAAGACAGGAGAGACAGACTTCTCTCCCAAAGTTTCAAGGCTTCCTTGGAACCGGGTGCAGAGTATTTGTTCAGTGAATGGCAGAGCCCTGGTGTAGCTTATTGTACAGTTGAACTGGCGGAGCCTGATTGACAAAATGGAGTCCAGTGGAAGGGGGCAGAGCATCAAAAGAAGAAAAATGTGAGAGGCATATTGTGGGTGAAAGGACATGGCTTTGCACTAAGCACAGACCTCCACAAGGTCTCCTGTAAATAACAAAAGGGAACTTTGATGGGGTAGGAGAATCACTGAGGAGATTGAAATTATGTAACCTGTAAAGCAGTTCACAAATGCTCTACATGCATATTTATATGTAATTTAGCATAATCCATATTGAATGTAATTATGATAATTATAAAAATCAATTAGACATTCTTCCTTCTGAGACATCATTAGTCCAGCATGAAGCCGTGGAGTGGCAGATTAAAGCCAGAAAGGAAACAGAATGGACCCAAACAGAAGCCCAAGCACTACTTTATAAAAAGTACCCTGGCTGTGTTATATTGCTTTATCGAAATAGGTTACTCACAGAATTCTCTTGTCAGTTTTTCTAGAAGTATTCCCCAGACAAGGAAATTATGAATGAATAAATAAATGAGTGTGGTAATGATTAAAAAAGATACATTAACAAATTATTGAGGTCAGTGGACATGAGCCTATTTACCTTGTGGGACTTTTCGAACAGATCCCAAGAAGCAGCAGCTCTTTATCACCATTCACAGAACTGTTGCATCCCACTTTGAGTTGGGTTAAGAGTAGATAGTGTTGCATGCATAGAGGCTGAATAAAGAAACAATGGGGCTCACAGGAAAGTGCCCTGCTTGGTTGTAAAGAAAATCTATGTTCATTGCAGCCCTGCTCACACCAGCCAGGATCTGGAAGCTACCCAAGTGCCCAAGAATAGATGTAAATGCAAAGAAAGTATGGCAATTATACACAATGGAATACTACTGGGAAGTTAAAAAAAATCATGGCATTTGCTGCTATGTGGATCCATCTGGAGAGTATAGTGTTGAATAAAGTGAGTCAGAGAGAGAGGGAGGGATGCAGGATGATCTCTCTCATATGCATAGTAGGGAGAAGACAAATGCCCAAAGGCCGCTGTAATGAACACGAGAATTAATCTTTAGTAGCAAGCATGCCATGGGGTTGGGGTGGTGGTGGATAGGACAGGCAGGAGAACAGGAGACAATGTTGTCTCTCAAGGAGGAGAGGGTGCTCAGAGGTGGTAAAGTGTTATGCATACTACCTTTTCATAACAGTACTTACTTTTAACCACACAGCCTGAATGGGGGTTGGGGGGAGGTGCCCACCATAGAGGCAGGCAGGGGGTGGGAGGAAAACTGGAAATGCTGATGAAGGATTTTGTGTTGGAAGAATGTATGCATGGAACTCAGTCAAGAATTACTTTGTACAGTATTTGTAAATTATAGCGCTTTAATTAAAAAGAAAGCATCATTGAAGTTCTGGTGTCAACTTTACGATCTGAATGGGGCACATTCAGAAGAACCCTTTAGCACTAATGGCCTCGGATGAACCATTCTAAGCTTTTCTACAGATGACTCACTGCATATGGGTACTCTGAGAAAACGGAAAACATCTACTGGACTATTCTCTAGAACAGTTTTGCTAGTAAGCTTTTGTCCATGTTTCTCTGTAATATTCCCTACCCTAAACGTTTCCCAACTTTATTCTCCCAGGGATAAATTTGAAAAAAGCAATTGAATGAGCAATCTTTTTTGCTATTTGCCTGACACCTATATTTCCTCATGGAAGTCAGGTGCTGAGTACCTTATTTCTCCAGTATAGTGCCACCAGCTGGGGCTGGCAGAAAGTTGCAAGCCCTGCAGTGAGAGCATGTGGAATCTGAACTGATCCCCAGAGGAGTCTTTTGGCACCTAATATAATGTCCTGTGAGATCCAGACTCACATTTAAACAGCTCAGACAGTCCTATTTTTATTCTTACGCTATTCCCCAGTGAAAATTGCAAAACAAAGTCATTGTTACTGGGAACTAGTGATATACATCGAGTAAATGAGCTCAGAGGCAAAAAACAAAAATTAACCTCAAATTCAGACCAAAAGCACTACAAAAGGCATTCATTATATTGGAGCTATTTTGAGATGTTCTATAGAGCAAGATTTTTATTTTGTTGTGGATCAGTCTGCGTTATGGGATATATAAACATAGATGCCACTTGTCAGAGATATTTGGAAAGAAAGTTGATTTATTTGAATAGTTGACGTGGTTCCTCATGCAAATTTGCAGAGTCAGTAGCATTGCAGCATTCCTAGACACCTGTTCTCCAACCAATCCTGGGAAATTTCTTTTCCAATTTTTCCCTGGTTGTAACACCCCTTTATAACTGATATTTTCTCCTTGAAACCACTCGGATAATGTCTACATATTACTCCTTGCTGTATCCGTCCACTGATGCAATGGAATCTATACTTGGAGATTAAAAATTAGGGACTTAAGATGGGGTATCATTTATTTTGACCCCTGAAATCTGATTAGTACATTTTAAAAAAAAATCCCGCGTATTTCTCAAACAGGTATTTCAAACTTTGGTCCTATGCAGACTTTATCTGTTAGAATCTTCTGGGAAATGCTTGCTAAATGGAGATCCCTGGGCCGTAACATGCTGCATTGCTTGGAAATCTGGCACTACATCTTTAGCAAGGTCCTCACCAGGTGCACTTAAGAACCATTGCTCAGACAAAAGAACACCATGACAGCTTCTTTTCTGTCATTTACCAAAAGTGATATATTTTTCTCCCAAAGTTGCCTTTGAACCTATCTTTTTAAAAAAATGTTTTTGGGGGCCACACCCAGCAGTGCTCAGAGCTTAATCCTGGCTCTGAGATCAGTGATAACTCCTGGAAAGGCTCTGGCGCCATGATTGGTGCTGGGGATTGGACACAGGTGTAGTAAAATACAAAAAGTGCAAACCGTATAGCAGATTGTAGTTAGCATGAAACAAATAAAACTGTGCAGCATAAAGGGCTGGGGAGATGGTACACAAGTCTGACCCCCAGCATTACATAGTCCCCTGAGCATCTCAGGGTATAGTTCTGGAGGCCTCCAACCACTGATAGGTGTGGTTTTGGTGGACCCTGAGAAACACATGACTTCTGTGGTCTTTGGTATCACTGACCCTTGCGACACTGCATCCGTGGGCCCTCACATTGACCTAAAACAAAGTTGGCTGAGTATTGAAGGGAGTATCTTTCAGGTAACCGGGCATCATTTGGGAGTTCCCACCCCCAACTTACCTTCCCAATACAAAACCAGAACAAAATAAACTAAGTTTAACACAGTGCCAGGTGCATAATCACTAACAGTCAGGATCCCTTTAGCTTTTGTATTAGGAAAAGTATGATACCCATGAGAAAATATGCTCCAGCAAAGCATCTGATAGAGAATGGAGGTTAAGCAGACTGCAGTGGGATGATTGCAAAGGTCTATGGATAACTGGACTAGACTGCTAGGTAGGGGCTCAATGGACTTTATCAGCGAGTGCAAGCAAGGAAGATAGACGGTCTTGAAGGAAGCTGTTTCTTCCCCTCTTGGTTGCACGCAGATGACAAATGGAATTAGCCACACAAATACCACACCAAGGATCTGTACTTTTTTTCCCTTCATCTCTTTGTGTCAGATAAGAAACAAGACTTATTACAAAAATTCCCTTTTCATTGATTCTTAGATAGAAAGCAGAGTATAGAAACTTTGTAACGATGTTAATACAGAGCAGTGTTTTCCAGTCTGGGGTTAATGGCCTCAGGAAAGCTTTAGGATATTAAAAGGAGGCACAGTTGAAAATGGCACAAATGGGTGGGTAAGGCACATAATTAGGCGAAACAGTAGAACTGGTGGGGCATGGGAGGAAAAGAAGTTCTGTAGGAGACCATGGTGGGAAAACGCACTGATATATACGAAAACCTATGATAATCTAAAAACTACAGTTATTGGGGCTGGAGCAATAGCACAGCGGGTAGGGCATTTGCCTTGCACACAGCTAACCTGGGTTTGATCCCCAGCATCCCATATGGTCCCCTGAGCACCGCCAAGAGTAATTCCTGAACACAGAGCCAGAAGTAACCCCTGAGCATTGCCAGGTGTGACCCAAAAAGCAAAAAATAAATAAATAAATAAAAATTAAAAAATTAAAACTACAATTATTTAGTAATGTAATTATTTAGTAAAGCCCCAGGGAGCACTATAAAGAGAATATGTGTGAGTGCCTTTGTCTTGCAAGTGGCTGCCCTGGATTTTATCCCTGGCACTCCATATGGTTCCCTGAGCCCTACCAGGAGTGATTCCTGAGTGCAGAGCTAGGACTACGCCCTGAGCACTGCCAAGTGTGTCCCCCAAACAAAGGAGAGTATAGCATCTGACAAGCAGTTATGTGAGTGCCACAATGAAGAAGTGCAACCTTTAATGAGTACTGTGGTGGGGTATTCCAGCAAAGCAACCTGAAATATGACTCCCAGTGAACAGCATAATTACTGTGTTACTATGTGAGCCCCACAGCTAGCACCATGTGTGACCACTAATAATTACAACAGCATCACCATCTTCACCATCAACAGTAACAATGAAGAGTGAGAAAGAGGGCCATTTAAGAACAACAATGAGATACCATCTCACACTACAGAGACTGGCACACATCCAAAAGAACAAAAGTAACCGATGTGGGCGAGGATGTGGGGAGAAAGGGACTTTCCTTCACTGCTGGTGGGAATGCCGAATGGTTCAGCCCTTTAGGAAAACAGTATAGACACTTCTCAAAAAATTAGAAATTGAGCTCCCATTTGACCCAGCAATACCACTTCTGGGAATACATCCCGGAGATGCAAAAAAGTATAGTCAAAATGACACCTGCATTTTATGTTCATTGCAGCACTGTTTACAATAGCCAGAATATGGAAAAAACCCGAGTGCCCGAGAACAAATGACTAGTTAAAGAAACTTTGGTACATCTACACAATGGAATACTATGCAGCTGTTAGAAAAGATGAAGCCACAAAATTTGCATATAGGTGGAGCAACATGGAAAGTATCATGCTAAGTGAAATGAGTCAGAAAGAGAGGGACAGATATGGAAAGATTTCACTCATTTGTGGAATACAAAGTAACAGAATGGGAGACTAACACCCAAGAATAGTAGAGATAAGTTTCAGGAGGATTGCTCCACAGCATAGAAGCCAGCCTTGCATGCTGGGGAAAAAGGCAGCTCAGATATAGAAGGGACCACCAAGTAAAGGGTGCTAGAAGGGCCCGCTCTGGATGGGAGATGTGGGCTGAAAGTAGACTATAGACCGAACATGATGGCCACTTAATACCTCTATTGCAAACCACAACACCCAAAAGGAGAGAGAGAGCAAAAGGGAATGCTCTGCCACAGAGGCGGGGCTAGGGTGGTGGGAGGGATGCTGGGACCATTGGTGGTGGAAAATGGGCACTGGTGGAGGGATGGGTACTCAATCATTGTGTGACTGAAACGCAAGCACGAAAGTTTGTAAGTCTGTTACTATACCTCACTGTGATTCACTAATAAAAATTTTTTTTTAATTGTGTTGTAATAATAGAATTACAAATAATGGAGTTTCTTTCACTACACAAACTCTTAAACTCATATTTAACTCAAGAAATGAGTGTCTGTCAATGAGATATCTCGTGATAATACTTGTATCACTTGTATCACTTGTAGTCCCGTTGATCTTCGATTTGCTCAAGCGGGCGCCAGTAACATCTCCATTTGTCCCTGTCTCGAACTAGTGTAGCCCAATGATACCTGCTCGCTCCAGGAACAGAAAGAGCCTCAAATTGTTCACTCAGAGATTTGACAAAGAAATCTGACCATCTAGTTGGTGGGCGGCCACGAGGTCTTCTGACGTCCCGTGGAATCCAGTTGGTAACAGCTCTAGTCCAGCGGTCATCTCTGGATCGCATTACATGACTGGCCCATCTGATTTTTGATGCCTTGGCAAACGAGACAGCATCCCTGATTTTTGACCGTCGACGGAGGTCAGAACTCCGGATTCCTTCTCTCACTTGAGTGAGACATGATATTCCCAGCATAGCTCTTTCGATTCCTCTTTGGGATACTAAGTGAAGCAGGAGTGAAGCCCCACAAAGCCAGGTAAGCAGAACTTTGCGACCTTAGCTCTAGGTTCAACGTGATAATACATCGATAGAAAATTAGAATTTTGTTTCTAGTGTTACTTTGCTTCCCCCTAAAAGTCCTATTTATAACTGTTTCCTACATTGTATATTATAGTCATTGTACACTTGTAAGAAATTCATGCTATATGATTAAGAAATTAATGCAAGAAAATAAATAAAATTTCTTGGTACTGATTTGCTGGTTTTCCTCACTGACATTATTTTGTGACCTTACCTTCTGTTTTTGTATGATAAATATATATAACTGATGGCAGATAAATTAAAAAATAATCAAATAGAATGAGCCTTGAAGAAAGGTCAAGTTTTAAAAATAAGTTAAATTCACTTAACCAAGGAATACTTAAAAAATTAGTTTTTTCAGGGGATGTTTCTCAATAGTTGAGTATTTGCCCCATGTTCAAATCCCTGGGTTTTATCCCCCAATGCAAAAACATATTGGGGTTTATGCAGTTGCCTTATATTCTGGTGACTCTGACCCAAAGCCCCTGTGCCACCTGTGACCCTCTAGTCACTGCCAAAAGTGATCCCTGACTACCGGATCAGGAGTAAGCCCTGAGCACCCCTAGTTGTAGCCCAATCCTCCCTCTTTCAAAGAAAATGTTTATAAATGTTTGTACATACAATAAATGCATAGTTTGGGACATATTTATGGTAAGTGGAATAACACAATATGATTTATAACAATCCAAAATGCATTATTAAAATATGTTCATAAAATCACAATTGGAATAATATTCAGTATCAAATTGAATTTATTTGAAACTTTACAGTTATTTCTACTGCATCATGAGCTAAAGTCTATTTTACTTTCTTAGTGACTAGCTTTGTTTTAAATGCCAAAGTAAAATTTTGAATGGATCAAGGAAGGATATTTGACTATGTTACTGATATAATATCCTTAATCCTCGAGCCAGCAATGTTCTCTTATCTGAGAAAATTGCTTTGGTGAACCATATGCAAATTCTCAAAAGCAAACTAAAATTTGACCAATATGTTTATGGAAAAACTTACTTTAGAAAATGATGTATTTACTCATAGAGATACAATTTGGAACCAAATTTTGAACCAGGCTTAGATTTTTGTAAATTCTATCTAAATTTTGTAAATTGCTATCTAAACCAGTAGAAATTAAAATGTGAGCAGGGTTCTCTTTTTCCTTTAACTTTATTTTAAATTAGATTGATTTTTTCAGATAAACATGCTAAAATTTAAGAGAAAATGTCTTAATGTTTTAGAAACAATTTACAAACTGTATATTATGTATATTATGGCTTTATATATTCATTGCATTAGCTAAGATAGAAGTACAAGACATAACTTCCACACTCATGGAGCTTATATAATGATACGAATAATGATTTTAGTGAAAAAAGTACATTAGATGTATACTGTGCTATGTATGAGCTACAAAGCCTTTGGGTACTTGGGATTGAGGTTCATTTGATCTGGTCTTTATCACTGTATCACTGTCATCCTTTCGCTCATCAATTTGCTCTGATCTGGCCTTTAAGGATGAGAAAATTGTATGCTAGAAATAGACCTTTCACTTGTCATAAGAGTATAAGTAAAGTCAGAGAGAAGAAAATTCATAATAGAATAAAGGACAAAAAAATAGTTAATTTGGGATGGAGTAAATACTGGAAATTGTGTATAATAAATCCTAAGGCCATGTTTGTAACATCATAACCTTGGGATATCTACGTAAATGAACACTGTACTTGAGAGGCAATCTTGATTTAAAAAAAATGCTTGTGTGAAGTGTTTCTGAGAACAAACTGTTCAGTCAATGGAAAACAGTTGCTTTGAAATACAAAAATCTGACCATTTCTGAGCAGAGAATTACCTAATCAGGTAGTTAGGCAGGATGCAATGAAGACCAATATCTAGTAAATGTGCAGAACAAACACGTGAATTAAATTGTGTCCTGTCTCAAACCATGTTGAAATGACAGTAAGGAGATTTTTGTTTTTATTTAAAATTTTTAATAAGGGCCACCTAAAATAGTGCTTGGGGACTATAGCAGCTGAGTGCTCGCCCTTGGAATGAGGCACTTGAAGTCACTGGGACCAGGCTTGGGGACCTTTTGTTGCAGAGCTTGGGATCAACTTCAGCGCCTCTCCTATGCTAGGTATGTGTTCTACCATATGAGCCATTTCCCTGCTCTAGAGAGGTGTTAGTATTTAAACCTAATAAGGATAAAGGGAATTATGCGATGTAAATGCAAAATTGGGGAGGTGAATTAACAAAGTTAGATGAAAGAACAAAAATTTGATGAGTAGACATGAAAGATACGAAAATCTTGTAATACTTCAGTAGACTCTGGTGTCTCTGAACATACAGGTAGATTTGTCGTTATTAAAAAAATCACAAGTTTGGCAGAAGATGGTTACTTCTTAAATTTGTTTTTGTTTGGAGGCCACACTTTGTAATGCACAGGGCTTACTCCTGGCTCTGAATTTAAGGATTACTCTTAGATCAAACTCTGGTTGGCCTAGGGCAAGGCAAGCTCCCTACCTGCTGTAGTATCTCTCTGGCCCCGGAATATGGTTCTTAAGGTGAGGCAAAGCTATACCTCTGAGACATCTCACATTTCAACTGGAACTCTAACAAAAAGAAGATTAACAGGATTTATTAACCCGAATATTACATAAGAGAAGCCTAAAACAAAAGTACTCCAAAATGTTTGCTTAGAATTACAATTAATATTTGTTGTAACAAAGAACAGTAAATTTGCAGAGAAATGAAAGGACTAAGAAAGGCAGTTCAAACTTCTAAGGGCAATACACTATAGGAAAGAAAATATATGAGAGGAAAGTTTCAGAACAAGATTTGTTTGCAGATCTTTCTAAGCCAACTCTCAACTGATAAGAGTCGGCCTCCAGTAAAAGGAAGAATTTTATCATTCCTGTAGACTGAAAAGGGGTAGCTTTTTCTGGGTTGCTGCTTCTTTTCTTCAGCCCAAAATAAATTTTACGTCAGAGTCATATTTTAGGGTGACATTCTTGTTTTCTTTATCTGCTCTATTCCTTTTTCCAGGGCAGAAAGACAAGATTGTTCTCCCCACTTAATTTTTTTATCCAGGCAGAACATCAGAGATTTCTTCTCTGAGTATTTTGAAACAGAGGCTCTTTGGCCCGTGGAACACCAAGCAGAACTGAGAGGAAGAGATTTTGTATAAAAATGGGCATATAGCAGCAACTGACTCTGAATCTGTGACCCTCCGCATTTCTGCTCTTCCCATTTATCATACTACTGGTAGCTAAAGATATTGAATGTTTTCTTCTAAGAATCTGATAACCCACGAAGAAGTTGTTATTAGTTGTTTCTCCCAAATCATATTTGATTCTTTGAAATTTGCCCTTTTAGTCAATTTACACTTTCATATCCCCACCAATTTGTTCAAAGTTTTAAATAGACCTATTGTCATGCAATTCTGAAAGAAACTGACAACCTGAGATCATCACACATATGCATAAAATTTCTGACATGGAAAATAGAGATCAAAAACAAAAACAAAGACAGATTTGGCAAGCAGAGAAAAACCTCGAAGGAATCAGTTACTAATATGCTCTGAAAGACAACAAAATAGATTGTATTCATGAAACAGATTCAGGTGCTAAATGTAATGGTACAGAGAGACAAAGAATTATTGGGGAGGGTGTGGAGAATAAGAACCTTGCATATTATGAATGGGAACAAAAATCTGTAGGAGCCACTGTAGGTAGTGGCTCATCATGGGTATTTTTCAAACAATAAAGATATTTGTACCACCTGCACCTGGAAATTCCACTTCTTTGAAGTGGGTGAAATATACTAAAGAATTTGAAAAAAATATAAAAATACTAATTAAAATATGTGCACATGTCCATTTATATAGCAGCATCACAATGGCTAATTCATGAATTCACCTAGACACTTATTGACAGATGACTAAACGAAGAAAATGTGGTCTATGTCCTCAATGGGATAGTAGCCAGCTACTCAAACTGATGAAAACTTGCATTTTGTGACAACATAGATGGGACTTGTGGAGATAAAACTAAATAAGTTGGAAGGAGAAAAATAAAAGTTCTTATATCTGGTGGAAATAAAGAAACAATGAAAATTCATTAACAGATATCAGCCAAAATATCTCTTTGATTTTGACAATGAAAGAGTGATTAACAGAGGAGAAAATGGGGTCGCGGAGAAAGAATGAGTATAGGGGTCAATTTGATAGTATTAAATAGTATCAGATATTTGATAAAGCATGTGATATGACTTATCTTTCATGAAAGCCATAACCTTAAATTTATATTTTTGCAAACCAATGATAAACTTATTTTTTTAAGAAAAAGAAAGAATTGCCATAATTTCAATACCTAAATTTTCATTTAGAAAGGACAGAGTTAAGCCCAAAGCAAATTGGACAAATATAGACACAAATACATCATTGGATAATTTGAGAACAGTGGTGACTCGAAAGAAGATCTACATTAGGAGGATGATCCTACAAGTTTCCAGAGATAGAAAAATAAGTTGAGGTGGAGGGTGCTTCTTTTAAAAATGTTGTATCACTTCAGTATTTAAAACAATTTATTTGGGGCTGGAGCAATAGCACAGCGGGTAGGGCGTTTGCCTTGCATGCAGCCGACCCGGGGTCCATTCCCAGCATCCCATATGGTCCCCTGAGCACTGCCAGAGGTAACTCCTGAGTGCAGATCCAGGAGTAACCCCTGTGCATTGCCGGGTGTGACCCTCCCAAAAAAAGCAAAAAAAATTGAAAAAAACAACAATTTATTTATAATAAATTAAACACAACTCAGAGTATCTATTAAGTCTATGTAATTTCATATAGTCATAGCTCTAAGTTTGAAATCATGTCTTTACAGTAGTGAAAAGGAATAACTGAAAATGTTCCATGCCCCACAAGACTTATTAAGTCAACAAGTCTTAGAACAAGAGAGTTATAAAAAAAGTTTCCTATAATAGTTTCATTGCCCACCAAAACTGTTTTGCACATATCCTCAGAAAACCCAAGCACAATGCCAAGGCATAGAATTTATGCTTCACTCTGTGCTCTAGAACTAATATTTGATTCCTCTGGTTCCAGATAAATTATCAGGATTAGATGCTAACTAGTGATGCTTAGGTTTTATATACAAAAAATTCCTCATCTCATTACTGGTCAACAGGATCAGAGTTGTCTCTGATATAGCCAGTGACTGGCAATATTGTGATAAATACTTAATTTACCAAAGTAAGTATTAATTTATAAATTAATAAATAAATAATTAAAATACTTAATTTACCAAATTAAGTATAAGATAAAGGAAGACCTCAAGGAGAGAAGAGCAGCAGTGTTGGCTGATGCAGCAGAAGCCAGGAAAAGTATTCTGAATGCCCGCCTGTCCTTCATCAACTATAAGACCAAGATGACTGCCCTCTGACGTCCTGATGGGTTTATCATATCTTCCAGAAGGGCAATGGAGAAGGTTATCCATGACTTCTACTCAGATCTCTTCAATAGCTATGTCCACCTGTCCACATACCAAATTCTGCAGGATGGATATGTCGTTCCCAGCGTACTCCCTTCTGAAATCCCACACACCATTTCGTTGGTAAAGACATGTACAGCTCCCAGTCCAAACAAGGTCAGACCCAAACACCTGAAGAATCTGCCACCAGTACTCATCAATACACTGTCTCGGCTCTTCACATGCTACCTGTCTAGATGCAAGTTTTTGTCCCAATGGAAAACCAGCAGTGCCGTTCTGTTGTACAAGGAGGGCATCCATGCCATCAGCAACTATCGCCTGATCTGCCTGTTGTCTGTCATCTACAAGTTATTCACTTATGTCATCCTGAATTGGATTGGCAGAACACTAGATGAAGGGCAACCATGCAAGCAAGCCAGGTTCCAAAAAGGATTCAACACAATCGACCATATCCACATGGTGACCAAGCTCATTGATATTTTGCAAGAGTTCAAGATGCTGCTGTCTAATGTTCATTGATTTAATGAAGGCCTTTGATTCTGTTGAGCTTTAAGCAGTCATCAAAGCCCTAGCCAAACAGGGTGTTCAAACTGAGTATATCAGGATCCTCTGTGAGCTGTATTACGGATTCACCACCAGGATCTCACCATTCTATAAGGAAGTGATCATCGACGTAAAGAGAGAGGTTCGGCAGGGTGATAACATTTCACCAAAACTCTTCAGTGCCACCCTCGAAAATGTCATACAATGACTGGAATGGGAAAGAATGGAAGTGAAGATAGATGGTCTGCAACTACACCACCTCCGCTTCACTGATGACATTGTTCTAATAACACCAAACATTAGCTAGCCAGCACGAATGCTGGCCAACTTCGACTATGAGTTTAGAAAGGTCGAACTGCAGCTGAATTTCACAAAGACAATGTTCATGAGAAATGGACTAGTTCCTGACGTTCCATTTGCTCTCAACAGAACAAACATCTTCGAATGCATCAGTTATATGTACCTAGGTTGAGAACTCAACATGATGAACGACTTGGCACCAGAAATGTGCAGGAGGAAGAGAACAGCATGGAACCCCTTCAAGAGCGTCGAAGAAGTGGTTAAGAGGACGAAAAACCTCTGGCTCTGGCCACATCTTTTTGACTTCACCATTCTTCCTGCACTAACATATGTCTCAGAGTCCTGATGAGAATGCTATTAGGGTCTCCCAAAGAGGAATCGAAAGAGCTATGCTTGGAGTATCACGTTTCACTCCAGTAAGAGAAGGTATCGGGAGTTCCAACCTAAGTTGATGATTGAGAATCAGGGATGCTGTCTCATTTGCCAAGGTTGTGAAAGTCAGATGGGCCAGACATGTAATGCAATTTGGAGACTAGAGCTGTTACCAACTGGATTCCATGAGATGTCAAAAGAACGCCTGGCTGCCCACCTATGAAATGGTCAGACTTCTTCGTCAAGACCCTGAATGAACAGTTTGATGCTCTTCCTGTTCCTGGAGCAAGCAGACGCCCTTGGGCTACACTAGCATGTGACAGGGACAAATGGAGACATTACTGGCACCCACTCAAAAATCAATGAGCAATGGGTTGACAAGTGATACAAGTGATACTTAGGGTTTTTGGGTTTTTCTTTTGCAACAAATGATGGCTAAGATCCAGCAAGACACATGGCAAAATGAGACAGTAGGTAGAGAATTGGAGATAGAGAATTCATAAGGTTTTCTTTTTTTTTTGCTTTTTGGGTCACACCCAGCGATGCTCAGGGGTTACTCCTGGCTTTGCACTCAGGAATTACTCCTGGCGGTGCTTGGGGGACCATATGGGATGCCGGGGATGGAACCCAGGTCGGCCACGTGCAAGGCGAACGCCCTACCCACTGTGCTATCGCTCCGGCCCCGAGAATTCATAAGTATTAAGTGACCTTGGCCAATATTTAAAGCATCCTTTCCCTTGTGGCATGAGGAGAATAAATACTTTGCTGGGTGTCTGTGAAATCTGCACGGTTAAACAAAATATATGCTCAGTTTAGGGACAGGTACATGTTTATAACTCAATAAATTTAGTGATATTTTCTATTTCAATCTGAATAGAGAAGAGAAAAATACAAACACACGCTCAAAAACAATCCTCACTAAATATCAACTACTCTTTGCCTACCTGATTTCATCAGCCCTTTTTAAATTTACTATGCCAGGGAGTGAGTGTCTGTTGGCAACTTGTCAATCAGTAGTTTTAATCTCCACAATTGTTTTTCAGTGGAGGAGGTCTGAGAAAGGCGGTCTTGATAAAATGCCAGGCACTCTTGGTTGCTCAACTGATATTAATTAATCCTTAGTAACAGCATTTTGGCAACATTCCTTGACTCATGTGACCTTTCATGCTGGATCAAATTATTCTCCTATGATTCCTTTTCTCAGCCAACCCTTTTAGAACCTTCTTAGGCAATTGGCAGAATTCCATGAGCATTAGTTTTCTGAGAAGTCTGAAGTTGGCAACTTAAATGTGTTATTGCTAAATAAGTGGAATGTTAGACATTTCATATCCAATTTTAGTGATGGAAGGTACCCAAATAATCATTGTAAATATGTAAAACTTCCCACTTTAAGCTCTGTAAAGGCTCATGAGGATAGATTCAGGAAACTGGCACTCACCTCCAGTCTCCAATTGTTCACAAGTCCTGTGGTTATTCACCAGGTCCACTCACCGTGACAAGAGGTGTTGCTGGCAAAACAACTGCTTATCTTAGAGGATAAGCAGCTTAAATTTAGTTCCATGGGTAGTTTACGCTTTGCATTAGTTTGTAGTATTCCCTCTCCTTTTCTCTGCTGTGTATGAAAAGGTTTCTTCTGTGATTTTGTTCTGTATTCGAAATGAAAGGAGCAAGACTGAGTCACAAAACTGAAACAGATAATAGCCACTTCTGGCCCTCCCTGGGCTTCTTTCTGCCTTACCTGTGCAAGGGACTATGGTAGGTGAGATGAGAATAATTCCATAATCACTTTCTGCACCTCTTCCATGGCATTTTCTTGCATAATGTGTTCAATGAAATGAAAACATCTATTTTGATGGTGAGTCTCAAAATCTCGGTAATAGTACATATAATGGGAGATAACGTTGTTACTTTCAATGCTCCCCCGTCCCGCCCCCCCGCGCACCTACATAGCACTTTTCACAATGTGTTGAAATGTTCAGTTCACCTTCTTCTGTCCTCCATGTTATAAGATACTGTGTGTGTTCTGACTTTTTCATTGTACCCTTGGGACCCAGAACTTAGATGGGTGCAGAACAAAGAGATTAATTAATATTTTTGAATAAATGAACAAATATTTTCTAGGTAAATAATAGAATACAAATGATAGAATTGTAACATAAGGTTAATGTACTAATATAATTTAATGATTTCTTTCACCTCTAATCTGCTCTTGTACCTCCAAGTAAAATTTATTTTAACTGGCTATTTCCAGTGCAAGTTTCTCAGAGAAGTTTCTCAGGGAGATTTCTTTAATGCCCTTTACCCTGGAAACTTTACAAGTGCAGAGACCATGACTTTGCTTTTGCCCAAGATTTAGTTTTCAGCATTTAATTTCCAGCATTTTGTAAAGACCCTCTCATTTTATAGACACATGACAAACATTTGTTGAAAATGACTCTATGTGCTGGGTGCTCTTTTGTCCTCTTCATATCTACTAAATTGTTTAGGCATTCGTCAAATTTTTTTAGACCACTGCAGTTATTAACCTGCTGAAATTATACACCCAAAATGCCCTAGTAGAAATTATTTTAGACATAGCTTTCAAAATAATTTTCACTAACCCATACTCAGGTTATATATTTGTGTCTCCAAATTGATTCACAAGGCAATTCAGACAACTCCCACTTTTGTTAGCAGGAAAATGGTATTGAATAAAAGTGTTCAGATAATTTTCTTTTAATTCCAAACATTTTTTATGCTTTTGAGGTAGATGATTATTGAAGTTTTTATAGTATTAACTAGTGAAATCGTAGGGTCCTGAGCTTTTGTTTTGGAGGATGAGTTTTGCTAGTCTTATCTATTTTTTGATGACACTTGCAGTGCTCAGAGGAAATTACTAATTCTGTTCTGTGGGTTATTCCTTGCAGTGCTCAGAGGACCAGGTGATGCCACCCATGGAACCTAGGCCTCTTGCTTGCAGAGCTTATGTTCAGCCCATTAAATTATCTCTCTTTCCCTTGTGGGTAAACTTTTTATTACTGTATCAGTTTCCTTCAATGCAGCCTGTATGTTCAGGTTTTCTATTTTCTCCTCATTCAATCTTGAGAAGTTGTATAATTCTAAAAAATTGCCATTTTTGCCATGTTCAATGACTTTGTGGTGAAGTCACTCACAGTAGTTTTATAGTTTGTGGTAGATTGTTGTGTGACTCCTAAGAAAAGATTTAACATTAGTGTAGAAATGGATAAAAAAAGAAATTCGGGGCTGGAGCGATAGCACAGCAGGTAGGGCGTTTGCTTTGCATGCTGCCCACCGGGGTTCGATTCCCAGCATCCCATATGGTCCCCCAGCACTGCCATGAGTAATTCCTGAGTGTAGAGCCAGGAGTAACCCCTGTGCATCACTGGGTGTGACCCAAAAAGAAAAAAAAAAGAAATCGATGGCTTAAATAATGGCATGGTTTCTCATATATAAAAGATTGCACTCTTAAAATAATACATGCAGGTCTATACTAATTTATAGAATATCAGCAATGAAAATATTTTATTATCATAAATTTTAAAAATTTATTTTATTTAGCCTTCTGGACTTCCCAAGTAGTATTTAGAGGGTCTGGTAGTCACTCATGGCAAAACTTGACCAACTAGTGGCGTAATACTAGGGCTCAAGGATCTGGTGCTTTGGAAGGGAGATTGTCCAGGCCACCCCGCTGCTGGGGAACTCAACAGGCCTGAACTCAGCAATGATTCAGGAACCATGTGTGGTGCAGAGTAATAAACAAGGGTCAGCTGCAGCAATGCTAACTCCTGTACTCTCTCTCTCTCTCTCTCTCTCTCTCTCTCTCTCTATATATATATATATATATATATATATATATATATATATCTCGCTCCCCCATGTACACATACATGTACAAATATATTTTCTAGTTTATTTTAAATACCAATATTATTTTACATATTTAAGCCAATGGGCTGGAACGATAGCACAGCGGTAAGGTGCTTGCTTTGCATGCGGCCAACCCGGGTTCGATTCCTCCACCCCTCTCGGAGAGCCCATCAAGCTACGAAAAGTATCTCGCCCCTATGGCAGAGCCTGGCAAGCTACCTGTGCATATTCAATATGCAAAAACCAGTAACAAGTCTCACAATGGAGACATTACTGGTGCCCGCTCGAGCAAATCGATGAGCAATAGGATGACAGTGATTTAAGCCAATATTTGTGATCTCTCTTCAGATAATATGCTCACTTTAGTGCATAATGAGAGGCTAGGATATTAATTAGACAAATCAATTTTGTTAATATTCAGTCACAAGTATATGATTTTTTTAAAAAAATGCTGAGTATGTTGACTCCTTCTGCTGTTGAGTTTTGTTATTTTTTCTTTGAAATCAGAGTTTTGAGGTCTAATGCTCTTAGGAATTCTCATCTATTAGAAAGCGTCTTATAGAAACTCTAGTCTTTTTCACTGGGACTAGAGAAGTATCTGTACAGGTAAAAAGCAAAATCAGAGCCTCATTTTCAGTCACTTATTTTGTCAATCAAATTTTAAAGAGGAGAATTAAAGTCATTTTTAAATAAACCCGTTAGCAAGCTCTTAATTTTGAGAATATATATATGCATCAGTGTTTGTGGGTTTTACGGTAGTGGATTAGGCCATAATATGTTAGGAATTTTTAAATGTATGAGAAATATACTCAAAATAAGAATATTCCTGTGGTAAAAACTGGAGCGTATTAGCTCATTAAAAGGCTAAAAAATGATAATATTTAAGATGTCTGAGAAATATTGCTGTAAAAAAACCGGAGAGCCTTTAACTCATTTAAAGACTGAAAAATGATAGTACTAAGTATAGTCCTGTAAGATTTAAGCCTTAACTGTAGCACTTGTATATTTCCAATGTTTCAAAGTTGATATTTCGCATCCATATTCATAATGCTGCGAGTGCTATCCAGTAGTTTATTTTAGATGATCTTGTTAACACCCTGACAAGCAGTGAACTTCTCATCTTTAAAACTCAGAAACGTGGAACAAAAGATCTGGTGTAGTGGAGCTGGTGAGAAAAAAGAAAGAAGAGTCAAAAGGAAAAATGTAGTTGTTAAGTTCAATTATCAGCAAAAAATTATTTAAGTGGAAGTAATAAATCAAAATTTAGGGAGATTAAATATATTTTAAAACTTAGGCAATGAAACTTACATATTTAAATAAATGTATCAAATTCAATTATTTCTGAATATAATATTTTCAAATATATTAAAAATTACATTCCTTGGGGCCAGAGCTATAGTACATGGGTAGGGAACTTGCCTTGCAATAACCAACCCAGATTTGATCCCAGCATCCCATATGATCCCCCAAGCACTGCCAGGAGTAATTTCTGAGTGCAGAGCCAGGAGTAATCCCTGAGTATCGCCGGGTGTGACCTAAAAAGTTAAAAAAAAAAAAAAGTGTCCCAAGGACCTCTCCTATTCCTGTGTTTATCCTGTTAACTCATTTAATAGACAAAATCCTTCAGTTCCTTGATTTTGACAGTGTATTGTTCTTTTATTGTGTTTATTTTTATCCCACATATGGGAGAGATTTTTTTCTTTTGGATGGAGGTGGTGATACCTACAAACATATAGATGAACAGAGCTACTATCCTGAAGATAATAAAATTATCAATCAATTTATAAAATTATAAAATTATAAATTAATAAGGGGAAATATGATTAGGCCTATAAGCCTACAGTGAGTATTTTATCCTAAGAAGTGGAATTTTGGCTTTATATTAAAATATTATAGATATTGCATGGCATTAATAAATCAGAGATTATCATAAGTACCTCTGTAGGACAGTCAACATGAATTAGACATTACTTTGTTATTGAAAACATATAAAATCTCTTAGCAATATAGGAGTAAGCATATCTGTCAAAATCTAATATAGGGCAGCCATAAGGGACATGAATGAGTGCCATATTCAGTGCCACATACTGCAAGTTTGTCCTGTTCCTTAAGAAGAAGCACCTTTAACTCTCCTCGAGAAACCATTTTAAGGCTACAAAATCTCTAAACTGTTTTCTCTTGATTAAGCTCTGTATCATTTCTTCAAATATGAATGATAATATAGTTGGATAGAGTATTCTTAGTGAGGCATTTTTTTCTCTTCTGGCTCATAGAGTATCATTTGTAGATCTGCTCTGATCAATCTTTTATTTAAAAAAAAGAAATGTAAAGTCACAGAAGGATCAGTAATCATACACTTGACTCATGAATTTAATTTTGATTAGGCTTTTGTCTACCAGTTTTGTAAAAAGAGGAAAATTCTGATGTCATGAGAAAATA
This sequence comes from Sorex araneus, assembly GCF_027595985.1. Lineage (NCBI taxonomy): Eukaryota > Metazoa > Chordata > Mammalia > Eulipotyphla > Soricidae > Sorex > Sorex araneus. The sequence continues at coordinate 123,298,555 of NC_073305.1, read as the reverse complement.
GAATGAAATAGAATTATGTTGAGGTGAGTTTTAGGGGAATTTCATCAGCCCAAAAATAAATCAACATGAGGACTAGAGGCAAAGCTACTTCACTTATTACTTTAACTTTTATCTTTCTATTTATAGTGCTTGGTAACCTTCCCCAACTTCAGGAGTAAATGTGCATGTGTGTTAATGAAAAGGAGAAATAGAAGATCCATTAAAAAAGGACAACAATATATAAAATAATCTACTGTTTTCAATACTATTAACATAGTCTGTTGTTTTCAATAGTCTATTGTTTTCAATACCATTGACATTAATTTTAAATATTAAAATATATAATAATAAAAAGTCAGATATTATGACATTAAATCCACTTTAAATTGAGAAAATGAGTTGTTTGCATTTTCCATTTTTTATTATGTTTAGCAGAATGTATCACTATCTTTCTATGTTTAGTGAAGGTGTTCAGGACCTACTTGCCTGGAATCTTGCTATTTACAAGTCTTTCTGGTTCCAGTAGAGATTAAAACTGCAGAACTCTTGTGAAAATAAGTGAGGAATGATAATTCACAGAGACTTCTCATATCACCAGTTGTCATTTAATTCATTTCATATTCTTGCCAATGTAAAATAAGAATAACATCCATATATTAATTCTGCTTATCATGAATCCACTGAGTCAAAAGAATCTCAAAGGAATGAAATTTTTTATCTTCATAGGTATCAAAGTGACAATATCATCTGTGTCCTAGATAAAAATGTATCCATCACTGGTAGAATAAATTAAAACTCAAATTAATTTTATTTCTATCCCCTTTCCATCTCTAGGGTACTTATCCGATGATATTATTATGACTTGTTTTAACTTTATACCCACGTAGAAAGTTACATGTATTTTATTTTTCACTGCTGTCATTATTTAGTACAAGATCTGGATGAAGGTAAGTTATTAAAATGTATTTTGATTGTATGTTGATGAATAAATAAACATAATACTGTGCTACCAGTTGCTTGATAATTTTAGCTCTATTTAAATTGAGCATGATTGTGGTTCCCTTTTAGAATTATGAAACATTTTGGCTTTTTCTAATATTAAAGATTCTTGGGTGGGCTGGAGCGATAGTTCAGCAGGAGGGGCATTTGCCTTGCACAGAACTGACTGATTTGATTCCCAGAATCTCATATGGTACCCTGAGCACCACCAGGAGTGATTCCTGAGTGAGGAGCTAGGAATAACCTCTGAGCATCATCAGGTATGACACAAAAAAGCAAAATATAGAAAATTCTGGGGTGTTGGTCCATCATTTATTGGTTCCCCTTTAACTTTGTTAACAACTTTCAAAGACTTCTGCATTAAATACACCAACAACTTCATTTTTAAAAAATTAATTAATTAATTTTAATGAACAACCTCTGAGACACAGTTACAGACTTAAACTTTTGTGCTTATGTTTCAGTCGTTCAATGAACGAGTACACATCCTTCCACCAGAGCCCATTCTCCACCGCAGTGTTCACAGTATCCCTTCCACTACCCCCATCCCATCCCCACCCCAACCCCTCACCCGCCTCTGTGCTGGGCGGATTCCCTTTTACTCTCTTTTTCTCCTCTAGGGTGTTTTGGTCTGCAATGTAGATATTAAGTGGCCATCATGTTCGGTCTATAGTTTACTTTTTGTACACATCTCCTATCCCAAGCGGGTCCTCTAAGTATCCTTTATTTGGTGATTCCTTGCCTATCTGAGCTACTTTTTCACCCAGCAAATGAGGCCGGCTTCCAATCCTAGAACAATCCTCCTGGTCCTTTTCTCTACTATTCTTGGGTGTTAGTCTTTCATTTTGTTACTTTACATTCCACAAATGAGTGCAGTCTTCCTATGTCTGTCCCTCTCTTTCTGACTCATTTCACTCAACATGATACTCTCCATGTTAATCCACTTATATGCAAATTTCATGACTTCATCTTCTCTAACAGCTGCATAGCAACAACTTCATTTTAAGGTGTATCTTTTGCCTTTGAAGATATATGTATTTGAAGTAGGGTTTTCTATGAGGTAATGTGATGGCAAGAGTTTTTGATTTGGTGGGGGCATACTGGCTGATAACCAACAGGCAGAGAATTTCAAAATCCAGCACTGTCAGACAGATAAATAAAAATTAAATATTAGCATTAAATAGAATCAGTTACATCTGTAGTAGAGTATTAATTGTTCTAAAGACTAATTTCCCCTTCAAAGGTGTACTGTCAGAATTTAGGGATGATATATATGTTAGAGTATTGGGAGTAAAGTCCAGCACTGAAAATTGTGCTAATGAAACCACTATCTGTTGCTCACAGCTGGGTTTCACAAACTCAGATGAGCCTCATCTATGAATGAACCTGTTGAAAAACTCAGGCATGTAGGTTTTGTGACTGAAATCTCCATGTTCCCACAGAGTTAGGAATGGATGACCTCCCCCATGCCCCTATTCTTCCCAGAGTCTGGGCGTCATGCCCATGAACTGCCCCTGGCGCTGAATAAGCTCATTGGTTGGCCATGATCCACAGACTCATAAATGTCGAAAGAGATCAGCAAGCTGCAGAGATGCTTTTGGATCCAAAGTCACCATCCAGCTAAAAACTCAACCCCAGTTCTATCACCCCATCGAAATTTTAGAATTTCTGGAGCAACATCTCATACTCTGCATCTCATATCACTGATATACCAGGAGTAGCACACCATATTGGATGGGATGTAAAGTAGAAGGCAACGAATCTCAATTAAGAAAATGTTAACACACAAGGCTTAACCTGTAACAACATGTTAGTAATCTCTTATACAAGAGCTTAATGGCTCCGGGGTGAGATACAACAATTTTCACACACTTTCTTTTAAGGAAATCTTTTTTGAGCATTTTTAGCAAAGTAATCATAACAAACAATACAAAATAAACTATTTAGGGCCTGCTCTTGGGGCAGACTTGGGTGGTAGTTGGGAAATAGTAAATAATGGTGGTAGGAAGGTATAATGGTGGGGTATAATGGAAGGTATAATTGGTGTTGGAATATTAAATGTAATAAATCACTGTGAAAAAATGTTATAAAATATAAAAAATAAAATTAAAATAAATAAAACCACAATTTAAATTCTCACTATTGTTCACCTACTGTGTACATTTAATAATAATCAGAAGTATAGCTTTCAGGCAAGAGATTGTAGCAGAAGAGAATTGGGCAGCACCCAGCTAAGCTCAGGGCTTGCTCCTGGTTCTACACTTGGGGATCATTCCTGGTTGTCACAACGCACCATATAGGGTGCCAGGGATTGGACCCAGGTCTGCCATCACTTTTATCACTTGTAGTCCCGTTGATCTTCGATTTGCTCGAGTGGGCGACAGTAACGTCTCCATTCATCCATGTCACAAGCTAGTGCAGCCCAATGATATCTGCTTGCTCTAGGAACAGAAAGAGCCTCAAATTGTTCATTCAGGGATTCGACAAAGAAATCTGACCATCTAGTTGGTGGGCGGCCACGCAGTCTTCTGATGTCCCGTGGAATCCAGTTGGTAACAGCTCTAGTCCAGCGGTCGTTTCTGTATCGCATTACATGACCGGCCCATCTGATTTTTGATGCCTTGGCAAATGAGACAGCATCCCTGATTTTTGACCATTGACAGAGGTCAGAACTCCGGATTCCTTCTTTCACTTGAATGAGACATGATATTCCCGGCATAGCTCTTTTAATTCCTCTTTGGGATACCCTAATAGAATTCTCATCCTGCTTGCGTAGGGCCCAGGTCTCTGAGGCATATGTTAGTGCAGGAAGAATGGTGGAATCGAAAAGATGTGCCCGGAGTCGGAGGTTCTTAGTTCTCTTAACCACTTCTTCGACGCTCTTGAAGGCATTCCACGCTGCTCTCTTTCTCCTGTGCAGTTCTGGCACTAAGTCGTTCCTCATGTTGATTTCTCGACCCAGGTACACGTAGCTGCTGCATTCGGAGATGTTCATTCCATTGAGAGCAAATGGAGCTTCAGGGACCAGTTCGTGTTTCATGAACATCGTCTTGTTGAGATTCAGCTGCAATCCGACCTTTCCACACTTGTGGTCAAAGTCGGCCAGCATTTGTGTCACTTGGTTTATGTTTGGTGTTATGAGAATGAAGTAATCAGCGAAGCGGAGGTGGTGTAATTGCCAACCATCTATCTTCACTCCCATTCCTTCCCATTCCAGTCGACGCATGATGGTGCATATAGGGTGCCAGGGATTGGACCCGGGTCTGCCATGTGCAAGGCAATTGTCCTATTTCTGTATTTCTGTACTATGTGTCTGGCCCCTGATTGTAGGACATTGTTATAGAAAATGTTATCAAAAGATACTTAGGATTTAGTGCAAATGCAGCGGTATTAATTGAAAAATTTCAAAAATAATTGCTATCTTTTTCTTCTCATTTAGTCTACATTACGTTATCTCTAACCAGGAGATTGGGACTTTTTTTCCACTTTAAAAAAAGAATGATTTAGGTAGGGCATTAGCAGGTGAGGCATTTAACTTGCATGGAGCTGATCCAGGTTCAATTCCCAGAATCCCATATGGTCTTCCCCGCCAGTATCTCACATAGTCTGCCCCCCAGCATCCCATATGGCCTCCTAAGCCCACCAGGAGTGATCCATGATTACAGAGCCAGGAGTAAGCCCTGAGCACCATGTGGGTGTGTCTCAATTCCCCCCTATTCCCAAGGAATAAAAAAAAGGCTTTGACACTGCCACTCCAAGGTGAAGAATGCTATTTGACCCATCATATCTATTCTCAGAAGAACCTTAGTTTCATTGTTTGTTAAAAAAAAAAACAAGATTTCCAGGAATAAGAATAAAGCTTCCTACAGTAGAAAAAGAAGCAACACACAAATAAAATAGACACATAACAATTATCTAGAGGAACTTTAAGGCAGAAGTCAGAATTTTCTCTTCCCAAATAAAATTTCTTGGTTCTAACATTCAAGGCTACAGAGAAGATGTTACTGTTAAAATAATAACTAGAATACTACCTTGAAATCAATAAATATGTAAATTGTAAAATAAATACTTGTAAAATAATACTTGTAAAATAAAAACTTGATAGAATTTGTTAAAGGAACAAGGTAAAATAATAATAAGGATATTTCTCAGAAAATGAAGTAAGAACAAAGGTGAGAAAACAGGATATTTAAAAGAGAAATATAGAATGTTCTACATATGACTAAGCTAAAAAGAAAGAGAAGAAATAGTATAAAAGAAATGGTAGAATGAGTGGAGATCCCGCGTGGTCAGGGAAATGAGCGCTGAAAGTGAACTAGTGACCGAATATGATGGCCACTCAATACCCCTATTGCAGACCACAACACCCAAAAGGAGAGAGAGAACAAATTGGAATGCCCTGCCACAGAGGCGGGGTGGGGGGTGGGGGGATGGGACTGGGGGGTGGGAGGGATACTGGGTTCATAAGTGGTGGAGAATGGACACTGGTGGAGGGATGGGCTCCCGAACACTGCATGAGGGAAAAACAAGCACGAAATGTTTGAATCTGTAACTGTACCCTCACTGTGACTCACTAATTAAAATAAATAAATAAAGAATAAATGACACCCTTAAAAACAATAAAAGAAAAGAAATGGTAGAAGATGAAATGCACAAACAAAAAATTTGAAGATAGGCATATTCAGTTTAAAGGTCTTATTACCAGTTCCAATAATAAAAAATGACTCATACTAGGGAAATTCATAAGGAAAATCACAGAACACAGGAAAAAAATCATTGAACACAAATAAAGTTATTCTTGGCATACAATTAACCTAGGTTTCATTGCCAGGATCCTGATACATTTACTGAACCCTGGTAGGAGTCTCGGAATGATCCCTGAGCACAGAGCCAGGAGCAAACCTGAGCACTGCCAGGTAGGGTCCAAAATAAACAAACAGCAACAACAAATCATTTTAAAAATCCTAAAGGAAAAGTAGTTGATCTATCATCTATTTTTATTCTATGTATCTTTCATCTCTATTTAGATAAACTTTATAAAACTATAGCAGGATGGAGAGTTATTTACAGGTCTGTCTTCCATGCAGCATTTTTAAATTAATACACTTTTAACTAGAAAATATGGGTGGAGAGAGCGTGAGCGAGTGAAAGAAAGAGAGAGAGAGAGAGAGAGAGAGAGAGAGGGAGAGAGGGAACCACAAAAAATATGCCCATGCAACATTTTAATGCTATTAGAGGTAGATACTTTCCAGAAAAATAAGGAGCTCAAGAAAGAGAAAAATAGTAGAATCTAGGAGATCATATGCTTAGCATAGGATATTACTGAAAAGGAATGCTAAACCAAATCTGTACATAGAATTAAAGACCACCAGTCTTACTTGAAACAGAGGAATGGAGACTTTCTTGGTTAAAAGTTCTGAAAAAAAAGTAGACCTAACTAAATTTATGAAATTATGGATAATGTTAGAGATAAAACAAGTTGTTAACATATTTTTGTGGAAAGTATGTCAGTCAACTTTTAGTAGCAAATAATAAAGCTATGTAAAACTGAAATGAAATCCTGATAATATTTTTTTCAGCACAGTGAATTTTATTTTCTACATAATATTAAGCAATTTATTTAAGTAAAATGGTTTTAAACTTTATTTAGTCTAAATTAATAAGTCTAAATTACTGGTAAATATAGGTATAGAAATAGAAACACATGTATCAGAAATTTTTCATTATCACTCAATAGCATCTCTCCCCTTCTTCAAGAAAAAGACTTGGTGCTTGGATGACTCATGCAAGTGCTATGTTTCTAACATCACTTGTAATGGGATAAAGTTTTTGCTGATGTGATATAGGCATACATTTTAAGAACTAACTGGTGATAGAGCAAAACAGGGCACTTGCCTAGCATATTGACTGGAGTTCTATCCACCTCATATGGTCTCCCTAGCACTGCCAGGAGTGATCACTGAATGTAGAGCTAATAGTAAGCCCTGAGCACTGCTGGATGAGGCTCCCAAACAACAACAAACAAAATAAAAGTCAATCTAAAATTTCCCATAGGGAACAGCATCGGATGTGTCCTAAAACCTTTGGCTTTTTCTTGACACTTGCTTGACACTTGGACTTTGCCTCATACTATGAGGATAAAGGCCATACTGAGGGTATTGTACAATGTAAACTGTGAAAATACTGTTTTTATATTGCAAACCTAACACTAATCAACATATTCTGAGAAATGTGAACTTGTATCCTGAAAAAACAATTGAAAGGACAAGCAATGGCTTCATGATGAAAGTCATTCTCTCAGTGGTGAACCTAATGAAGCTTATACATTTTTTGGTTTATAATGATGCACACCTGATATTTGTATGATATTACAATCCAGAATTCAAGAAAAAGTTGTATTAGTGAAAATGTTTGACTCTGGGGTCAGACAGAAATGAAACTAAATGGAGACAAATGAAGGAACTAGTTTCTATTATAAATTTTAGTAGCATAGGTTTGTATTTTTTAACCCTAAAATTGAATATTAGCCATTTCATGTAATTATAATCTGAAAAAAGATATTTATATGATTAAAATATTTATCACTGTCACTGTCATCCTGTTGTTCATTGATTTGCTCGAGTGGGCACCAGTAACATCTCCATTCGTCCTCGCCCTGAGATTTTCGCAGCCTCTCTTTACTCGTTCTTCCCAACGGTGCCACATTGGAGGCTCTTTCAGGGTCAGGGGAATGAGACCTATCATTGTTACTGTTTTTAGCATATCGAGTACGCCATAGGGAGCTGGCCAGGCTCTGCTGTGTGAGCAAGATACTCTCGGTAACTTGCCGGGTTCTCAGAGAGAGAACTAGACAATAAGAGGTCATGCTGCCGCAAATGCCAAATATGTGGCCACTCACTTCCGGGAGCTTTGTTTTATAGTCTCTGGGTCTTGGCTGTTGATGGAATTACATGGCGTCAGGGGCAGTTTATGGGTGTGACTGCCTAGCAACTGGAAAAAGGGGGATCTGGGTGGAGGAGGCCCAGTCCTGATCTGGGCAGGCTTCGAGATCTCAGCCCCGGGTCCTGCACACCTGGGTTCCTCTGCCGGTTCTGCCATGCATGAGGCTCGTCTGAGTGGTGCCTTGAGCATGGCTGTGGCTGAGTTCCAGAGGTCTTCAGCTGCCAGGGCTTTGCTCGAGGCTGGGAGGGAAATAACTCGCCCCCCTTCAAGGGGCACCAGTGAAGACAGCCAGGAGCGGGGGCAGGAGGTCATAAATATTTATAATTGTATATAAAATATGAGTCTAGTAAGGTAGATAGAAATATAATGTCATATATTATGAATAGAGTTTATAGTTGAATATAATCAGATTGTAATTTTTTGTTATTGTTTTTGGTGTTGGGACCACAGCCAGAGGTTCTCTGGACTTATTTGTGTTTCTTCACTTAGGGTTCACTCCTAGTGAGATTACAGCCCCTCATATGGGGTGCTGAGGATAAAATTCGGGTTGACAGCGTGCAAGGCAGGTGGTCTACCTGCTGTGCTGTCGCTCCCATCCCCACATTATTTTGAAATTACTCCTACAATAATTGGAATCAAATTGAAGGAGGAAAAATTTATAACTATATGAACAATAATAAAATATTTTATAGTAATCCAATTACAGCTAAAGATGACTAAACAACTGGCTATGCAGACAGGGTGAGGCAAACACATTATAGCAGATAGAGTTTCATTATTGAACATAAGAGGAGAGTGAAAGAGGACAATGAAGTGGTTAAGGCACTGCCTCTGGAGTCCTTCTCTCTGAGTTTGTTGCTCCATATTTGAATTTTACAAGGTTTTCTAATAATGTTCTTTGTTTCTCAACTATGAAACAGTCTAATTTCTTATTAGATCTGTGAAGAGCATTGTATGCAAGAACACATCAGGAAAATTTAGCCAGTTTGCAAAGCAGAATAAATACTAAGTAAACGTTAGCTACTCTTCTGAGATGGCTTGATGCATTTGTAGTCAAGAACCAGAGAAAACTAAGACTGGGGAGTAAAAAGATCAATTCTCTTTTGCTCTCTTTGAGAATGTGCAGTTTGAGGTGCTGACTTGTGATGGTCTAAGAGGATTCATTGTGGAGAGCCTCCATGGGACCGTGCTTCGTGAACACCTGTTTCTTGTTGGTTGCACCATGCTTCGTGGACAACACCTGATGGGGAATCAGGATGTCTTGTCACGCCCACAAGTTGTGGCTAGTTTATCAGCTGCAGACACTTGGAGGCAAACAAGCAGGGAGAAGTATATAAGGGGGGAAGCTGCCTAGCTGGGTAGTTCCCTGGGTTCCACTTAGGTTCTACCTTGTTCCTCCTCCTCGTTCCCGTTCCCCTTCTTCCCATTTCATGGAAAGTCCCTGAATAAATCGTGGCAAGAAGGATCTCCGAGTTGCGTGTTTCTTTGCTGGTCGAAGTGGCGTGCGACAATTCATAGGAGAGAAGACAAACCACTTAGACTCTTTTGTGTATAGGTGATTGTTACAGGTGGAATTTAAATTATGGTAGGAAGTAGTTCTATATTGAGGAGTAATGTGTAAAGTGATAATAGTGTGTATGATGTGTCCTATGCATATACAGAATTGTTAAGTATATCCTTGCATTAAATGGTATTTTAACTAACGTTATAATTTAGCTAATAACAAATTAAACAAATAGTGCTTTTTTCATAAAAATAATAAAACTAATGACAAATAAAACTAACAATTCTTTAAATAATAAAAAGAGGAAAACTTTTAAAAGTGCACAAAATTCTCATGACCAAAACTGTAGGTGCATTTGAGGTTGTTTCTTTGTTGACTCACTTCAAGGACAATGACAAGTGTCCAGGTGACATGGTACAGGTGACAGGTTAATAGCTAGAGTGTATCCAGCATTTTGTTCCAGACTCTGCTCTCAGTCCTTTATAGGAAATAACAAAATTCTAATGAAAGCACATGTCACTGTGGACATGGAGAAGTGTGGGAGATAAAGAATAAGAAGTTTAAGTGAATTGTTCAAGGACACAGTTAAAGAAAATGGAGTAAGCACATTTTCTCCAGTGTGTGATACCAACCTCTTCTCTTACCTAAGGAGAGTTGAGTAAAGCAGACAAGTGTGTGTGTGTGTGTGTGTGTGTGTGTGTGTGTGTGTGTGTGTGTGTGGTGTGTGGTGTGTTTGTGTGTGGTGGTAAGGTGAGGTAAGGGGTGGGAATAAAGTAAATTAAACCAGTAAAATAAAAAATGAGATATCATTTAGCAGGATTTAGCACAGGGTAGAGCATTTTCTTGTGTGTGTGAATTCCTGGTTTGAATTATTGGCACCATTGAAATGTAGCACTGTAGCACTGTCATCCCATTGTTCATCGATTTGCTTGACTGGGCATCAGTAATGTCTCCATTGTGAGACTTGGTGTTACTGTTTTGGGCATATCAAATATGCCACATGGGTAGCTTGCCAGCTCTGCTGTGCGGGTGAGATACTCTCAGTCACTTGCTGGGCTCTTAGAGAGGGACAGAGGAATCGAACCTGGTTTGGCTGCATGCAAGGCAAACACCCTACCTGCTGTGCTATCGCTCCAGTCCACCATTGAAATAAAAAGAGAAATTTGTTTGGTGAATATATAAAATTAACAATTTCAAGGAGTGCTGCCCAATTTCAAGTTAGCTGCTCAAACAGGACAAGGTTGATAAATATGCCCAATGGCTTTAGTACCCAAGAGGCTAATGCTAATTTTGGTATCCCAAGGTGCATAGGAGCAGAGGTTAGAGAATTCCACAAAACAGAGCAGAGCAGACTGAATGCCTTGGTGTGAGTCAGTCTTTCTAAATGTTTCTCTGGGAATGAGAGGGTTGGGAGATATTTACACATGAAAAGAAATAAATCTTAAGAATGAAAGAAAGGGGAAAATGTACACATGGGAGAACAGATTCCCCAAGGATCTGTTTCTTGTCCTTTTCCTTTGCCTTCTCAGATATATGGGATTTGTAAATCCCGAAAGATAAATTTCTATTTTTGCCACTACCCTAAGATCTGTTTGAAAGCCCCTCACCAGAGTTTGTTTCACCTTGCTCTCACATGTTGTGTTATAATAAATAATGACATAGGCAAAGGAATATGGAGAGAGAAGTCAAACTGAAATGGCATCACATCTAGGGATGATTCTCACTACCCAAATAGAAAGAACTTTTTCTGTTGGCTTGTCCTGTTAATATGACACCTCTAGGTAGAATAGGAAAGTGATGTGTCTCACAGTGAGTTTTCTATTTTAATTCTTCCTGAAATGGCAGTTGAGTGATTTAGTTTGTCTCTTAGGTAACAGGTTTGTGCGTATGTGCGTACGTGTGTGTGTGTGTGTGTGTGTGTGTATACAAGAGACTGAGAACTGAGTTTAAAGTTTTATATAATTAAAGAGTTTTTTTTTTATTTTCATGCAAACAACCATCAGAAGAATCAACTGTATATGATCTCAGGATGTGACAAAAGATATTTTTTAACAAGCAGCAAATGCATACAAGACAGAGAAGGTGCCACTTAGGCTGGGCTGTGCTCCTGCAGCAGCCACTATAAATAGAATCAGACCACACAGGAGAACCAATGTGTTCTTTATGTCTCAATATCTGATTGATCCCAGGAAGGAAACTGTGATTAAAGCTGATGACAAGCACTGGATAATTATTTTTTAATTTATTCTGAATTGGATATCAATTGCATGTGCTGCTTGACATTCTAGGAAAATATCACTTACATGTACCACTTCAAGAAATCTGATGAAAAACTCCATAAATACGACCTGCACACAGATTAATAAGCACGTGTCCTTCCATGTAAAAATATAGTGATCTGTGTCCCTTGTATGGATTCTGATTCATTTTCAAGCACTGTGCTATGTCTTTTTAAAACACTGAAGATTTAAATTATAATTCTTTGTTAGTATCTAATATCAATTAATGAGCAGAAGAGAAATTTGAGACTCAACTCAGTGACTTTCTTTCATATAAGATATGGTTTGTAGAATTTAAATCTAGGAGTTGAGAGAACAGTATTTCTAGTAGTTTGGAAATTAAAAAAATATTTGGGGACAGAACAAATGAAATATGAAAAAATATCTAATTTAGCATTCTAATCATTTGTTAAAAGTGAATCCTTAGAATGAGTTTTTCTAGCTGAAAAATGAAGCCATGTTCTGCTCTTCTGATTTGTATTCCCAGTCACACATTCGTACATAAAATAACTAAAATCTACCTTCCTAGGTCCCTCATTTTATGCAATTTGTTAATTGCTCAAAAGTTTGTGACCCAATATATGTTTTCTTTTTTATTCTATTTTTTTGTACCAGATGACTGCAGTTTTATCTCAGCTTATAGTGGTATATTCAAGTTACTATTTTATTTGTTTGTTCCTAATTAAGAATTGATTTATTCATTATTTATTAATGATTCTTTGCTGAATCAATTATTACTATGATGTTATAGTGGTGACTTTCTAAGTTCTTCCACAGCATATAATATTTTACCTCCATTCCACTTTTCAAATTACTTATCTATGTTTAATTGGACTCAATTTTGTTTAATAAGAAAATATTTCTCTAAGAACAATAAAGATGATATAAAAGATATGCTAATTAAATTGATGGAGGGAATCACTTCACTATATGTGATTATGCATACTTATGCATAATTATTATAAAATATAATTTAAGTATCTTATAATGATACTTTGATTTAGGGTGATAAAAGCATTTGTGCCATAGAATTGATGTAATATAAAAATCATATAAAAATTCTTTATCAAACTACTATAAAAAATTCACACAATTTTGAAGCATGATAACCTCATAAATTGTGCACAACTTCTCAGTCAACTAGTATAAAGTTGATGACTATCAATAGGTTAATTTTGCTGCTTCCAATTATTATTGATTTACTTATGCCTTGGAAAAAATTTGCTATTTTAAATTATGTCTTTGTCAAAATATTGATTTTGTGGAATTTCACAAGAGGAACTTGAAAGACCTGAGGAAAGTTTACTTTGAAAGATATTCATATCTAAATTCTCCATTAAGGTCACTGTCACTGTATCACTGTCATCACTGTATCACTGCCATCGATTTGCTAAAGCGGGCACCAGTAACGTCTCTATAGTGAGGCTTGTTATTACTGTTTTTGGCATACAGAATATTCCACGGGTACTCTCAGTAGCTTGCCCCGCTCTCTGAGAGGGGCAGAGGAATCCAAACTAGGTCCACCTGGGTTGGCAAATGCCCTACCTGCTGTGCTATCTCTCCAGCCCACTCCCTTAAGGTCACTCCCAGGAAAGATCTAAGAAGGCAGATTTTAATCTGCATGCCTTTGTTTTGCTGTTCCTTTTGTTGAAATCTCTTTAACTGATTTCTTCCCAGTGTCCCCTGAATTAAATGAACTTTCCTGGTTCCTCTTCTCATGAGATAAACTATTTTCCAAAAGTATATTTGGAGGTTGCAGAATTTTTCTTCTCTTTGCAGCTTAGTCTAGTAAGTTATTTTTGTTTAGGTACCCGATAGGTCAATTTGTGAAATATCACCTTGTCAGTCTCTCTTGAAAACATTTCATAGTAGCTTCATAATTGAGTCTCAGTTGCACTTATAGAATTCTATAAACTTCGATCTCAAAGTAAGATTGGGAATAAAAATGCTAGCCTATGGATTATCATTCTTCTCAAGATGTGATATTATGGAATAAGGTTGATGTGAAAAGTTTTGCTCTATAGTGCATCCACTAAACTCTATTTACGATTGTTTAGAAGATAAAGGATAAGAAGTTGAATGTCTGTGAAAGACCCAAAGAAAAATTATGGGGTTGAGGGGAAAAGCATGGCAATTAGAATCGGAAGAACTTCCAATTTAGTTAAGATTATGGGGTGTGTATATATATATATATGTTTATGTACATATGCTATTTTATACACACACATATATATGTATATATATGTGTGTGTATATGTCACTGTCATGCCGTTGCTCATCGATGTGTTTGAGTGGGCACCAGTAATATCTCTCATTGAGAGACTTATTGTTACTGTTTTTGGCATATCCAATACGCACAAGTAGCTTGCCAGGCTCTCCGAGAGGGGCGGAGGAATCGAACTGTGGTTGGCCACATGAAAGGCGAACACCCTACCGCTGTGCTATATATATAGTCTTTAACTAACCAATTTTTGCCTAAGGAGAACTGAGATTAGGAGTGAAGAACAGGGTTTACAAGGTGAGGTGTGGAAGTAAAACTAAACTCTCCATTCAGCATGTTACTTAAGGCTTGTGTTAGTTTTAGGCTGTACCAAAAAATGAATTTGGTTGCTTGGGGAAGAGTTTCCATGGAGATATTAAAAATATTTTTTTTCTGTGCTATTTTTAGAAAATAGTCTTGAATTCATAGAGGGAGTTTTTTTTTTTCTTTTTGGGTCACACCCAGTGATGCACAGGGGTTACTCCTGGCTCTGCACTCAGGAATTACTTCTGGCGGTCCTTGGGGGACCATATGGGATGCTCGGAATCGATCCTGGGTCGGCCGCGTGCAAGGCAGATGCCCTACCTGCTGTGCTATTGCTCCAGCCCCCATAGAGAGAGTTTTACTTGAGTATGTATTTGATATTTTCTATGATGTGAGAAACCCTAATGAGAATTTTTACCATAAAATGGACTCAAGTAACACTCATTCTTGATCATATTTAGCAACTTTTAATGGAAACAGAGTTTTTATTTGTTTGCTTTTAATTTTAAATGACATATTTGTTTAGCAGTAGGCTCAGTTATCTAAAATGATGATGATAGTGGAAACAGCACTCTATAGTAAGTTCATTTTGATTTGACGGAGGGATGATGCAAAAGCTTAACTATCCCTTTGCTGCTTAGATTAGTAAAGCAGAATCTCTAAGTGCTATGATATCTGTTCCTCCCACACTGATACAAAAAAACCCATGCCCAACCCCACAAAAAAGTGTCAAGCTGTAGTAATTGAGCTGTGCTACTCCATCTGTGGGTACATCATAGCTCTTCAGTTCTGTAAAAGTAGCCGGGCTCAGTGATTGCATATCATCTCTGCAACAGAGAGATTCAAAATGAGGATGATGAATATACCCAATCAAAGGTGTATTGTTCATCTTTATTTTAATGAGTAGGCCTTTGCATGTATACTATTACCATTGTTCATTTTTCTTTATAAGAATATAAGTGTTTACTCATGATTGTTGAGTCAGATGAGTAGGGTACTGTTTTATATTTTCATGGATCTATTTTTTTTACTCATTTTAATGATCAATTGATAGCTAATTTCAGTTTAGAAGTGTTGATTGATGAGAATTGCTTTTGGTGGGGGATTGATTATAAGAATTCTCATGGAAACCTTTTGGGTGATGTTAATGCCTTCTCTGTTTATTATGGATAATAAACATGGATGGATAAGTTAATGAATACATTTGTCAAAGAGTATGAAATTGCATGTTTAAACTACATGGATTTATACATATTTAACTTTCATTTATTTCAAAAATAAATGATTATTATTAGTTTAGTTTATTGCAACTATTATTGTAAACACCAAACATAAATAAGAAAGTTTTTAAAAGTATATGGACAATAAATTAATAGAAATAAAAAGACACGAGAGTCCTTTAAAAATAAAGCAAAGACAGCTATAGTAACAGAAATACCTTAATTTTTTCCTGTACATTTGGAACAAAAAATTAATAGCAAACACATTGCTTAGGAAAGAGTTACTCTCACACTAACTTGCTAATGTATAAATGTATAGTATATACCTAAAGGGTGCTTGGTAACAAGTAATAAAATTACAATACATTTTGAACCAATGATTCTATATTAGAAGAATTTTGCATGCATGCAATTGTATGCAGATATAATTGTGTGCATGAAAATAATATGTATCTTGTAGAATTATTAATAATTGTAGATAAATATTCAAATGTCAAAAACTAACCAAATGAGTCATTGCTATCATTATGCAATAAAATATACAAAACTGTACTAAAGAGAAAATCTCTATGTTTTTTTTTTTTTTTTTTTTTTTTTTTTTTTTGCTTTTTTGGGTCACACCCAGCGATGCACAGGGGTCACTCCTGGCTCATGCACTCAGGAATTACTCCTGGCGGTGCTCGGGGGACCATATGGGATGCTGGGATTCAAACCCGGGTCGGCCGCGTGCAAGGCAAACGCCCTACCCGCTGTGCTATCACTCCAGCCCCCAAAATCTCTATGTTTTGATCTATAACTCTATAATTAAGTGTAAAAACAAGATACACTTTTTGAGGAGGATAGAATAGATGTAATTCTTTTAATTCTTTTAATCTTTATTAAGGTGCTCTGATTTACAGTACTGTTAATGATGGTTTTATGGATTCATCATTATAACACACTCCATTACCTGAGTACTTGTCTCCCTCCACCAAGATCCCCAAGAACCCTCCTTTTCAACCCTGCCTCCCCACCTGCAAACTTTTGTTCTTTGGACAAATTCTTTAGTTCTGTTGCTTTGACCCTTTGTTGCTCTCTTACTGTGTCTCTTTAAAGATCATTCTTTAACTATCTTTTCCCTTCTGACTGACTTCATGCAGCATGATACCTTCTGGTTCCATCCACATTATGGAAAATAGCATAATTTTTCTTTTCTTACAGCTGTGTGGTATTATATACATGTATCTATATACACAGAAATATATAGTATACATATATGCATACATGTTAAATCATTGTGTATATAAACCACAACTGCTTGATTTATTCAAGTTGAGCATAGAAACAATCTGTGGTTGTTTCTACTTCTGTCTGTTGTATTATTTGCTATGATGAACAGAGCTGTGAATATATCCTTTTGAATTAATCTTTTTGTGTTTTGCGGATAGATGCCAGGAACTGGTATTGCTGACCTGGGTTCAATCCAGTATCCTGTATGGTCCCTGGAGCCCTTCTAGGAGTGAATCCTGATTTCACAGTCAGAAGTAAGTCCTTAGCACTGCTATGTGCTGCCCCAAGCAAAACAAGATCCCCTCACCCATCACCCACATGCCCTGCCAAAGCCCAAAAAACATGCAAAGATGGAGAGAAGGCACAGAAGACCAAGTAAGAATCCTGGGACCTGAGAAACACAAAGGGGTGAGTTCTCTGGGTTATTTAATATTTCATATATTCTGGACTTTTTGCTTAAAAGCTAAGAGAGGCTGGAGTAATATAGTACAGTGGGCAGGATACTTGCCTTGCCTGTGGCAGACCTGGGTTCAATTCCCTGGTGATGTCGGTGGGCCCCACGGGTGCCTTACGTGAAGCAGGAAGGAGAAAGACAGTCACTTTCTCCCCAACCGCCTCTACCACCCGGGACCCAGGGTTACTGGGTTCTTGTCTCGCTCATGGAAAAGAATTTCAGGAATAGACAAGCAGTGAAGTAAACAGATTTTATTTAGAGGTTTTTTAGGGAGGGAGGAAGGGATACGCGGAAAAGAAAATAATAAGAGTAACGTGCTCAAGAGAGAACGCGGGCGTCTCCGAGGATGGAGAGAGCTCTACACACATCCTAGCACTAGACACGAAAGCATGAAAGTACACATCTCAAGAGGGGAGATGCGGGTGACACACGTGCTCGGGCACCGCATGTGCTCGGCCACGTGGGCACAAGCAGCACATGGGCACAGGCAGCATATGTGCGTGCTTCCTTTGTTCACGGTGTCTTTTATAGGGTTTCTTCAACCTGCCTCCATGTGGGGCTTCTTTCCAGGTAAAAGTCCATTGCTAAGGAGGTTACCAGGGAGTTTGGGAGTGGTGATGGTCTTCTTTAGGCTGGATCACATTTTAATCAGATTAAGGGAGAGGTCTGAGAGTTTGAGGAATTTCATGGGGAGGGGTCCAACCTCCTTAGGGTCTGCTGAAGGTCTTATTAGGTCTGTTTTCTTATCCACTGGGTGGATCAGCCTTAGGATTCTCCTTCCCAGAGACTTTGTTAATCTAAGTTTCATTGCCAAGGGCCTTTTCCTATCTACCTGCCTACATAACTGGTACCCCACATACTCCCTTGAGTGGTAATATCTGCTAGTGGTAATACCTGAGCACTGTTAGATGTGGATTCAAAACAAAATAAAACAAATCAAACAAAAGAAACAAAAAAACAAAAACAAACAAAATGCTTGCAATCTGGAAATATCCATGAAAACACAGCAAAATGCCTCAACCAAAACTTGTTCTCCCTAGTAAATTTGTAAACTACTAAAACAGAAATCTTTTAAAATGCTAATTATTCCAGTCAAAAACACAACAAAGACACTAGCAACAACTTCAATCACTGGGCTTTCATTTCACTCCTCCAACATACCCCATTTATAAGGATACTGTTAGGGAATGCTACATAATGCTAAACTTTTACCTATATAGGGATATAAATTTAACCTAATAAAAAATAAGTTTCTTTATGAAAGATCTTGTTTGAGGGTAAAAAGACAAGCTATATGTTGGAATTATATTCTCATGCTATGTTTCTCAACAAAGAACCAATAATTAAGATCATAAAGAGCTCTTAAAACTAAACAGTAAAAATAATACAAATATCAATAAACATTTAATATGAAATGTTTTGCAGAAAAAGATAAAAAAATGGCTAAATACATGGAAATATGCTCAACACCCTTGAATTTGTAAGGAAATACAAATTCAAACTGTAATGAGATGTTACTACATATCTTTATTAAATGACTATTACGTAAATTAATGACAATGTCAAGTAAAGCTGAGATTTTGGAGAAATAGGATCACTAGATATTCCTGAAGGGAATATCTAACAGTATAGACACTAGAAAACTAATGAAACTAAATGTAAAAACTGCCTTTTGAGCCAGTAATTACACCCTAGGGTATTTATTCCAAAGAAATGCAAATTTTTGTTCAAACTAAAACCTGTGTATGAATGTTTATAGTGGATTTATTCATAATAGGCAAAATCCAGAAATATCATTTGAATAAAAACTTAAACGGGGTATACCAAGAAACAGTACTCAAGCACAAAAAGGAAAAAGCTATCAATATGTACAATAGTCTGACAGAAACTTCACAGATTGTGTTCTGAAGACATTCATCCCAACAAAAGTTAAAAAAACTGTCAGGGTTGATACCTGAACACAGAGTCAGGGGTAATCTCTAAACACCACTGGGTAGGATCCCTGAAATGTTTTAATTGGTTTATCATTGGTTAATAACATTAAGGCATTTAGGGGTTTTAGATTTATGCCTTGATATATACTGTAATTGTCACCACTCCCTACCACTAAAGTCCCAGCATCCTTTGAACACCCAAATTAAATACCCTACTTTTGCAAAATACTATAGATTATTGAGTTTAATTATAGTGTCATACAGAAAAACAACAGTATTCCCAAATGCACTGATTCTTTTAAATTTGGCCTTTGAATAGCACAGTTCCCAGATGTTATGCTAATTTTCTAACCAGGTCAGCAGCTAGAGCTGAATAACAATAGATGTCAGGATCATTATTGCTAGCACAGGTATAATTTTGGATATTGGTAGAAAAACAGAAAGATGGGTTTATTTCTTTCATTAGTAAGCTGCTTATGGGGGAATTATGGCTTTATATCATATATTCAGGATCTGGAGTAGCATTGTTGAATCAAATCTCAAATTCATCTTTACAGTTTGTTTGGTTTTGAGCTAGATTGAAACCCTTATGTGTCTAATTCCAGCATCAGCTCTGTTATAGTGTCATGGATTAACTAAATTAAAGTGCACAACTAGCTCCTGAATTTATAACGTTTGTAGTAATAGATAGGCTGTTAAACATCAGTTTCAGAAAGTTAGAGCTGGAAAGGATTACATTACATATTTTTCAACCTGTTATTTATTTATTTATTTATTTATTTAGGTGTTTGGGGACTAGGGCTGGAGTAATAGCACAATGGTAGGGCATTCGCCTTTCATGTGGCCGATCTGTGTTCGATCCCTCCTCCCCTCTTGGAGAACCCGGCAAGTTAGGGAGAGTATTGCGCCTGCACGGCAGAGCCTGGCAAGCTACCCGTGGTGTATTTAATATGCCAAAAACAATAACAATAAGTCTCACGATGAGAGACGTTACTGGTGCCCGCTCGAACAAATCGATGAACAACGGGATGACAGTGACAGTTGTTTGGGGACTATACCCAGTTAGTATTCAGGGCTTACTCTTAGCTCTGTGCTCAGGGATCACTCCTGGAGGGGCTTAGGGAATCACATGAGATTTCAGGGATTGAACCCTGGTCTCCACGTGAAAAGCAAATGCTTTTTCACTGTACTCTGGCCTATTATTTTATACCTAAGTGAGTTTGAACAAATAGTATGACATGGTTTGCCATCAGGGAATTTCCATGGGGTCTAGGTTAGGCTCCTAGGTACTTATGTGTAACCAGGGAGACAAACTGTGACTAAAGTTCATAGAAAACTCCCACTGTAGGTTTTAGGTTTAAATCTAATATTTGACATCTGGGTGAAAATTCTGTGTGGATTCTCCAGCCATTCTCCCTTGTCTGTACATCTGTTCGTGCTGTGTTAAAGCAGAGCAATGAAAACATATAATTAGCATGTTCATACCTAATATTTATTACTGTGAAAACCTCTGATTTTTCTCTCCCAGCTTAAAAATAGGTATTTGCTTTAGATGCCATGTGAGAATAAATAATCATTGCTACTACGGGTGTAGGTGAAAGCAATTTGCATAGATCTGAAGTTTATAAAGGAACCAGCTTTGGACAGTAACAACTTTCTGCCATCTAGTGGATAATTCAAAGAATAAACCAGGCCTTTTATGTTTAAATCAGCCAACGTTATAGCTGGCTTTAAACATTCTGTTTGATATGCCCAAAACAGCAACAGCAAGTCTCACAATGAAGACGTTACGGGTGCCTGCTTGAGAAAATCGATGAACAATGGGATGACAGTGCTATAGTGCTTTCTCTTGGAAAGCTTCCATCCTCATTGGTATGAGGATCAGACTGGCAGCCATTGTTATTATTATTATTATTATTATTATTATTTTCAATGTAACTTTAAAGTCATTGCCATAGCAATTAGGCAAGGAAAATAAATAAAAGGGATAAAAGAAAACTGGGGGCTTATTTTTAATGGAAAACTGCTATTATTTCCAGTCTTCTCTTGTTGCTAAAAATTGTGGACACTCCCAAAGTCTAAGTTTAAATGCCCATTTTGTTTTGCACACTTACAAACTTGTAATATGGATGACTGTGTCTATCTTTGACTGTGAATTTTTCCTCTCTTGTGTTCCACTATAGTCCAATGTTAGAGATGGACTGGAGAGTCAATGTCACTGATTTAAAATTTGGACTGCATTGGTCTATTGACATCTTAAGAATTTAACTTTTTTGTGCCTCAGTTTTCTAATAATAATGATGATGATGATGATGATAATCATTTTTGTCTCATAGGGATGCTGGACGAATTAAATTCATGCAAGCACTCAGTATTCAATATAATTATTTTAAATTTAAAAGATTTGTCAATTTTTGACCTATCTGTTTACTAATTATGAGGAAGCATTTCAGAAATAGCTTGTATTAAGATTTAATTCAATAAAAACTAAACTTATTTAGACATATTATATATTTAAAATTACAGGAAATAAAACCTGAATATTGCCATAATTTTGAGTCAAGTTTCTCATTTAAAAATAAGGGTATGGGGGCTGGAGCGATAGCATATCGGGTAGGACTTTTGTCTTGCACTCGGTCAGGTTTGATTCCTAGCATCCCACATGGTCCCCAGAGTACCGCCAGGAGTAATTCCTGAGTGCAAAGTCAGGAGTAGCCCCTCTGCATTGCCAGTGTGACCCAAAAAGCAAAAAAAAAAAAAAAAAAGTAAATAATGGATATGTTTTAATGGAAATTAAACTGCACAAGTGGGGGTGGTAAGAATTTGTATGTTGGCGAGGTGGGGAAGGATGTCACTTCTGGTGAATCCTTGGCTCAGTTGTGTGGGTCTGATGGTTCATTACTTGGCCTGGTGAAGCTGTGCTTGTTGGTCCAGCAGTTCTGAGGGCCAACAAGGTTATTCTAGAAGTGCTTGGGATCTTCCAGGGATACACTCAGTGCAGTTTGGGAAGGCAAGGTAATAATTGCTAAAGCATGAAGACATGTACTCCAGTCTCGAGCTATCTTCCCAGGTCTTGTATTTATTTATCATTCCCAACAGATTTGATTTATTTTTTATTTAATTTTTTTGACTAGGTATTATGATTAACAGTACTGTTAATAATGGCTCCACGTGTTTAATATCTTAACACAACACAAACTTGCACTGACTCCTTGGGATTTTATAAGTGTATTATCATGTCATCCGCAGATAATGCAGATAAGAGTGATTATTTTACATCTTAATTTCCACTTTTTGATTGCTTGTGTCTTCGGGCCACTTCTGATGGTCCTTGAGGGCTAATCCAGACTTTGTGCTTTTGTCTCTCCTTGCAGTGCGTGAGGACAATGCAGTGCCAGTGATTGAATCCTGAATTTCCTGCATGCAAAGTAAGAACTCCAGTCCAATGCACTACCTTAGAGGGAAAAGTTCTTATATTTTTCCTCATTGAGTATTCTATTGGGTGTTGATTTGTCATATATGGCCTTTATTAAGTAATGGTATCACTGTATCACTGTCATCCCGTTGTTAGTCAATTTATTCGAGTGAGGACCAGTAGCGTCTTTATTACACTCAGCCCTAAGATTTCAGCAGCCTCTCCTTACTTGACTTTCCCATTGATTGAAGGCTCTTTCAGGGTCAGGGGAATGAGACCTATTGTTACTGTTTTTGGCATATCCAATATGCCACGGGTAGCTTGCCAGGCTCTGCTGTGCGGGTGGGATACTCTCGGTAGCTTGCCAGGCTCTCCGAGAGGTATGCATACATCTTTTACTGTATTTTGGGATGTGAATACACCATGGGAAGCTTGCAAGGCTCTTCCATGAAGGCAATAAACTCTTGGTAGCTTGTCAGGCTTTCCAAGAGGAAGAACAAGGCTATTATATACACCAAGCTTCCGGGAGCATGGTCTTATAGTCTCTGGATGTTGGCCGTTGGTGGGATTACACGGTGCCGGGGGCAGTTTGTGGGTGTGGCTGCCAAGTAATGGTATATTATCTTTATATCCATCTTGGTGAGATTCTTTGTTTCTTAAATGGATGCTGAATATATTCAAGTGCTTCTAATGTGTCTATTGAGATGAAAATCTTATTTTTGTCATTTTTGCATGGTGTTAATGTGGCTTATCATGATATTGAACTAATTGAATGATCCTTATGTTGCTGGAGTAAACCTCAGTTGATCTTATTGACCTAATACCATGCACAAAAATTAGTTCAAAATGAATTTAATAGTAGAATATAAGACATAAATAAATACATAGAATAAAACAGGATCTATTCTTCTTGTCATTGGCCTTAGATCTATGTTTGTGTCTTAATTTCCAATAAAACCAAAGAGAAGCAAGGCACAATACAAATAAACAACAACAAAAAAATTCTTTTAAAATTTTGTAGAACTCAGTTTGCTTATATTTTGGAGTATTTATACATCTACATTGATTAAATAAATTGATCTTGAGTTTTCCTAAGACATTCACAGCTTAATCCCCACTACTGTGTATGGTTCCCTGAGTCCCTTCAGGAGTTATCCCTGAGCACAGAGCCAGGACTAAACCCTACAGTCAAGACATTGCCCAACCTCTCATGAGGGTTTGGGAGGGGCCAGTAAGGTGCTTGCCTCATAGCACTGAGTGATGGCTGAGTGCAGAGCCAGGACAAACGTAAGCCCTAAGCACAGTCAGGTTTGACCCAAAAATAAAATGAGAGATGGGGGGAGGGGGCGGAGGGACAGAGAGAGAGAGAGAGAGAGAGAGAGAGAGAGAGAGAGAGAGAGAGAGAGAGAGAGAGAGAGAGAGAGAGAGAGAGAGAGAGAGAGAAATTTATGAAAGAACCAAGCATGACAATTAAACTGATGTTTCAATACCTGGAGTGTTTTCTTTTTCCCCAAACTTAGGTTCTGCCTGGAAATTTGCTAAATATAGGCTTTTATTATTCCATACTTAGAGCATTTAATATTTCAGGTATCAGGCAGCAGGAATGGGAATCCTACTTAAGGAGCAGGCATGGGCACGGATCAAGAAATGTGCCCAGTTGTTTATTTTTCAGAATCTCACTCAAAGCAATTATGTGCATAGACTGAATCTGTGTCCAAAGAGAAACGATGCACATTAAGAGAAAAAGAACACAGAAACAGGAGAGGCAAACTTGTCAAGAAAGGAGGACGCTTAATAAGGAGGAACAGAGAAATGTGGTGCCCTGGGAGAACTGTGAGAACCCACGGATGCTGTTTCTGTTTGATAACAGAATTTAAGATGCCTAAAGCTGCACACACTCAGCCATAGGTTAAGATAAAATTGTGTGCATTTTTGAGAGACACGGAGGATGCATTTTGCAGTTCAAGCAAAGTAAGCACAATGACATTTCTGTCTGTAATTTGTACAGATTGACTACAAATTTGGCAGGCATATTTTGGAGGATTTGGATTAATAAAAAAATAAAGCTACAGAGTGCATGAAAAATCTATTTTCAGTTGCTAGAGGAAACTTCATATATAGGCAGTTATTCCCCAGAGCACCTGGAGATTAAGTATCTCAAAATACTGATGTGAATTCTTAAAAGAGATACACTCTACACATCAGTAATCTGTGGGCAGAGGAAACTTAGATACCAAATTAAAAAAAATTAAAGCAAATACTTGAAAGTAAAGGAACTGATTTGCAACTTAACTTCTTTTCATATGGATTCTCCATGTATCATCTTCAAAGTAAGCAGCAAAAGATTAACATATTTAATGATGCCTACTAGCAACCAACATAGGAAGAATATTAGAGCAATAATAATGCTTCGTGACTAGAGTCATGTTTAGTATTTATTGGCTATTTCCCAGTGCTTGCCATTTTGCTAAATGTTTGGCTTAGATGAGTAAATACAATATGTGTATTTGGGAAGAGAGTGGGAGGGAAGATGGAACTAACTGGCATTAATAACTTCTATAAATTAAATATGTCAGACATGAAGAAAGTTTCGTATATTTTATTTAATATTAACAGTAATTTTGGGAGGGGGAGGAAAGTGAGGGCTCACATCCAGCAGTGCTAGGGCGACTTCTGGCTCTGGGTTCAGTGAGTTGCTCCTGGCGATACCCAGGAGATCGTATAGGGATCATATTATATCAACCTCATGAAAAGCAAGTGTCTTAACCCATGTACTTTCTCTCCAGCCCCAGCAGCTTTCAGAAGTTTATAGTAGAGTCTCAGATACAGATGAGGTAACGGAGGCTCAGAGAATACAGTAACCACCAAATATCACGTAACAGGGAAATGACAGAGCCGGGATCTTTCCCCAGTGTTCTGGACTCCAAAGATCACTCTCTTTTCATTAAATTGCTGCCCATCCTAGAGTATAACATACATCAAGCTGTTTAAACAGCTCATGGAATTGTGAAAGAAATGGAAGAGTGATTATTTCATTTTTGCTCATAATTGAAAAATGAGTTCAGTCTGTAATATTTTCAAAATTATTTCATTTTGCAATTTTTGTAAGGATGATTATTTAACTTTTAAAGGAATGGTTATTTAATGTTTCTGATGCCAGAAAAGATTTTACATAGCAAGTGAATTTTATCTGACCTTTAGTGACTGCGGAACATTTTGACAGGAAAGTGGGAGAAAAATCCTAGGTACAAAAAAATTAAAACAGATATGTTTGAAAAACAACAGCAACAAAGGAAGTTTGCAAGGGAAATGAAAGAGTTGCGTGGAGGTGCGGGTGGGGGTGAGTGTTGGAAGTAGGGATATGACTCAGTGGCTAAAGTCACTGCTTGCAAGCAAGAAGCCCTGAGCTTCATTCCAGTGCTGCCCACATGTTCTGTAGGAGGTCCTGGCAGCTTCCCTATCAAGGCTCTGCATCCTGTGCATGATTTTTGTTTGCGCAGCCAGGTATGTGCAAGCCCCTTCAGGAAAGATCTTTGAGCAACTCGGCCAGGAGTATGCCCCCAGGGTTACGTGAGCACCACAACGGAGTATGACAACCAAAATATATCCAGGTACCAGAACTAAATGAGTTTATTCTTCATCAAAGTCACGTGCAAACAACTCAAATAAATACATGTAGGATCCTCATTTTGCTCCTCAAGCGAGTGTGAGCAACATTCCAGTGCTACAATCAAATATGTGAGAGCCCCTCTCACTAAAACATCAAGAACAACTCAGGGCAGAGAAGGGTGGAAAAGCTTTTCTACAGGACTGGAAGGTAAGGTACTGGGGAAAGGAAAAGTACATGTAGTAATACACTCTGGTGATGCACTGTATAAGCACTGCCTCTGAAGAGTAGTGGAGGGAAATTTCTGAAGTGGCCTGGAGAGGGCAGTGCTAGTCATTATCAGGGGATGAACACTGTTTTCCAAAAATGCTGCTGAAATAGTCCTTGCTCCTGCTTTCTTTCGTTCTTGGTGACAAGGGCTGCATAAAGGAAACACAGCCATTACCTCACACCAGCAGAATTAAAGAACGTTTTATATTAGAACTGATTTCTCACCCAGAAGCCTTATCTTATTTTGTATTAAAGAGGAAGTGCAGGAAAGCCACCAGTGGCTACAGTGGTTGTCGAATTTGTGCTTTATCTGTCCCAGGAAGTCCTGAGTGATATAACATGCAACAGTGGGCAAGCAACAGCATCAGTAACATTCTAGGCATTGAGAATGATGGATAGTGTTGTTTGTGGGTAATGACACTTTCTTGACATATAATGGGTGCTAGTTTCAATACCAGAAACAGAAACAATAGTTGGTGTAAGGACAAGTGCCTTCATCTGTTTTAATACATTCTACAATAACTAAGATTTCTGCTTAATCTTGATTCTCTTCACTTAAAAGGCGGTGTGCCAGTGGGTGGGTCAGTTTGGTGCCCAACCAAGCAGAGCCTACAGCAGCCATTTTGCTCCCACAATCCAAAATTGCCGAGCAGAATCTCCTGACCTTGTGCCAGGCTGTCTTCACCGGGGCCCCTCGAAGGGGGGGCGGGTTGAGTTTCCCTTCCTGCCCCAAGCAGAGCCCCAGCAGCCTAAAACCTCCAAACCCAGCCACAGCCATGCTCACTCTCCACACGCTCGGATAAGCCTCACCCATGAAGGAACCCACAGAGGAACCCAGGTATGCAGGACCCGTGGCTGAGATCTTCAGGCCTGCTCGGATCGGGACTGGCCTCCTCCACCCAGATCCCCAGTTTTCCAGTAGCTTGGCAGTCACACCCACAAACTCTCTCCCCCAACCTCGCACACAAAGCTTCCGGAAGAGATCGATGCAGTATTTCCTGGAGAGAGCAGCTGCATTCATGGCCATGTGACCTCTTATACTTTAGCCCACTGATGTACCTAAAGTAGCACACGTGTGTTTGGTTTTAACATACTTGCTTGTATTCTTGTATATATGGGCTTAAATGGCCCCAGAATGAAATACAACAACCTTCACACACTTCCCTCTTATTGTGGTGGGAAGATGCTTGCTGGTTGGGTGGGTGTTTGAATATTATCTGTAATGAACTATTGTGAATTACTTTCTGAAAATAAAATATATAAAAATTATAAAATTCTTTTAAAAAATTGCCACGATGCCCTCAGCTGGACTCCACTATCTTGGGATGGACCTCATCAAGTTATTAAGCTGTTGAAAATTCAGATATGTGGGTTTTATGACTAAAATCTCCAGGCTTTCTCCAGGTTGAGTTGGGATACCTTCCCAAACTTCCTTATACTAATGGAAGCACTGACAGTCACCCCCATGAACCAATGCCAGCACCACCACATAAGCTCAGAGACTCATAAATAAATCTCAAAAGAGATCAAAAGCCACAGTTAATCTCGTACCAATACAAGGCCGAACAGAGTGGAGCAAATGAGAGGGGATGGGTCAGGTTAGTGTCCACCCATGCAGAGTCCATGGCAGCCGATTGCTCCCATAATCCAAAATTGCTGCCATTGACCCAGTATCTTGGGATGGACCTCATAGAGATATTAACCTGTTTAAAATTTAGATATTCGGGCCTTGTGACTGAAATCTCCAGGCTTTCTTGGGGTCAGAATGGGCTGTTACTATAGGACTGGAATGTAACAGTGTCACTACCCCACTTCCCTGTACTTCTGGAGGCCTTGGCAGTCATGTCCACACCCCAAAGCTGCCACCCAGTTAAAAAAGCTACTCCAGGGGCTGGAGCGATAGCACAGCGGGTAGGGCATTTGCCTTGCAGGCGGCCGACCCGGGTTCGATCCCCAGCATCCCATATGGTCCCCTGAGCACCGCCAGGAGTAATTCCTGAGTGCAGAGCCAGGAGTAACCCCTGTGCATCGCCAGGTGTGATCCAAAAAGAAAAAAAAAAAGCTACTCGAACCTTACTTTCCTGATAAAAGTACCAAATGCCCTGAACATACGCAATGACTTTTTAGCACCTGTATTGCAGGCCATAATGCACAAAAGGAGAGAAAGAAAAAAAGTGCTTTCCATAGAGGCAGGCTGGGTGAGGGTGGGGTGGAAGGATGTTGGAGGATGGTGAGAGGGAAATGGGGGACGTTGGTGGTGTGAAGTGTACACTGGTGGAGGAATGGGTGTTGGGATAATTTTATGATAGAAACCCAGTCATGAACATTTTTTTTTTTTTGCTTTTTGGGTCACACCTGGCGATGCACAGGGGTTACTCTTGGCTCTGCACTCAGGAATCACTCCTGGCGGTGCTCAGGGGACCATATGGGATTCTGGGAATCGAATCCGGGTCGACTGCGTGCAAGGCAAACGCCCTACCTGCTGTGCTATCGCTCTAGCCCCAATCATGAACAGTTTTATAATTGTCTTTGTCAGGGATATCTAACACAAAATTTAAAAAAAAAAAGTAAAGGACTCCTGTGTCATACCTCTGATGGCACCAGAGTAATCTGCTGTTTATGCCGTACTATCTTCTTCCCGAGGCAGCAATTGTAATGCAAAAAAAAAAAAAAGGAAAAAAATTGAAGTGCCTTATACATTTAAAACAGTCCTAATAAAGATCACTTGTACATATTTAAAATCAATCCTTATGTACCCTTTTAAAAATTAATCTCTGTTCTACTTTCACTCTCAAGATTAACTAATCTAATTTCTGTCTCTATAAACTTGACTTTTCTTGACATTTTGACATTTCTTCTGAGTGGGATCATCTGACATATTGACTTCTTTTTTTTTTTCTGTTAGCATTGTGTATCCAAAGTTCTCCCTTGTTATAGCATGTATCACTATTTATTTTTCTCTTACAAATATTGTTGCTATAAACATTTGTGTAGGAATAGATAGGTTTTCATTTCTCCTGAGTGATACCTAAAAGTAATTGCAGGGCTTTATGGCAGTTTATATTTTTTGGGAAACTTAGAGTTTAGTGAGATGATTGTACTACTTAAAAAAATTTTTTTTATTAGTGAATCACTGTGAGGTACAGTTACAGACTTACAAACTTTTGTGCCTGCATTTCAGTCACACAATGGTTGAGTATCCATCCCTCTACCAGTGCCCATTTTCCACCACCAATGGTCCCAGCATCCCTCCCACCACCCTCACTCCGTCTGCCCCCCACTCCACCCTGCCTCTGTGGCAGGGCATTCCCTTTTGCTCTCTCTCTCCTTTTGGGTGCTGTGGTTTGCAGTAGAGGTATTGAGTGGCCATCATATTTGGTCTATAGTCTACTTTCAGTCCTCATCTCCTATCCCGAACGGGCCCTCCTAGCACCTTTACTTTGTGGTCTCTTCTCTATCTGACTGCCTTTTCTCCCAGCATGCGAGGCCAGCTTCTAAGCTGTGGAGTAATCCTCCTGGAGCTTATCTCTACTGTTCTTGGGTGTAGTCTCCCATTCTGTTACTTTATATTCCACAAATGAGTGCAATCTTTCTATGTCTATCCCTCTCTTTCTGACTCATTTCACTTAACATGATACTTTCCATGTTAATCGACCTATATGCAAATTTCATGACTTCATCTTTTCTAACAGCTGCATAGTACTACTTTTATACATCAGTGTATGAAGGCTACTGTTTCCTACCTCTTACTAGCTTTTGTTGTATAGCTTACATATCATGGTCATTTTAGTTCTTGTGAAATGGTGTCTTATGGTTTTAATTTGAATTTTTCCAATGCTGTAGAGTTGAGCTTCTTTTCATGCATCTATGGCATACATTCTAACGTCTCCATAGAGATATGCACTAACCAAGATATAAAATAGTATGATAAGTTTCACTTGTAGAAGGATAATAAACTTGTATTATGTATGCTAATTTTCAATTGCACATGACAACACACTGGCAGAGCCTGGCAAGCTACCCGTCATGTACTCGATATGCCAAAAACAGTAACAATGATGGTACTCATTTCCCTAATCCTGAAAGAGCCCCCAATACACCATCGGGCTACATTAACATGCGACAGGGACAAATGGAGATGTTACTGGTGCCCACTTGAGCAAATCAATGAACAACGTGATGACAGTGATACATGACAACATACAGTCAAGTAATTTGAGTCTGGAAGTCAAATGAAAATTTAAAGTAGGAATAAGATTTGGAATATGAAGACAGTTTAAATCATGAAACTAGGAGAGATCACTCAAGGAGAAAATGTAAATCACAGAGGTTAAGGTATTATATACTTAACCATAGAAATATATGGCTTACAGAAACAGATACAGAATGCATCACTGAAGATTTATGAGACAGAATATGACTGGTACATGGAATATTATGGAAAGTTCTTTTACTTTTCTAATGTTAAGATTTTATTTTATTTTTTTCTTTTTGCTTTTTGGGTCACACCCAGTGATGCTCAGGGGTTATTCCTGGCTTTGCACTCAGGAATTACTCCTGGCAGTGCTCAGGGGACCGTATGGGATGCTGGGAATTGAACCCGGGTCGACTGCATGCAAGGCAAACATCCTACCTGCTGTGCTATTGCTCCAGCTCCTTAATGTTAAGATTTTAAAGTGCTATAATAATATTCTCCCACAGATATTAATAAATGTGGCAAGAATGGATCACATACATGCTGTTTCATATAACTCTGTCACCGTCTCTTTCATCCCATTGTTCATCGATTTGCTCGAGTAGGCACCAGTAATGTCTCCATTTGTCCCTGTCATGTGCTAGTGTAGCCTGATGGCGTATTGGGGGCTCTTTCAGGATAAGGGGAATGAGGACCATTGTTGTTACTGTTTTTGGCATAGAGTATGGCACAGGTAACTTGCCAGGCTCTGCCGTGAGGGCAGGATACTCTTGGTAGCTTGCCGGGCTCACTGAGAGAGCCAGAGGGATTTCTTCTAGTCTATGAAATAAAGTGCATTTTAAAAGCTAGAATGGAATTGGCATATGCAATCTTAACAGTGACTGGTATTATTATTTTTTTCTCTACAGGGTGAGAAAGAGGGTTCCTAGAGTACCACAACTATCAGGAGAGTTTTAGTAATGACATGGAAACTGTACAAGGACATATTTGGAAAAGAAGTTTCTCATATAAACATGACCATACTACCACCTTGAAATATACAGATCTGCTTACAAAAATAATTTTTACTACCTTTTACCATTATAAAGAGATTATGACATTGACTATACCTCAGAACTACCTCTTACCTTCAAAGACAAGAATAAATAAAAACATATTAAGCAAGAGTATCCAAGCTAAAACCAAGCTAAAACTATGAAAAAATGTTTGCTATTTTATCTAATCTTATAGACATTTCCTCTGTCACTAGTCTTATTTTTTAAAAATGATTTTACACATTTTACTCTAAATATACATACATCATAATTTATTCCCATTTATTTGAACTTTAAATTAATTTATTTGGGGATGCTTTTAAGACTAAAATTCTTGACAGAAATATTTGCATAGCTCTTCAATAATTTCCACCCACGATATAAATTTTTAGATATAGAAATTCTTGCTCAATGCATATAAAAACAATTTAAGGCTCTCTTTATAAACATTTGAAATTGCCTTCTAGAAATATTTTCTTTCTGTCCAGCACTGTATGAGCATGCAATAAATTAGTATTGACCATAAAAAATTCTAGGGGCTGGAGAGATAGCACAGCAGGTAAGGCGTTTGCCTTTCACGCGGCCGACCTGGGTTTGATTCCCAGCATCCCATATGGTCCCCTGAGGACCACCTGGGGTAATTCCTGAGTGCAGAGCCAGGAGTGACCCTTGTGAATCGCCAGGTGTGACCCAAAAAAACAAAAAAAAATTCTTATAAATATAAAATTATTTAAATGTTACTATGTGGTAGGTGGGTTGCCAAGTGGTTCTCAGGAGGTCTGGGGTCATTCTAATTTCTCTTGATCAACCAGGATAAATGTTTAATGCTATAGTCTGATTTAGTGGTATTTGGGTCCTGTGGTATCCAGGATTACCCAGGCTACCCCTGCAGTGCTTGGGGTCCACCAATGCCATACCCAGTAATGCTTGCTATCTCCAGGACTACAGCCAATAATGATCTGAGATCCATGTGGCAACAGGAATTAAAGGAGGGACCCTCACACTATCCCTCTCTCTCCCACAAGTTCAGAGAATCTATTTTTTCCAGATTTCAGTGAGCACCTATCATGGATATTTACTATGAGAATTTTCTTATTTTATTGTTGTGGGCCGCACTCCAAATGATGGTGAAGGGTGCTACCAGAGCCATGCCCAGAGCAGGTTTGGGCCATTCAGTGCCAAGTACTAAGGACCTTGTATGTGTGAGGCATGTGGTCCATCACTTCGACCAATTTCCTGGCCTCAACTCATCACATTTTGAAGGAGTTAGGGAAAACCAACAAATACTTCACAACAGCATACAAAGTTTGTTACTGACATTTATGATTACATATCCATTAGTGGCATATAAGATAGAAGAGAGTAATTAAAAATTGTAGTTCTCTAGTCAAAAGTTTTATCAGGGCCAGAGAGACAGAGAGAGAGAGAGAGAGAGAGAGAGAGAGAGAGAGAGAGAGAGAGAGAGAGAGAGAGAGAGAGAGAGAGAGAGAGAGAGACTAGCATGATTGCAGTTTCCCAAGCCTGGCTGTATGCAATCCTGAGGACCTCTGAGAACTGTCTTATGTCACCAGAATCATCCCTAGCAGCACAGGGCTCAAGCAGCCCCAAGCCTCAGTCCCTCAGGTTCAATGACTCTTTCGGTTGGCTGAGAATAGATGACTTCCTCAAGACTGCTTAGAAGGACTCTCACAAACTAAGAATTTAACATGACACTTCTGTGTCTATTTATTTTGATTTCTTGTGACTTTGTAAAATTATAAAAAGGGAAAATTTAATGCATTTTGTCTTTACCAGTAATTTCTGCACTTTATTTTTCATTTTATTTATGAAACACTTTCATGTTTCATCACTCAAATTCTATTGGAGAGCTGGAATTGGAGTTCTCAAATAAATGAGAATAAATAATTATGTTAGATATAAATCAGAGATAGACTGTCATTTGTATAAAGAAAGAAAAAGAGTTGTGCTTTAGTTTATAGACTTCCATAAATATAATTTTTTTGTTTTTATGTGTTGTGGGAATAGGTTCAATGTCAGTGAGTCATTGAATGGATATCTGTTGAGCTCATTAATGTTCCTCATCAGCGAACTCTTTATAGACATCCGTCCATAAGTTCATTACCATTCATGGGAAAACATTTGACCCAAATACTCTCCGGTCCTCTGTGACGTGGATCCAAATTCTCTCTCACTGAGTTGTTTCCTTTCTTAACCACAGAGATATATAATCCAGTCATTCCAAATACATATAAATCATGTCTTTTCCTAAAACAGACCCAAATTCATGCATGCATCTTCCCCCCCGCTTTTTGTGCATCAAAATTTAATATTCACTGCCTCATCCCCATATTTGAGTTATTTTGTCCTTAAGCTAGACCTTTAAGAAAATTCAGAATGATTGTAATTCTGAAAGCACTTCCCTACTTCTGTCATACTTTTTTATTGCTAAGACATGTCATGGATGACAAAATGTTTTTGCCTTGAGTGGCTCAGGTGAAGATTCCTGGTGTCCTTGCTCTTTGGTGTTCGTTATATTGGAGTAACTGTACCCACATACGATAGTCATTAAATCTATCTCCTGGCATATTTTCCCAAGTCTTAATAGATCTTCTTACATGTATTTGGAAAAGGGAACTCCAATTTCCTAATGATTTCTTTATAGCTATCTCTGATAACTCCTGAGATATGTTTTTCTTGAATAATAAAAATATAAAGATCTGATGCTTTTAAGGTAAAAGTTTTTGGGAAAAAGCATCATCTAAGGAAGGGAATTTCTAATGATATTTTCTTTAATTGAAGAAACATGTTTCCAAGATAAAGTTTTTCTTTTGAATAGCCTGAGGATTTTGTTATAGGACCTAGAGAATACCATAGAGGCTGAGAATCATGCCTTGATAATGTGAACTCAAATCCTCAGTGTCCCATCTGTACTGAGAATGGTCATGGCAGCTCTGCTCTTTGAGATGTCAGTTCTGCTATTCATGATCCCTGGTGTTTGGTGAGGGGTGTGTAAGCACCACCCCCAAAATGAGTGTAATCTCTGGTGAGCACTATGAAAAGATGTGTGAGCATTGCAGTCAGGAAATACGATCCCTGGCAAGGACAAATGAGCACCTCACCTTCCCCTGCTGACCACAACCATAACACAAAGTGCAACTCAGCAATAAGTGTGACTCACAGCAAGCATGTGTGGGAAGCACCACAACTAAAGAAGTGCAAACCTTAGTGAGTACTGTACCTGAGTGGGCAAGCTCCCCCAACCTAATGTGCAATGCCTAGTGAGAGCCACAGCCAGGCACTTACCCTGACCACTACCAACATAGCAATTTCACTGAAGGGGAGAGGAAAATATAATCAATCAATTAAGTAACCAAAACAGGAAAAAAGAGAATTTTGTTTCAAAGTCACATATTTATTTTTTGGTGAAGCCAAGAAAGTTAAAGTTAGAAAAATATGAGGAGAAAGAGAGAGAGGAGAGAAAGACAGACAGAGATAGAGAGAGAGAGAGACAGAGAGACAAAGACAGGGAGACAGGGAGACAGAGAGACAGAGAGAGCACGGGCATCACAGGGGTGAAAAAAGGCACACCAAAAGACAAAGACAAGTGATATACATATTCAAGGGAGAACATTAGTTTGAAGAGAAAGCAAAGGGGAGGGTGATGAGAAGAAAAGTGGGGATTTGGTGCTGGAAAATGTACACTGGTGGAGGAATGGGTGTTGGAACACTGTAAAACTGAAACGCAACTATGAACAGCATTGTAACACTGATTTCACTTTGGGCAAATTAAAAAAAAATTTTTAAGTATCCACATATTTAAGAAAAAAAATGAAATTGAAAGTTTTGTTAAGAGATGTTCTATCTACATATTTGTGAATTATGCCCCGATAAATGAATTCATAATCTAATGTCACTCAGAAAATAACTTAGTTAATGCTTTGAGTGTGACTTAGCTTGCATTATGAAAGCTTATGTTACAGATACAAATTTCGCTTTTGAGAAAATAAGAGTCTCAAAGCAATATGGAAACGACAAGAAATCCTAAGGCCCAGAGAGATAGCTCAAGGTCAGGGGTATATGCTTTGCATGGAAAAGGTCCTGCAATAGATTCCTGCAGGGCCTGGCCCTTAGTGCACCACCTAGTAGTGCTGATGGCCTTAGGCACGAGGGCTGAGACCCCATATCATATCATGGGGCTGGAACGTTGAATTCAGCCCAGTTTACCAAGTATCACTAACAGTGGCCTTCAGAATGCCGAAGTACTGCATGGGAGATTCCTTCACTCACCCAACAAAAGAATAGTTACTGAACTGTCGCAGTCCAAACAGGAAAATAGAATTAAAGCAGAATATTTGTGGTAATTTTGAATTACAGAAATAAAATAATAGTTCTCTTAATGATAAAAATATAACATATACTAGAAAGAGAAAAGTGTGGTTTACTTGGTTTATTAAGAAAGATAATACAGTTTTCTTTGTAGAGGTCTTGAGGAAATTGAAACATATCCCCTGCTCATGGATAGGGAGAATCAACATTGTCAAAATGGCAATAGTCCCCAAAGCATTATACAGATTCAACACAATCCCTATAAGGATACCCATGACATTCTTCAAAGAAATGGATCAAGCAATCCAAAAATTCATATGGAACAACAAACGCCCACGGACTGCTAAAACAATTCTTGGGAAAAAGATGATGGGAGGCATCACCCTCCCCAACCTTAGACTTTACTACAAAGCAGTAAAAATTAAAACAGCATGGTACTGGAACAAAGGCAGAGCCGCAGAGCAATGGAACAGGGTGGAATACACAACCCCAAATGTATGATCATCTAATCTTTGATAAGGGAGCAAGAAATGTGAAGTGGAGCAAGGAAAGCCTCTTTAACAAGTGGTGCTGGCACAACTGGACAACCACATGCAAAAGAATGGGCTTAGACCTCAACCTGTCACCATGCACAAAAGTCAGATCAAAATGGATTAAAGATCTCAACATCAGACCACAAACCATAAGGTACATTGAGTCAAAGTCGGCAAAACCCCCCACGATATTGAAGATAAAGGTATCTTCAAAGATGACATGCAACTGGCCAACCAAGTGGAAACAGAGATAAACAAATGGGACTACATTAAACTAAAAAGCTTCTGCACCACAAAAGATACAGTGACCAGAATACAAAGACAATCTATAGAATGGGAAAGGATACTCACCCAATACCCATCAGGTAAGGGGTTGATATCAAGGGTATATAAGGCACTAGTTGAACTCTACAAGAAGAAAACATCCAACCCCATCAGAAAATGGGGCGAAGAAATGAATAGAAACTTTCCCAAGGAAGAGATACAAATGGCCAAAAGGCACATGAAAAAGTGCTCTACATCACTAATCATCAGGGAGATGCAGATCAAAACAACCATGAGATACCACTTCACACCACAGAGACTGGCACACATCCAAAAGAACAAAAGCAACCACTGTTGGAGAGGATGTGGGGAGAAAGAGACCCTTCTACACTGTTGGTGGGAATGCCAACTGGTTCAGCCCTTTTGGAAAACAATATAAACGCTTCTCAAAAAATTAGAAATTGAGCTCCCATTTGACCCAGCAATACCACTGCTGGGAATATATCCCGGAGAAGCAAAAAAGTATAGTCAAAATGACATCTGCACTTTTATGTTCATTGCAGCACTGTTTACAATAGCCAGAATTTGGAAAAAACCCGAGTGCCCTAGAACAGATGACTGGTTAAAGAAACTCTGGTACATCTATACAATGGAATACTATGCAGCTGTTAGAAAAAATGAAGTCATGAACTTTGCATATAAGTGGATCAACATGGAAAGTGTCATGCTAAGTGAAATGAGTCAGAAAGAGAGAGACAGACATAGAAAGATTGCACTCATCTGTGGAATATAGAATAATAGACTATAAGACTAACACCCAAGAATAGTAGAAATAAGTACCAGGAGTTTGACTCCATGGCTTGGAAACTGGCCTCACATTCTGGGGAAAAGGCAGCTCAGATAGAGAAGGGAACACCAAGTAAAATGTGGTTGGAGGCCAATAGGGGGAAGGGTGATGCGTGCTGAAAGTAGACTAGAGACTCAACACAATGGCCACTCAACACCCCTATTGCAAACCACAATGCCCAATTGAAGAGAGAGAACAAAAGGGAATACCCTGCCACAGAGGCAGAGTGGGGTGGAGGGAGATGGAATTGGGGGGTGGGAGGGATACTGGGTTTATTGGTGGTGAAGAATAGGCACTGGTGAAGGGATGGGTTCTTGAACATTGTATGATGGAAACACGAGCATAAAAATGTATAAATCTGTAATTGTACCCTCATGGTGATTCACTAATTAAATTTTTTTTTAAAGAGAAAGTGTAGGATAACATAGCCTCAGGTAGTTTAGGTTTATTGGGTTACTCCCACCACAGTGCTCCCATTCCTCTGTTTATTTGTAGCTTCTTTCTTAGTGTTCTATTGACTTGTAAATATTGTTTTTCTCTTCTCCTTGAGTCCTTTGCATAGATTATTCAGAACCATGTCCTTTTTGTATAGACACAGGAAGGCTTAGCAAATGCTATGATTTTGTGACCTGGAAGTCATTTGACTCTATGTGATATTTTCCTCCTGGGCATCTGTTCTCTGGACCTAAGCCTCAGCTGCCCTTACTTCCTAGCACCCCCAAAAGCAGGGTCCGGAGGAGGGATGAGACGGACCCAGGGCAAGTGGTGAGTTGTGTGCTACCCTGGCATCGAGATGGGCCTGGCCAAAGTGCCTAATGCTTAACTATAAGTTAAGAGCTTGATCATGGACAAATGTTGTCATGATCCAAATAGTGATAACTAGATTTGGACCTCCGTAGGGTTAGGAATGATTAATCTGGCCTGAGTGCTGTAGTCTGAGTCTGTGGCAAGATGTTGCCAGGAGAGCTGCCTTGCAAGCCTCAATGTATCTCTTGCTATGTCCATACAAAAATAACTAGTATTAAGATGTTAATAAGTGTTTGGACTAAGGAAAGGAGAAAAACCTTAAGAGGTATTTTACCTGTTGGCGGTCAGGAAGGGCTTTGGAATGTCCCTAGGTTGTGTTCCCTTTGAACCTGAGGGCTCTCAGGAAGGGCTTTCTTATGTTGATTTTGCTACCTGGCAGTGTGTAGCCTAGAGGGCAAGGTGAAGAGAGACAAGTAGAGGGAGAGACTAGTGAAGGGGGAGAATTCAGGCTGCAGTAGATCCAGAGAGAGGATGGAGCTGAGAGTGCAGGAGATGAGAAAGATGGAAGATCGAATAAACGGTAACTAATGAGCAACCAGCTTGGTCCTTGTTCTTCCTTCGTCTGTCTTCCTTCCCTCCTTGGACAACAGCCGTCCCAATCCAGTCAATACACAGCGATTGCAGAGCACCGAGCGCGGGCGAGACACAGCCGCCCCGGAGAGCCCTCGAGTGCACTCGCCCGTTGGTGTGCTTTAGATTTTTACAAGAAAGATAATACAGCCTTGGTAAGTCAAGTCTATTATCTAAAATTTTTTATCAATACTCTAGAGTGTCTCAAAATATATAAAATCTCACTTAAATATAAGAAAATGTAAGAAGAAAAATTTCTATGTGCTCCATGTAATAAAAGTACCAACACTACCCATTCATTACATACCTATTCTATATACTATGGTTAATATAAAAAAAATCTAAAAACAATGGAGAAATTTGTGTTACACTAATTTATTTAGCATGATAAATTTTTGAAATTTCAATTTATAATTCAAGTAAAACTATTATTGTACTAACACATATCTATTTATAAACATGTTTAAAATAAGTTTTCTCTATTATATTTACCTAGGATTGGAGCAATAGCACAGTGGATAGGGCGTCTGCCTTGCACACGGCCAGTGGACGTTCAATTTCTCCATTCCTCTTGGAGAGCCTGGCAAGCTACCGAGCTATCTCACCCATGTGGCAGAGCCTGGCAAGCTCCCCTTGGCGTATTTGATATGCCAAAATCATTAACAACAAATGGAGATGTTTACTGGTGCCTGCTCGAGCAAATTGATGAACAGTGCTATATATACCTAGACTTTATAACATATTATTTTATTAATCAAAATATGAAAATTAGTAGTACATCAGAATAGATGAAAATGGATCTTTTCTAAAATTCAAAAATGGTGTTACTAACATGACATGTTTTTAGATTGGTGTGTTTATGGTATTAATTTTTATATTTATTTTAAACCGAAGCCATTTGTAACAATGTTAGACATTTACACTATGGCAAGTCAGTCTTTCACTCCAATATGCCACTTAATATTTTGAAAGGTAGATACCTTGTAAATTTTGAACCTGTTTATTGTAGTACTATATTCTTCACTAAATTATTACTTTTGACTGTTCCAATGTAACATGTTTAGGAATTTGTTTAATTCAAATTGATTTTGATTCAGTAAAAACTGAACCCTATTTGTTATCATAAAGACAGAAATTCCCTTTGAATTTTGTTGCTATTGCTATTTTTGGCGTTTGAGCCACACACCCGGCTCTGCACTCAAGGATCACTACTGAGGAGGCTCAGGGTACCATAACTGGTACCAGTCAGCCGCGTGCAAAACATGCACCCTACCCACCCGCTGTACTATTTTGCCAGACACATTGTTCTGAATTTTTGTCATTTTAAATCACAACATGTCACAAAATATTTGTATTTGTTAACTCACACTCATCCATATTAATATATATAACTGCATTAACTACTGTTTCTTTGTTCTTCATTTCTACTGTCACAAATTAGTGAGAGATGTAATTTTTGGAACCTTGATCTCTTTAGTTTTGGACCACACAGAATCAATCATTAGCATGTTTCTCAAACGCTGCCCTAATGCTGATTTTAAGAAGTAACGTTCTATTCTTTTTCTAGACAACGCAGGCCTTTTATAATAAGAGTTAATATTCTCACTTCATCTGACCTTTTCTCTTTAGCAATCTCACTTCTTCTTGCTCTTTGGCACCATCTCTTTTCTGCTTCCAAACCATCTTGTTGTTAGCACACAGGATTTGCTTCTAACTGCTCTCCTGTCTATGCAGATGTCACTTCTTGAATTACTGGAACCCACTGCTTCCTGAAGCAGTTCATTTCATTTCCCGTAGAAATCAGAAAGCTTTTCTCTTTACTGACCTGAAAGCATCAATACTCCTTCATAATATGTGCGTGTATGTGTGTTTTTATTTTTATCTTATAAAAATATTATAAATAAATATTATATTTTAATTTTATAGGTACCTTCTAAATATGGAATTATTTATATACTTATTAAAGTATAAGAAATCTCTTGCTCAACAATTATCTTATGACTTTTAAAGTTATAAATATTGAACACAAATTGGATTTCAGCCTCTTACAAATAGTGAAGTGCCTTAATCAGCCACCATTTGACTTAAAAACATTAAATTTTGTATTTATATATATTATTAACCCAAACACTACGTGTTGCACATTATTTAGACTTTGGCTTGGTTTCTAACTATGAAATTCATGGCTGTTTCCTTCACTTAGAACATCTGGTTTATTTAGTTCCACATGTATAGTTTCAAATATTGCCAGGGAAAATATTGATAGTTTTATGTACTTTTTACTGATAAGTATGAAAAATGTTAGTTTTAATAAAAAATGACAGTTGCATTTATTGTATCTTTAAAACAGCCTGTAATGCCTAATATTTTTCATTATGTCTACAATGTCTCCAAGTGTCTTTACATTTTCAACTTGTACGAAAATTGTATTTTTGTGAGGTTTGAGAATGGTACAGCAGTTAAGCCACTTTGCATGTGGATTTGACTGTAACAATGGCTTCAATCTGGTACCACATAAAGTTTCCTCAATGTTTCCATAATTTTTTAAATCTCTTGTGAAACTATTTTAAGCATCATAATCAGCACAATAATTATATTAGAGCCTTTAATGTTATGCAATGATTTAAAAGGAAATATTCCTTTTAAAAGGAAAAAAGCAAAAAATGTTCTTCGCGAATTACTATTCACTATCTACTTCTATCCTACAGATAGACACTGTATCCAAGGTTAAAAATAAAGTTGAGCAGAAGTTGCTTTAATTTTGCCCCATAAGATGTAGAAAATATTGTCCAGGAGGAGGAGCTAGCTCAGGTCATGATTAGTTCATGTCTGCTATAAAGATAAAGGGGATAGAATTTTCACCAAGGGTGGTACTTATCTGTGACTTTTGGACTTATTTGTGCATGTTTCTTTAGGGCTATGGGTTCATCTTCTGA
Source organism: Sorex araneus (assembly GCF_027595985.1). Taxonomy (NCBI): domain Eukaryota; kingdom Metazoa; phylum Chordata; class Mammalia; order Eulipotyphla; family Soricidae; genus Sorex; species Sorex araneus. The sequence continues at coordinate 123,256,647 of NC_073305.1, read as the reverse complement.
CTATTCAGGAGACTGAAGATATGGAGCATGATTGGTACAATGTGTGAAGGGGGAGTGGAATGGAATTATCTACACTTTGCTCTATTGTGCTGCTTTTGCAGGTTCTGAATTATTATTCTTTTTAGTTCTTGTTATTACTCGATTTCTTTAAAGCCCACTTTTATGTCTTCCCACTTATTATCTGTGTAATTTTAGAAGGCAAATTCATGAGGCTCAAAGCTAATTATGCATTCTATTATGCCGCTAGATATCTGGATGAAAGTCATATTCCAACACTCAATCCTTTCCCTAAAACTCATTTCCACAAGTGATGATTTAATGATCTATTTACTTTAAAGGTTTGCCTTTGGGAACAGTGATTATCCTGGTTAGCTCATTTTAACGAATAGACTCCTTTCATGTATTCTGTCAGTATCTAGAAAAGTCATTCTGGGCTTTGAAAAATACATTCAACACAAAATGGATTGAACCGTGCTTTGACTATCCCTGTAGTGAAAGAGATCCTTCATACCTATGCAGACAGAGTATGAGACACAATTCTCAATTTCCACATTTCTCACATTCCATTGATTATACAAAGGAACCAGCCAGCTGTGGAAATATTGTGGATGTGGGTAAATTGCAGCTTTGTTTCAAAACTCCAAATTTGGTACATGGAAGCAATTAAAAAATGATTAAGGGACAGAATTCTAAACTATGATGATTGCTAATCAGTTTCTCCTCATCCGTTTCTTTTCTTTACTATTCACAGTCAACCTATAACATTATGTATATGTCTCTATGTGGAGCTTTGGGAAATTATGTTCTGAATTACAATATGACCAAGATACTCTCTTATAAGTATAATTAAACATGAAAAAGAGAAAAGACAAAGAACAAAAAGTCATTAAAACATTACCTGTTATATGTAACTGGTTTCAAATACAAGCTTTAGTTTTTCATATGCTTTTCAATTTGATCTCTTAATTTCTTTTGTACTATGCACTTTTGAAAAACACTGGTCTTAGGGGCTGGAGCGATAGCACAGCGGGTAGGGCATTTGCCTTGCATGCAGCCAACCCAGGTTCGATTCCCAGGATCCCATATGGTCCCCTGAGCACTACCAGGAGTAGTTCCTGAGTCTAGAGCCAGGAGTAATCCTTGTGCATCACCAGGTGTGACCCAAAAAGCAAAACAAAAACAAAAACAAAAACACTGGTCTTAGTAATAACATCCTGGGCTGGAGCGATAGTACAGTGGGTAGGGACGTTTGTCTTGCACATGGCCAACCTGGGCTCGATTCCCAGCATCCCATATGGCCCGCCAAGCACTGCCAGGAATAATTCCTGAGTGAAGAGCCAGGAGTAACTCCTGAGCATTGCTGGCTGTGAACCAAAAAGCAAAAAAAAAAAAAAAAGTAATAACATCCATGACTTTTATATATTAGTTACATAGTTGGTTCTATACTTGACAATAAGTAATTCCTTTATGTTAGCAAAATGCAATGTTTTGCAATATGTGGCTTTGTGATTTAGTGCGTATTTCTGTGAGACTGCTTTTTTGAATTCTGATTAACAGTTCAGTCAGAATGTGTATAAACTCATACTACAGACTCTATGTTAGTATTTACTAAAATTGAGATAGAATTACTATTTTAACTAAGATCTGGATTTAGTGGGAACAAAAGCAAGGTGAATTTCAAGTCAGGAAGGACTGTTTCCTTCTAGATATCAGTGTTCATCCCAGAACCACATTTGCGACAGAAGATTTCCTTCTTCTGGGTCAGGAATCCTTCCCCCACTAAGGAGACAGAGCACTTCCCACAGTTAAAGCATTCACTGTGCCACTGGCGGTCTTGAAAGCAAATAAACTTGGCACCTCTGAGACCTGCAAAGAAATTGAGAAAAATAACCATCTATTTCTCAGATGAATATGTTGAGCTTTATGCCAGTCTCTTTTCTAAGAATTGGAGATATGAACAAATGGAGCAAGAAACAAATGGCTTAGATAACTTAACCATTTGTTTATTAGCCATTAAATTTACCAAACCAGTAGACAACCAGTTTGTTAACAAGTTAATTTAAACATTTAAGTTACTCAACCATTTGCTACACATCTTAATAAATGGCTTTTGCAGCAATGAATATTTGGTTATAATAACCCCCAAATATGATTTCTTCTTTCCCTGCTGGCTGTGGATCTGTGTCCTTTGGAAATAGCATTAATAAGCAATTTCTAGTGTAAGACATAGATTGATTCCCAGTCAAAATTTCCCATAATCCATAAAAGTATTTAGAATATGAATACAGAAAGCACATACTGTTGTACATATATTAGGAATTCCTTAGATAAGGAAATATAATGCAATGGGTAGTGGGCATAGGTTTTTAGAGTCAGAGCTATGTAAGCATAAATATTTTTGTTTGCTCATGATCCTATTCTATTAACTGTACAATTAAGATAAAATTTAAAAAAAATGTGCTTCCTTGGCTGATGTCTGATGTTTGAATGACTTTTAGTTCTTTTTTTTAATTATGTGTTTAATTTCAATTAGGACAAAATGGCATAGTTATATTGTGGTTTGGGACACAACTTTCAAAAGCAGAAATTTTTTGGAATATCTTCAAAAGAAGAAATTTAATTGAAATTGAATATTGATGATATATTACCTTTAGTACATAATGAAGGTAATATATCATCGAGGGACAACTATAGCTAAGAGCTGGAACAGAAGTCTATGACTCTGTTCTTTGGTCACAGAGGCCTTGCTACCCAATGACTAATACCTGAGAAGTGATGTGTTAGTTTGTGAGAAATCCACCACCTCAGTTGGACTTCACTTGAACCATGAGATTTCTAAAATAGGAATTTCTGTCAGCAGTGAAATTCCATCTTCTTAATATGAATCAATTGAGAAATTGTAGAAAAAGACAAAAAGACGTAGTGACTGGGAAGGGCTTGAAATGCTAAAGGGATTAGTATTTATCTATTTTGCAAGTTTTCTCCAAGTCATTTTAATACTTTCTATGATTGCTTATCAGCCAGAGTAAAGCTAAGTAGTTCATGTTTTGATTGTCATGGTTTCCAAATATAACTTTTGAAATGAAGAAAAAAAGGACAATATTTCTGTTTCAGACAAACTACCCTTTAATATAATGAACTTTTGTTTGTATCCTAGAAACAATTGCTATTATTACATACAAATTGCTAGCTCATGGTTAAATTTCTACCACACTCCTATTTTGTGTTTGAATTTACAACTTGCTTATTTATGATGCTATCATCATTATTTTCTAATAACCATAAATCAGTAATGTACCAATTAATTCCCTTAATGTTATTCAAAACTTTAATAAGTTGCAAGAATAATGGTCTTCATCTACATAAATCATCTGTTTATGAAACTACTTATTATATATCCTAGCATTTTGATCCTTGTGGACTTTTAAATTTTATTAGTAAGCATTATACAAGTTGCAAATATAAAAATAATTATTCTAGAACCCTATGAATTAAAAAAAATAAGCATATGACTGCAGAGATTTTTTTAAAACTCTGACCAGACAAATAAACTTCACAAAATTTCCAATTTGAACATATTTATTTCCTTAAAGACATCACAGTCATTTTTAGCCAGAAAACTATTTAGGAATCAGGTCTCTGTACCTGAAAATTAACAGAGTGTGAGGTAACATTTATTGAACAACTGGAAGATGAACCAGTCAGTATACTAAGTCCAGCTCTCACCTTACCTTCATATGGTATTACACACACACACACACACACACACACACACACACACACACACACACGGCATGTGCCATGGGACATGAGTGCCAGGCATTGAACCAGTGTCAACTGGTACAAGGTCAAACCTTACTCGCAGTACTCTCTCTAGCACCTATGCAGTAGATACTATTATCAACCTTCTAGTGCATGCCATACTGAGGACCAGAGATTCAATTGCTTGGTCTTCCAACTTTTAAGGGAAAGGAGCAATAAATTAATTCTCAGTAATCTGACTTCAGAGACTATGCTCTAAACTTCCCCAAATGATACTTTAATGTTTCTCTTTTATACAAAAAATATACTCAGGACTCATCCATATTTATGCACACTTCTAACACTTAAAACTCTTTTTACTCAAAATAATTAGAAGCAGAAGAGGGATAGTGTGATATTTTTCAATTCCCCATTAAGTAATGAGGGAAAATGAAGGCCCTGGAAGGTGAATTATTTACCTAAGCTCATTCAGTCGTAATAGGCAGAAGTTAGACCAAGACCAAGGTCTTTTACTCCTAGTCTGGAGCACTTTCCATCACATCAACCTGCTTCATTCATACAAAAAAGTTGGAAAGTTTAACCTTATTTTTATGAAGAGAAAACAATTATATTTGTATCTGGATAGTTTATTCAAATTAATCAAATTTATTTTATTTATTTTTGATATTGTTTTGGAACCACTCCCAGCTGTTCTCAGGGCTTATTCTTCATCCTATGCTCAGGGATCACTCCTGGCGGGACGGAGGGAACCATATATGGTCCCCCTGGTGTAGGGCAAGTGCCCTACCTGATGTGCTATTGCTTTGGGGCTCTGTGGTGGTATTTTTGAAATTATTTCTGGTGACATAGATTTGATGAATATTATATAGCATTTTGAGTGGTCTGGAGAGATCATTCAAGAGGTATAACACACACCTAGCATGTCTTGATGCCTGGCGGTTCATGGGCCACACACTTTCTGAGGGAACCAAGTGACCCTTGAACCCTGAATTGTCAGGTCAATGTTAAAAGGCAGAGCTTCTAATAAAACACCACTTTAAAGCCATTACAATGCAGTTGATTTATTGAAGTGACTTATGATGCACAAATACTCAACTTTCAGAAGTATGTGGTAGTATTAGAATTACCTATGGTATATTGATTAGCTCATATAGCTCCATTTCAAAGAACCCTACTTGCAGAGACTGTCAGTATGAAACATGATGGAAACTTAATCTCATCAGGGTTTGTGGGAAGTCTTTGCCCATCAGTATTAGTCATTTTGAAGCCAAAAAGCTTCCAAACTTACTGAGTTTTTTAATGTGCGTACTTCCTCATCAAAACTCACCTTCACCCCCACTACCCCAACACGTTCATGATTCATTTTAAGAAAAATGCAGAATAGATGAAGTGAAGACTGCCATAGAGGCAGGCAGGGGTTTGGGGTTGGAGGATGATGGGAGGCAACCTGGGGACACTGGTTTTGGGAAATGTATACACTGGTGGAGGGATGGGTGTTGGAATACTACATGGCTAAAATATAGTCATGAACAACTTTGGAAGGGCCTATCTCACAATGATTCAATAAAAAAGTAAAAAATATTATAGATTTTTGGACCTCTAGATACTGCTGCTTATTTGAGAGTCCCAGTTCCTAAGTAAAATAGGTAGAAATGGTGGCTTATTCTCTTGACTGCTGGAGTCACTAGATGTGAGGGAGGCAGGAAATTTCAGTGGTTGAAAACAAGGTTTTGAAGCGAGTCGTTTGGGATTGACAACATATATGTTTGAAAGTGTTGGGGAGCTAAGCGATGGAGACAAGGTGGGAAGAACAGAGCAGGGCATGTTCTATCTGACGCAGCTCTTCAGTTCCAAATGACAATAACCTTTCTGGAGCTGTGAGGAAAGTCCGTTCAACAAAGGTTCTTCATTCTTTTTTGATGTGGAGATAAAATTTACATTGGTTGTTTTCAAACATAAGCAGCTTAACAAAAATAATCCTAAAGGCTGAATACAGCTGATAGGGCCAGTAGAGCTGGAGAAACTTGGTATCTTAAATATACATACATATATATATATATATATATATATCACTGTCATCCCTTTGCTGATTGATTTGCTCAAGCAGGCACCAGTAACGTTTCCATTGTGAGACTTGTTGTTACTGTTTTTGGCATATCGAATACACCACAGGTAGCTTGCCAGGCTCTGCTGTGTGGGCAGGATACTCTCTGTAGCTTGCCAGGCTCTCCGAGAGGGATGGATATGTGTGTGTGTGTGTGTGTGTATGTGTGTGTGTGTTTCTATATATGTATGTGTAAGTGTTTGTGTGTGTATCTATATATAATAGGTATATTATCTATAGAAATACAGAACCAGACTCTTTTCTTAGGCTCTCTCTCTTTCAGTGAAAGTCTGCTAATTGGCTTTATAGTAAGCATTGCCTTCTTTGAAGGTATATGAAATTTCAACTATTTTGGTGATATATTTAAAGATGGTTAAGGGATAGCATAATTTTTAATTTTATGTTTCACAATTCAAGCAAAAAATATGTAACATAAGAATTCTAGGATTAGAGAGAAGGAAATACAGTTCTTTTGTACATTCACTTATGACATAAACCCGAAAAATAGCTTCTAAGGGGCTGAGGAGAGAACTACAGGTGGGGGTGCTTGTTCTGCCTGGGTGACACTGTTTCCGCCCCGGCAATGGAGGTTCCAGGTTAGCCTAGGTGGTCCCTGGCAGTGCAGAGCTCTAGCATTGAAAAGATTTGTTAATTTGGCTGAGGACCACCCATAACATTTATTGGGAACACTCTATTTGCTCCCCCCCAATTCACCAAAAGAAAAGCTTCCATATCTCTCAGGTGTTCTGCTAGCTTCAGCTCTTTCCCTTTAAAATGCCAATAGTTAGTGTTTTAGAAGTGTCCCTGAGGAAATCACACAGCATTTGTGACCTTAAAAACTGCTTACCATAGATTGATTTACCATTGTTATTTTTTTTTTTTGGTTCTTCAGCAAAATGCTATATTTTTTTTCATGGTGCCCACTCGAGCAAATCGATGAACAACGGGAAGACAGCGCTACAGTGCTACAATTCATAATTAAAACTTATCGCAAGTGAATAGAGAAGAGAATAATACATTTGTCAGAAGCAGCTTCAAAATAAGTTTAATTAATTCCTGACCTATGCTACCCAATTATTATAGCTTCTAAAGTTTATACAATACTTGGATTTAATTAAAACTTTTTTTTTTCTATTTTAAGGGTCATTGGCCTGCATTTGGAATTAAGCAAGATTTTGATTTATGAGAATCCCTATCTCCCAATTCAAATCTATAAAGGTCTGGTTCAAACCAGCGCTTTTCATGGTCTTTTGTAACCTATTAGTTCATCCTTTTCTCTTTCCTTGAACTATTACTTTACTTGAATATAGTTCCTATATGTTTAATATTAATTGTCTTGTAAGGGAATAGCTAAACTTTGTTGTTATCTTTCCCCCTACATGGTATGATAAAAATGTTCCAAGACAACAGAACCTGGCAACTAGTTTATAGAACTAAATTTACCAAGGGGTGGGTGGGTGGGGGGAGGTTAGGTAGAAGGTGGCCAGAGGGGAACCTTATACAGGGTGGAGGGAAGCAGGCATGAATGGAGGGTGTGGTGTTGGAAAATAGTATGCATGAGACCCTGTCATTAATTATATTGTAAATCATGGAGCTTTGACTTGAGGGATCTTTGTAATTAGTGCTTTTATATATGGGCATACATGTGTGTTCATCTCAGAAAGAAATGAGGGAAAGATCATCCATGTATTTTACTTGCATTGTTATAAATGTAACACTGTACCACTGTCGTCCCATTGCTCAAGTGGGCACCAGTAACGTCACCATTGTGAGACTTGTTACTGTTTTTGGCAGATCGAATACACCATGGGGAGCTTGCCAGGCTTTGCCGTGTGGGCTGAGTATTCTTGGTAGCTTGCCAGGCTCTCCAAGAGGGAAGGAGGAATGGAATTCGGGTCGGCCGCGTGCAAGGCAAACACCCTACCCGCTGATAGCTGAAGTATTCATTTAGTCATAAATGTCTCATAAGGATGTTCCATAACACAAAAACTCACCGGTAATGGGTTTTGTGCAGGCTGCACACTTTTTGGCATAAAGATAGTTGTAGCACTCCAGACAGAATGGAAAATCATCTCTGGACATAAACTCTTCTTCGCAGAGCTCTTTTCTACATCCACTGCACAGAAAACATTCCTTATGCCATGGCTGGCCTCGGAATGTTATCCCACCCGAAGTTATCACCTGTGAAAGTAACACAGAAAAGGTAGTAAGGATGAAGGCCATAACAACTCAGGCCTTTGTCTGCTTCTCATTCACAGGTATAAGTGGCACTTGAGTCTCATTTATCATCTTTTGGTAAAATGCTCCTTTCCAGTGATTTGATTTTACTCAATTAGAGATCAAAGGGCTATCAGAATTAAAAATAACTGGTTAGGAAGATCTGAATTGTCCTCTTCATAGGGAATAGAAAGGCAGCAGAATTACAATGGATTGAAGAGGATGAAAAAGGAAGTAGGCTTGTGAGTTCTTTTCTCACCTTTTTTTCCTTCTAGCTTTCTTCAAAAGACCTGCAATTTAGAGATAAGATATTTTCTATTCTGAGTTCTCATTTCCCAGTCTAACTTTTAAGGGCTGTGAAAAAAAGTCTTTTCCTTAAAACTTGACACCAGATTCGAGCAATCAGCAGTAGTTAAGTCTGAATGGGACTGAGAAGCACTGTCAGCTAATAATGACTAACATTGCTTAAGGGGTGTTTTTTACCCCAGTCCAAAGCCCTGTGCTTACAGCAGGGACTATTATCCTTCCCCTTTTGGAGCTGAGGGTGGATCTACTGAAGGTTAGACTGATTAAATCACTTTTCTGGGTCACACAGAGCTAACATTTAACTTGCACAGCCTAACTTCCCAGTCTGTGTGCTTAACTGTGAATACCACACAGAGAGATGAGATTATTTTGCACAGATAAACAATTAATAAGGCCTTGTGGAAGGAATGAATAAATGCTAACAGGGAAAAGGCATTTGGAAAGCAATTCCAATATTGTATCTAACAGAAATGGGATGCTGTGGGTTAGAGCATGAAGTTTTAGCCCTAGGTAATTACTGAACTACCCTTTTAGTTCAATGAGCACAGTGGACTTGATGTGTGGTATATTTTATATTAGAGGTACTTATTCTTCATCTATAATATAAATTTTCCTAAAATGCATCAATCTGGGTTCTACTTTTTAGAACACTGAAATATCTTTATTTGCAATCTTTGACAAATTAAAAAAAAATTTAACCATAAATATTTTGGGAGAAGTGTTAAGTGTGTTTTTAGTCCTGTAAGAAATATCTTAATAATGGTCTGGACACAAAGCTCAATGGGCTGAACCCATGCTTTACATGTAGGAGACAGAAGTTCAGTCCTTGGCACAGGATGTCCTGAACACTACCCAGAAGCAACCCCCAATCCTGTTGGGAGAAGCCACCAAGCATTAGAATTGAATGTGGTTCAAAAATTCAAAAAAAAGAAGAGAAAATTCTTTGTGAAGGTTATTTGATGAAAATGTAGTTTCCTACGAGGAAAGTATGTTATTCTAAATAAGTAAACAGGCAACAGAATGGTGTCTGTGAAGGAATTCAAAACATCCCCCATTGACTTCAATGCCTTATGGCAGACATAGCAGACATATAATTTAATTATAAATTAAGTACTTTGTATTTTAAGTGTAGTAGAAAATTAGTTGTGAATGTGCATGTGTGTTTTATGCACCATGCTTTAGAAAGTGGTTGTAGGCTTCCACTTCCAGACATAGCAGAGTTCATGATTTCCCTGACTTGTTTGGTCACATGACTAGCAGGCACTCTTAAGAGATCAAAAAGTTACTAAAAAGCAAAATAAAACAAACACACGAACAAAAAACCGCTATGCACACAAAGTCACAGCAAAATAAAAGCTTGATATATACTAAAGATACTTTAATGAAGGAGAAGAAACTTTGAAATGTTAAAAATAGTTTGCTTGTGATTATGCTTCTTTGGAAGAAGGAGAGCTAAGATAAAACCCAATACCTAAGCTTTGTTTTTGCAACTGATTAATCTCAGGATTTAGATCAATTTTCTGCTCTGGCAAAGTAGATGCAGTAGTGCCTTTGTACTCAACAGAGGACAGCTGATGAATTGCAGAATATATTCAAAAGTATCTGATCCCTGAAGAGTTTGAATTCAATGCATTTTCATCGTTTAAAGTTACTTGTTTTTTCAGTGTAAAGTAAACTTTAGTTTTACCAAATAAACCCCATAAGAAAAATTCTAAGGATCTGTTTGTGAAGTAGTTTTTGGCTTTGATTTTGTTTTTGATCTGCTCTTTAGTTTGGGTTAAAACAAGCTCAGTTTGAATCATGTGATCAGAAATATTTATATTCAGTTTTCTTTCAAAGATTTGTGCTTTAAAAAAATTAAAAAACAATCTGACATTTTGGTGATCTGTGTTGCCCAATATAAATATTTTATACATTTTTGGTAAGGCTCTTATAACCTGTGAAATGCCTCTGCTTTGGCTCCGGGCAGTACTAATGCTGACTTAGTAGAGAAATTCCTTCTGGGAATCTTTGTAGAATGGAAAGAAACTTTATATAGTATGCACAGTAAATAATTTTAAGGTTGTTCCCATAAGTGTCATTAATATTTTAATATGAATTCTTAAGAAATGTGAGCCCAAAATGGTCAATTTAGTTGCCATTTTTTTTTCTAGCATCCATTTCTGCATGCATTTTTTTTTTCTTTTTGGGTCACAACTGGTGATGCTCAGGGGTTACTCCTGGCTCTACGCTCAGGAATTACTCCTGGCAGTGCTCAGGGGTATATGGGATGCTGGAAATCGAACCTGGGTCGGCTGAGTGCAAGGCAAATGCCCTACCTGCTGTGCTATTACTCCAGCCCCAGAATCAAGAACTATTTTCTAAGAAATATTTTGTATTCGAAGAGAGATGTGTGTCCTCCCCCAAAATAAATGAGATCATGTGTAGCAGCAGCAAATGGTTCTAGAATATCAAATCATTTGAACCTCTGGAATATTAAATTCATGTTCTTATTAAAATTTTATAGATTTTTTTGAAAAAAGACATTCTCACTGTAAAGAGGTAGTGCTTTTGGACAGGTTGGCGTTCACAACTAATACAAATGCATAATGGGAGATAGGCCATGATATTATCAACACATTCCAAATGTACAGTGCAGCTAAAAAGCACTGGTCTGGAAGGTTTCACAAAGTTCATCCACTTCAGATAATTACCTTTTTACAGAAACTGCAGTAGTGAGCAAACTCCTTCTCAAAACATGGTACACAGTAATTGCCAGTCTCTTTGGAAATCAAAGGTTTAGTTCCAATTGGTTGTCTGCAATGCTCACATACAAAACAGGTTTCATGCCAGTAATTTCCTTTAAATTCCATTTTTCGTGAACCTGTATCCCAAAAATAAAAATGTCATAGTATAAATTAAGTTTATCTTTACTTTTTTTTAATCAAAGATGCACCAAAATTCTTAAATATATGTGCTTGTACATATTACATTACGGTAACAAACTAATTGTTCTTCTAAACATAGTGTTTTGTTTCTACATTATTTATTTGTAAAAATAAAAAATTACATAAGTAGAGTTCACTATAATTATGGTAAATATTACTAAAAACTGTTGTGCAATTTACAATTTGGAGATGTAAAATTGCTGTTAAGTGATAACTCTGGAAGGCTGACCTTGATTGAGCTATAACTGGACTAGATGAGCTATTATGATATTAGCAATGTCTGTTGTACCAACTCCTGAGATTGATGTCATATAATAATATCTAAAAAAAATAAGTTAAAGAGAGGGAATTGTGTGCCTTTATTGCTGTCCATTGAGATGGAGATAAGGATCAAAGTATAGAAAATTAATGCTCCGCTAAAGTCGGAACAATTTTTATGCATCTTTGTCTTCTCTGAAACGAGATTAAAACAGCCTTCAAACCAACTTTTGTCAAAGTACAAAATGATGGTTGGCCCCATTATTCACTGATGGACTATTTTCTAATGCCATTCGTATCTCTATGTGGTCAATCCATTTATGGATATAGATTTTATTTTTATTCCATGACTCAGAGTCTGGTTTAAAGTGTTCTTAGGAATAAGATTTATGAAAATAGGCAGCACACTGAAATATATCTATTTAAGAAAGAATGGATAATCTTTGTTTTTATTAAGTACTCTAAATGGGATCAAGAGATAGTTAAGATGTCTTTTCTTAAAATCGGATTTTGTTAGCTGTTCTATCTTTCCCCCGCGCTAGCTTAATTCAAAGCACGACAGCTTTACTTAGATACTGGATCTCCCTTATAATCTTACCAGGCATGATGGTCTTCTTGCAGTGGAAGCACTTGGAGGAGCACTCATTAGAATAACACTCTGAGCACAGCAGGCGCTCATCCTTGGCAGCAAAAGGCTTTTCCACCAAAGAGTGATTGCATTTGGCACAATTGAAGCATCTTTCATGCCAGTGTCGGCCTTTATAGCAAAGATCCTTTGAGACAGTAAATAAAAGTTAATTAAATGTGTTTGCAACAAAACTGGTCATTTTATAAGACAAAACTAAACACTACTGGTAGTCCAGCGCCAGTCAGTTGTGGTGGTAGCCAGAGGGAAAGTTGTTATTGATACTATTACCCATAGAGAGGAGACTCTGGGGGAATTAAGAGCTAGAACCTGGCACTTTCTTGGTGGGTCACTAAAGATGGCTGGATAATAAATGACCCTTCTCCAATTATTTTTAATTTCTTATTTCTTTTTATTAACTACAATAAAGGTTTCCATAGACACAATTTTTATTTTTACTTTGCAATATCCTGATACAGTTTGAGAATGACTTAAGCAAAATTCCACATCACTGAACTGAAGACACACAGACAGACACAAACACACACGCATGCACACACACAAACATACACACACATGTGCACTGAGGGATTATCTATATGTGAGAGGCATAGGGCATAATGAGATTAGCAGACATGAGTCTAATTTGAAGTTATCTTCTAACATCAATATTAGGATTAAAATAAAGTGTATATTTCATTTTTTTAATTGTTCTAAGCATACTGTTGCTTAGAGCATTGTTGTTAATCCAGAAGATCCTTACATTCAATAGCAGAACAAGAAAGAATAATCAATATTAAAGGAAAATAAATGTGCTAGACACACATCTACTGTTCATAAATAGCAATTCTTTGAATACAGGCATTAATTTACCTTAGAGTTTGATTCAATTGACTCTTTGCACTCTTCACAGTAGTTTGAAAAGATGCGATCAAAGCAGGAAACACAGTATGGATTGTTATCCTTTAGTACATACTTCTTCCCTAGAAGTGATGCTGTGCAGTATTGACAATAAAATTGTGGAGTTGTCATTTTGTTTAATCCTGTGGACAGGAGAGTTATTCATGAATATGAAAGCAAAAATTTAAAGATCAATTTTAAAGCCAACTATATATCAAGTCCTTCTGTAAATTTTTATTTGCCTTAACCAAAATTACACCATTTTAGGAAAATGTCCTATAGTCCTGGTGACACTTAGAGTGATTTAGGAAAGGCTACTTTCCTACGTTGGCAGTTTCTGTGTGTTTAACTAACAAAATGCATCAAGCCAGCAGCCAGATTGTGAAAAACATCTTGTATTCATCATTCGCTAATGTGGAATTCAATGTGAATGTGAATATAGCATTTCACCTCAAGGATATAAATATGAACCGTTGATAGGGCTTTCACTACTGTCATCACTTAGTCTCTGCTAAAGAGTTCTGGAGGCAGTGTTCCACAGAAATAACAAGTCTTTTTTACTTTCACTGAAATAGAAATTAGTAACCAAGCATACTGCCATTTCAAGCCACTTATTTCTCAACTTTCTAGGGAGTATCTAACAAGGTTTCTGCATATTAGTCCTAAGATCTTCTTATGCCATATTCTCTTCCTTTGGGACGTGTTTCTTATTTTTTTTACATTAGCCATCACTCTGTTCTCTAGACTCCAAATCTCTGGCTTCAGCCTATCTTCCATTTGTCTTGTGGGCCACTGCAGTGCCCCAGGACAAGCTGACCAAGACGAATTTCTTAGAAAGTAGGATTTAATCTAAGTGATTGGTCCCTGTGATTACTGCTGAGCAATTATCCACACAGAGAATGGTAAATAAAACCATCAACAGTAGAAAAGAGCTATAGGTTTCGATAGGTTTCATCAGCATTTGGGCTAATCAGAAAGACTAATAACATTAGCACTTTTCAGGATGAAAAAATTGATATGAAATAATAAGGCACGGTATTATGCCAAGGGTAAAAATTCTAATCATTTTATAAATTTGAGAAGACCACTAATGAACAAAACATGGATTAAAACGGTTTTGATTTTGGCAAAGAATTTGAGTTTCATTGTTTTCAAAAACAAGGCCACTGGTTTTCTTGGAAAATGAAAATGAGACATATCAATTTTGGCTTTATTAACTATGGGGAGCCATCTACATATTCTAATGATCTACCTAGGAAATTTTTAAAAGTTTAGCAAAATAAAATGTAAATTTTATGATTCTCTACATCATTTAATGTTACTTTTTATTATTTATTAATTTATTTTTTAATTTTCAGATTCCTTTGTTGTATAATGTTACTTTTTAATGTCACTTCTATTACATTTGAACTATACTTTCACGCAATTTGTCTTCTTTTAATGATGAGGTTTTTCTACCATAGTCTCTTACTAATATAAAGTATACAAATTCTGTGTATAGCAGCTTAGCTATATTATTCTTTCTTTCTTTCTTTTTTTTTTTTTTGGTTTTTGGGTCACACCCGGCGATGCACAGGGGTTACTCCTGGCTCACGCACTCAGGAATTACTCCTGGTGGTGCTCAGGGCACCATATGGGATGCTGGGGTTCGAACCTGGGTCGGCCACATGAAATTCAAACGCCCTACCCGATGTGCTATTGCTCCAGCCCCTTAGCTATATTATTCTTAACTAAAATAAAAAGACCTAATATTTGGAAAATCTGGGTATTTTCCAAAGAAAAATGGAAAAAAATCAGACAAGAAAGTTCCCAGTGGACATGCCAAAATTATCTGCAAGGAACATCGAATTCTCTATTTGATTATTTCCACAGAAATGTCTTTTCCTGAGTAATACAAATACACAAATACACACAAAGGGCTATCGAGCACTTATAAACAGAAGGAAGATAGATCAAATGGTATTAAAATTTAAATTTCTTCACATTTACAGTAGTCATGTATTTATCTCGAGTGAATCATCTTATGCCTCTAACTGTATCAGTTACTATGCAAAATACCATTTTTATTATTGATGATTAGTTTTAGAAGTATATAATACAACCATAAATCTCAGACTCGCATGATTTGGGGATTCCTAACCTACTTCCATTTTGTGAGATTTTTCGATTCCTTTGTCCCTCTCAGAGAGTCCAGGAAGCTACCGAGAGTATCTTGCCTGCCTGACAGAGCCTGGCAAGCTACCCACGTATTTGATATACCAAAAACAGTAACAACAAGTCTCACAATGAAGACATTACTGGTTCCCGCTCAAGCAAATCGATGAGAAACGGTATGACAGCGATGACAGTGATACAATGATATAAAATGTAGAAAGAGCAAAAAGGGTCGCAAAATTGCTAATATTTCAAACATTTAAGTACCTTTAATTTAATTGATTTTATAATGCCTCTATTCAATATGCCAAAAACTAACAAGAAGTCTCACAATGGAAACGTTACTGATTCCTGCTCAAGCAAATAGATGAACAATGGGATGAGTGCAAGAGAGTGCAATGCCGCTATTTAATATAATGGTAATATTAAATAACTAAACATATGAGCTAAATATCTAAATATTTTATGTACACATATTGATACCTACATACATGTTAATATATATCTACATATATGTAATACTTATCCACATGTAAGTGCAAGAATTGATGGTCCTTCTATTCCATCTTAACCAAGTAATAGATCTTATTTCATAGAATTTTTGTTAACAAAATGTATCATGTTTTCTTCATATAAGCATTGTCTTTTGAGTTACTCATGGTTCTTAGGGTTCATTTCTGTTGGGGGACTGTGATTCTGGAGATCAAATGAATCAGCGATGTATAAGGCAAATGATTTAACCTGTGCACTATTTCTCTGCTGCTTCTTTTCTTATTTTTAAATGACATAGTTATATTTTCAACTATTTTTTTAAAGCAAGATGAGGAAATTGTATAGGGAAGAACAGTAAATTTAATATGAAACCTCGTAATTTTGCATTTTATAGAAGTATAGAGAATAGAAATTTGATCTGTATCAACATTTATCAAATACATGCTTTGTGATATTTAATCTCCCTGCTCTCAAGATGTATAGATTCTCTTAACTAAACCCTTATTTTGTTAATAATTATTATAATTTGAGATAAGAGAACAACCTAAATTTTTGCTAATGATAGTCTTGGTTGAGAAAAATACACTGAGAAATTCAACCCTCCTTTTCATAGAATCTATTATTTAAGTATGTAGACATAATATACATTCAAGTAGAATTTCGGTTTTATAGCCATATAAATGATGTACATTCCGCTAGACCATAAAAAGTTCTTAGGGGACTAATAGTAAAGAAAGTGAGAAGTTACAGCCTAGGAAATTCTTTTAAGGAACACATTTAAATTAAACTTTAACTTAGAGAAAAGAAAATAGTTTTGATTTAGCAGAGAGTGGAAGGAAAGACACAAAGAGAATAACAATATTTTATTAGAATTTAGGAGAAATAGAATTTTGAAAAGATTTTTACTTGGATACATTTGAGATAAAAGACTTGAAATTATATAGATATGCCTCATGGATATGAGGATTTGGTTCAGATCAATTAAGTGAATATTATAATAAAATACATGAATTTTTATTTCTTAGTGCATATATTACACTATATTAATTATACAATAACATTATGTTGAAAAAATGCATATATATATATATATATGAAACGAATCACGAAATCCCCATTAATCGTCAGTTTCTCAAGTGGGCTAGGTAACCTCTCCATTCGTCCTTTCCCTGAGATCTTAGAAGTCTCTCTCCACTCGGCCCTCCCAATGATGTCACACTGGAGGCTCTTTCAGGGTCAGGGGAATGAGATCCAGTTTGTTACTGGATTTAGCATATGAATACACCATGGGAAACTTGCAAGGCTGTCCCATGTGGGCAGGAAACTCTCAGAAGCTTGCCAGTTTCTCCCAGAGGGAGAAGTAGGCTACAAAATATCTGGGAGTTCGCTTTTAAGTGTCTGGATGTTGGCCATTGATGGGATTACACATACCTGGGTTCCTCTGCTGGTACCTTCATGCGTGAGGCCTGTCCAAATGTGAGGAGAGGGGCCTCGAACATGACTGTAGCTAGGTTCCGGTGGTCTTCGGTGGCCGAGAGCTCTGCTCGGGGTGGGGAGGGAAACTGGAGCCTATCCCCTCCAAGGGTCCTTGGGGAAGACAGCCAGGCGTGCGGTCAAGAGATTCTTCCATGTATATATATATGGAAGTTTTTCAGTGATAAAGTGCATGCCTGTGCCCCAACAATACATATAAATGCAAATATTAAAAATAATTGTATTTGAACAAGGGAGGTTATAACTTAGAAGTACAGAACATAACTTGTATATTGAGTTATTGGGTTCAGTCCCTAGTAATGCACAAAAAAAAAAAGAAAAGAAAAAATATTGCTAAAAATGCTAATAATTTGAAACTTGTCACAATGGTTTTGTTAGTGGAAGGTTTTGACCTATGTTGGCTTTATTAGTGAAAATTTTTGACCTATGTTAATGGTTGCTGACTCAGATGGTTCTTGCTTAAGATAAGAGTTGCTCTGGCAATTTGTTGAAATAGGACAATAATGTGGGCAAGACTGGGAGAGCCTGGAGAGCTCCCTGAGGTGTATTCATATGCCAAATGCAGTAACAATGTTGGGTCTCATTCTCCTGACTCTGAAAGAGCCTCTAATGTAACACAGTTGGGAAGGATAAGTAAAGAGAGGCTGCTAAAATCTCAGGGCTAGGACAAATGGAGACATTACTCGGCCCGCTCTAACAAATCGAGGATCAGCAGGATGATAGTGATAGTGATAGGACAATAATAAAATTTTCCATGCAGCATGCATATTATTTGATAGCATTTTACCCACAGTACAACTTTTGTTTTTGTTTCTGGGTTCTTCTAGGTTGTATTCCTGACTCTACTAATGGGTGGTGCTCAGAGAATTATCTGTCCTGCTGGAGAATAAACCTGGGTCAGCCGCATGCAAGGCAAGGGTCTTAACCATCTCTCCAGTTCCCCTACCCTGAGTAGAAATTCTCTGAAAGTTGTAGTCAGTTCCCTTCAATGCTTTTCTCTGCTTTTCCAGTTATCACTGCAGTTATCTCAGACATTGGTTGTCATTTTAATAATGTTCACATCATCATCTGTGCTAGGTCTGAATTTTATCTTAAGAAATTTTTTTGCTCACATGTAGAAAATAACTCATTTGTTAAAGTTTTATCATTGAATTATAATTTATCCATATCATCTGCCCTCACATCTTAATCGAGTTCTTTTGCTTTTGTTGCAATATCTGTACTTACTTCCTCCAGTGAAGTCTTAAACACCTTTAAGTCATCCAAAGATTTGGAATAAGCTTCTTTCATTTGTGGGGGTGGGGGCCACACCTGGCGATGCACAGGGGTTACTCCTGGCTCATGTACTCAGAAATTACTCCTGGCAGTACTCGGGGGACCATATGGGTTGCTGGGAACCGAACCCGGGTTGGCCGTATGCAAGGCAAATATCCTACCCGCTGTGCTATTGCTCCAGCCCCTGAAATAAGCTTCTTCCAAGCTCCTGTTAATGTTAATATTTTGACCTACTCTCATGAATTATGAATGTTCTAAATGGCACCTAAAATTTTGAATTCTCTTTAGAAGAATTTTTGTTATCAGAAGAATAATTTCTCTCTGGAAGCTATAGACTTGTGAAATATTTTCTAAATTGTGAGACAAATGTTTAAATAACTCCTTGACATGAGTTGAAGCATAGATCTTATGTGAGCAGACATGGAAACAATAAACCAGGTGCATTGAGAACACATAGTAATTTTTTTTTCTCTAAATAGTTTTCAACTGTAGGCTTAAAGGATTCAGGAAACTATGATGTAGCCCTGGATTTGTTGTTGCATTTACAGAGCAGAGGCAGAGTACTTTCTCTGAATTCAGTTTGGGTATAAGAGAGTGACTAATTTGACTAATTTGATTTTCTATCCTAGCTAGTCAATTTTTTTGCATACCAAAAATAAAGGTTTTGCTTTTTTAACAGTTGTGTCTTTGATGTAGGCAGGCAGGTAGATAGGATAGGGGCCCCCATAGCAGTGAGATTCCTAGGGAGTACTAAATCTACCTAGCCCTAAGGCCCTCAGGATCCACCTTGCAGAAACAAGAACTCGGCCTGATAAAACCTTCAACTGGCACCAACAGATCCAGAGCAGGCTGGACCCTCCTCTGAGAGACACACCAGCAGGTAAAAGGTTAGGAAAGGAAATTAAAAGACCATAGACCACTTGCAACTCTACCCCCTTGGCACCTACCCTAGCAACAGATTTTACCTAGGTAGAAACCCAAGTGGGGGCAGTTTGGAGAAACCCCATAAAGCCACCTTGAGGAAAGGAAGGGAGCACATATGCTGCCCCAGCCCATATGCTGTTTGTGCCTACGTAGCCTCGCACATGTGGCACCTGAACACAGGTCTCCACATCTCTCCTTTTGAACTGTGTACACAGCTCTCTCTGCCTTTGGAGAAGCCCATATTAGCCCCTAAGTGTGTTACTCTCTCTCCTTCAGCTCTCCTTCCTTCCCCTTCCTACACCCTTGGAATAAAATCTGTTTTTACTTCACTGCTCATCCACTCCAGAAATTCCTTTCTATGAAAAAAGACAAGGATCCCTAAATCATGTCAAGGATCGACTTTCCTTTACCGCAAAGAGCAATTCTTCACTCCACCTCGAGTCTGCAGATTCTGGAGAGATCGGGTGGTGGGGATCAAGTCTGTGCAAGAAAACCAAGCTGACCTCGTGGGTTGGCAGGACTGGAGACCCATGCTGTCTAGGGGCTCATCTCATCTTAGGCTTTATCAGTTCTAGGCTTCCCAGCCGGTACCAGTGTGGCCCAGGTAGATCCAGAGAAAGTGATCTTCTCTCTCCTCACATAAGCCACCCATGGGGATTCACCAACTTCATCTTCACTGGTATAACATGTTTTATTTCCATCAAAATCCTTTCATTTTTATTTGTAACTTAGTTACATGTATAGTTTTCAAGTCATTTTTGTAAGAAGAAAAACATAGATTTATATAGTAAAAATTTACTAATAAAAATAGGATTTAAGACTCTGGAGCCAAGCTAGTTTGTAATTATAAGTCACAAAAAATCAAAATGTAAACAATAGACCCAATTGCGAGCATTTAATTTTTCTTATATAAACTTGGAAATGCCAGTTAAAATCAACAATTTAAAATTCCATCTGGTTTCTTTCAAAGAGAGTCTATGTACAAAATTTCAAATATTGTCAAACTAGTTTTCAGTCATACTGCAATTAAATGACAGTATAAAGACAAAATTTTGATTACTACATATTGGGTTTTAGAGTTACACTGACAAATATTAAAAAAGTTATGATGGTAGACAGCTCATAACTATAATTTCACAAGTGACTTAGATTTCTTTTCTCAATTCACTCTTTTGGATTTTAGATTTTTATCTAAAAGAATGAGTTCATTGGTAATACTTTTCAGAGCTGAGAAAGATGTTTCAAAAGAGTTACTTTCAAATTCAGGGATAATTTTTTTCAAGTTATATTTACAGGAGTTATTAATTAGAAGAGTAATGCTACTATCAGTATATCCACTTCTATCTTTACTATGTTGAACAGAATTAATATGTTAAGAAGGGGTTTAATTGAGAAGATGTTGAATAGAAGAGGGGCAAAGACGTGTCGCCATGCCTGGTGTCCTTAGTATGCTTTTATTTGCAAGACATTGCACACCCTAATTCACGCATTCTGTAAACATGTGCTTATGCTTGCAAAATAATCTGCTAGAAAAACAGATTAGATAAAAATCCCATCCTCAGAGAGTTTATAATCTAGTGTGAAAAGCAAGGACATTTTCTTCTAGAATTAAGTGAAAATGGTTGGGAGATAAATAATACAGTGGGCAGGACACTTGCCTTAGAGGCTGCTGACCTGGGTTAGAACCTGCCAACCCATAAATTCCCTGAATTCCACCAGCATGGTCCCTTAGCACAGAGACGGGAGTAAGCCCTGAGAACCATTAGGTATG
Organism: Sorex araneus; assembly: GCF_027595985.1. Taxonomy (NCBI): domain Eukaryota; kingdom Metazoa; phylum Chordata; class Mammalia; order Eulipotyphla; family Soricidae; genus Sorex; species Sorex araneus. Next base: position 123,235,438 of record NC_073305.1, on the reverse strand, counting down.
GCCTAACCCTGTCCCCCCCCCCAAAAAAAACACCACTTTTTGGAAAACTAATCAAAAGGAAAAATAAGGAAACTAACAATAAGGAAAAATAAAAAGTTACAAGTTCTTAATTTAGAATAGTGGCTTTAGACAAAGGATGCGCAGCAGAACTTAAACTATTTCCAATTTGCTGGGCTAGCAGGAAATTATAATGGATAGGGTGCTTGCCCTTTTTGATCTGATCCCTAGCACCACATTTGGTCCACAACACCAGGCACCACTGAGTGTATCCCCAAACCCAAGGGGGAAAAAAAATCTAACAAGTGAACTTTCAACCTAAATCAGTTGAGTCAAAATTTCTGAGTATTAAATGAGAATTTTTTTTTTCCAGTTTCTTTTCAAATGTATAGATTACATTGACCTTTTTTTATTTTTTTATTTTTTTTTTATAATTTATTTATTTTTAATTAGAGAATCACCGTGAGGGTACAGTTACAGATTTATACACTTCTGTGCTCACACTTCCCTCATACAAAGTTTGGGAACCCATCCCTTCACCAGTGCCCATTCTCCACCACCCGTAAACCCAGTGTCCCTCCCACCCTCCCCAATCCCATCTCCCCCCCACCCCACCCTGCCACTGTGGCAAGGCATTCCCTTCTGCTTTCTCTCTCTAATTAGCTGTTGTGGTTTGCAACAAAGGTGTTGAGTGGCCGCTGTGCTCAGTCTCTAGCCCTCATTCAGCCCGCAACTCCCTTCCCCCACATGGCCTTCGACTGCAATGTAGTTGGTGATCGCTTCTCTGAGTTGACCTTTCCCCGGAACGTGAGGCCAGCCTCGAAGCCATGGAGTCAACCTCCTGGTACTTATTTCTACAGTTCTTGGGTGTTAGTCTCCCACTCTGTTATTCTATATACCATAGATGAGTGCAATCTTTCTATGTCTGTCTCTCTCTTTCTGACTCATTTCACTCAGCATGAAACTTTTCATGCCCATCCACTTAACTACAAAATTCTTGACCTCCTTTTTTCTAACAGCTGCATAGTATTCCATTGTATAGATGTACCAAAGTTTCCTCAACCAGTCATCCATTCTGGGGCATTCGGGTTTTTTCCAGATTCTGGCTATTGTAAACAGTGCTGCGATGAACATACATGTGCAGATGTTGTTTCGATTGTACTTTTTTGATTCTCTGGGATATATTCCCAGCAGTGGTATTGCTGGGTCAAATGGGAATTCAATATCTAATTTTTTGAGAGTCGTCCAAATTGTTTTCCAGAAGGGCTGAACCAGTCGGCATTCCCACCAGCAGTGAAGAAGGGTCCCTTTCTCCCCACATCCTCTCCAACAGCGGTTGCTTTTGTTCTTTTGGATGTGTGCTAGTCTCTGTGGTGTGAGGTGGTATCTCATGGTTGTTTTGATCTGCATCTCTCTGATGATTAGTGATGTAGAGCACTTTTTCATGTGCCTTTTGGCCATTCGTATTTCTTCCTTGGTAAAGTTTCTGTTCATTTCTTTGCCCCATTTTTTGATGGGGTTGGATGTTTTCTTCTTGTAGAGCTCAACCAGTGCTTTATATACCATTGATATCAACCCCTTATCTGATGGGTATTGTGTAAATATCCTTTCCCATTCTGTGGATAGTCTTTGTATTCTGGTCACTGTATCTCTTGCGGTGCAGAAGCTTTTTAGTTTAATGTAGTCCCTAAATGAGAATATTTTTAATGTGTCCCATGTAGTTACAATGTCTAATGAAGACAGCTTGCAGGCAAAGAAAGAACAATTCCTTTCAGCTAATAAAATTTCAGGGACAACTCAGAGAAGGTAGCAACTGAAAAGATGGTGCATGGTTTTGAGAGGGGCTGTAGACTGTATGGGGTTTGCTCTTTCAACCATGGTCCTGTCCTTCTTGAGTCAGTGAAGGCAGACAACCAAACTCATTTTCTCCGCTCTCTGACTAGTATTTGGCACTACTAGTGCTTGGCACCAGTGTTTGACTGTGTTCTCTAACTAGTGTTTGGCATTGCTAACCCTAAACAGGTTTGCAACTTGTCAGGCAATAGTAAAGTAAAAGACAAATTTGTGCTACTGTTGATGCTAGTGGATTGTGTCATTAAAATATTAGTAGTTCCAACTTATTCTATATTCTGGAACTCAAAATTTCCAGGTTTCTGTGACTTTTTTGCCCGTGAGAGACATTTGTAGTAGTGGGACTGGGTGCATGAATAGCAGGCTTAGATGTCTGCATTCTACAGTAGAATGGATGTTGTGGTGTGAGAAAAGAAATCTCTACCACCTTTGGGGTATTTTTATTTGGAATATGCTCAGGGTTTTCTCTTTCTCTGAGCTCAAGGAGGGCCATATCATATGTAATGCCAAGAATCAAACCTGGGCCAGCTGTATTCAGGGGAAGTTCCTTACCCACTGTACAATCTATTTGGGCTTATTGGATTAAGTTTAAAAATACTAGCAATCATATTTTATATTCCTATATGTCTCCTGAGTGATGGTAATGTCTTAATCATATCATGTAGATGATCTCTTTCACCTCCCAGTGACCTTTCGGAGGGCTCTATTATTATTACTCCCTTGATTGATATCCACATGATGAAGAAATCATAGCTCACAAAGACTAAGATCACTTGGCTAATAAAAGCTGCTATATATAGGATTATTACTTGTGAAAATCCTTTCCTAGAGGTGTGGGGAAGGGCATTTGGGATAGAGCAGATGAAGTTCGGAAAGTCATTCCCATGTAGATATGTGACACAGGCATGTAAGACAGCAAATTGTTTAAAGTAGCTTTCAGAGTTCTCCAAGAGAGAGAACTGGGCTATAAGATGTCTTACTGGACAATGGGGCATCTGGGAGGAAGAGGCCCAACCTGCCAGAGGAAAGTGTTGCAGAGTCCCTTGCCCCTGCACATGGCTGTCTTCACCTCGGTACCTCTGAGGGGGTGGGTTTCTCTCCCTGCTCCGAGCAGAGCCCTGGCAGCTGAAGACCTCAGGACCCAGTCACAGCCATGATTAAATAAGGAAGAGGGGAATATCTTCCCTCCACAAGAAAATGTACTTTTTTGAAAATAAGAAAAACACGTCACTTATATCCTACTATGATAAATGCATTAAAAGCAAAACTTACAATATGCCAAAACTTACTTTTTAAATCTATTTACAAGTTACACCTAAGTAACATAATCTGGCTAATTTCTGTTTGAATAACTAGTCTGACATTCTACTTGAGCAATCCATTATGTTTCTATTGTTTTGGAAACACTCAAGCAGCCTTTCATCCCTGAACTAAACATTACTGACCCGTGGGAACCACCACTCCTACTTCTACCCCTGGGGAGAACCCTAAACAAACTACAATGACACTTTTTCTAACAAAATTTCATATAGAACTCCTATTTGAAATTAGAATTAAGCAGGGAAATTATTCTACATTTCTTCCTTGCAAGTTATACTAGAAAATCTAGACCTCTAGAATCCAGGGGATACAAAGAAGACCTTAAGATATACTATAAAGAATTCTGGATTATAAAAAGACATCAACTGAAATAATTTTTGTAAAGCAAGTATTCTTCAGTCCAGTTACTGCCAAGATTTTTCCTGCCCACACAGCAGAGCCTGGCAAGCTATCCATGGCGTATTCATATGCCAAATACAGTAATGATGGCTCTCATTCTCCTGACTCTGAAAGAGCCTCTAGTGTGGCACCGTTGGGAAGGATGAGTAAAGAGAGGGTGCTAAAATCTCAGGGGTAGGACGAATGGAGACATTACTGGGACTGCTTGAGCAAATTGAGGGTCAACGGGATGATAGTGATAGTGATAGTGATAGCTTTCAGAGTACAAAAATGCAATTATTAGATGACACATTTGGAACATTAGACTCAGCCTGATTATTTGTGGATTAAATTTCAGGCTAGAATTGAATATACTTTTAAATAAAATTTTAACCAAGGTGAAATAACTACACTGGAAACTATGACATTGATAAAAAGCATTCAAGAAATACAAGAAAGTAAAAGACATTAAATCCTTATAGACTGAAGGAATTACACTTTTAACATGTATATAGTACATATAAAGCAATTTAAAGATTTAATGCAATAGCTCAAAATTTTTATTTTAGCATTTATTTGTAAATGGGACAAATTTAAAACTTGTATGGAATGACAAAAATCTCAGAACAGACAAAGCAACCTTAATAAAAAAAAACCATAGTTTGAAGTCACATACATAATCTTTGATTTCAAACTATCCAACAAAATTATGATAATTAAAATAGTATTTTATGATTTAGCATAAAAAGGGACACATAGGTCAATATAACAATATATTACACTATAACACAAAAAATAAAATAAATAAATAAACCTATTGGAGCTATAGCACAGCAGGTAGGGTGTTTGCCTTGCATGCGGCTGACCCGGGTTTAATTCCTCCATACCTCTCAGAGAGCCCGGCAAGCCACTGAGAGTATCCCGCCTGCACAGCAGAGCCTGGCAAGCTACCAATGTTATATTCGATATGCCAAAAAACAGTAACAACAATGGGCCTCACTTTGTGTTCCTTGAGCGAGTAGATGCCATTGGGCTATACTAGCACGAAACAGGGAAGAATGGAGTTGTTATTGGCTCCCACTCGAGCAAATCGATGAGCAACGTGTGATACAAGTGATACAAGTTACTTATAGTCAATTTATGGTGAGAGACCCAAAAATATACAATTTAAAAAGGACACACTTTTCAACAAATGTTTTTAAGAAAACTGGATAACAAAATGTATAAGATCAATTCTGAACAATTTTCTTATACCATGCACAAAAATAACTCAAAATGGGAGATTTGAGCATAATCTAAAGCCATAAAACTTGTAGAGGGAAAAATAAGAGTGATGTCCTTGATATTGGATTGGATAATTTTTTGGATTTGAGAACAAAATTAAAAATAACCAAGTAGGTCTAAATTAAACTTGAAAGATCCTGCATATAAAAAAGATTCTGCATAAAAATAAAAACATGTACTATAATACCAATATAATACCAAAAACAGTAACAACAAGTCTCATAATGGAAACATTATTGGTACCTGCTTGAGCAAATCGATGAACAACAGGAAGACAGTGCTACAGTGCTACTACAATACTAACAAAAACAGTTACACCACCATCAATCTATAAAGTGTTAATATCTAAACTACATAAAGAACTTATGCAACTCAGGAGCAAAATATTAAACCAAACCAGATACCAATTACTGATAGAAAAAAAATGGGCAATAGATGTAAGGTCAAAATCATACTAAGATATTTTTACCTCCCAATCTATTTGGCTATTTTTTAAAAATGTGAGAAATAACAAACTTTGGCAGTATGTGAGAAGACCAAGTTTTGCTACTGTGGTGGGAAAATAAAATGGTTCAACACTATGGAAAACAATATGGAGGTTCTATAAAAATAAATTGCAAATAAAATTATTACTTGAGTCAGCAGTTCTATGTCTATTTATGTGAAAAATAAAAAGACCAGCTCAAAAAGCTATGCCCTCTATCTTCATTGCAGCATTATCTTCATTTGAGAAGATATTGAAAACTTGTGTCTATCAATAGATGAATGGACAAATTAAATGTGATGTATAATGTTATATAATTCAGCCATAAAAAAATAATTCAATCTTGTTGCTTGTGACAACTTGTGACAGGCTGTAGAAGGCACCATGCTAATTAAATGAGTCGAATAAAGAACGACAAATGACAAATACCATATGCTCCTCACTTAACTGTAGAATACTCAGAAAAATAAAAAAGAAACAAAACAAATAATAAAAAAAATTCCTACTGAGATCCTGGAAAATAAAAAAGGAGAAGAAAATAAAACAGATTGTTGGTTATTAGAAATAACTGAAGACTGAGAAGGTGGAATGAAAGAAGAAGCTATTCCGCGGTGCCATGAAAGTGCAGTGTACAGACTGAGAATGATAGTTAATGTTGCATTGTCTGAAACTGCTGAGAGGAAATTCTAAGATTTATCATGACAAGAAAAAAAGGTTATAACTATGTTCATTGATGGATGTATGGAATATAGACATATTGTGATCATTTCACTATATATGTAAATATACAAAATCATTATGTTGTACATCTAGAACTAGTATAATATTATATGTCAGTCACACCTAAAAATAGAAAAAGAAATATGCAGCACTGTTTCTTTTTGGCAAAATTAGTCCCTACTTGCTAGAGGCAGACCTTTAATTATATGATAAACTTGAATTTTTCACTCTGAAAGTTACTGATAGTATGTATTTAAGAAAGCTATGCTAGAAATATCCTCATAGCACTCTAATTATAATCAAGCATTTTCAGGAATATAGTTGCCATGTAAGTAGTATTAAGGTTTTTCATATGAAATACCAAGACTTAAAGTACTAAGAAATTTTTCTTTCTCTCTGTCTCTCTGTCTGTCTCTGTTTCTATTTCGCCCTCTCTGTCTCTCTCTCATATAAACAGAGACTTGATAATTTGATACATAGAGCTCATTTTAGTTTAGCACAAAAACATTAAAATAAATAGCACTTTAATAATTGTTTGCTACAGGGGAAAAAACATTTTACATCATAGTCAAAACAATTTAATGAACAATATAAACAGCAAAACTTAAAATATAGGAAGTAAATGTATATGATGTGATCTCAGGTTAGGGAAAGTTTATTAAAAGATGTAAAGCATACCATAAATAAAAAAGGTAGACAATTTAAAAATAACATTGAAAGACATTATTAATAGTTAAAAGTAATTAAAAGTTAAAGCATAAGATCATGATTAATAAATGATATTTGCCCTATGTGCAACTGACAAAAATTGAATCTGAAATATATAGAAATACTCATAAAGCTATCAGAATGAAAAGTAATCTGATAGGAAAAGGACAAAAATGGAAGAAAACTAAATATACTTAGTATAATTTGAACTAATATACTGCTCAGCAAACCATATGAAATACATTTATGTTTAGAAGGTTTGAAAGAAATGAAGCTAGCAGTACTAAATGTCAGTGATGATAAGGAGCAGCAGTGACTCACAAACTGAAAACAGGAATGAGAGATGGAGGGATAAAAACACTGATAAATAACTTTTCATTACATTATAATGTTGAGTATGTGCCTTTCATATAATTCAGCAATTTTCATCCAAAGTGTATTACTCGGAAAATCTTGAAGGAATCAGGAGCAAGAGCTTTTATATAACAGTATAATTTATAGTATGCAGTACAGAAAACTTTGCATACCTATCAAGGGGGAAATTGGCAAGTAAACAGATATATCTGATATAATATAGTGCCATAAAGTAACATAATCACATGAATTATAGGTACCCTCTTCACTATAGAATTAATTTCACAGCATTAAATAAAACAAGTTGCAGGAGAGTAAATATATCAGTATGTCACATTTATATAGTCTCCAAATAGACAACATTTATGATATAAAACTAAGTTTTATTAACAAGTTAATTATGTTATTCAATATAATATATTTTTATATTTATTTAAGTTATGAAGATGCTACTAAGAAAGTAGCTTAATATCAGAGTACATATCTTGTGTATATGAGAATTTACTTGGATTTATTCTTCAGAAGCACACATACATACGGAAATAAAACAAGATTGACAAACTTGAAATTCAGAACGGTGCAATTCCTACATTAGGGAGTTAGGTGGGTAATTAAGCAGTTGCAAGGAGGATTTGCAGTAATTAGACAATAATTTAAAAAAAATCTTTAATTTCTAAGCCAAAATTAGAAATGCTTTTCTATTAAATATCTTACTTTTGCTTTGGGTTTTTTTGAGGTGGGGACTTAAACCAAGTAATGCTCAGTGGACACTCTTGGCTCTGCACTCAGGAGTTACTTCTGGAGGTGCTGGGGGACCACATGGGATGCCAGAGATTGAATCTGGGTCTGCCCCGTGCAAAGCAAAAGCCCTACCTGCTGTACTATTGCTCTGGCCCCTACTTTTTAAAGACTTAAAATAATTCCTTTAAGTTTAGATGATAACTTGAAGTGGTATGTATAACATCCTTTTACGGTGTTTATCATCAGAGAAATATTCTGGATGGGTATCAAAAGGCGTTTTCATATGCATATGCTGCCTAGAAATTGTCCAAATATGAGATCCGGATTCATTTTGAGCAGAATCAAGGGTTTACTGCTGAGAGAAGACTGTTTTAGATGCAGGCAACAGGAAATAAGACCATAATTTCATGTCTCGATATTTAGCAATCATGGAAGCATGCACTGTAAGGCAAATGACTCTAATATACATAGCCTTCATGTACAAGCATTATGCCAATCAAACAAATCTGGTTTTTCTGATTACTTCCCTACATAGATCACACATTTCAAAAGTAAGAGGAATTTCTCTTCTTATAGTTGAACTGGAATGTACTAGGATATAATTTGGGCCCAGTTTTCTAGAATAACACTGTATTGCTGTGTTTGGAGACTTTAGTTCATGAGCGAGTTGAGTCTCCATATGTTCTTTGTTCTAAACATTAATTTTAAGTTTATGCCTTAATTTGACTGCAACTTTTATTTGCTTATTCTTGGTGGGGAAGACAGACAGGCGTGCGGGCAAGAGACTCTCTGCATCGCTCTTTTCTGGGAGCTACAGCCATGCTCGAGGCCCCCTCCACACGTTCGGACGGGCCTCATGCATGAAGGTACCGGCAGAGGAACCCAGGTGTGTGTAATCCCATCAACGGCCAACATCCAGAGACAAAAGCGAGCTCCCAGAAGCCGCTTTGTGGCCACGCAATATCTTGTAGCCTACTTCTCCCTCTGGGAGAAACTGTCAAGCTACTGAGAGTTTCCTGCCCACATAGGACAGCCTTGAAAGCTTCCCATGGTGTATTCATATGCTAAATCCAGTAACAGGCTGGATCCTATTACCCTGACCCTGAAAGAGTCTCCAGTGCGACATCATTGGGAGGGCCGAGTGGAGAGAGACTTCTAAGATCTCAGGGAAAGGACAAATGGAGAGGTTACTGAGCCCTCTCGAGAAATTGATGATTAATGGGATTTCGTGATCGTGATTGTGATTCTTGGTGGGGGGCAAGCACACCCAGTGGTGCTCAGGGCTTACTCCTGCCTTATGCTTAGGGACCACTTCTGGCAATTCTGGGTAACTATATGTGGTACGGGAGATGGATCTTGAGCTGGCTGCTTACAAAGCAGACAGGCACCTTACATACTATCCTATTTCTCTAGCTCCTAATTGCAGCTTTTAGTTTACCATCAAGAAAGGGAATACCACATGACATCATCATATTGATTACATGTTTTAGCACAAAAGCTAGTAGTATTTAAAACTATGAAATACTATTTAAAATTACTTATGTCTAATATATGATCTGTAAGCTTTGCAAAAAAACCCCAAAAAAACAGAAAGAGGCACCTAACACCATAGTCACTACTTTTGTACTTCTGTAAAGTGCACTGCTTTTTAAAGTTTGCTGGAATTTTTGGCTTAATTTTCATCTGGTTATTCAAAGTAGATCCACTCAGCCTTTATAAATGCATCTGTGCTCATCTGGGAGTGCTGCAGGACTATATAAATAGCCCATTTGGGTCTTTTATTGATTCTTTAGAATTGTTTCTGCTTTTCTTTAGGGAAGAACTTGGACGAATTTAAGTTTAAATGGTGCACGGAATATTAAAATCCTCTTGGGAAATGTTAGTTTGAAACTTAACTGATTGATATACTAGACTTGGATGGAGAGAGACACTGGATGCAGAATTTTAATTTTAACTATACTTAATGACCTAACCCTGTGGTCATATTCCCATTAAGGATTTTAATTTCCTTAATGGGAATATGACCGCAAGGCAGACAAGGAGCTGATGGCCAGCCAAGGACATTTGGAAGCCTCACTGAGCAAATATTGCTCTTTAAAGAGTTAATGAAGCCATGCTTAGTGCATAGTTGTCTCCAGGCCCTGCTTCTTGTCACCTATGTATTGTGTTGCAACTTCTCTGCAGTTTTCTCATATCTCTGATGCCATAGTTATTGCTCTCTCATAAACATACGTGTCTACTTTTTCTTTTGTCACACTTTACTCATGTTTTGTCCTATAGATGTCTCTCAATTGTTACCTACTCAAAAATACATGTCGCCTCCGCTGTGACTCAAATGCAATTAAAGTGGGATCCCAGAAAATTATTTATAACTTATAAACAGATGAAGAGGAAAATTTCTGTCTTCTAAAAATGGGGAGTCCCGGATAATTCATACAAAAATGCACATAATTAAGAATAAATCCTCAAATATTAAATAATTAAGAACCTCTGTACTATATGTACCGAGGTTGGACTCTGCGCCAGGCTGCTTTCACTCGGGGCACCCTGGAGAGGGGTGGGTGAGAACCCTCCCCACTCCGAAGGACTCAGCCCTGGCAGCTGACCTCCACTACCCAACTGCTGCCACGCTCCAGGATGCTTTCCGGACCGCATGCTTCCTACCCATTTTCCATAATTACCACACCATATTTGATGGAGTTTGTACAGTAGACAACTATATCGGAGAGCCCAGCAAGCTACCGAGAGTATCCTGCCTGCATGGGTAGAGCCTGGCAAACTACCCGTAGCATATTCGATATGCCAAAAAAAAGTAACGATACATCTCATTCTGAAAGAACCTCCAATCATTGGGAAAGATGAGTAAGGAGAGGTTGCTAAAATCTCAGGCCTGGGAGGAAGAGAGACGTTACTTTTGCCTGCTCGAGTAAATCGAGGAACAATGGAATGACAGTGATACAGTGATACAGTACTATATGTTCACTTGAATAGTAAGTTAATTCGTATCTGTTCTAACTGCAGCAAATATAAAATAATAGAGAATAAAGGTGAAAGAACAAAAGTGTTCCTTCAGTGCCTGCCCGTGAGAAAGAGCTCTTTTGCTTTTGCTGCTGAAGAAGACAGCTAGAAACTTCCAGAATACCAGCCGGGGAATATTATCAAAAGTAGGTGGTTAATCTGTTGACATTACTAAAGGGTTTTGCTCTAAAGTAGGGGCACTTATGAGTTCCATTAATAGCTTCCAAACTGTTTGATCACATTCTTCAATACTTTAAAAAGCTGCAGCCTTTCTGAAATTACCAAGTAATTTTGAGACAAACCATATCTTTACAAGTATTGCATATCTTTTTCCTCTAAAATTTTTTATGCACAATAGTGCATTTGACTAAAATTTTTGAATGGAATTGACAAAATTTTGGAGAGTTGAATGAAATCTATGAGAAAACCAATCTTCAAAGTTGGCCTAAACTACATCAGATGAGATCTAATCTATACAGAACAGTTTTAATTCATGTTTTTATAAATAATAAGGATTTAGAATATCAGAAAAGAAGGTGTAGTTTTCAATTCTTTTTTCTTTCTTTTTTTTTCGAGTGGTTCTGAGGGTGTTCAACTGAACTATGTATGTTTTATCTTATTATTACCTATGACCCAAAACAAAACATATTGAGAAATGTTGGAGTAGAAATCAGCAACTGTATCTTCTTGCACACTTCATTTCAATACAATCATTTAACTTCTTCACTGTTACGGACAACTTCGGATTTTACTTTCTTTTAAGATGAGATAATAGTATCAGCTACTTATGAGTCTACTCAAGCATAAGTGAGATATATGAATAAAAAAATCATGCTTAAGTTCACAGCCTGCATATTTGATGTGATGAAAAGTCTACAGTTATAACCATGGTTCCCATTTGGAAGAGGGAATTTATTTTCTTCTCCCATCAAAACTACTTTTAAAAAACTCAACAAACAATTTTAAAAATAACTTAAGTCATAACTTTAAGCCATCAATCAAAAATAACCTAAAACAAGCATCATAGAAATGTGATGGAATGTTTGATATCAGTCTCTAGAGACATATTTGCAAGCCCAGTTTGTTGGAAGCTGAATGTCTTGTGTGGAAAGGTCAAACATAATTCTCCTGAGAACCGATGAACTACTCTCCCATGAAAAATAAAACAGCTGACTAGAGCTTTTCCATTTGGCTAATTTGTTCCATGAAACTAACAAGATTTAAAAAGTGCTTTGTATGATTTTCATGTGGGGATTACATTCAGAATTGTGCAATTATGGAAGCTATTACTGAAATAGAGGTTATATCCAGTTCACAGTATTGTGTATTAATCAGATTTATCAAACATTATATTATTTAAAAAATAAAAAAGCAAAACTCTAGAAAGTTTGTTAAAAATGTCCTGATTATTTTTCCTCACTGCAGCATAAGAAAAATTTGAAGGCAAAGAGAGTACAATGTATTGCAATAAAACAGGATTATCTCCATTTCTGCCTGTCCAGATACTAACTTCCTGCTTCTAAGTACATCATACCAACTTTTCCCACAATTTTGATCCTGAAAACAGAATGATATCCCCAGATCTAATTTCAGTTTTTCTTTTTATTCCCTGCAAGGTTAAAGTTTTCCTGTGAAAAGTGGGCTGAGAACAAATTGGTTCCTAGGTTGACTCAAGGTTTTCTTAAAGTCTTAACTGATTCAGTTCCAAGGTTTGATATATACAGACTGAAGTAAAATATGTTTGATTAATTTAGCATAAGGTAGTGACAGGGTGTTTCTTTTGGTATGTAAATTCCATTTCCTAGAAAGACAAGTTATAAGGACTCGGTAAGTCTAATTATGTATCAGCATGTTTTTTTCTCTGATTCTTAGAATATCCCTTAAGCATTCCATGGAGTTCATCACAGGTAGTAACTATGTTAGATATTTTTGTTGTTTTTTCTTTTTGGCTATTTGAAGATCACTTTTATCATGCTGATTAATCGCTATCAGTTTCTGAACACCAGAAGTTTTCTCAGTAATGGGAAAGAAATTTCATTAATCTAGCTATTTAACACAGTTCCTGACTGCTTTCTCTTGAGTCTAATGACAAATCCAGGCTTATTTAGAAAGAAGAGTGATGTGTCACTATTCAAACGATGTCTACTAAAGAATTTAATCTATAATCTGAGTCACATCTGAAACACCTACTAATCAACTAAGTATTTATGGCAAGGTATTTAAATCCAAATGGTCACATGAAAAATATGCTTTAGTCTAGAGGAATAGATAAGGCTATATTTCATATTTTTATTTCTCATTTTTCAGTTCTATGCTGTGTGTTTTGAAGAGATTGTGATCACCTTAAAGCCGGAGGGTTATATTATTCTCCTGGACATTTTAAAATGTATTCTAATTTTCTTCCAAAATAAGTGATATAAAAACTCAATTCTTTTTCAGTTCACCATGTAAAGGTGGAAGACATTTCAATTAAACTTTTCCTTGAGGGTAGATAGGTGGAAATTAAACATGGATCCAAAAATGTAGAGGAGATAAGACAAGTGTTCAATCATAGAAATGTCAATTCATTATAATCATGTTAAATCTTGGAAAATTAAAAATACTTGCTACTCATAGGATAGCACTGTATAGCACTGTTGTCCCATCGTTCATCAATTTGCTTCAGTGGGCACCAGCAACGTCTCCATTGTGAGACTTGTTACTGTTTTTGGCATATCAAATACGCCACGGGTAGCTTGCCAGGCTCTGCCATGCGGGTGGGATACTCTTGGTAGCTTGCCAGGCTCTCCGAGAGGGACAGAGGAATTGAACCCGGGTTGGCCACATGCAAGGCAAACTCCCTACCCGCTGTACTATTGCTCCAGCCCTAACTTTTTAATATATAGCATCGTGATCCCGTGATTATATTTCATACACACTTATCACTAAGGTAAGTGCAACTTATTTTTATTTGTCCTCCCACATGTTGCTTAGGAAGCCAGAGGACCACAACGGAGGATTCTTAGTCAACTGCGCAAGGGTCTCAATGCAATGGCATGAGAACTGATGCTGCTTAGGCCCTGCAAGGCCATGGGTTATTCAGTGTATCCCAGCAGAGCTGGGGCTTTCAGGGTTGCACCCAGGATTTCTTGGGAACAATATGGAATTAAAAATGAAAGCTAGGCATGCACTTAACCACGACTCCTGATTCTAATAGTATAGGAAACATCCATCCCCATATATAGTTATCATTTTTTTCCCTTGGGATGAATACTTTAATGGTTTATTCACTTAACAATTTTCAAATATGCAACACATCATTTTAAAACTATGGGCAATATGGCATTTGTTATATATCATCATTTATTTATTTATTTATTTATTTGGGGGTTTTGGGTTACAGAGGACTGTGTTCAAGGCTTACTCTTGGTTCTGTGTTCAGGGGTCACTCGAGGCAGTGCTCAGGTATTGAAACGGTCAACCACGTGCAAGGCAAATGACTTAACCTCTGTACAACAATTCTGTCTCCCATATTACTTATTTATGTTATAACTGGAAGTTAGGTTCTTGCTCTCTTTAATCTACTTTGCCTACCCTGTTTCCCAGCAATATATTCTTTGTAACTATGAGCTTGGTTTTATTTTTATTTTATATTTTTATTCTACACATAAGAGAACAATGATATTTTTCCCCAACTGGTTTATTTGTTTGTATAATGCCCTTGACATTCATCTGTTTTGCCACAATAGAGCAAGATTTCATTATTTTATTGCTGAATAATACTGTTATATATGTGTACAGGTAGATACACACACACACATACTCACACACACACACACACACACACAGAGTTTGACCTCTGTATCTACAGTCTCTGCATCTTCAGCTTCAATCAGCCATGGATCACTGCAATTAGGCCTATGATAGTTGTGTCTGTACTGAACAGATGCAGACTTTTTACTCTTATTATTATTACATAAATGATGTAGTAAAATAATTATTTGCATAAGTTACTTTGCAATATGTATTAAAGATAATAAAGTTAATTTATAGTACAGGGGGCAATATTCCTTGCATGATATTGTAAAGGTGGTACTTTTGAACAAATGTTTCATCAGATAAGGAACTTGAGTACCCAAAATTGTGGTATCTATTATTTGCATACTGAAATAAATCCTACTAGATATAAGAAATCACTGTAACATAACACTTTTTCCACAAAAGTTCTTAAATAGAAGAAACGAACCAGTTATATTTTGACAATAAGTGGATAGCACTGAAAATTTTCCGATAAAGGGAAATGTGTGCATTAGAAAGACGGTGACCAATATAAAACAATAGATGCCATTTTTTCAAACTAGTATAGCGCAGTGGGTAGGGCTTGCATGCGGCTAACCTGGGTTTGATTTCTCCACCCCTCTCGGAGAGCCTGGCAAGCTACCGAGTGTATCTTGTCTGCATGGCAGAGCCTGGCAAGCTACCCTTTGGTGTATTCGATATGACAAAAACTGTAACAACAAGTCCATGATGGAGATGTTACTAATGCTCGCTTGAACAAATCTATGAGCAATGGGATGACAGGACAGTGACAGCCTATATAGTAGATTTAAAAAACCCATGCCTTACTAACTGTCAAGTTTACTTAGACACTTTGTCAGAACACTCAGCTATTCCAATAAGAATGGTAAATAAACTTTCATAGTCAATTATATTAAGTGATAGCAGGCCATCTCTCTAGCTCTTCAGATCTAAGGTGAACCTCTCCAGACCCCCACCCTCAATGGGAATTTTGTGAAACCCAGTAGTCTGACTAAGTTTTGGACACATGGTATATGTACTTCCTGTCATATACATGAAATTTACACTCAGTCCCAGATTATTGTTTTTGTTATCATTTTTGGTGGGCCAAATGATAGTAATACTTTTTAAAACCTCTTGATCAGCAGCATCCCACTAGTCCTTTGGGCAACATCTGAATATGTATGCAGTAAAAAAGAACTGACAAAGTGGCATTCATATTCTTCTTTTTAAGATATACTGATTATATAAATATATATAGTGTTTAGAACACAAAACTTAATATGTATTAAATATTTATAATAAGCTGTATACATACAAACACTGCTGACTAAGGAAACATACCAGAAATTAATAATAGGGAGAAAATGACAACATTTTAAGAATACATATAACTTGGTAAACTGGTAGTGCTAAAACATTTTATTACAAATTCATATAAAAAGCAAATGTGGGGCTGGAGTGATAGCACAGCAGATAGGGCGTTTGCCTTGCACGCGGACGACCCGGGTTCGATTCCCAGCGTCCCATGTGGTCCCCTGAGCACCGCCAAGGGTAATTCCTGAGTTCAGAGCCAGGAGTAACTCCTGTGCATCGCTAGGTGTGACCCCCCCAAAAAAAGCAAAAAAAAATTAAATTAAAAAAAATAAAATAAAATAAAAAGCAAATGTTTCTTATTAACTTATATTTGCCTTAAAAATACCCTGAGTCACTCTAGAATAAATTGCAAGAAATAGTATAGGCTACAATGAATTCTACTGAAATATGCTTAACACTACAGTAGCTTTTCAGATCTTTTCAATTTTTTACCAAATAAATGTATGAGCTATTTTAAAAATTAAGTAAAATCAAAGTACTCGTCAAAAGACTAAACTTATTTTCTTTGATTTTTTTTCATAATTAAAAAACCTTCAATTGAAAGAGATGGATTTCTTACCTTTACAGATATAGAAATAAATTATGAAGACGGTATTCAGACAGTATTTATTTAAATTTGTTTGGGAAAAAATAGAATTTATATATATGTGCATATATATGTATACACACACATATTTTTTGGGGGGTCACACCTGGCGATGCTTAGGGATTACTCCTGGCTCAGGAATTACTCCTGGCGGTGCTCGGGCTCCATATGGGATGCTGGGAATCGAACCTGGGTTGGCCACATGAAAGGCAAATGCCCTACCCCTGTGCTATTGCTCCAGCCCCCTATAATTTATATTTTAAATAAAATTCTGTATATAATAGAAAAACTCACATTGTTATTGCAAACAAACAATAACAAGGTTCTTTTTATACTTGCTGACCTATTTAGGAAATTATTTCTTACTCCAAATAGACATTTTCTTTAAGATCTGTTAAAGATGGGTATCAATTAGGTCAGCCATTAAAAATATTGTACAATCATAATTTAAATGTAATTTTTATAATTTGTTTACTAGATCTTCTGTGAGTTAATTCATCAAGAGGATATGATGAACTTTCACACTACCATACATTTGTGGCACAACTAGTTCTTTACATTACAGTTTTGAAAAACATAAATATTAAACTTAGAGTAAGGAGGATGGCGGGGGTTGGAGATAATACAGCCGTTAGGGCATTTGCCTTATATGTCTCTAAATTGGGTTTGCTCCGTCGCAGCATCTGTGCTCCCCTGATTCTCCCAGGAGTGATCCTGAGCACAGAGCCAAGTAGAAGTCCAGGGAACTGCCAGATGTTGCCCCCAAACAAAAAATGAACATGAAAAGATGATGTGGAAAAGGGAAATAAAGAGAAAGGAAGGAAGGATAAAGGAAAAGTACAGAAGGATGTGGAAAGACATTCGGTAATAGAAACTGGCCTTTTTTTTTACCAGCTCACAAAGTGGTTTGTGAAAAAGCGTAAACCACAATTCAGATTTCTATGCACTTAATAGAATTCATTTGTTGTTGTTTTCGGCCATACAAAAGTCTGTATGTCATGACTGTTTTAGTAACAACTGTGGTTTTTCAAAATAAAAGAAATAGAAAAGCCCTCTCATTTTTTTTGAACTTGTCCATTATCCATTTTTATTTTATTTTTTATTTTTAAAATTTATTTATTTTTAATTAGTGAATCACCGTGAGGGTACAATTACAGATTTATACATTTTTGTGCTCATGTTTCCCCCATACAAAGTTCAAAAACCCATCCCTTCACCAGTGCCCATTCTCCACCACCAGTAAACCCAGCATCCCTCCCACCCTCCCCAGTCCCATCTCCCCTCACCCCACACTGCCTCTATGGCAGGGTATTCCCTTTTGTTCTCTCTCTCTGATTCAGTGTTGTGGTCTGCAATAAAGTGTTGCGTGGCCATTGTGTTCAGTCTCTAGTCTACATTCAAGCCCTCTCATTTGTATCTGGCATTTCATTTAGGTTTTAATTGCTGACCAAACTTATGTGAATAAACAGAGAAGTTTATTTCATACCTGAAGCCAAGCTACCATGAAATGTACTAAGGTGAACCAGTATATTCTTAAAAGCAAGTACATATCTTCTCTAACATTCAAGGGAATGTAACTTTTATTGTTATTGCCTATTATAGTTCTGAGATTTTTATGGTGCTTGAGAAGAAAAATCCAAAACCATATGTGGTTTTCCATTTTCCAAACCTAATCTAAAAATGGGGTAGTGATGTGTGCATGTGTGTGTTTGTGGATATGCCTATGTTAATTTGTGTTTAACCTGGTTTGTCTATGGGCATTTAGGACCAGGGTTGGAGATGGGTGGAAGTAGTTAACTAGTCTTTATTTATGCCTGAAGCAAATAAAGCTTTCTATCAGAATGTGAGGTTGAAAGATACAAGACAGTGTCCTGTACTTTGCTGATAAAAATAATCAATAATTACAAACTACTTTTGGTAATTTAAAATTTGCTAGTGTTTGAGAATCTTGACATTTAAGTGTTTGTATGGTAATACATAAATAATACTACACTTAATTTTTATGTTCTCAGTCTCAGAGACTTTGGCAAAATCAATTCTCAGCATCCATCAAAGGATTTCAAAGAAATCACTGCTATCCATCAGCTGTTGCAGGTCTATAGTTTTGGAAAGCCGTATTGATCTCAATTGTTGTTGCTAGTCCTGTCTACAAAGTACAGGAAGGCATTTCCTATCCTTGTCATGGAAACAGAATGTTCCTAGGATTAGTTGATAAATGTTGGTAATATTTAGTTATTTTATTTTCACCCTAAGCATGGATGTGTGAGCTCTTAGGGCATGCTGATGAATCACACAGACAGGGCAAGAGGCATTGCCAGCCTTGAGGGATGTGCCCCGGGCACTTAACACAGAGCCTGGTACATGATGTTGAATGAATGAAAGGAAAAGAGTTAAATATTGGACCACTCTTTCTGTTTTTGACATGGTTGTTTGTTTTTGTTATTTTTGAAACAGCCTGGCTACAGTAATGTGAACTTTCATGGTCTTGATGTACAAAATTACTGCACATGTTCATCCAAAAAATGCCCAAGAACACTCTACAATTTATTCTTCCTATGTCACTCCTAGCTGCTCTTCCCCAAACCCCCTTCCAAGAACCCCCTTCTCCTATTGCTTGATAATCTCAGTTCTACAGTCAAAGCCCTAGGATCTAGTCTTTACTTTATATTGTCTCTTCTCTTGCTTTATTCTGTATATACCACAAATGAAAATATTAAATGTTTAGAGCCAAAGCCCACTCCATTTTCCCTGTTTTATAAATAAACAGGATATTTCAGAGTCTTTGAGTAACTTACCTGAATCATACATTTTGGTTACTTTTATAAATCAGAATTATTCACTGTATCACTGTCATCCTGTTGTGCATCAATTTTCTTGAGTGGGCACCAGTAACGTCTCTATTGTGAGACTTGTTACTGTTTTTGGCATATTGAATACGCCACGGGTAGCTTGCCAGGCTCTGCCGTGCAGGTGGTATACTCTCGGTAGCTTGCCGGGCTCTCCAAGAGGGATGGAGGAATTGAACCCGGGTCGACCATGTGCAAGGCAAATGCCCTACCCGCTGTGCTATCACTCCTGTCCATGAGATAGAACATTATAAAATCGTTCAGGATTGCGTCTCAGTCATACAATGTTCTAACATCCAACCCTTCTATAGTGAAATTTTCCAGAACCAATGTTCCCAGTTTTTCCCCTACTCTAGCCTGCTTCTGTGGCAAACACTTCTCTTCTCTCTCTCTATTTCTCTCTCATTCTAGACATTATGTTTGCGATACAGACATGTATATTTCTTTACCTGCTTTCAACACTCAGTTCTAATTCAGAGTTATCATATCCAACCTAATATTGTCAGAATGGATCCTCCTCTATCTTAACTACCCTCCATCTCCTACACCATTGACCAACCATTGACCACTCATCCTGTCCCATTTTCCCTTGCTGTGAATATTAGTTTCATACTGTTTTTTAAAAAATATACCACAAATAAATGCAGTCATTATATATCTGTCTCTTTCCTTCTGACTCATTTCACTTGCATGTTATTCTTCAAGTCTACCCATTAAAAGGCAAACATAAAGAATTCTTAAGTGCCTATATGTTCTTTGCAGCATTGTTTACAATAGCCAGAATCTGGAAAAATCCTGAGTGCCCGAGAAGAGATGACTGGTTAAATAAACTTTGGTACATTACACAATGGAATACTATGCAGCTGTTAGTAAAGGTGAAGTCATGAAATCTGTATATAGGTGGATCAACATGGAAAGTATCATGTTAAGTGAAATGAGTCAGAAAGAGAGGGATAGTCATAGAAAGATTGCACTCATTTGTGGAATATAAAGTAACAGAATGGGGGACTAACACCCAAAAATAGTAGAGATAAGTACCAGGAGGATTACTCCACAGCTTAGAAGATGGTGTCACATGCTGGGGGAAAAGGCAGCTCAGATAAAAGATAGCTCAGATAAAAAAGGCAGCTCGGGGCTGGAGCGATAGCACAGCCGGTAGGAAGTTTGCCTTGCACACCTATGATTCGGGTTCAATTCCCAGCATCCCATTTGGTCCCCTGAGCACCTCCAGGAGTAATTCCTGAGTGCATCGCCGGGTGTGACCCAAAAATAAAAATAAAAATAGGCAGCTCACCAAGTAAAGGGTGCTAGGAGGACCCGCTCAAGATGGGAGATGCGGGTTGAAAGTAGACTATAGACAGAACATGATGGCCACTTAATACCTCTACGGCAAACCACAATACTCAAAAGTTGTGAGAAAGCAAAAGGGAATGCCCTGCCATGTGGCGGGGTGGGGCAGGGGGAGGATAGGGTTGGATGGTAGGAGAGATGCTGGGACCATTGGTAGTGGAAAATGGGCACTGGTGGAGGGACGGGCCTCCACCAGTGCATGACCATTGTATAACTGAAATGCAAGCACAAAAGTTTGTAAGTCTGTAACTGTACCTCACGGTGATTCACTAACAAAAAATAAAAATAGAAACGAAAGATTCAAGCAGCAGAACAGTTTTTTTAATGCAAAGTATAATTTACAACACAACAGTGATGTAATTAAGACTCAGGACCCCATAATAAGGTGCCCACAGCGGGATCTTTCTTAATTCTAGGCTCTGGCACCCAACTTCACACACCAACCTGTGGGTAGATTAAAACATAAAGGGGAAGATTTAGAATTTAAATATACACAGAAACTGACCCGATACCCTGACAAATGAAGCTTGTCCAGCAAGGGACAAAGAACAGCTTGCAGACAGAGTGTAGGAATAAAGATGCCTCGCCAAGAAAGAAATCCCACAGAGAGAAAACAAGCTGGAAGAAATTTCTAAGGTATGGAAATCCCCCCTGGGGACCACTGGAAGATGAGCCCAACATGTGCCATCCCAGTCTTAAGTTCTAATATTGACAACCCTAAAATGGGAGAAAAGAAACTGGTAGATATGAAGGATCAGAGTCCTATCCAGCTGCCGTCCTGCTGACTGCTCACCGCCTTGCTTTCAATGGTGCTGATGGAGGCTGTAGCAGAACTCACACTCCACCAGACCTTCAGGCAAGTCTCTTAGGAGCACTTCAACCACCCCTACCAAATTACTAAGTGTGGGGCTGAGAGAGGGTTTATCAATAGTGCTTTCTCCTGGTAAACAAACAGACCAAGTTCCTGCCAGGTTGCATCTGACCCTAGCAAGCATGTTGCACCACTATAGAAGGAAGAAAACCTGAAGTCTCCCTCACAGCACAGTCAGCAAAGGGACACCCTAATGAAATTTTGTCACAGTTGGTACTATTGATCTGGCCCTGTACTGTTCAGACCTTCTCAAACTTGCCAACAGATTCCTCCAAATACTCCCTTTATCTAAACCCCATTCATGACCCAGTTTTGCTTAAACATAGACCTTTGACCCTTGTCCAGACCCCCAAACAGTGCTAGACACAATGGGAAGATGGAAATGCTCACCACATTAATATATCAGAAATTCCTAATACAACAGAGTAATGCAAACTAGTGAAGAAGACTTCAAAGCAATAGAAGTGATTCTCACTGAAATGAACAAGTCAATCAATAGATAAAAACGTCAGCAAAGAAGAAGTATAAGGGAGTTTGAGAATGATTTGGAAATCATCACTGTCACTGTCATCCCATTGCCCATCGATTTGCTCGAGCGGGCACCCGTAACATCTCCATTATAAGACTTGTTGTTACTGTTTTTGGCATATCGAATATGCCATGGGTAGCTTGCCAGGCTCTGTCGTGGGGCAAGATACTCTTGATTGTTTGCTGGGCTCTCTGAGAGGAGTGGAGGAATCGAACCCTGGTCTGCCATGTGCAAGACAAACGCCCTACCCATGGCTCTATCGCTCCAGCCCATTTGGAAATCATACAGCTAACACTTATAGTGAAAGGGGGGCCAGAGAAATATTACAAAAAATAAGGGGCTTGCCTTTAATTTAACCCCACCACAGATCAGGGGGTTAAATTCCACGAACCCCCGATGGCCCCTGAGTCCTGCTAGAATTAATTCCTGAACACAGAGCCACGAATAAGTCTGAGCACTGCTGGGCAGAGCCCCAAATGAACAAACAAATGGTGAAACTCAATTGGAATAATACAAAAGTGAAATTAGTGAACACAAAGGTAAAGTAGTGGAAACCAAACAAGTTCAGGGGGAAAAATAATAAAGCGAGTGAAGGTTAGAGATTTATGGGCCAACTCCAAGAGGAACAAATTTCACATCATCCAAGCTCAGAAAGGTGAGAAAGTGGAAGAACTCTGATTTAAAGAAATGTGAAAAACTTACCTCAAGTTAGAAAGTAGTCAGATACACCGATCCAGCTCGAAGTGTTTCAACCAAAATAAATGTAAAAACAGCAAGACACATTACAATTATATGAGGAAATAAGGATAAAGAGAGAGTGAGAAAATAAAGTAAGAGAATCCTAAGAACAGCAAAAGCAAAGCAGAGAGGCACGTAGCAGAGGCACTTATATGACCAGGGCAGAATTTGACAGAGCTTTACAGGACAGATGAAGTGATAAATAGAAAAGTCAGACCACCAGCTAGGTTATCAGACTGAAGGAGGTATAAACAGCTTCCAAACGAGCTCAAGTAAAGGAATTCATTACCACTAACCCTGTTTTCCAAAGAAAGGCTTTAGGAACTTCTGTAAAAGGAAAAGTAATTTCCCTCATAAGTAGAACATTCTGAAAATCATAACATGCTAGATAGGAGAACAATAATAGGGACAATTTATTTTGAACTTTACTAATTCTGCTAAATTTAGACAATTTTATGCTTTTTTTTTTACTTTCCAAACAAGATGACATGCCTTTTTATGAGAATTTTATGCTTTAAATGTTAAATTTTTAATGTGATAATACATATACCCTACTTACATGATACATACATATGCATGCATATATTCATACATACATACACACACATAAACACATGTATTTATAATTTTTCCCCTTTGTATGGAAGAAGGAGCTAGGATGAAGGTGGTGGCCCCCCAGTGGTGCTCAGGAATCATTCCCGTTGCATTGTTCAGGGATTGCTTCTACACTTGGTGGTCAGGGTTCTAGTGGTGCTAGTGATTGAGCCTGGCCTCTTTCATACAAAGCATACATGTTAGTTCTTGTGTAATCTCCGGGTGGCTAGGGAAAGCCCCGGTGGCTCTCCCTGTTGCTGCCTGAGTTCAGTGGACTCAGGCTGCTGCCCCACCCTGGGCAGCCCATGCCATGGGCGGACAAAGGAGGATGCGAGGGCCAAGCTGTTTGATAATCAGTTGCCATTTATTCCATTCTCCCCATGTGCCTGTTCCAGTCTCCCTGAGCCCCTCATTCTAGTCTCACACTACCCCTCATTCCCATCTCCTCCTGTCTCTTCTGCTCATCTCTCTGTGCTCCCTCTTGCAGCCACGTGTCTCTCATCCCTCGTCTCTTCATGCGTCTTTTCTTGCATTCTTCACCTACAGTCTTCTCTCTCTGTTCCCGTTCCCCTTGCCATTCTCTCTGTGCTCCATTTTACTGCCCTGGTCTCTCTCTCTCTCTCTCTCTCTCTCTCTCTCTCTCTCTCTCTCTCTCTCTCTCTCTCCTCTCTCTCTCTCTCTCTCTCTCTCTCTATCTCTCTCTCTCTCTTCCCCCCCCTCATCTCTCCTCTCCAACAACCAACATTGGGGGTAGACCCCCCCACACCTCATCAGGTAGCAAAATCAACATATCAAAAGCTCTTTGTGATCACCTATCAGGCTCAAGGGCGGAAATATCAACTATGGGTTTGTCTCCTCTCCTTAGTCCAATAAATTAATTAACATCTTAATTAACATCTTAATTCTACTTTTAAATATTAGTTATTTTGTATGGACACAGTAAGAGATACATTGAGCTTGTAGGGTGGCTTTCCTGGAGACATTTCACCACAGACTCAGACTACAGTGCTCAGGCCGGGTTAATCATTCCTAACCCTAGCAGGTTCCTAATTCAGTTATTACTTTTTGAATCATGACAGAATTTGTCCATGACCATGATCTTATAGTTAAGTATTATGGTACTTTGGCCAAGCTCATTTCGATGCCAGGGTAGCTCACCTCTTGCCCTGAGTCCATCCAGTTCCTGCTTTTGGGGTGCTAGGAAGTAAGGGCAACTGAGGCTTAAGTCAAGAGAACAGATGCCCAGAAGCGAATATCATTAGGAGTCAATTGACTCCCAAGTTACAAAAGCATAGCATTATCTGTCTTCCTGTATCCATAGAAAAAGGACATTGTTTTTAATTAACTATACAAAGGACTTAAGGAGAAAATAAAAGCAATATTTATAAGAGCACAAAGAGTTTACAAATAAACACAGAAGAATGGGAGCACTGTGATTAGAGTAACTTAATAAACCTAAGTTCCCTGTGGCAAGGCTGAAAGGACAAACCAATGTTATCTTACAAGTTCTTATATCCCCATTCCTATTTTTCTTTTAAAATTTATCTTCTCTCTTGAGATTTTATACATATTCATTTATTATTAGCATATTTTAACTTCTGAATGTAGTTATAATAGATGATTGATATTTCTTTGCTCAATTTGACATTTGGCTCAATCAGTGCTGTTCTAAATTGATTTTCTTTTGAGAATGGGTCATAGTTTCCTAATTCTCTTTTTATTAAAAAAATTGGGGATAGCATACTAGGTTGGTTATATATTTTGTTCTGAGTCCCAGATTCTGTTTCATTCCTCTGAAAAAATATTGCTTTGTGTTTCTCTACATTTTCATTCAATTGAGCTTTTAAGATGTTTAATTGAATATTTTAAGATGCAAGAGTCTGCCTCTTGGGTAGAGCTTAAGTTTTGCTCAGTTCATTACCCCCCTTTCCATGCATGTATAAATTAGGGGGTAGTAACATATATTTTAGGCATAATTTACATGGCCTTCCTACCCCCTCAATACCTCGCATTTCAATCACTGAAATACTACCTTAAATTTCAAAATACTCATCTTCACTCAGCTCAGTTCTCTTCTCTGAATTAAGAATCAGTAAGTTTAATTGACTGCGAATACAGGATTTCCCAGAGTGGACATGGACCTAACAACATTAATAGGGGGACTGTCTTCAAGGGCAAGGTGTTAACATTTTATAATAGAATTTTCCAAGAATCCCTTTCAAAATTCCAAGTCACTTATATGGTTTCACTGCACATCATTTTGGCCCTAACTGAAGAGCAGTATTTGACTTACAATTTCCCCCAAATTTACCACTTTAAACTAAATCTATCATTTTCAACCCTACAGCCCCTACCTGCCCCCCCCCACCCGTACAGTAAATGGCACCATGATCTAAACATTTACTGAAGCCAGACATTGAGGTTAGTTAAGTTCCCTCCTCTATTTATTCATTACTTTGGGGTTCTGTCCACATCCAGTGGTACTCAGGGCTTACTGCTAACTCTGTAAGCTCAGGAATTACTCCAGGTGACAGTCTGTAGTGCTGGAATTAGTCTCAGGCCAGCCAAGTTCAAGGGAAGCTACTTCACTTCTGTACTGTCTCTCAAGTTCCTCATCTCCATTCATATGTCCAAAGAATATTCAAGTTCTACCAAGACTCCTTCTTAAATGTGCTCCTTCTTTCCATGCTAACTTCTTCAAGCCATTCTGTTAACTTATTTTACTCAGTTAATGACTCTTTAAACCATTCTCTCTGCTTCCAAAATGAATCTCAACTCAGAGTTCAAATTCTTTCTCAAGATGTTCAAATTTTGAATACCATAAATCTCTGCATTGTAAAATTTCATAGGACATTTGTGAAAAGTAACTGTTTATAATAATTTTTGACCAAACATATCTTAGTACAGAACTAGAAATACACTCATTTTGTGTAAAAATTTTCTGAATGTGCAGATCAACACTTCTTTAGCAGATTCATAATTATAATTTACATATGGAGAAAAGAAAGAATCTGACATCAAGCTGCCATACTACCCATTTAATTTTTGAAGATGATTTCTGGCTAGGTAATTACATTTACTATATTTGGTTTTTCTTTTAACACTTTGAGCTATACTATCACAGAAAATTATAATCTGAGTTTTAAAAAATTTAAAGAACTGCCCTTTAGTTTTGTTCAAAGTGATAAATTATATATTTATTTCATACATTTCTCGAGAAATTACTGAACAGTGAAAGTTCTTAGAAGTCCATAATTCCAAGTTTGGAGAAATAGTGGAGCAGGGAGGGCACTTGCCATCATGCAGTTCACCTCAGTTCGATCTCCAGCATCTCTTACAGTAACCTGAACTCCATCAGGAGTGGTGATCCCTGAGTGCAGAGTCAGGAGTAATCCCTGAACACTGCCAGCCCCCCACCCCTGCCAAAGTAATGATAATAAAATAAAATCTATAATTTGAACCAAGAAAATTAACTTTTGAACACTTGAATACTTTCCTTAAATTTTGTTTTCTATTTTACTAAATTAGTTGAGATGTCATGTTTATTATTCAACTCATATTCTTCTTTTTCACTGAAGGTGATATCATATTTTGCCATTTCATGGCATTCTTTTCCAAACACAGTATGTATGATTTCTATTATTATTTAAGTCATTTAGTAAATAATTTTATTTATTCATGCAATGTGTAGAATGCCATTTTCAAATTCTACTTTGAAATTTCTAGTTAAAATTCTTTTAACAAACTTAATCTGAAAACCTAATCTGAAAAATACAAAATATATTTTGAGGGGCTGGAGCAATAGCACAGCGGGTATGGCGCTTGCCTTGCATGCGGCCGACCCAGGCTGACCCAGGTTCAATTCCCAGCATCCCATATGGTCCCCTGAGCACCGCCAGGAGTAATTCCTGAGTGCAGAGCCAGGAGTAACCCCTTGTGCATCGCCAGGTGTGACCCAAAAAGCAAATATATATATATAGAGAGAGAGAGAGTCTTCAGATCAAGTGCCAGTGAATATTTCCTGTAAAGGGCCAAAAAGTAAATAATTTAGATTTCAAAACTACTCAACTTTATCCTGGTGGCTCAGAAGTAGTTATAAACTATATGGAAGTGAAAGTGTCTATAATCCAAGAACTTTATTTATGTACACCAATATGTGAGTTGCATGTAACTTTCTATATAAAAAATTGTTTTTTTTGATCATTAAAAGAAATAAAAAGTTACCCAGTTTCCATGGCATATAAAGGGAAAGGTAGCTAGCTTTGGTTCTTGAGCTATAGTTGAAAAGATATATGTGCACACATAATATGCATTATACATAATATAAGATACTTTATATTTATATTTATTGTATTATTTTGTTTAGGGGCCACAACTTGCAGTGGTTAGTACTTACTCCTGGCTCTGTGCTTAGGAGACTGTGCTTAAGACTCCTAGCAGTCTTTGGAACCATATAAGCACTCCAGGGATCAAATCCAGGTTGGCTGTGAGCAAAGCAAGTGCCTCCCTGCAGTACTATTACTCTAACCCATATTATATTATTTATTGCTCATCGATTTGCTCAAGCGGGCACCAGTAACGTCTCCATTGTGAGACTTGTTGTTACTGTTTTTGGCATATCGAATATGCCATGGGTAGCTTGCCATGCTCTGCCGTCTGCCGTGCGGGCGAGATACTCTCGATAGCTTGCCAGGCTCTCGAAGATTTTATAAATTCCTTTCTTCTTTCCAAATTCACACACACACACAATATGACAAAAAAAAAAACAAGAATAAGTCAAAATTATTGTAACACATGGATATGAGAGTTGAACCTAATCATGTTCATCTCCTTTCAAAGTTCTAAGATAAGGGAGAAATATGGGAGGAATTATATAAGAATCAATTTATCACTTTTAATGTTTTTACAGCTGGATCATAAAGCAAAGATTGGAGCGATAGCACAGTGGGTAGGGTGTTTGCCTTGCATGGCTGACTGGGTTCAATTCCTCCGTCCCTCTCAGAGAGCCCAGCAAGTTACCAAGAGTATCTTGCTCGCATGGCAGAGACTGGCAAGCTACCCGTGGTGCATTTGATATGCCAAAAACAGTAACAAGTCTCACAATGGAGACGTTACTGGTGTTCACTCGAGCAAACTGATGAATAACGGGACGACAGTGCAGTGCTACAGTGCTATATACATAAGTGCATTTTCATTTTTCCAGTTTTATTATTTTATTTCATATTTACATAGTATGAAATGATCACCACAATAAATCTAATTTTTATTAACTTATTTATTTAAAATATTATGAAATTTTTGGGGTCTAGCTTCATAACTCTCTGTGTAACTATTCTAGTTACACACACATAATATGCTCATCAACCCTCCAAAAGATTTTCCTGTTCACTACTCTCAGCCTTCACACATATACTTTACCTCTGGTAATCATTATAGCTTTCATTTAGTCTAGTTTTGTTTTTCAAGAGGTTGTTTGCTTTAGTTATTTATTTACACTTAACACCTGAACTGAAACCACCCAATGGTTGCCTTTTATTCCCTTATTCCATTTGGCAAATTTCATGTCACACGAGGTACTATTTCATCTTTTTAAACTGTAGAATAATAGTCCATTGAGTTCAAAAACTACCACTTCTGGGGGCTGGAGCAATAGTACAGCGGGTAGGGCGTTTGCCTTGCACGCGGCCCGACCCGGGTTCGATTCCCAGCATCCCATATGGTCTCCCGAGCACCGCCAGGAGTGAGTCCTGAGTGATTAAGCCAGGAGTAACCCCTGTGCATCGCCGGGTGTGACCCAAAAACCAAAAAAAAAAAAAAACAAAAAACTACCACTTCTTTATTCAGTGTTGTTCATTTACGGCTGATTTCATGTTTTGGCTATTGTGTATATGCTGCTCTAAATATAGACGCATGAGTATCATTTAAAATTAGTTTTCATGTTTTTCAGATAAATATTTAGATATATATTATAGCATTAGAGTTTACATTTAACTTTTCGGGGACAGCAAAGCTTCTTCCCAAAACTGCCCCACCCAGAATTAATTGAGCTTATTCCCAGCACATCTGGTCTCCTGCAGAGATCATTCATGAGTGGCCAGTTACACTGGGCTCTCTGGGCAAAGAAACACAGTTAAGCCTGGCAATTCGCATTGGAGGGAGTAACATAAAGGGTGGATTGTATCTAAGAGTTCCCTTTTGCCTAGTCATACTTCAAGTAGAATAAAATCAGTGAAGGGGGAGGTAGATTGTTTATCTCAAATATCTATTTTTTTTAAAAAGTTGAAATAGCATGCTGAGAAATGGAAAATAAAAGGTCGTGTCATATAATCTTTGATTATCAGCACTGGTAATTTCTAGAGGCATCCCAGGCCCCACAGATTCTGCAGTGAAGAAAATCAGCACCTTAAGGTCCATTTTGAGATCCGCACAAGGGCAGAATTCCATCTAAGGTACTTTCCCCTTTCCTTAGCCAGTATTCATTTAAACAGTCATCTTAAATTTACTTCTTAATAAGCCAAGCGGCCCCTGCTTTATTTATTTGTATGAGAACTCCCTAAACAGGCACACTCAAAAAAAAAAATCACTGCAGAATCTGTAGGGTCTGGGATGCCTCTAGAAATTATCAGTGCTGATAATACTCAAAATGGACTTTAAGGTACTGGTTTTCTTCATGAACTCTCTCCTCTTTGTATAGTTCATGTTTTCTTTTTTATTTCAATTTGAAAATATTTTCTCACTCTTTAAAAAGGTTTTTCTCGTGATATCATAGTTTATGAGATGATCAGAATCATTATTTTGCCGTGGCTTCTTTCAGTTCTTTATCACTTCACCATTAAAAGTCACGGGTTCTTAACTTCTTCATGCATTTTAAAATCATATATATATATATATATATATATATATATAATGATTGGTATTCCAAGATTTTTTTTAATTAGGTAGAGAAGAGTATCCCGCTCACACAGAAAAGCCTGGCAAGCTCCCCCTGGCGTATTCAATATGCTAAATACAGTAACAATAACAGGTCTCATTCCCCTGACCCTAAGAGAGCCTCCAATCGTTGGGAAACTCCAATTGTAAGGAGAGGCTGCTAAAATCTCAGGGCTGGGACGAATGGAGATGTTACTGGTGCCTGCTCGAGCAAATTGATGAACAACGGGATGACAGTGACAATATTTCTAGTCATTTTGTATGGACACAGTAAGAGATACATTAAGCTTAAAAGGTGCCCTACCTAGGGACATCTCGCTATATATCCCAGACTACAGTCCTCAGGCCAGGTTAATCCTTTCTAACTCAGCAGGGCACTTATCCAGTTACTTTCTTTTAGGTCCTGACAGAGTTTGTTGATGACCATGCTCTTAACTAATTATAAATTTTATGGCACTTGACCTGTCCCTTTTTGATGCCGGAGTATCTTACTTGCCCTGGCACCATCCAAGTCTCTTGTCATGACCCTCCTTTGGGGTCCTAGGAACTAAGGGCAACTGAGGCTAAAAGTAAGTAAATATGACAGATGCCCAGAAGTAAATATTATTTAGAGTCAATTAACTCTCAATTTATAAGAGCATAGTATTAATTGTTTTCCTTATCTATACAAAATAACATTGCTATAAACATATAAACATATGTTCTGCAAAGAACATATAGGAAAGAGAAAAGCATTTACAAAAAATAAATCCAGAGTTCCCTGAGGAATCTGACTGAAGAGTCACAGGGTCTGATTAGGTGAAATGAGCGATTAACAGAAGTGGAGAACAAAGGAGACGCTAAAGATAAATGAAAATGCTTAAGAAGCACTGTGATGGGCATTACTCAATAAACTTAAGCTTTTGCAGCATAGGAGAAAGGATGAACCAATGTTATGCAATACTCGTCCTCATCCTCAGCCTGTTCCATGGTAACAGAAAGGAATCAAGAAAAAGTATGTGATCAGAGAGGAGAAAAGATAGAAGAATATGGAAATGTTGTTTGTTTAACTGACATCTAACTCAGTACTTCCTATGTGAACCAAAGTATTTGATATTCAGTTCTACAGAAATACTTCGTAGTTGAAAAAACACAAAACTTCTCCAGTGTGTTCTAGACAAAACTTTATCCTCAATATTGTAACATAGAGTATTATGTTTTCTTAAGGAGCCCATAGTTAATCCAGCTTAACTCAAAACATTATTGGCAAGTATGATAAAAATGAGATAAACACGTAAGGTGATGTTACCTTTAATAAAAACATAAATCTGCAATTCGTATTTAGGTACGACAATCCTAGAATTGACAACTCAAGCTAACATGCGGGAATAAATAGAATAAGTGTTGAAAACAGACATCAGAGTTTGCCTTCTCATCAAGCAATTTGGATTATGATTTTAGGCATATATCATAACAAATATGTTAAGCAAAAGCTTATATCATCCATATGCTTGCAATATTTGTGTGAAATTTTAATGCATATATTTAACTATGAAATGTTAGAATATACATACACGAGAAAACTGTGGAGGTGAAATGACAGCTAAAATGACAAGAAATTTCTGATATTTTATTTATAAGAATTACACATTTTATTAATGATTCATTTCATTCTCGCATTTATAAGCCCCAAAGTGACAGTTAGAGAGCTGCAATTTGGGTTTAAAATGGACGAAGGATATCAAACAGCATCTCACTAATATGGAGAGGAATCATGAGCACATGGGATGTATGCTTTTGCTTAAATGGCACTATCTCAGTTTCAAGGAGCAATGGGTATGATCCATGTCATATATTATATATCTGTGTGAGCCAAATACACATTTTAACTCAACCTTAGAAAAACCAAAGATTATGAACTATTTTTATGCTTGCTTCTGGAAAGTAGACAGATTTTTCTTGAAAGCAGAACTCAACTCTCTTAAAAATACGTTAAATGACTTCAAATTGTGCTCTGGAAATATAAGTTCTGCAGCATAGGACACAGTGACAAATTTATTCATATTTAAATAAATTAAGCCAAATAAAACCGTAGAATCATTTTCTTATAACAGTGAAGTTATGTGTTTGTGTTAGAATTCTAAAGATCTGTAAAGAGTTACAGGCTCCCTGATGCTTTATACAAACAGCACAGAAAGGAGAATTTTATTACATAAAATTTGACAACCATTGCCTGATTTCAGCTATATTTCAAGTTATATGCTGACACGTCAAGCAAAAGTTTTCTCTTAAACAGTTACTAAATCTTTTTTGATAATCTCTCATATTTAAAAGTCTAAAGAAACCCGAATGCCATATTTCACACAGACACATATACACACTGAAATATTAAATAAAATTATACTCACTTTTGTTTTAAAGTTGCTTCTTCTGTTAAACAGCATGAAAGGGAAATATATGATGGTATTTTCCTCTAACAAATAGACTGTTCCAAAAGAAATATTCCTAACAGCTATATGAAGGTTCCTTCCAATTAAAGGTTTTTCAACTCTGTGAAGGAAATAAGAGGCTTCTTCCTGTTTTTTGACGGACTCAGAGCTGACTCCTAATGGACTGAAAAATCTCTTCTTGTCAATTTTTACTTCAAGTTATGAGCAACAAATTCTCTGCAGGATATCCTTAAAGGGAAATCCTTCCAAGATCAGCATTTGAAATATCTGAGTATGGTCCAAAATGTTAAAATACAAAATGCTCATACACTCACAAGAAATTTCTACTGACTAGACTCATTTTAGGGTGTATTTATCTTAAAAAAATCTAACTATAGTGTATTTTCTGTTTATTGATTGATCTACTATTTTGTTTACTGATAACTATCAGAAACTCCCTTTCCCTTTCCACCTTACTAGGCTAGAAATAACTAAACTACAGAGATTTTCTTTTTAACTAGGTGGAAAGATGAAGCCCCAGTTCTCACCTGTTGAGTTATTGGTAAGCTGAGAGATGGATCCTGGGTTGTGGCCCCTATCATTGCCTTCCTGGGAAGTTTGTGGGCTTGTGAAGCCTTGGATTTCACTAGGATGACTCAAGGTAGTTCACCTGCTTGCTGCCTCTGCATTTTCCACTTTGGTCTACTTCCCTATGAGCTGGCAATGATTGTTATGTCATGCCCATCATAGCTGGATGACTTCATTGAGACACACACTCATTTGATATATGAAAATCAGATATATATATGTATATATATGTACATATATATATATATATATATATATATATATATATATATACACATGCACTTGTTCAAAACAAGGAAAGTAACCAGAGATTTCAAGAGTTGGATTTGAAGACACATTGGGATGTTGAATAAATCCAACAGAAACTCTAAGCGTGTCAAATTGATTCATAAACTGAATGACAATGATCCTAAAATCTCAGAGACTGTTCCTTTTGTGAGAAGAAAGATTATACCTTAACATCACTTACCCTCCAAACTTAAACTAATTCTAAGTGCTAAAGAAATAACATTATTTTCTGAGGTCAAATTCAGTTATGATGTACAATAAAATTAAAAAAAAAGTGAACCAGTAAAATGCAAAGCTAATCAACTGTTATTCACTTGACTTTGGTGATTATGATAAAAAATGAAAACATGTTGATTAGACTAACAAATTGATTCAGCCAAAGGGCACAACTGCATTTAATTAGTGATAGATATTAATCTCGACACCACTGCTAGACAGGTATTCTCATTTTCCATGTAAGGAAGTACAGTCTTAGAGATGTCACCTAGATCCTTGTCTCCCTTTGGGTCCATCTATTTACACTGATGCTGGCGGAGAGGGTAATGTAAACTGTTAGATTCAAATTCTGAACTTCAGTATGCCTATCTGTACCTTCTTCATGGGCTTCAAAGCAAATGTCGGGGCTGGAGCAATAGCATGTAGGTACCAGCAACAGCGGGTAGGGCGTTTGCCTTGCATGCGGCCGACCGAGTTCGATTCCCAGCATCCCATATGGTCCCCTGAGCACCACCAGGGGTGATTCCTGAGTGCAGAGCCAGGAGTAACCCCTGTGCATCGCCAGGTGTGACCCAAAAAGAAAAAAAAAGAAAAGCAAATGTCAAAGCAAATAACCATAGACATGACAACACCCAAATTCTGTTATCACCTGATAAGGATCTAGAACTGTATCCTATTTTCTATTGGTCATCTTTGACTAGTGGTTCCCCAGTAGTCAAACTCAACAGTTAGAAAATCTTAGTCTGTCCTCTCTCAGTGCATGAAACTATCAGTCAATCATCCATCATCTGAAACTCTTCACCTTCCCCATCCCCAAGTTTTATCAAATATATTTCAAATCTGGTGTGATTTATGTACTCCCATATTCCAATTCTCACATGAATGATCAATCATAAAACTCTTATCTCTAAGCAAAATATCAATTTAGAAAATTAGAACTGAAGATAATTTAAAATAATTATAATGCAAGAACCTAAATATTCAACTAGATTTTTCAGATACATACAAGGAACTTTATCTAAGTGTATACAAATGCAGTTATATGTTTAGAAACTTGTTATATTTTTCCTTAATAAATTCTTTATTAGATTTCCCCCTAATCAACTATTAATAATTTTCTCTACATTTTAAAATGAGATGTTAATAATGACTGCAATATTATGAATTATGGTAGCATAGTATTCCCTTTTTCTGATTTGCTTTTTTGTTGTTATTTTGGGGCCTTGCTGGGCTGTGTTCAGGCCTTACTCCTGGCTGTGTAATGAGGGATCATTTCTGGCAGTGCTCAGGGGAGACTGTCAGGGGTGCTGAGAATTGAACCTTGGGTCAGTTGTGAAATGCCAGCACTGTACCAGCTGTTCTCTCTCTCCAGGCTCTGAGCTGGTCTTTTGGAACATCAGGAATTATTCTGAACATTTATAGTGTGTGAATCACAAGACATTAAATTCATATCATAAAAAGGGAACAAAAAAACCCAGAATAAAGTCCTTCACATATATTGAATATTTATAAAAGTGTACATTTATGTTAACCATGTTTTATGCCTTCACACAACTATCCAACATTAACACCTATATATTTGAATTAGGCTAGCAAATGTATTTTAGGGAATTAGACAATTCCAGGAGAAAAATTGTTTGATGGTGTTTTTTGCCCCTTTATGTTAAATAATAGAAAGCAGAGAAAATCTCTGGGACTTTTCTCTTAGCTTAGTCAGATTAAGGATTTCTTGTTGGTGGAATAACATCTGAATTAATAATTATTTTAGGGACAAGAAGAGTTCCTCCTTATTGAGCAAGATAGGTTGTTCATCCTTTTTCTGCCAGAAGCTGGCAAAAAGATGCAAGCATTTTGAAGCCCAAATTTTACAATTTTACAGATATGTATGTTTAAAAATTTTTTTGGTGTAACCAAATTATCTTCCAGCTTATTAGCTCTTTTTATAAAAGAATAATTTTTTTTTAAATTTATTTATTTTTAATTAGAGAATCACCGTGAGGGTACAGTTACAGATTTATACACTTTTGTGCTTATACTTCCCTCATACAAAGTTTGGAACCCATCCCTTCACCAGTGCCCATTCTCCACCACCCGTAAACCCAGTGTCCCTCCCACCCTCCCCAATCCCATCTCCCCCCCACCCCACCCTGCCACATTCCCTTCTGTTTTCTCTCTCTAATTAGCTGTTGTGGTTTGCAATAAAGGTGTTGAGTGGCCGCTGTGCTCAGTCTCTAGCCCTCATTCAGCCCGCAACTCCCTTCCCCCACATGGCCTTCGACTACAATGTAGTTGGTGATTGCTTCTCTGAGTTGACCTTTCCCCGGAACGTGAGGCCAGCCTCGAAGCCATGGAGTCAACCTCCTGGTACTTATTTCTACAGTTCTTGAGTGTTAGTCTCCCACTCTGTTATTCTATATACCATAGATGAGTGCAATCTTTCTATGTCTGTCTCTCTCTTTCTGACTCATTTCACTCAGCATGAAACTTTTCATGCCCATCCACTTGACTACAAAATTCTTGACCTCCTTTTTTCTAACAGCTGCATAGTATTCCATTGTATAGATGTACCAAAGTTTCCTCAACCAGTCATCCGTTCTGGGGCATTCGGGTTTTTTCCAGATTCTGGCTATTGTAAACAGTGCTGCGATGAACATACATGTGCAGATGTTGTTTCGATTGTACTTTTTTGCCTCTCTGGGATATATTCCCAGCAGTGGTATTGCTGGGTCAAATGGGAATTCAATATCTAATTTTTTGAGAGTCGTCCAAATTGTTTTCCAGAAGGGCTGAACCAGTCGGCATTCCCACCAGCAGTGAAGAAGGGTCCCTTTCTCCCCACATCCTCTCCAACAGCGGTTGCTTTTGTTTGGTTTTGGGACCACATGTGGTGATGCTCAGGGGTCACTCCTGGTATATGGTATAATGGAGATCAAACCTACATTGAACATATGAAAGGCAAGCGTCTTACCTGCTGTACTATCACTCCAGCCCCCTTTACTAGGCCACTCTGAAACAAAATAATCACCTTATTTCCCTGGTTAACTTAATCTTTTACTTGTTTTCAGGGTAATGATTGAACTTTTGAGTATACAGGCGTTTCATTAACCTCTCTGATGCCTTCACTATTATTTCTTCTATTACACTATTTTCTGAGATCACTTTTTTTATTTCTCATACTTTAAGATTTTCCAGACATGTGATTTTCTATTGATTCCCATCTTAGCAATTCTGCATCTTTTTTGCTTTGCTCAAAAATGCTCAAACTCTTCTCTCATTTTCAACTCCTGTTTTCAACTTCTCTTTCAGGACTCAGTTCAGATCATCTTTACTGAACTGATTGAATCCCTACGCTACTTTAATAGCCACTTTATAAGTGCTCCTAGGTTTCTGTAGAATACATCCAGAGGAATTTATATTTGTGTCTTTTATCTCATTAACTACATACACTGGGGTAAAGGGCTTAACTGGCCCTTTCAAAGAAAGCACTTTTCTTTTGTTTTCTAAGCAGCACTTTTCATTGCACATACTCCCTATCTAATATACATTATCTCTAGTTAGAAAAAGAAATCCATTTGGGGCTAGACTGAGTGACACTTTCAAGGAAAAAAATGAAATATTCCTTTTTAATCTAGTCACACTATAAATGTTGCACCTGGACTTCATCCTAAGTGCTTTATGATTTGATGAAAGCACATTTTCTTAAAAGTTCAAGCTGGTTCTAAATTCTGATTAAGCCGTGCTTACATTTCTTGTCCAAACTGAGCATTTTTGGTTTTTCTAAAAATAAACTGTGGCACTCTTCACTTTTTGATGACCAGAAGTAGGTTTTCCTTGATTTTCAAAAACATGATCTTGAGATGAATATGTAAGCATTGTATTTAAAATTACTGGAAGTAGCAGGTAAGCATATATCTGCAAATTTACTGGAATCAAGCTAATTAGAAATAATATTCAAAGGGAGCTGGTTCACAAATGACAAACTTTCAAAAGATGAAAGGCATTAAAGGCTTCTAAATTATTTTGTGCAAAATAAAATTCTTTTAAAATGCTCAGAATAAAATCTACATTATATTTTTGTATGTATCAATTAATCATTGTAGAAATGAAAAGAATGGAAGCTTCAGAGTACCATGACATTTTTTAGAAACAATAAGCAGCTTTATTTTAAATAACATTTTTAAACCTGTTCATTAAGATCCTGGTAGATAAACACAGCAATTTTTAAAAATAATATTAGATTTCTTACATAGAAAATCAGCTATGTAATTTTATTTACAAACACAGTAAAAACTGTCTTATTATCTAATGTGGAAAAATAGAAACAATTTAATGAAGTTATGCAAATGAAGTATCAATTGCTTTCCTTTTTGCTTCTTCCATATTTTCACAAAATAAGGAAGTCAGAATGATTTTACTTGCTCCATTGCCTACAGTCCAAGATCCTGTTTGGTACACTGCACTACTTTGGCATTTGCTGAAACACAAATGATAAAGTTCTCAAAGCTTGAGTTAAAAATTAGATTGGGTGGTCATTATTTTAGAAGCAAAAATATAGTTTCAGCTATTTCAGGAGTTTGTGGTCACAGACAATTCATCATTTTTCTTCCTTTGCCCAAATGAAAACATATTAAAAAAAAATTACCAATGAACAAACTTTTAAATTACATGTTACATTCCTAGCAACTTTAGTTATAATGCTTAGTCAACAAGAATGCTAATTTCTTTCACTTAGTAAATAATATTATTTTGCTAACATTAAAACTTTGTCTAGAACAGAGATAGGCTAAATTTGTATTCAAACACCTTTAATGTCATAAGTAATTAAATAAAACATTTTTAAAAGTTTTCTATTCAGAATAATTAAAATTCCCTTTGTAATACATAATACATTGTTGCTTAAAACTCAATTTTTGGATGTTCACAATAAGGAACTATTTTAGTAAACTACAACTACCGTTTACCTTTTGGGGGAAAAAACATTTTTTATGAAAGAATTTCTACTTTTGGGAAAATTGAAAAATAAAAGAAGGTTCTAAGGATTATGTCCCCCATTAGGTACCTAAATGACT
Organism: Sorex araneus; assembly: GCF_027595985.1. NCBI lineage: Eukaryota > Metazoa > Chordata > Mammalia > Eulipotyphla > Soricidae > Sorex > Sorex araneus. Next base: position 123,196,416 of record NC_073305.1, on the reverse strand, counting down.
ACTTATATAAAACACAAGATTTAGAAATGCAAATTCTGTTAAGGAGAAATCTTTGAATTGTTAATCCAGTGTTAAAATGTGATATGCCAACTATCAGTAAGTTGTATTCCTTCTTTACTTCTTGTTAGTATTTTATTTAAGAATTGAATACAGACATGAATGCGCCCTTTGTGGAGTTCCTCTGCATCTCCAAGAATTAATATATCTCAAGACCCCTGACCACATGAAGTGTACTCCAGGGAGTAGAGGAAGAGAAAAGGAAGGTAAGAGATTATTTAATCTCTCAGAAATAAAAACAAGAATTTTGTGTTAAAGGTTAACATATTTTTCAAATTTCTGCATTTTAAGTATTATCTATTTAGAAATAAAATACATGATTTTTTTTTACACAAAAGAAGTTTCCTTTTTAAAAAAAATACAACCACAGACGATTCTGCTGTGTCAAATATATTTCGATCATTGAAAATCTAGCATAAGAACAAATGAGTCCTTTTCTACTGTTGAAAATCATAATATTTATTAATTTAACATACAGAAAAAGTTTAAAGTGTGTAGCTTTTAGAATTAAATAAGACACCATCCCACAGAGAATCCAATTTACAAAAATTCACATTTAAAAAAATAAGATTAATATTGAATATAATGCTGCTCTTTAGCAATGAATTCTTCGAGTGGGAGGGTTGAGAGTTCTGAACACGTTTTTGTAACCGATCATCTTACGCTTGGGGGAAAATGCTCACTAGATGAAAAAGTATAGTAACAGTTACTCTTCTGTCACTGAAGATTTCCTGGATTTGAGGACAAGGTCTTTAATGGATGAAGAAAGTTCTTGAAGCTCTTTACGAGTAGTACTGGTGACATCATCTAGTTCTTTGCCTGATTCTTCATTTGGAGGATCAACTTCCTGCCCAGTCCTCTTATTCTGATTAACTAATTGCTTTACAACCAAACCTTGATACTTGACCAAAAGAGCATGCTGATCCTGTGGGAAAAAGGAAAGTTAATAAACATACTTAATGTTTTTGTGTACAAAGTTGGATTTATTCAATCACACACTGAAGATCTTCATCTTTACAAAATGTCACTGTCACTGTCATCCCGTTGCTCATCAATTTGCTCAAGCGGGCACCAGTAACATCTCTCATTTTGTGAGACTTATTGTTACTGTTTTTGGCATATCGAATATGCCAGTTAGCTTGCCAGGCTCTGCTGTGAGGGCGTGATACTCTTGGAAGCTTGCCGGGCTCTCCAAGAGGGGCAGAGGAATCGAACCCGGGTTGGCTGCGTGCAAGGCCTTACTGCTGTGCTATCGCTCCAGCCCTTACAAAATGTACAGAGTCAAAATGGACAAAGTCCTTGATTCTCAAAAAATGTAGTTTATGGAGATAAAACCTAATTATAGATCATTTTAATATAAGTTGACCTAGATTCTGTCATGAAAGAAACAGTCAAAGTGATATGGAAATTCAAAGAAATCAAATTATTTTTAGTAGAGGAGTTTGTCAGAATATTTTCTGCACAGTATGGTTTTTAATCTGTCCTTAAAGAACTTTAAGGGACTGCATACACTGAAAAGGCAAGTTGGATTTAGTTTTCCAAAAACGTAATTTTCAGATTTAGAATTCTCAAAATGTAAAAAAAATTCAAATTTTTTATTATGGAGTCCAGGGTATAATGAATTTGAGTTATGCTTGATTTTAAAAATCCCTTAATTTATTGTTTCTGTTTTTGGAAGCATGAAGATGACGCTAAAATGTTTTATGTCTTGGTACTCAGAAAAATCTACATCTATCTACTAAGAAACTATGAGCTTTAAAACTTTCAAGAACATGAAAGATATAATACCTCTGGAATTTTGTTGTTCAGAAAAGCAATGATCTGTGGGACACATCTTCCAGGTGCATGGAGCATGTTGTGGGTTGAGAACTGAAACATTAGGACTGATGTGAGATGCAAAATCAGAGCAGGATCTTCTGTTACTTTTAATTGTTCAGCTAGTGCTTGGCGATGCTGGAACAGTATCTGCCTAACCCAAAACAAAATCACATATGTAGGTTATACAATTTTAGACAGTTTTCACCAGTGTAAACTCTAATCTTTCCCTTCTATGTTACTTTTTATCATCTTGTTTAATTATGAACAGTAATTTAATAAACTAAGGGGACCTTTGAATATGAGCTACAGGTTAAAATGGCATGAGTAAACTAATGTGCTAGGGATTCATGGAAAACCCTGGACTAAAATATTTTAAACCCTGATCAGGTGATTAGACAGAACTGTACTGATCGACAAAGGTTTCCTATAAAGATAGTCTAAAGGCTAATAGCTCCCAGGTTTGATTAATGATAGGAACTTAGCTACCATAAGGAACTTAGCTACCATAACAAATGGGTCAGAGAAGAACAGGCAAGTATATTAAGGCTAAGAATATGCCTGGAAGCACATAGATTTGACAGTTCTCTATGCAAAATTCAGACCATTAAGTTTCAATTTCAGATATGAAACGACAAATATAAGACCTTATTAAGAATAAAGATTAAGTCAATGTTACCTTTCCCTTTTTTTGTCTCCCCTCTTTATCATAATATCACAAGCTTCTGTTGCAGAATCCAGACAAGACAGAAAATCTTCTATGCTCTGCAAGGCATTTAATAACCATGACTAACTTTTATACAGGTTACCTAAAGAAACAGTGCCATCTGACACTACCTTAAGATTTTTACAACCTGAATATATCTTTCTTTAAAGGCCATTTTGTTACTAAATTAAAATCTTTGATTTAGGACTAACAAGAGTAAAATACTCCCAGTTTAATCTTCCCCTTTATTTCCTTAGCAGTATCTGAGTACAGAATTTACTCAGGTTTAGATTTATCTACATTTCTAACTAACAAAAAAAAAAATCAAAACTACAAGTTCTTTATAGTGGGCTGAGAGACAGTACAATGGGTAGGGTGCTTGCCTTGCACAGAGCTGACCCAAAATCAATTTCTGGCATCCCATATGGTTCCTGGCACCACATAAGCCCCACTGGGAGTGATCTCAGTGCAGACCCAGGAGTAATCTCTAAATATTTTTTATTTTGGAACTCCAAACAGCTCCCAACCCCCAAATAAAATTTTCTTTTATAGCATCAAATCTAGCCTCAATATCCTAAAAACCCTCGAATTTTACTTACTTTTTCATTCAGAGAGCTATGGAGTTTTGTGAGAGGTACTTTGGTTTCTTCTGATAATTTGCTTAAAATTTTTTTTCTTATCTAAAAGGGGGAAAAATTCTTTCAGCAGTGTACTCTGACATGTATATTTAAGACCAACCAATCAAACAAGATTAATACTATAACAATACTGAGTGAGATCCAGAGCTGCTGCGCATGAAACGGACCCTCTGCTCCTAAAGACTATGATCCGAGAGGTCTTCTAACCCATTCTGGTACCCAGAGCGGCTTCTTATAGAAATGCATCTAGACTGTGAGCTGTGCTACAACCCCGTGCCACCCGGGGAAGGATTTTCCCTCTCTACCCTGTTTTTCTGCGCGGAAAATGGTGGCAGCGGCAACAACCATCTTGGCGAGAGCCACCTCCTAAGACTGCCAACCCAGAGGTATGAATTTGCAGTGACGTGGCTCGGGCGATCATGGGATGGGGACGTTACTGGCACGCCCTTCGTCTAGATAAGATCCGGAGTTGCCACTCGCGAAACGGACCCTCTGCTCCTAAAGACTATGATCCAAGAGGTCTTCTAACCCACTTTGGCACCCAGAGCGGCTTCTTACAGAAATGCATCTAGACTGTGAACTCAGCTAAAATATCAGAAATCCAAAGCTCATAGAGTCTTCATTCTCAGCAATGAAATTAAATTATTAAATGATGCCTTTTCAGGAGGCCTGATTGTTGGGGGGAAATTCCAAACAATAATAGTGAGTTCTCTATTGAAAAATACTGAATGTATTCAAAGTATAGAGAGAATATAAGTGAAGATCATTAGCCACTCAGGTGGGGGATGGATAGGAGGGGGGTATACCGGGGTTCTTGGTGGTGAACATGTGCACTGGTTAAGGGATGGGGGTTTAATCATTATATGACTGAGACTTAAACCTGAAAGCTTTGTATTTTTTTTCACGGTGATTCAGTAAAATAAAAATTAAAAAAAAACACAACACAATACTGAGTGTCTCTTCCTAGCTTTTAATTTTATCTCAAACTAGAGATTAAATTTAATCCAAACATTTTAAAGTCAACAATCAGTTGGCAAAAGAGGCCTTAAAACCCTATTTTTTAAATCGGCTCTGGCAATATAAAAATAAAGAAAGCGGGAGGGGAGGGCATTGGGTGAGAAGGGAGAAGAGGAGAGTGTGATTTTCTTGTGGCAAGAGGAGAGCTTGGGCTTTGGGGCCAAGAGATTACTTTCTTCTCTTTCAGGTGTGAAGAATGTTTTTCCCCCCCTCCCCCATAATTTTAAAAAAAACACTCAGGCAACTGGGCTCCTGTCCCCTGAATAGACGTTTCTCATGCTGGACAGTGTGTGGAGGCCTCTGCAGCACTCCTCTTCACAGGGATATTTTTTCCTTGAGGTTTGGTAGCGTGTTTGCCCCAAATCTCATGGCTCCATGTGGTAAAAAATTTCTGGAGATGACTTACTTGGCTTTCCATCGAAGCCACCAGTATCTAGGCAGACAGGGGCAACCTATTACAGTGTCACACCTATTTTTCTTCTATGGTACTTAAAGGACATGAATAGGATTTCGGGTATTTTTCATAGCAGAGGTTGGTACAGGGTCAAGACTGTCTACAGATGAGGGATAAGCAACTCAGGCTAAAAGAAGGGAAGGAAGGAGTTAGCACTTTCTGAGGGCCTACGAAGGAAATGAATGTACCTCTGCTTGGAGTTGTAGATGGAAGTTTTTGCTATGACAAGAAGCCACATAATGATGAATGCCAGAAAGTAAAAACAATCAATGTCAATGTCGCCCTAGTGGCCACAACCAATCTTACAAGCCTTAATTTGGTGAAATTTATAACAAAGTTAATGATACGTAATAAGTTAGATGATGACAGTCCTGTCTCAGTGTTTTCTAAATCACCAAACTCAAGTGGATCTAAAAGGGTGACAATTAAAAGGAAGTAGAGTCATCTTTGAGAAAGACTGCAGGACTCTTAGGAATAGACTTTTTTTTTTTCAGAAGACAATTGTGAATTGTAGGTCTACCTTAACACTGTAAGAAGGGAAGAGATGAGCTTTCAACTTGTAGGCAGAATTTTTAAAAATAAAATTATTCTAAAGTTCAAGGCAGAATTTTAAAAAATGAATTAAAATTATTCTAAATAATGAAATGGTATGGTATTACTCAATGAAAATTACTACAGTTATAGCATCTAGATAAAAACTGTTAAGAACTTGTAATTCAGCAAGAAAAGGGACTGTAACATAAAAGAATAATTAGAAAAAAATTAATACTAATTCCCAAATCAATTTTTAAAACTAATTACCAATTCTCCTAGCAACTCTATATATACTTTATAACAAACATATATTTTTCCTAGAAACTTTCTATATTTTATCTTCCCTTAATGTTATATTAGGTATGAAAGAATAAAACATGCTAAGATCCAAAAGAAACACACACCAAGACACAAGAAAATTACTAACATACTTCACTTGTAATAGTTGTAGAATCATCTACCGCCATCATTAAATCCGAAGCTAAGAAGTTGAAAATGAGGTTAGTGATATCAGTACACACAGTCTTCAGCAAGTGTTTTGTAAGAGCAGTCTGTGTGTCATCTGGAAAAAAAAGGCACTTTTGTAAAATGCATGTTCAAGGACAATGAGAAACAACAAAAAATCAGTGTTAAGTGTACCTGTAAAAAACTTCATTCCTTTTTCAAATAATCGAATATTATTGTATAGGTTTGAAACCTCTTCTTGCAAGTCCTTGATTGTACGCTTTCTGCCAGTTCCAGAGGCAGATGTTGAAGACATGAATACTGAACGAACCACTTCGAGGTAAGTTTTATTAAGAGGTCTGTGTATAAGACATAAATTTTAGATGATTAAAGTTAACTGATTTTATAGATAAAAAATTAACTTCTATAAAATATGCCATAAAAATATTTTTTCAAACAGATTAATTTAAAGAATAGTTCATAGATTTTAAAGACAAAAACAATGATAACAAAAATGTCAACTCAAAGCAGTGATGTAAGGTTAATCTGGAGATAGTAAACTATAAATTTCCTCCAGATCCTAGGAATAAAACAAAATTCTTAGTTCTAAAGTTCTATAAAATATATAATTAAAAAAAAATTCTTGCTCAACTACTTGAAATGTATTACTTAAAAAACTTTAGGAACTAAACATCAACTGTCACTGTCATCCCATTGCTCATTGATTTGCTTGAGTGGGCACCAGAAACATCTCCATTGTGAAACTTGTTACTGTTCTTGGCATATTGAGTATACCACAGGTAGCTTGCCAGGCTCTGCCATATGGGCGAGATACTCTTGGAAGCTTGCCGGGCTCTCCGAGAGGGGCGGAGGAATTGAACCCGGGTCGGCTGCGTGCAAAGCAAATGCCCTACTTGCTGTGCTATTGCCCAGATTTTATACTTTTTGCATTAAAACAAATTTAGGTATGCTCATTTTTAAGGCAGACCTGCTGAAATATATTCTTTGAATGCACTTACTTTATTTCCTCCCTAAAAAATGCACTGCTTATTTTGTAAAAAGATCCAGATAGGAAAATCCTCCTTTTTTCTTTTTAGATGTAACTTTTCATGCCATAGAAGATAGCAGCAATGATTAGTGCTGGTGTAGGACTGTAAGTTCAATGAACAAGGATATCATCACACTTTGACCTTTAATTTTTCCTACTGCTCTGCACTTAACTATTCCTTCAATTCAACTACCTCCACTGGCATACAAAATCTGGCATTTTGGTGGCTTATAATAAATTTTAAGCTTTAAAAACACTTAGAATAAGTTTTCTGTGATCTTGGAAAAAGTAGTAATTCAGTAAATTTCAATTATAAAACCAGACAAAAATATGTTTTTATACTTGCTTTATCAAGTATTCAGCAAGTTCAGATAGAAATTCCTCAGGAGCATCTTGTATGCGTTTTCTTAAAAAATCTTCAATCTCATCCTGGAACATAAAAGTGACCTCTGGTTTCTTTTTCACTATAATAGAGATGAACAGAGGGAAACAACAACAAAATCAAATAAGCAAACTAGAAGACTCATTAACATAGTTTATAATATGGGAATTATTCACTGTCTATCATAAAGACTGAATAATTCTCTCTCTCTCTTTTTTTTTCTTTTTTCTTTTTGGCGATGCTCAGGGGTTACTCCTGGCTTTGCACTCAGGAATTAACCTTGGAAGTGCTAAGGGGACCATCGGGGATGCTGGGTATCAAACCCAGGTTGGCCACGTGCAAAGCAAACACCCTGCTTGCTGTGCTATTGCTTGACAATAATTCTTAAATCAACAAAACTGTCAGTGTCGAATAGCAGTAACTCATAAAAACAATTTTAAATATAGGCTATGAAGTAGGATAATAATTTTCTAAATTTTCTGGTTGCAGTGTTCAGTGCTTATCCCTGCCCAAATTCTGCACTTAGGGATCAATCAAGGTGGTGCTGGAGGGAGACCATCTGGGGTACCAGGAACTGAACTCAGGTTATCTGCATGCAAGGCAAGCACCTACTGTAATGGATTATTTATAAATCATGCAAATGTCATGCTAATCACTTTCTTGTAAAAGTATGCTCTTTTACTGCTATCCTTGAAAATTTATCTGCAGAATATGAAAATCTATTAATCAGTAAAAAATTAAATTCACAGAAGTTATCCTTATTGCTACTTAAAAGAAGAGTAGAAATAATACTTTCTATGAAGAAACTTTTTCTTTAATATTCTATTTGCACGTCAAAAAAAAAAAAAACAGTAGCTATAGTAGCATTCTTGGACTACTTTAAAACAGTGATTTCTAGTGCTGGACTGATGTTTGTCTACCGGTAGAAAAGACTGCAAACCATTGCTCTAAAGACATATGTCAAACAATTATGCTATTAAAAGCAGTAGCTCCGTAACAGCTGAAACCATATAACTTGATAACCATTTCTCAGCTGTAGGCCATGTACAATGAACTCTGGGGGAAAAACTGAAAAATAAGCATCCTGGGGGCTGGAGCGATAGCACAGCAGGTAAGGTGTTTGCCTTGCACGCGGCCGACCCGGGTTCGAATCCCAGCATCTCATATGGTCCCCCGAGCACCGCCAGGAGTAATTCCTGAGTGCATGAGCCAGGAGTGACCCCTGTGCATCGACGGGTGTGACCCAAAAAGCAAACAAACAAACAAAAAAGAAAAAGTCAATCATTTCAAATAATTTTGTTTTGGGGGGGCTGGGAGAAAGGGAAAAGCTTAGTTTCATTAAGTCAAATTTTTTTCGAGAAAAGATGCAGATACATAATTTTCCTCCTTATAAAAGCAACTAGTCAATTGGATGTCTCCATAAAAATTAAACATTCATAACTGTTTCCTCCTTAAATCTTCAAATACCACTTTCATAAAACAATCTGTTTTACATTGCGGCGGGAGACCATAAAAACTGAGCAGGCAAATTGAAACTGCAAAATATTTTAATTATCAACTAGAAATAATAAAATAGTTCCATAACCTTTGAGAAATGTTTTGAGAAAACATTAATGGTTTTTACCCTAGGTCTAGGGAAATAAAAAATAATTGTAGTAGAGTACACTATAATTTAGCTCATCAAAATCTTTGAGAATAAAAATCTCATTTCTTTGTAAAAAACTTATCAAGGACAACTGAGCTGTACTTGCCCTCTTCTCTTCCTGTGATATATGAAACAGATTAAGCATCTTTTTTATGTCTTGGCAAATTGTCACATTTCCTTTTTAACTTTGGATTAGTTTCCAGTGTTGCCCTTTAACATTATGAAACCAGAATTCCCTTAATGTGGATGGAGTTCTTTGCCAATTTCACATCTGCTGAAACATTTTCATTTTTTTTTTTTTTTTTTTGTTAAACCACTGTCCCTCTTTAAACCAGTGAGCTTTTACGGGTTTAGAGTATTCCATAACATGGCAGTGTCAACCTTCCCAATATAAGGTATTTTTTCTGTAATACTATTTATTGTTGAGTCATGTTTTATGTCCAAGTTATTGCTTATTGTTTTGCTGCCCTTTCATCTTTGGCAGCCAATTCTGTCTTTTGATTATTCACTTTGATAACATATCACACGAATTTATCACTGGGAGACAGAAAACACAACTCTGTGTCATGTTTGTGTATAAAATAACCAAAAGATGCATAATAGATAAAGTGAAATAAATAGACACACCATCAATCACTGACACACTTTAAAGAAGAGATTTGATTTTCATGGATCGTGATGTACAGCTGTTATTTATGTGCCAATTTGTGAACTAAAAAGCTTGCACTAAAATTGGCACTTGATACAATTAATAAATCCTATTCTGAACTATGACTGGGCAATTACCGTAACTACATAACGGCAACAGAAATTCGTGACTACTGATATATGTCATCTATCCAAAACGCAGACTTAACAAAACTGAAACACTACATTTAAGCTTCAACCACTGAAACTTTGTAATGTGCCTGTCAAGTTGACAGGTGGGGATAGGCCTTGGGTAGAGAGGGAATATGGGCACACTGGTGGAGGGAAGTTGACATTAGTGGTGGGACTGGTGTTGAAATATTATATGCCTAAAGCTCTCAGTTATCAAAAACTTTGTAAATCACAGTCTTTAAAAAAAAAAAGAAAAAAGAAATTTGTGACCACTGAAATGGTGTAAACCAACTTGTTGGATTAACACATATATCTCTGTACATCTTTTTAAAAAGGTGAAAAAAAAATCATGCAATACAAAGAGGGACTGAAACAAAGCTACGTACCAGTGTGTGATGACTCATCATCGCTATCATCATCTTTTCTTCCTTTCTTTTTCGTTTTTTTTATTTTATACTCTCTGGCATTGCTACCACCTCCTCCTCTTATACTTCCACTGCCCTCTGGTGGAAAAATAAAGTTAGTAATCCCTGAGTAAACTTTTTTTTAAAATGATACTATATTGTCATTTTAACCTTGTAGTAGAAAGGTACAGATTAGTAATTAAAGAAAATTGTAACCACGTTTAAAATATAACCAAATTCAATAAAAGTAATAATAAATCTCTTTAATTTGAACATTTAACACTTACTCATTCCTTTACTCCTTTTCTACCTTTCCTGAAAGAAATGTGTCCTCATTAGTATCCTCTGCCAATACTTAAACTTAATTATAGTTAATTGCCTTCTTGGTTGAAAGATTATCACCCCCTCTGACTCATCCACTCCCAACCACTTAAAACACTTCTTGAGAGCAAGCGGCATATGTCATTAATGTTCGTTTCCTGGGGTTAAGTAAATGGTTGACACTTAAGGGGTGTCAGGAAGTACTGACTATAAATATTAGTTAAGTAAAAAAATATTATTATTAATCAGCCGGCTAATAAAGGTTACACAAATACATGCTGAGAAAGAAATTTAACAACTGTAAACCAAAGTAAAAAGTATTGAGGCATTTCTCCGTTATTGGGTATTCCCATTAAAAAATCCTATTCAACAAAAAATATTTATTTAATAATGAAACTAAAAACACTGAAAAATACTGAAAGTGTATTAATTTTTTAAATCCAATTATTTACACACTAACGATATAATCATAGATACTAAATAGTATTCCTTAGATATTATAATAGCCCATGACTAAAAGAACTATTAATTTTTCCTTGCTTTTCTGATAGAAAAACACAAGTTTTGAAAGTACATATTGAAGAAAATGTGCTTTTAAAGTGAAAATAATTTTTCCTATGGGGAAGACTGTCAGGTTTAATCTAACCTATGTACTGTAACAATACTGTTACAATAAAGTAGCACAGACAAAATCTTACCTGAGGACTCTTTATTTTATAAGCAAATAAAAGAGGCTATTAATACTGACATAAATGCAACCAACTATTAAGAGAAATGTATCATTATATCTTTCAATAACATGATAAAATATGCATGGCCGTGAATACTATAATTAATTGTAGTAATTCACTATCTCTTTCCCAGAATAGGAATTACAAACATTATCAATTCAAAAAAAAAATTTGAAGTGGAATGAAACCATACAAAAAAATAAGTGAATCCTTCCACAAATGAAACTTAAGTTTTTATAGCCTATGGTAAATACAGCTGTATCTTCTCATGAAACATGTCAAACTGAATGTAACTAACTGTTAGCATGAAAAAATTTTTATAAAAGCATGGGAAAGATTACATCATAAATATAAGTTATCAGAATACCAGTAGTACTCTATATAATTCTTAATGACACTGAAAGAAAAAAAAATTCTCATGGGAAATTCTTGCATTCAATACATTTATAAACACCTCAAATAAGTCACGTTATGTTTTTATTAGAAAGGAAACTACTGAAATGGACAAGGTTCTCAGGTAATAGTATGTATGACAGTGGTAAAAATACAAAAAATAGCTTCAAAACACCCCTGGGAAGATGACAATACAGAAGATGCCTAATTTCTGAGTAGTTACTTAGTATCTCTGAGGAACTGACATGAGAAAAATCTAGGTACAGAGACTAGCTGATGTAAAAAAAAAGATTCTGCCGTGAATGGCACAAGTAGGGCAAATCGTTTGCTCTACGTGTGGAATCGACATCAGAGACTAGTTAGTGTAAATATGAACTTATCAAGATTAAGATTGAAAAACAATCATTATTGGACTGGAGTATGGGGCATGAGGAAAAAATAAGAATAGAAGGCAGACCATAAAATAACTCATAAAACATAATAATCAGTATCTTCATTTTAATAACTGTAGCACTATAGCACTGTCATCCCATTGTTTATTGATTTTGCTTGAGTGGGCATCAGTAACGTCTCCATTGTGAAACTTGTTACTATTTTTGGCCTATCAAATACGCCACGGGTAGCTTGCCGGGCCCTCGGAAAGGGAGGGAGGAATCGAACCCGGGTCGGTTGCACGCAAGGCAAATGCCCTACCCGCTGTGTTAATAACTGAAAAGTAAATTCATTAGAAAAAATGTGTTTAAATAGTTAAAGGCAAACAAACCAAATTATGGTCTTTCAAAGAGAGTAATAAATGTAAAAATTCACTGCAAGAATAAAAAACAAATTCCAAAACCCTGTTCAAATTTTGTTAATAATTTATTACCTGTTGCTTTCCTTCGTCGTTCATCTTTTTTATCTTTTTTACTTGTATTAACACTTTCTAAAATAGTAACTTGTTTCAGATCTTCTTCAGTGATTAGGTGCACAGGATTGTTTTTCATTTCCTGAAATAAAACATAGTTTGGTAGGCAAAAATATATATTACTGCAAAACAGGAAAATATAAAAGTTGTCTTTACAACTTATGATGATTTTCCTAATTTCTTTCATTGCTATTATCTACAGAGCTTTGTTTCACAGTTGCCACTATGAGACTATTTCCCTTGTTATTTCTGGCTTATTGTAACCAGCTAATATGAAATCCTAAATACGCAGTGTCAGATGAAATCCCTTTCAGCTAACATTGATTTTTTTCTATTACTGCTGAATAATAACCACTTGGATACCTGAGATTATTAGAAAGAGCAGGTACCTCTATCAACCAAAATGATCTGATAAGAATAGTTATAGAAGCATATCTTCCCCCTGTAGACTCAATCTCGTTCTCTGATTTTAAAATAATAAACTACTTTGAAGTTCAGCAATATGTTCTTTATCACAGGAAAGGGCTCTAAATCTATACTGACAAAAGTACATTTTCATATTAAAAATGTATTTTCTCTTTTGGGGTTCCAGAGAAAAATTTTTAGAATGCTGACAGTTCAAACAAGAAAAATCACATTTCTTAAAAAAATTATTTTTTCTGGTTGAAGGGAGTAGCATAAAGAAAGAAAAAAATGACAACTGCTCTAAGTTTTTATTTTTAGGAAAAAAAGATGACAAAAATGATACATTCTTCGATTATCTGGTAGCATACAGATAACATACAAAATACATATAAACCTCTTATTTAGATTTCATTAAATTTCAAGTAGATACCAATTTGCTCTTTTGAAGAGGAGGAAATTGGAGGTATTTAGGTCCAAATTTCCAGGGTAAACAAATGGGAGCTAAGACTAAGGTCTACTATACAATTTTCACTGGGCTCAAGTGTGGAACAATATTGCATGTTTTTTTAGATTATTAAAAATATGAAGAGGACTACAAATATCAATAATTTATAAATTTAACATGTTCGAATGAATTTATTATAGCCTACCTTACAATAAATGGGTTAGCTTGAACCTATGTGTGAGCAGGCTTTGAAAGTAGTGGTGCTGCCAGCTAGAAATCTAAACTGAATAGATGAAGCAGATGTGGCATGATTCCTGTAAGCACTCTGATTGCAAATGGTTTGAGGATGTAAGTAATTTAAATAGGAACAAACAGTTCTCTTCTATAGGTTATTCTGTGTACCCCAAATAGGTAAAATTAACAGGATCCGTTAGATTTAAAGAGAAAACTGTGTAGTGATCATCACACATCATATATACTGTTATATTTACATGTATAATCTATGTTTCTGTGTAATATTAAACCAATATTCTCAGATGAGGTATATAATTTATTTCAATTTATTAAATAATTTGTCCAAATTCTAACTTATATGTCCTGATGACAATAAAGAAAAAAACAAACCCATGACAGTAAAAAAGAGAAACAATGGATTATAGGAAAATGATTTTGAGAATAGTATTTACTTCTTAGCCCATTTTTCAAAAAACATCAGGAACAAAAACATCTAATGTGAAAATACTGTTAATATTAGTAGATGAAAGGAAATCTGGCATACCTTTTCGGCTTTTTGGTGCATCAATTCACTGAAAAGTTCTGCACAGTCATTTATAAATTTTTCACTGACTACCACAGTGTCACTAAAGACTACAGCGGAAGCCTGTTTGTTAAATGATCTCATCACCTGCTGTAGCAACATTGCAGCATCTTCAACTGATAACGAAGTGGGTAGCAGAGGCTAGAATTACAAATAAAATAAAAACAAAGTGTAATTGTAATGAAATACAGAAAAACCCTTTGTAACAAATATCCCCCACCTAAGGGATCTCATCAACACCAATGGCTCAACAATGACCATATTTTGATAATGTCCTAAGTTATATTTCAACATTAATCTAAACGTTAGAATCATGTCTACTACCATTTACATAATACTCATATTTGATAGGCATCTCAATTTAACATGTTCAAAACAGCACTGATTTGCGGTCTCCTGTCCATCCCAGGCTTGCCCTATTCTTCCTCCATAATTCGCCAACAGTTTAAAGAACAGTTAATACCCAACTCAATTCAGCACGTCCAAATAACTTACATGCAGTTTCTCTCTCAAAAAAACACAAACAATGAATCTACCAGCAAGTTCTGAAAACTTTATTTCCAAGATATACATGGGGCTAGAGAAAGCCTCTTGTCTTGCATGTGGCCTATCTGGGTTAGATTTATGGCACTGCATATGGTTCCCTGAGTTCTGCCAGGAAGAAATCCTTGAGCAAGGCTAGGAGTAAGTCACTGCTGGGTGTGACACCAAAAAAGAAAAAAAAAAAAACCACCCCAAAGACAGACAGACACAGACACAGACACACACAGACACAGACACACACACAGACACACACACACACACACACACACACACACACACACACACACACACACACACTCTCTCTCTCTCTCTCCTTGTTCTAAAAACTGACTTTATTTCACCATTTTCTTGAATTGACTACCCCTTTACCACCATAATCCCTTATGAAAGTTACACTCTTAACAATAGGAAACTTGTTCAGATACCACATCCTTATCTGGCAACATTGAAATTTAATAAAATCTGTTCAGTAAATATGTGGACTGGAGTGACAGCACAGTGAGTAGGGCATTTGCCTTACACGCAGCCGATCTGGGTTTGATTCCTCCGTCCCTTTTGAAGAGCCTGGCAAACTACGGAGAGTATCCCGCCTGCACGGCAGAGACTGGCAAGCTACCCGTGGCGTATTTGATATGCCAAAAACAGTAACAGCAAGTCTCACAATGGAAACGTTACTGATGCATGCTTCAGCAAATCTAATGAACAACGGGACGACAGTGCAACAGTGCTCAGGGTAAGTATGTACATGGCATCATTTGGAATTTACATATCCAAAAAAAGCACTTTTCTTTCATTTTTTTGTTTTTGTGCCACACCCGGTGGTACTCAGAGAAACCATATATGTTGTTGGGGATTGAATGCAGGTTGGCCATGTATGGGCAAGTGCCATACCCATGGTACTGTTCCTCCAGTAGCCAAATAAGTACTTTGTTGGTTTGTTTTGTTTATGAGACACACCTATTTATGCTCATGGATCACTCACAGCAGTGCTAAGGGGACCACATCCGGTTCTGGATACAGCCAGGTGGATACAAGGCCAGGCTATGCTCTGGTTGGCAAATAAAAACCTTTCTGATTTATAAAGAGTTAAGTCATAAACTTTAAATAATGAACTGATACCTGGTTTCTTTCTTTCCATTAATTTAGCTCTTGGCACAATAAATGTCCACATGAAACAAGTAACACAGTCATTGCTAAAATGGTTTGTGTTAAATACACTAGCAGAAATTAAGAGAAAAGGAATAAACAAATGCTGCATGATGCTGATAATATAATTTATAGGTGCTCAGATAAGATTGTGGTATATCGGAGTTGGAGTGATAGCACAACAGGTAGGGTGCTTGCCTTGCACACGGCAGACCCAGGTTTGAATCCAAGCATCCCATATGGTTCCCCGAGCACCGCCAGGAGTAATTCCTGAGTGCATGACCCAGGAGTAACCCCTGTGCATCGCCGGGTGTGACCTAAAAAACCAAAAAAAAAAAAAAAAAAAAGATTGAGGTATATCTCATCAATTTCTGTATGGCAGAATTGATAAGATTCATTCTTTGCTGGATATCTCTACAACCCTATATATATCAATTCTTAAAGTAAACATGTATTTAGAAAACAGCAGTTTTCATTGGTTCAATGAAACATTTTGGAAAAAAAAAAGATCAAACATACTGCAATATCAACCCATGTCCCAGAACTGATGGCTTCCTCTACTGAAGCTTCCACTTGATCCACAAGTCCTTGACCAACACAAGCTGCTTTCAAAAACAAAAGTTGTGCTGTTTTGTATCTCTTCTTTATGTAACTTATAGCATCTGGGATTCCAAGTCTCGATAAGGCATCAAATTCTAGAAATACAAATAAAAAATAATGTAAAATTGGAAAAGAACTGTCAGTTATTCATGCTTTATAGAAACCTTATAGATATGGTCATTTCTACTAAAATATGTTATTTGTAACTGTACTAAATTCTACTATAATCTTAAAGAATGCATCATATAAATGTATCACAGCTTATTTCCTCATTGTCACCTTCCTAAATTTATATCAAATTTTAATTAAAAAATGATAGTGAATCACCGTGGGGTACAGTTACATACTTACAAACTTTTGTGTTTGCGTTTCAATCATATAATGATCGAGTACCCATCCCTCCACCAGTGCCCATTCTCCACCACCAATGATCCCAGTATCCCTTCCAACCAATCCCACCCCCCACACCCCGCACTGTGGCAGGGCATTCCCTTTTGTCCTTTTGTTCTCTCTCTCCTTTTGGGTGTTGTGGTTTGCAATAGAGCTAATGTGTGGCCACTGTGTTCTAACTATAGCCTACATTCGGCAAGCATCTCCCAACCTGAGCAGGTAGTCCAAACACCCTGTACTTGGTAGTCTCTTCTCTATCTGAGCTGCCTTTTCCCCCAGCATGTGAGGCCAGCTTCCAAGACATGGGGCAAACCTCCTGATACTTATTTCTACTATTCTTGGGTGTTAGTCTCCTATTCTGTTACTTTGTATTCCACAGATGAGTGCAATTTTTCTATCTCTATCAGTCTTTCTGACTCATTTCACTTAACATGATACTTTCCATGTTGATCCACTTATATGCAAATTTCATGACTTCATCTTTTCTAACAGCTGCATAGTATTCTATTTTGTAGATGTATCAAAGTTTCTTTAACCAGTCATCTGTTCTTGGGCACTCGGGTTTTTTCCAGATTTTGGCTACTGTAAAAAGTGCAGCAATGAACATACAAGTGCAGATGTCATTTCTACTATATTTTTTTGCCTCTCGGGGATATATTTCCAGAAGTGGTACTGTGGGGTCAAACGGGAGCTCAATTTCTAATTTTTTGAGAAGCGTTCATACTATTTTCCAAAAGGGATGAACCAGTCGGCATTCCCACCAGCTGTGAAGGAGAGTTCCTTTCTCCCCACATCCGCGCCAACACCAGTTGCTTTTGTTCTTTTGGATGTGGGCCAATCCCTGATGATATCTCATTGTTGTTTTGATCTGAATCTCCCTGATGATTAGTGATGAAGAGCATTTTTTCATGTGCCTTTTGGCCATCCGGATTTCTTGAGAAAGTTTCTGTTCATTTTTATCCCCCATTTTCTGACGGGGTTGGATGTTTTCTTCTTGTAGAATTCAATCAGTGCCTTGTATATCCTTGATATCAACACCCTTACCAGATGGGTATTGGGTGAATATCCTTTCCCATTCTGTAAGCTGTCTTTACAAAACGCTACTTAACAAAATAAAAGAGGACACGGGGAAATGGAAAAATATCCCCTGCTCATGAATTGGGCGAATTAACATTGTCAAAATGGCAATACTTCCCAAAGCATTGTACAGATTCAGTGTGATCCCCGTAAGAATACCCATGACATTCTTCAAAGAAATGAAGGAAACACTCCTGAAATTCATATGGAACAATAAATCCCCACAAATAGGTAAAGCAATCATTGGGAAAAAGAAGATGGGAGTCATCACCTTCCCCAACTTCAAACTCTACTACAAAGTGGTAATAATTAAAACAGCATGGTATTGAAAGAAAGGCAGAGCCGTAGGCCAATGGAACAGAGTGGAATATCCTGACACACACACTCCAATATATGATCATCTAATCTTTGATAAGGAAGCAAGAAATGTGAAGTAGAGCAAGGAAAGCCTCTTTAACAAACGGTGCTGGCAAAACTGGATAGCTATATGCCAAACAATGGGCTCAGATCTCTACCTAACACCATGTACAATAGTCAGATCAAAATGAATTAAAGATCTCAACATCAGACCAGAATCCATCAGGTACATTGAAGCAAAGTTGGCAAACCCCCCCACGACATTGAAGCTAAAGATATCTTCAAAGATGACACACCACTAGCTAAGGAAGTGGAAACAGAGATAAACAACTGGGACTATCTTAAACTAAGAAGCTTCTGCACCTCAAAAGAAACAAAGACTGCTTTCCTCTTTTTAACTCCAAAATAATCATACTTAAGAAAATTATAACAACATTCTAATCCAAGTCTATGGTTAAAGAAATGGACCAATATATCATAGAACAAAAATAAAAGTCAGTATCCGAGTTGGTGCTTAAATGATCTAAATATGAACAATAATTTTCTATAGGTTTAATATTGAGAAAGTAATAATCTTTTTGGGGAGGCTGGTTTAACTGGTCAAACTAAATTAAACACACACACACACTTCCTAACAAACCAAGTTTTTAATGACTGAATTCATTTGATTTATAACATTACCCAAACAATATAATCTTAGAAATCCACTTTAGGATAATTGTTTCTAAATACTGGATAACTAATAAAAACGAGTGTTTTAAAACTAAAGCAAATAAAATTCTTTTTTTTTCCACCTTGGGGTTTTGGGTTTCACCTGGTTGTGCTCAGGCATACTCCTGGCTTTGTGCTTAGGGATCATTCCTGGCAAGCACCAGGAACCATTTGGGGTCCCTAAGATCATATCAGGGTCAACTGCATGCAAGGAAAGTATATTAGTCATTGTACTATCTCTGGCACCTAAAATACTTCTAAGATAATGAAATTCAAAAATAGGTAACTTTAGAAAATATTAAAATAATTTTATCTGGTGAATTAAAAGTATTAGAGGTATAATAGCATTAATTATCATTGGATAATATGTGATAATACTGTATAATATATCATATCACATAGCTGAATAACAATGAAGACAAGTTTCTTTAGCCTTTCAACATTAGACCTGCACAGTACCTATGGAATCAAACTCAGTTTTAAGGACTACAAAAATCTGCAGTATAATTACTTTTAAACTCAAAGACAGCCATAGTCATTTACTAAATCATTTTAATGGATTTTATTTGTGTCTTCTGGGAAAAGTGTGCAGTATTCTCTATAAATGTACTTATATCAGAAAGCAGTTTTAGTTTGAAAGAAATTAAAAAAAAATTAGTTACCTAGGTAGCCATTCTGCCTGAAAAAGGAATCCACCCAAGTACTTTGTGTTTTGGAGTAGATATCAGGAACAAACACCGCCTTATCCTGTCTCCCACCAATCACAGTGCCTCGAACACGTCCACTATTAACGAGTTCCTCAAGAACAGCTTAAAACAAAACCAAAAAAAAAAATGTAAGATTAGGAACAAATCTTACAATTTACCTTGAAAGATGTTTTAAGCAGATATGAAGGTACTGTAGACAAAGCAACTCTACTATTTTAGAGAAAAACCAGGTCACAAATTCAAGAAAATGCTGAAGACTAGCTAAAGGTGAACTTGTAACTCACAGTAGGTTAACATCAACATGTTGGATTGTGTGTGTGTGTGTGTGTGTGTGTGTGTGTGTGTGTAATTTTGAGAATAGATAATATGCACTGCTTCCAAGTCCAATCGTCTTATGTTTAGAAAAATCAAGACACTTAGATCAAACTAGAATAGTGTATAACTTGGAATCAAGGAAAATTTGGTGATGACATTTCCATTACTTAAACTATTTTAACTCAGCCTAAAAAGTACAATACTGTGGTTATGAGGATGGATATGGATCCAAATCTCAATTCTAACATCTACTATCTACTAGCTCAGAAACAACAGGAGGTCATTTTCCTTATACCTCCACTTCCTCATCTTTGAAATAGGGACAATAATAATACCAGAATAACACCTCACAGAATTACTGCATTCAAGTAAAACATTAAAAGGGCAGTTAATGTATTATAAGCATTTAATAAATATTAAAAGAGTAACATTAATGCATGAAGAATGATTGCTATGAAACTTTTCATCATTCAACATCAAAATACAAAAAAGACAAAGCAGACTAAGTGATTTAGCAAACATACTCAAAAGATGTCTAGCAGAACAAGAGAGAGAGATAACAGGGATTAATGCAATTGTCTGTGCTAACCTCAGTTCCACCCCCCCCCCCCGAGCATTTTCAGGACTCTTGAGCACTGAGCCAAGAGTAGTCCCAGAGCACTGTGGGTGGTCCTGAAATCCCTCTTTAGTCTTCCCCACCAAAAAGATAAAGTGTCTGGCATATAGAAATGT
Source organism: Sorex araneus (assembly GCF_027595985.1). Taxonomy (NCBI): domain Eukaryota; kingdom Metazoa; phylum Chordata; class Mammalia; order Eulipotyphla; family Soricidae; genus Sorex; species Sorex araneus. The sequence goes on along the minus strand of NC_073305.1, from coordinate 123,175,859 downwards.
TCTTTGAATTAACTTTTCACACAAAAAATTTAATTTTAGAATCTTAATCTTGCATAAATTAGAAGACATCATCAGAAAAGTGTACATTTCATGATGAATCAGAACACAAAATTTTAAATTTTTTGTTGACTGTACAACAAAGAAGTCAGGTCAAATCAAATCCTAATCAAAATATTCAAGTTGCCAATTCTCACTTAAAGAACTTTAAATATAATGAAGTCTTACCAATCTTCAAATACCCAGATTGAAAAATAAGTCAAACTCTAATTTTAAATGTCGTAAAGACTATATATTTAAAATCTGTATTATGAAAAATATAGAAAATAAAATTTAACTTTTAGTTTTTTATCCATATTTCTTTTCCATCTTTAATTTAGTTCTTATATTTCCAGACATGAGTTGAAAAACTGGTTGTTATTTTTAAAAAATTACTAAACTTAAAAAATAAAACCCCAGGGGCTAGAGCAATAGCACAGTGGGTAGGTTGACCCGGGTTCGATTCCCAGCATCCCATATGGTACCCTGAGCAGCACCAGGGGTAATTCCTGAGTGCAAAGCCAGGAGTAATCCCTGTATATCACTGGGTGTGACTCAAAAGGCAAAAAAAAAACAAAACAAAACAACAACAAAAAAACCCCCAAACCTCAAAACACTGAAGAGATTCAGATCTACGCCAACAAAATAAAAAATACCTGGAGAAATTATTACGCTGCTTTAGTGATAAAAATATACTTAAATAAAACTCACAGTAAAGAAGCTGCTCCTGAAATCCGTATTTTGAAATCAAAGAATTCACTGGTGTAGGCCTTTATGGAAAGAAAAACATGAAAGAAAATATTCATACTCATTATATATGTATGTATTTATGAAAAACAAGTAATTTCAAAGAAAAACATATGACAGTAAGAGATGCACAACATTTTATATCCTTAATTAGAATATACTGAAATTGTAGGGAAATTAATGTATTTCCAATTCGGTATCAATTTACTTTTGTACTAAATTTCCAATTTGATTTAATGATACTTAATTATCTGCCTTTTTCATGTGGTTTTCTTCTTTCTATTATTTTAGAAGTGTCTGGGTTTTTCTTTCCTTTTTTTTTTTTTTTGCCACTTGACAATAGTCAAGTGAATGTCCAACAATTCTAGTTTTGAAAATAAAAGCTTATATAAGTACTGAAATGAATAAGAATGATATGCTCCCAGATTAGGTTAATGAATCAAAGAAATCCAGTTAAAATGCTTTTTTTCTTTTTGGTATTTTGTTTTTAAGCATTATAAAAGCTGTAATGAAGTGTAATTTATATATCACAAACTTAATCAATTTTAAGTATAATTCAATGATCTTAATAAGCTGAAAAAATCAAGCAATCATTATTATAATTAATTTCCATCACCTAAAATACTTCCTTTACAGCTGTTGCCAATCCTTCATGAATCTGTCTCTTCAATATTCCCCTCCTTTCCTGTCTAAAATTCTAATAATTTTTACAGAATCATTTTTTTGTTATTCACTTTAAACCATATGCATACCTCTGGTGGTATTTCATTTGTATTTTTATTAATATAATTGAAAATGTTAAGTCATTCTAACTTTTATATTTTCTTTATAACAAACTTGGGAACGCAAAAACAGTTGTCTGAAAATAAATTCATAGTTAACACCCCTCTGCTTGGGGGATTTTTGGTTAAGTGACTTTTTTCTCCCTGGCTGTGCTTAGGGCTTACTCCGGGTTCTGTACACAGGACTATTACTCCAGGCAGGGCTCAGGGGATGACAAAAGGTGCCAGGGATTAAGACTGGTTTGGCCATATGCAACGCAAGCACCTTACTAACTGTTCTAACTTCTCCGGCCCCTAAATTACTTTCACAAAATTCCTTTACAAATCATGTCTTTTATTAACTGCTTTATTCAAATATTACAGCTATCTGAACTGTCAAACCAATCAGCTTCTCTAAGAAGTTTACTCTCCTCTATTAAATAATTAGATCCTTCTCAATTTTTTTTATATTTTCAGTTTCCTTAAACTAAAGAGATTCAAGCACTCATCTTAAAATTACTGGGCTCATAACATATTGCAGGTATTTAATACATACTGCAATGAATTGTAAATTATTTTTAGTTTTGACTTTTTTGAAGGGAGGAGGGCTAGGCCACATTCAACAATGCTCAGGGCTTATTCCTCCTGGCACTGTGATCATTCCTGGCAGGATTGGCGGTTATCATACATGATGGTATGGATCGAACTCAGCTGTGTGCAATAAACTGTCTTTCTGGGTTTTTTTTAACGATGGAACTTCAACTGCTGAATTGTCATTGCAATAAAAATACAGTGCAATTTGGTATACTTATATTACTTTCCGCTCTCCTTTGTGGCTATCTATACTAATAGTAAATATAAACCTGTTTTGAATCAGAGATGCTGGTGTTTTTTCTCTGAAGTTGGAACCAAGAAGTAAAGTAGTTTCTAACAATATTTGCTGATTATAGCTACTCATTACAATAATGAATAACTAATCAAAGAAGTAAATATTTGTCAATAGTAAAATGTGTTTTTAGGCTAAATAAGCAATATTCAGAGTACAAAGTGTTACAAAACGGAATACTTGCCACCTTTCCCACTGCCTCTATCCTATTATTCAGCTAACCAGCTTCTCAGGAACAAATCCTTTACATGTTTGTTGAGTTAGAAGGGTGATCTGTAACAAGCTGCTTAGTCCTCTTAATAACACTCCATGTAAATACAAGTTTACTATGGGTCAGAAAAATACTGTTTGCTGAACATGGTAATTACATTCAAACACATGTGAGAGGGCATCCACATAGAAATGAGAAATGTAACCAAAATAGGAGATGTGTCACGTCAAAAGAATTAAATAAAGGTAATGGGAACTAAGTTTCTCATGATAAGATAGGGGACAGAAATAAAAAAGGAGGAAACTAGAGGAAATTTATAGTGTTGTAATGAAATTAGTGCTATAAAGTATGAAATCGTCATCCGTATATATACACAGAGATACTGACATATAGAGGTGTGCATACATGTTTATATGTATACTTTAGCTTGTCTACTGATAAGATATGGGAGCTATGATAGGTCAAGTGGCAATAAGTGATCCAGTTCCAGACTTCGGATTTCTAAATAATATACTCCACTGAGCCTGGAACATCATGCACCAAGAAGAAAGGAAATGCTCCAAAACGAATGGGAAATAATAAAAGAACACAGAAGCTAGCTGCAGTGGCTGTCCCTAGCTAAGTGAGTGTGAATAAGAAAAGTTACACTGATAAAAATGGATCATAATTCAAGGAAGAAAAGAGGGAAATGTGAGTTACCCCTAAAAAAACCAAAAAACAAAAAAAGAACAAACTGAATGATGAATAATGGGATAACTTACATGGTCTCATGTTACACAAAATAATCTATAATTACTTATAAGTAAGTAATTAAAAGGAACAAGTAGTTTGATGAAAAGTCTAGCAGATATTTTCTAATTAAAAATGATATGCCTATGGTCAGTACATGGAAAATTCTTTTTTGTTTGTTTTTTGGGGGTCCACAACAGGTGGCTTTTAGGCTTACTCCTGGCTCTGCATGCAGGGACCAGTTTTCACATGCTTGGGAATGGGAGTGTAGGGGCAACATGTGATGCTGGGTATGGAACCTGGATCAGCCATGTACAAGGCAAAAATCCTACATATTATTATATATTAGATATTATACATACACAATATATTACATTTACGTTAATATACTAATTGTATATTACTAACAGTATTATAGAATATAACACAACATCATAAAATACATGAACAAATGTTAATTAACAATAATACATTTAGTTATATATATTATTATAGCTGTGCTATAGCTTTGGCCAAGTACCTGAAAAAATTTAAATGAAATGCCATCTGACAGATTCAATGACAAGCACATAGAATCACTTCTATGATACAACTTCTAAAGTAAAATAACCTCAATAAAGTATTAAAAAAAATAATAGTGGACAAGCAAAATTACACATTTCACAAAATAATCGGTATGTGACCTTCAGAAGAATTGGGGACAAAAATAATGATCAAGTACGTCTCTGTACTGAATGAAAGTAATAACAGAAATAAAAATTAAATGCAGTATGCAATTCTGAAGAGGAGAATTTGTATGGAGATCCTAAGTGCAACAACTGGTAGAACAAGACTGGGATATGTGAACTGGATGATAGTAGTAACATACTAATATTAACTCTTTGATTTTGATGTTTTATTATATATGACAAGTGCCCCTGTCTGTAGGATATATAGACTAAAAAGTACTTGTGAGATGGAACACTGTAATAGCGACTTCCTCCCAATAGGTCAGAAAAAATATTCTCTTTGGGTTGTCTGTTCATGATCATATTTCTTAAAAAAGAAAAAAATTGTTTCATGAGTTTGTAAGTTTTAGCTTCTAACCTGCTAGCCTTTTGTAGCACCAGGATCCTGCATATGAGATACACAATATAAATCACGTGGCTTCCATGTAAATAGTATCCTGGAAGGTAGTATGTGTAGAAGAGACTGATTAGAAATCTATAAAAAATAGTTCAGTGAAAAATAAATTAAAGTGGTAGGAATGGTGATATCAGAGAAATAAAAATTACCTAAGTAATGAAAAATCTGAATTCAAAAGACTGTATTCTGAAAGGGGAGAGTGAAAGCAATGGTATAATGCAACACTGTCCAACCTTTTTACAGTAGCAGACTGGCACCTGTCCTATTTAGCAGTCCATGGAGTATGTTACAGTCAAGGCAGCAGGCAATTAGTTTTCAAACTTTTTAGAGTTGTGGACTGGTACTGGTCTGCAAACCAGTGACTGAAGAACACTGGCACAAGGAGTGATTCCTAGGGTTTTGCACAAAACTATGCAGATAGTATCTAATAAAATTAACTGGGGCAAGGTGGGCTAGCTCGGGATGGTAAAAATCTTTAAATACATTTAATTTGAAGCATTTTTAAAACATTTTATTGAAGATGCTATGCTAGGAGTATGAGTCTAAAATTTAAAACAAGAGGTAGGGCATGAGATCTGGCTTAATTTAGAGGACATTACTTGCAAGTACCTTTGATTTCAGGCAAAAAGAGAAAAAAGGTAAAATTATCCAAGAAGAAAGCGCCAGACTGAGAAGAAAAGATGGTCTGAAATAAAACTTGAAAGACTAGGAAATGAAGGGCTAGAAAGAGTAATTTTAAAGGTGCAGTAGAAAAAAATATATAAAAAGAAATCAGCGAATGTGGTATTTGAAAGAAAAAAGTGACAAAATTTCAAGAAGTTAACATGGAGTTCATTTTACAGCAAAGTCATGTAAAACAAGAACAGAGAGTATCCATAAATTGTAATGATACTGACATTTACATACTGTCATTGTTACGTACAAAGTATAAGCCAGATGGGTGAGCTGGGAAGTGTCAGAAGGTAAGAAGAAAATTGAGATAATAAACATAGATGCTAGCCCTTGAGAAGATAATTTTAAGGAAAGGAACAAACAGAATGGTAGACTGAGTGGAATGCAGAGTTCAAAAAGGTTTGATTATTTTGAGAAACCAGGGCATATTAAAATGCTGGTTGTAGGGTAGGAAATAAAATCACAAAGATAAAGTTAATGACAGAGAAAGGAGAAAACTGCAAATGTGGACTTTCTCAATTTCATATTGGAGTTCGTCATATAGATCCAAATAATTTCACATATTCTTATTTAGAAAAGGTAAAGTGCTTTTTAAATTCTATCACTAGATCAATATCGCAGATGGGGGGTGGGGGGTGACGGGACACTGGTGCTGGGAAATGTACACTGGTGGAGGAGCGGATGTTGGAACACTGACTGAAAGCCAACCATGAACAGCTTTGGAATGCTCTATCCCACAATACAAAAGTTAAAAAAAAAACCTAATCTGTACAGTGTATTTAGAAAAATAGGATATTCAAGTATCTAACCCTATCTGAAGTCCGAAGAAGTTAGATGACTTGATTTATCTCAAATTCACCTTGTTACCATAAGATTCAGTTATGGCCCAATGACTTCTGGTTTTTGTGACACACTCAGCAGTGCTTAGGGTGTACTCTTGGCTCTGTCCTCAGGGATCACTCCTAGTGAGCTCGGGAGACCACATGGGTGCTGGGGTGTCAGTTGCACGCAAGGTAAACATCCTACCCACTGTACTGTCTCTCCAGTCCATACACTTTTGATATTAAACCCCATGCTCTTTTTATGATCCCTATGTGACTATATATTCTTACTGAGGCACTGTGAAAAGTGTATTTAAATCAAAAGAAGAGTTAAGGTAGGGAGAAGGAGATACAGTTTGAAGAAGAGTGGCTAGAATCTAAGGTTCTTGCTTCACATAGTGCTTATTCTGTTTTTCTACAGCCCTGAATGTAATTTCGCTTATTAAAAACAAAGGTGGTGAGTCTCGGGCCGGGGCCGGTGCCAGCTTGAGCTCCGCCGAGATTCGACCCGGGTGGCCATGTCTTTGCACAGCCGCTTTGCTGCTGAACAACCAGGATCCAAAGCCAGCTATGTTACTTGGGGTCCCAACGAGTGCTTGCAGCCATGTCTCCAGACTGTGAACTAAGCTTTTGCCCCATGCTGGCTAAGTGGGGAAATATCCTTCTTCCTTGGTTTTTCTTACCTCCGGGAGGAAGCGGTGTGGCATCCACACAATTATGGAACTTTTAAACAGGTATGAACTTGGTGGCGCGGGGAAAAGAAAACAAAAACAAAAAACAAAAAACAAAGGTGGGGGCAGTCATAATACAGCACGTATAGTGTTTGCCTTGAACATGGTTGATCTGGGTTCGATCTCTGACATCCCATATGGTGTCCTATACACTGCCAGGAGTAATTCCTGAGTGCAGAGCCAGGAGTAACCCCTGAGCATCGCTGTGTGTGACCCCAAAAAGCAAAATCAAGAGGAGCTGAAAAGTAAATTGCCCTGTACGTAGCCGACTTGGGTTTGATTCTCGGCATCCCATATGGTCCCTGAGTACCACATTGCCAGGAGTGATTCCTGAGTGCAGAGCCAGAAGTAAGACCTGAGCAAATCTGGTGTGGGCCCAAAACCAAAATAAATAAATTATATTAAAAAAAAAAACCCTCAGCTAATAGACAATGATTATATATATACATAATGTACATTTTATTTTTTTAAATTATTTTTTATTTTTTTGCTTTTTTGGGTCCCACCCGGCAATGCACAGGGGTTACTCCTGGCTCTGCACTCAGGAATTACTCCTGGCGGTGCTCAGAGGACCATATGGGATGCTGGGATTCGAACCTGGGTTGGTCGCATGCAAGGCAGACGCCCTACCCGCTGTGCTATCGCTCCAGCCCCCATAATGTACATTTTAAAACATTCTTATTGAGAGGCCAGAGAAACAGTACAAGATTTGCCTTGCATGCACTGACCCCAGTTTGATACCTGGCACTACATTTGATTCCCATGCCCCAAGCACCACCAGGAGTGATCCCTGAGTACAAAGAGCAGCTCCTAAGCACTTGCCAAACCCCTCAATTCCCCCCCAAAGATTATATTTACCGAGTAATAGCGCTGAAAAGCCCACGGATTCTTGCTTTATGTCGAGAAACAAAAGCTTCTGTAAAAATTACTCCTCTATTATCAAGATCAATGTGTCCATTGATAATTCTACCGAGTCGATGAGTTAGTGCCTGGGGATAAAAAACACATTTTGTTAATTTAAGAGAACAAAATTACACATAAACATTTATATTTATACTCTGTGTATTTGTAGTCTTATAAAAATCATGCCCTTTACTGGTACTATAATAATCATGTGATTGAGAAATTCCAAGAGGCAAAAATTTACAAAATTTCTAAGCTAAATGAAGATGTGAAATATACGATTCATCATCTCATGCAGAGCCAACAAATGAATAAACTTAACTACTGATATGCCCAAGACTGCATGCTACTTGCTAATTTGGGTTATTCCTAATGCAAAATAAAATTGATTTCCTAGATACAGGCAAACTAAAACATATAGCTAGCCAAAACACAAACAGGATCTTGGAAAAGATTCTATTTGAGCTTATGGCTCTAATGTAGAGAAAAAAAAATTTATTCTAAGATTCTACCATCTAGTAAAACAGTAAAACATTGGCCTAAATATTAACTTCTCTGGTCTAAGTTATCTATGCCCAGAGATCTAAATTGACAGATTTGGTAACTCGTGAATATTTCTCCACAGTTATACTCAGATTGGAGAAATAAATCTGTATCTAATTCACATCCTAAAATAAATCTACTGAGGTCAACCTGGGGATTGAAATCAGGTCTCCTTTAAGAGAGGCCTGTGCTTTGTCACATGAGTGGGATTCCCTAGACCCTTTTTATTAGTTATTGTTTAATATATAACTGTACAGTAATATTCTGTAATATTCTGATTCAAGTTTCTATATGTATTTACTTATATACCTGTTATTGTATCAAAGTAGACCTATAACTGAAAATGATGTTTTTCTCTAGGTTCATGAAGATTATAATCGTTGCTAATTGGTTTTATCAGAGACATCAATTTAACAAGAAGCATCATAAAAATACGTTGCTGAATCAATAAACACTTGCAAAAGTGTACTAATGGTAAGAAAATCTAAGTTTTCTGCTTATTAATTAATCTAAAACATAATTAAACTTAAAAAAAATAAATACCTGTGTCAGAAAATTTCCAGGAAGATCATAGGTTTTGCACAGTTCTGATATAGTAACCTGACCACTTTCTTGCAATTTATCATTCACCTCTTCTGCTAACCGATCTAAGTAGTTCCTAATATTTTTAAAAGAAAAAAAATTAAAAGACATTAAGAATGATTTCCCTCTACTATTTTATATTCTAAAAGTCATTTTCTCATCAATGTAACTAAATATACCTTTAGTCAAATTATAAATGCCAAAAACACTGTAATAATGAAAAATTTAAAGTTACTCTATTGATTATTTTGGAGAAAATTTGGTTTCAAAGTTAAGATTATGCCAGAAAGATTGCAAAAATCATATTCTTATCATTTTTATGATACAAGAAAACTGACTTTATATTATTTCCAAATACTCTGTACAATCAACTACTTACTTTTAAGAAAAATAAAACAAAATTACAAACTGGTTACAGCTATACTAAATGTAGTATTTAAAAATATACAGTGTTACTAAATATTGTACTTACTCATCTATTAGTTGTCCCAACACTAGTTGAACATGCTTTTCTGACTTAATAATGTCACTTATTCTATTTTCAATATGAGTCAAGTCCACATTAATGACCTGAAAGATAAATAAAGATATGATTGGTAAAAAATTTACATTAAAAAAATTTATATTAGCTTTCAAGTTTGAAATGATATATATCTAAGATTATCATTCTAAAATTTTTTAAAAGAAATTGCAATCTATTTCAAATATAAAAATCCAAAAACAAAAGAGATTCTCTACTTTCAGTAGTGATCTGTACCTGTTACTCTTTGCTTCAGCAAAAAACTAAAATTTCACATAAGAATTGACAGCTTTCTGAATACAGTATAACTGTTTTTTCTAAAAATTGCTTTTTATATTTTTGTTAACATCAATGTACTTAAAAATATGAAAACACAAAACCAGCGATTTTTCCCCTTATATAATTACCTTGTAATTACAAAAAAAGACAGCTATAAGCTTATATGGCAAAGAATGAACATATTGACTGAGAAAGAACTTATGAAATAGATATCAGAACTTCTAGGTTAAAAAAATGGACCAGTGAACATTATATGAATTATTTCTCTAGAAGCATACATGTCTGTATTTTTATTTATTTATCTTTTGACGAATCACCGTGAGGTACGCATGTCTGTAAATATATATATGTATATATATATATATATATATATATATTTTGCATTTTGAGTCACACCTGGTGATGCACAGGACTTACTCCTGGTTCATGCACTCAGGAATCACTTCTGGCTGTGCTTGGGGAACCATACGGGATGTTGGGAATTGAACCCAGGTTGGCTGCGTCCAAGGCAAACACCCTACCCACTGTGCTATCACTCCAGCCTCTATAAATATTTTTAAGGTATTAAAATGGCAGATAAAAATTAAGAGATCAAGAGAAAAATGTATAAATTAAAATTTACCTGTTGAAGATCAACAATGTTTACTCGACCTAGTTTAAAGAAAAGACACTTGTTTAAAGTACTTGTTAGTTCATAACAGTCGAAAACTATAAATATTAATAAAGTTACATTAAGAAATGTCTAGGTTCTTTTTCTATAAAGGACGGTGAACATACTGAATGCATTTAAATACAGACGATTAGCTGAATAAATCTTTGCATATGTGAAGACATAGGAATTGTTTACTTTCAAAGTTTTACTTGTCATATCAAATCAATTACAAATACCAGTGGATAAATCAGCTGGTGAGAAGTATCTCCCATTACAGTGTTCATACACTGCCAACAAAGAGAACTGAATTTAGACAAATTTTTTTTCAGTATTTTTGAAACTGGAAGTCAGTTTTATACTTCTCAGCAAAATACATCTGTTAAGGATTACAAATTATAAAAACACCGAATTAGCTCTATTCAGGAAGATTTTAAAAAAAACCAAATATATTCAATAATATTTAAGCAAGAGTTGTTCTCATAGTTGTTTCTGTTTTGCTCCATGTTTAAATTTCCTGTGGTTTAAATTTTAAAAAGATCAGACAAAGTAAAAATTATATGTTCTCGTAATGATACTTACTACAATGATAAGTGTAGCACTGTATGATGAGATTTTCTTAATTTGCAAATAAATACTCAAAGGAAAGTTCAAAAGAGGGGTGTGGAGGTGGCAGCAGGTGATAGTAGCACCCTATGCTGGTGGGGCTCTGTACCAAGCACCACATATGTTCCACCACACACCAGGAGTGATTCAGCAACACAGAGCCAGGAAAAAGCCAGAGCACCACTGGGTCTAGCCCAAACAGAAAAATTAAAGTGTGTGTGTGGGGGGGGGGAGTGTAATCTAGCCTTGGATTATTTCAAGAATGCATATTCCTTAAAAATGTTTTCTCTCCTTTTTAATTACCACCAGAAATAGGCAGTGAGTTACTCTCTCCTGAGTCACGGAATAAATTTACAAACTATGAAGTAACAGTTAATTCGCATACATAACTCAGTAAAAGTGATCTTCTGCAAAGTAACAAATGCGGTTATTTAAGTTATATGATTGTGTTCGGTAGAACCTATAAAGATATTGCACTGTAGCACTGTCATCCCGTTGTTTGACTTGCTAGAGCGGGCACCAGAAACGTTTTCATTGTGAGATTCGTTGTTACTCTTTTTGGCATATCCAATACTGGATAGACTGCCAGGCTCTGCCGTGGGGGCAGGATACTCTCAGTAGCTTGCCAGGCTCTCTGAGAGGGACATAGGAATCAAACCGTGTAGGCCCAGTGCAAGGCAAACAGCCTACCTGCTGTGCTATCACTCCTATAAAGATATTCAGATTGGGTATTATGTCAACAATTGAGAAAGGTGTCCAAAAACTGCAAATAATTATTTAAGGATTTAATACTTCTCTTTCCAATTAAAAAAATAAAAGAAAAAGAAAAAAGTTAAGCAAGCACTTACCGCCTCGGACATGTAGTTCATCTCTCATTTCTCTACTAATTTGGGCGGGAGTGATATATTCTTTTCCATCAAGTGTGTGAACCACGTCCAGCTGTCTCTGAGCAATCAATTTAGTTACAATTTCAATGCAATTACGCTCTGATAACCTGAAGCATACAAGAAAAATTAAGTTTTAAAAGTATACTTGATACATATGGTGCTCAATAAACTCAACAGGATGTGGGAAAACGGGCTTTTAAGTTACCAAGTTCTGTTTTCTATTACAAAATGTCTTATTATTATCATATTATTATCATAACAGTACAATGCAGCAAGTTAAAGCTCTTTGGAAGTAAGCAAGATGACGGGCACTAAAACCATGTACTTAATGGGTACAGATCACCTTATTACAGATCGCAAGTCTGTCTAGATCTGCTACTAATCTTCAAATCCGAACAGAACGGTGCCCTATTTTAACTTCCGCAACAGAAACAAGAAAAAAAAAACGGGCAGAATTTTTAAATTGAGTGCCACTTGCCTCCTTCTTCAGTGGTCTGTAGACTCGGCCTTTCAGATGGGAAAACCCTAAGGGCAACTGTTACCCAAGCACGGAACCCTGTGCCTCAGTTTGCCCTCAGTGCCAGTCAGAGCATTAGGGAGTATAGTCTTCAGAGAACCCAGAAGGAACAAAGAAACTTGTAATCAATGGACCAAAGAAAGCAACCAAACCAACAGCACTCTGTGTGTGTGTGTGTGTGTGTGTGTGTGTGTACACAAACAGGCACCTGACACATGCTCCAAAGAAACCAGCCAAACCAAGCATTCTGCCAGCACTCTGTGTGTGTGTGTGTGTGTGTGTGTGTGTGTGTCTGTGTCTGTGTGTCTGTATTTCTAAACAGGCACCTGACACATGCCTCAAAGGTTAAGTGATTTGGATGGGAAATTAATCAGTGTCCTTTCAAAGACGCTAGACTCGGGGCCTCGCCCATCTGCAGAGGTGGCCCCCAAAGACAAAAAGCCTGGCATTTGCCAAGCGCTCTGCTCCAGGCCCCCTTTGCTGCCAGCTCTCCCCGGCTCAGGGAGCACAGCAGGGGAAGCACTGCCACCGTGACTGGATGACAGGTCTGGCTCGGGAGCGCCCGCCTGCACCGCCGGGAGCCACCGGCCCAGGCCACGGCCAGGAGGGGGGCACGCCAGGTCCAGGGGACAGCGGGGCGCGGCGGGCAGAGCCCGGGGGCCGCAGGAGGTGGCAGGTGCCCCGTGCACAGGACTCAGCTCAGAACCGCCGATCTCTTTATTTTCCCGGCTGGGAAATGCCGGGATTTCCCAAGGATCGGGGTGGGGAGGGTGGGGGTGGGAGCTTGCGGGCCTCGGGTCTTTTGACGGGGCCGCCAAGGGGCTCTGGTGGACTCGAGAGAGAAGGAGGGAGGGTCGGGCACCTCTGCGTGGCCTCCGCGAACTGCGCCCGCTGGAAGTCGGCCGCCAGCCGCCTGATCTCTTCCCAGGCGTCCGCCATCACGGATTCGCACTCGTCCGGCTGCCGAGGAAGTGCAGACACGTCAGCCCAAAAGGCCGCGGGAGGCGACGCGGAACGGGCCGCGCAGAGGGACAAGAAACGCCGCCTCCCAGCAAGGACGCCGAACGCGCGGCCCGGGCCGGGAGGGGGCGGGCCCCGCGGAGCCGAGGCCACGCCCACCCGCGCGCGGGCTCTGCACTGGGAGTGCAGTGACTCGCGCTGGGAGTGCTGTAACTCGCTCTGGGAGTCAGATCGCCTGGTTTGGGGCCGGGTGTGCCAGGGAACTAGAAGAAGGGCCACGTTAGAAGCGTGTAATCTAACGTGTTGGCTTTATTCCTGATGTCGGGAGTGAATTTAAGCGTAGGGATAATCTAGATAACCACTTTTTTTTTTATTTAAACCTGGACGGGCTTGTGCTTGCAGCTGGCCTCCCCTCTTTGGTTGCTATCAAGAACGTGATGACCCTCTTTATAGGGAATTTAGTTAATTTTTTTTTTCTTCCTAAAGAATTTGTCTTGAGGTACAGGATTTACAGTACTATTTATTATATTGTTTCATGCATACATCATTATTACCTGGGCCCAGATTTGTCTTTGGGGGACATTATTGAAGGCAAGAGATTGATTTATATTTACTTGCACAAAGATGTGCAAGTAATTCGCATACCATTAAGTCTATGTATTTTTTTTTAATGTAGGTTAGAACCTCTTCAAATTCTCTTACGTGATGAAGCAGTTCTCTCATACAATGAAATAAAATATAGAGCAAGGAGCAAGTTGATTTTGCTCTCCCCTATAATCGGTTTAGTAAGTAAAGTAGATATTTTCTTCAGAGTGATTTTTTCTTTTCCCTTTTATCGTTGTTTTTTACTCTTTAAAAACAATTACTCCTGAAAGATTACAGACAGGAAAATAAAAACATGAGAAAACTTAGATGACAGTGTGGCTGATGATGAAAGTCTTCACTCATGAAAGAAGGATTTGATAAGCTGGACTTCGTTAAAAGAAAAAACTGCTGGGCAAAACTCAATATTAAAAAGTCCAAGAAAAGGGACTGGAGAGATAGTACAAGGGTTAAGGTGCATGTCTTATATGTGACTGACTCTATTTTGGTCCCCCATGCATGGAATCCCCAAGCACCACATGTGTGACTTGAATAATCCTGAGGCTTTTGAATTGAAACCCAGGGTCTGACTGGCTGGAAGTATAACTGAAAGGGGCCTTTAGGTGTTCTGAATATGGGTTGGGAGGCCTTCTCCTAACACTTAAAAATAAATGAAGCAGTTAAGTCTAAGACTGTCACTGTCACTGTCATCCCGTTGCTCAGCGATTTGTTTGAGCGGGTACCAGTAACGTCTCTCATTATGTTATTTTGAGACTTATTACTGTTTTTGGCATATCCAGTATGCCACGGGTAGCTTTCCAGGCTCTGCCTGCAGGTGAGATACTTTCGGTATACTCTCAGTAGCTTGCCGGGCTCTCCAAGGGGGGCGGAGAAATCAAACATAGGTCGGCCTCGTGAAAGGCGAATGCCCTACCGCTGTGCTATCGCTCCAGCCCTGAGAGGTTTTTTTTCTAAAATAAACATCTAATAAAGAACTGTTACCCGAAAGGTATAAGAAGTCTTAAAATTGAACTGTAGCGGCGCTGGAGCGATAGCACAGCGGGTAGGGCGTTTGCCTTGCATGCGGCTGACCTGGGTTCGATTCCCAGCATCCCATATGGTCCCCTGAGCATCGCCAGGAGTAATTCCTGAGTGAAGAGCCAGGAGTAACCCCTGTGCATCGCCAGGTGTAACCCAAAAAGAAAAAAAAAATATAAATAAATAAAATTGAACTGTAGCACTGTCGTCCGTTGTTCATCGATTTGCTCGAGTGGGCATCAGTAATGCCTTTATTGTGAGACTTGTTACAGTTTTTCGCATAACGAATATGCCATGGGTAGCTTGCCAGGCTTTGCCATGCCGGTGAGATACTCTTGGTAGCTTGCCGGTTCTCTGAGAGGGACAGATTAATTAAACCCGTGTGGGCCCTGTGCAAGGCAAATGCCCTACCTGCTGTGCTATCTATCGCTCCATTGAACAAAGGAAAATATTACAATTGATAAAAAAGTGGGTTGAAGGCCCTAAAACGTTACTAAAGAAGTTGTACAGATGTCAGATACACTTATGAAAAGGTACCACACAACATGTACCAGAGAAAAGTAAATTAAAACAATGATATATACCATTATACACAAATTAAAATGATCAAAATCCAATTCAACAGTAAATGCTGACAGTGAAGAGCTGTAAGAATTCTCAGAACTTGCTGCCGGGATAAAAAATATTGCAATCAATTAAGGACACAATTTAGAACTTTTTTAACAAAACTAAAATCATATCATGCAACCCAGCAACTACATCTATTGGTATTCCAAAGGAGTTAAAAGTTTATGCAAACACAAGAACCTTTATACAGAGTTTTATCGCATGTTTATTCATAATTGTAAAAACTTGGGAGCAACTAATATGTCTTTCAGTAGGTGGATGGGTATGTTAACTGTGGGACACTCATATAATATTACTCAACACTAAAGAAGAACTCATCTTTCAACTCATTCAGATATATAGATTAATCATTTAATGAATGTTACTAAGGGAAAGAAATAGGTATGAAAAAGTAACGTAATGGATTCCAATTACAATACAGTCTAGGAAAGGAAAAACAAAACAATGGGTGCAGTAAAGCAGTTGGTGTTTTCCAGAGGCAGGACAGAAATTTTGAAAGCAGCAAATATATTCATTAAGATAATATAATGATTGACATCCAAGCTTACAGACCACACAGAACTAAAAGTGATTATTATGTGTCGATTGTTGGTTCATCAATTATACCATATGCCATATATTAAAGAAGATAAGTCAATGAAGAGAGAAATTATGATGATAAAATTTAGGTAGGCAGCAGGTCACTCAAGGGTTATAGAATTTCAGAATATTAGAACAGAAAGGTTCGCACTAGTAGGTATCCGACCTGCCACAATAATAATTTCTCTGAAAGACCTTAACAGTGACAGGAAGTTTTCACATGTTTTCTATTTAGCAAAGTTGGCTAATCAATTTTTAGACAGATCTGGGAGAAATTTCCTTCTTATGAGAGATGTTTTCCTCTTGCTTCCATATATTTTCCCGAGATGATCCTCAGAATGACTGTGATAAGTCTTTCCTGTGACAACTTTTCACACTTTCAAAACATGTCCTTTCTGTTTTCTTTTTTTCTAGTTTCACAGCAGATCCTTAGATTGCATCTCTAGACAAGATTTCCAGAGCTCAAATTTTTTATTTCTGCCATCGCCTTTTACAGTTCATTAAAATTATTGTTTTTATTTGACTTAATAACAAAATTGGCTTAGAGAAAAATGCACTCTTGTGGTTATCTAGATAACCCTTAGAATACTAGATGTAAAAAAATTATGAGAGATTTATAGCCATTTAAGATTCTGATTCATTTAGTTCATAAAATAAAATAGCTACCTTTGAGTGTAATTATTTTAAATATCATGCAATTTCTTTTGTCTAAGATGAAGATGATGGGATGTCACCTTGTTTATGGAAATTCTTATTTTTCAAAGGTATCTATTTTAGGAGTACATTTTACAACACTCGTTCTTAAGTAACACGTGTTATTTCTTAATATACAGCATTCAGTCCAACTCCTAAAATCAAGTTAATTAAATATTGCATTTTAGAATTTTGTTTTTCATTTTTCCTTTTTTCCTGTTAGTGCTCAGGGTACTATGTGCATTACTGTGAATTGAACCAAGGTTGGCTGCATACAGGGTAAACAGCTACCTTAGTCTCTGTACTGTACTTCTTCTCTGTCCCTATGTTTACTTAATATTTTATTTTGATATTAGTAGGTTTTGTTGGGGAGTAAGGAAATATGTTTCTGTTCAATGTGATCTTTTACCTTCAACAGTAAGTTGATGACTGGTGTTGTTTAAGGTCCATATCATTTTATCATTGCTAAAGACTTTGAGTACATCTGATTTAAACCATGTAAATAATTGCAAATGCTAAAATTCCATATGTATATATTCCCCTTTGACTTTTACTAAAATTATCTTTAATTATATTATTATTTTATTTAAAGACACATTTTTCTAAATTGTGATATATGTCCTAAAGCACTATTTCTTTGTTTCCAAGGAAACGAATCCTATATTAGTCTCTTCTGGTTTTACTTTTTCTACAAATTCCTTCACAAAGCTGTTTTTAAGGCCAGATTTATTAGCTCCAGGCATCACTTGCTTTTCTATGTACACTTTTACACAATATAACTCCCAGCCAAAATGACAAAAAGGCAAATTCTTAGAAGAACAAGTCAGTGTTTGGTACACATTCTCAAAGGAGCTAAAAATCCTCTATTTCATCAATACACTATGATTTAAAAGAATACATTGCCAGCTAATATCCTGGCAAAGACAGTGTTGTGCAGAATTAAACATTATAAGAACACAGTCTAAGGAAATATATATTGTCTGCATGCTGCCAAGCATGGTAAAATCAGACTGTCTAAAATCTCTAGGAAAAACTGTGTCCAATACTTCACCTTTTTATTCACCCTTATCCATTTCCTCCTCCTTCTTCTTTCCCTTCTCCAGGTATTATTAATTACACTAACAAGATAGTGTGTTGTAAATATATTGAGAACATATATCAGATGCTACACTATTGAAACAACAACAATATCTAGAAGCTGTCAAGAGGTGACACCCCCAAAGTTCACGGCCCAAAGTTCCATTCTGCTCATATGATAGGTTGACACATATTTAAACACATAGATAATGTTATTTCAGGACTTTGAGGTAATGCCATTTTTTCTTTATACTAATATGTTTGGAGAGGGTGTTTGCCTTGCATGTAGCTGACCTGGGTCCCATCCCTGACATCCCATATGGTCTCCTGAGCACCAACAGGAGTAATTCCTGAGTGCAGTGTGAGCATTGCCAGGTGTGACCCAAAAGGCATTTAAAAAAAAGAGCCTAATCTGAACTCATGAAATCATATTACTGATTCACCTATCAGATATGCCTAACATAGATATATTTTTGCTTTAACTTTTCTGAACTTAAATCATGAACCTATTTTCTAAGTGTTTTAAGTTCCTGATTCAACTAGAAAATGTAAAAACTTCAAAAAAATTAAGAAGAAAAAGTTCTAGAACATTTTCTAGAAACAATTTAAATAATCATTTCATGAAGAATTCCCTACAGATCAGTAACTTTGCACATCAAAAGTATCAATACTATTTTAACCAACCTCACTAAAAAGTAACTTAAGGGCAAAGAGATAGTTCAGGGATTAAGGTGACTGCCTTGCAACAGGCCAACAACGGCTCAACCCTTGATACTGCATGACTTCCCTGAATACTGCCAGAAGCTCCCCCCATGCAAAGATTTAAGATTAAGCCCTGAGTAGCACAAGATATGGCCCAATAAGAGAAGAAAAAAAAAAAACCTGTACTACCACTGTACTACCAACCCCAATCATCAAATGTTCTTAATAGATTTTTTCCCCCTCTCTTTTAGGCTTACATTGGATATTTTGTTGTCAGGTCTAGTCATTTAAATCTTTTTCTTTTTTTCCCCTTTCTCTTTGCCACACTCAAGGCTTACTCTTGGCTGTGCACTCAGAGACCATACTTGGTGGGCTCAGGGAAACTTACGGTGTGCAGGGGGTTAGACTCAGGTTCAACGCATGCAAGGCAAGCATCTTAACCTGCTTACTGTACCCTAATTTTTTTATAGTAGGGCATTTGCCTTGCACGCAGCTGACCCCGGTTCGATTCCTCCATCCCTCTCAGAGAGCCCAGCAAGCTACCAAGAGTTTCCCACCCTCGTGGCAGAGCCTGGCAAACTACCTATTGTGTATTTGATATGCCAAAAACAGTAAAAAGAAGTCTCACAATGGAGATATTACTGGTGCCTGCTCGAGCAGTAATATGTTTGACTCTCAAAATCTATGCATAAACTTTCAGCAGATCTTGTATGAAGGACGCAATGCTGCCTGGTATTATTATTCATCTATAGGGTTAAGTACATTTATATTGTAGTAACAACATTTCTGTATAATTTTTACAATAGCTAAATAATATTATTCTCAACATCTGTTTGACCACAACAATTCCAATTGATTGTGTCAGCAAATAAACAACACATAAGCTAACCACTCTTCTTTTTGGCACCCAGGGTAGATCACTAATCAATTATGGCATTTGTCTTGCTAAGCCTGGAAATGCCTCAGAATCCTTCTCAAACAATGTTCCAGGCAGCTGCTAACAATATATCAGAACTGGCACTTGCTATAAAATATATTTGCCTTTCCAGGGCAAGGCCATACTTCTGATAAATGGTCTCATGTTAAAAAGACCTCTGGTAGTGGCATCAGAAATATAAAGGTCACCAATGGAGTATGTCAGAAATCTTTCTAAATGAGGGAATTTTGCCAGTGAGAATCAGTAAACTACCAGGCTCTTCTAGAAGTTCACAATTCATACAAGATAATTTTGGGCTAGAGCGATAGCACAGCGGTAGGGCGTTTGCCTTTCACGCGTGTTTGATTCTTCTGCCCCTCTCAGAGAGCCTGGAAAACTACTGAGAGTATCACACCCGCACGGAAGAGCCTGACAAGCTACCTGTGGCATATTAGCTATGCCAAAAACAGTAACAATAAGTCTTACAATGAGAGATGTTACTGGTACCCGCTCGAACAAATCGATGAGCAACGGGATCATGACAGTGACATGACAATGACAGTGACAATTCTGGTTCGAACTTGGGTTAATGCAGAATGGAAGTAGCACCAAGAAAACACAAATTGGAATTGTATCTGTAGATCCACAGATTATGGATAGACATCAACTGGGTTCCTCCTATTCCGTTGAGTGCTTTGCATAGTTCCGACATAGAACTCAGTTGTGATATCATGAATGTTCCCTGCATGGGCTGCCTGGTGAGGGTAGGGAAGGGATGGCACTTGCTTTGGGTTTTGTTTTCCTAAAACATAGAATTTCCCTTCTTTTAACCCAGTGATTCTCACAAGTTTATCTCACAGAACTTGTCTGAAGCACAATTTGAGAACTTCCAAAAGAGCTTTTGTTATACAAGTTAATAGATTTCAATATTTAAGACAGAAACTAAGATAAATTTAGTAGTTACTGAAAATGATGACAGTTCTCAACTTGTTTCAGACAAGTTTTGTGAGATAATCTCTGCCATGGTAGGCATCTAGAAATTAACATCTCTTTTAGAATGGTAGCATTGTATAAACTGTCTTATTGTATAAATGTATACCTGATTGACTAGGAAGTTATAAGATCATGGAGACATAAAGATAGATTTAGTTTTTTTTGGGCTGAGAATCATAATTTCAGAAACCTCAGGAGCATTTCAAGTTCTGATTATATGTCTATGGGTATTTGGTCTATATTAAAGCAGTGCCTTTTATTTAGCAGCCTTAATAGAAAATGCCTGGCTTCAATTTATGAAGTCATTGTTTCATCTCAAGAAAACTTCTCCACAACCTGTGGAAAAATTAGTGTGTGAAAAATAAATTATACAAGATGAATGCAGAAAGTCCTTTGCTAATACTGTCCCTGACATTTCATTATTAGAAAGTGTCATAACTGTGGAAAATCTATGAAATAGCTGAGAAATTAATTCAATTACATATATTTTTATAACCTTTGCAAGCTATACATTTATAACTTAGATAAAATTAACCCTAAATGATTAATATAGAAATAATTATGCTACTAAAGATAAATAGAAAAGAATCATGAATATTGGTAATAATAGTTAAATCAGGATGGAAAAACAATTAGGGTCATCTACTCCTATAAAGGCTGGCTTTTTCATTCATTTAAAACATACTTACTGAAGACCTGTATTGCATGCAAAAATGACTGGTCAGCTCAGTTGTTCGTATTATGCTAAAAATCTAGTTATATAATTTGCATTCTATACGTTTTGTTTTATTTTGGGGGCCACACCCAGCTGTGCCTAGGGATTAGTACTGGCTCTGTACTCAGGAATACACTCCTGATGATGCACATGGGACCATATGTGGTACCAAGGATTGAACCTGGTAAGTCACATGCAAATCAAATGCCTTAACCTTCTGTACTATCTCTCTGGCCCCACTAATCACTGTATCACTGTCATTGATTAACTTAAGCAGGCGCCAGTAACATCTTCATTTGTTCCAGCCCTGAGATTTTATATATATATATATATATATATATATATATATATATATATATATTTCCCTCTGATTTTATGGAAAATAGGTAGGGACTTTCTTATGATGTGTTGCGCGGCCACAAAGCAGCCACACAGTCTAGGAATATGTTGACCCATGCGTGATGCTCAGCCCGAGAGTGTGGAGAGCAGCCTGGAGTGTGGTGGCGGTTGTGTAGTGGAGGCCCTCTGTCGGGGCTGGGTCCCTTGGAGTGGTGAGGGCTCTCACATGCCCCACTCTGGGGCGCCTCGAGTGGAAACAGCCTCTGGCGCAGAGTCTGGTAGCATGGTTATGTGTTAAAAAACTAAGGCATGCCGACAGATGGGCGTGTGCACTCGCAGTGCGGGCTCTCCAGGCGGTTCTGTCTCACCGCCCATGTTTGGTGCTCTGGAACCGCTGTGTGTGGCTGTTAGTCAAAGGCAGGCTACGGAAGGAAGAAGGCCAAACTGGTTGCTTGATCAGTTTATTTCGTTCTTTCTCTCTGCTTCTCTCCCGCTCTGGATCTCTTTCTGGATCGTCTTCTATCTCCTTCTTCTTTCTCCCCTGTCTTCTTCTGTCTCTGTTCTCTGCCCCACAGTCTCAGTTTATATAGAAAATTATATAGGGCTGTTGGATATCATTGGTTTGTCCTTTCCCCCTTGCCACTAGGAGCTTAGGTTTATCAGTCACACCCATCAAAGTGCTCCCGAGTCACTCCCATTCCTTTGTTTATCTGTAACCATTTCTACCAGTTTATCTGCTCTTCCCTTAATCAAACTCTGTTAATTGGTAAGGTCAGAACTTCCTAGGACACTGAATATTATAACATTCCCTTTCTCTCCTCTTTATGCCTTTTGAATAATTTACTTTAAAGCTATGTCTTTTTTGTATAGACACAAGAAGACAATATTATGTTTTTATAACTTGGGACTTAATTGGCCTCGAATATTATTCCCTCCCGGGCATCTGCTTTCTCCACTTAAGCCTCAGTTGCCCTCAGTTCCTAGCACCCCAAAGTAGGGTCCCCGACGTGGGAAGGGAAGGATCCAGGGCAAGTGGTGAGTTATGTGCTACCCTGGCATCCAGATGGGCCTGGCCAAAGTGCCTAATTCTTAACTATAAGTTAAGAGCTTGATCATAGACAAATGCTGTCATGATCCAATAGTAATTATGAGACTGGGACCCTGCCAGGGATAGGAAAGACTGATCTGGCCTGAGCACTGTAGTCTGAGATTGAGATGGCCCCAGGAGAGCAATTCTATAAGCTTTAATGCATCTCTTATTGTGTCCATACAAAATGATTAATATTATGAATTCTTATATGTTTGCTGGCTGAGGAGAAGAGAAACACATTCATGGGACTCCGCCCTTGGGTGGATCCTCCTGCTGAAAGAGAATTAAGTCCTAGGAGAAGCATCCCCTGAGGGAAAAGAACCTTACCCTATTGCTGACCACACCTATGTGTATGCCCCAACCCCCTCACGCTGAGGAGATTTAACTAGGCTGTAAGAGTGGGTTGGGGGGCCAGATCCACGGAGCCAGATCCACAGATCGAGAGAGAGACCGAGAGCTGGGAGAGAGGCAGAGAGAGAGAGAGAGAGAATGAAGTAGGACGGGGGAGGAAGGAGCAGGAGGAGAATCAGAGGAGAATGGAGAAGGAAGATTGGAATAAACTGCGAGTGAGACCAACCATCTTGGCTCCGTTCCGTTCCTTCACCTGCCTCGTTGCCCTCGCCTTTCTTTTTATTTTTGTGTTTTACACATAGGGCAGTAGCACAAAGGTGGGTTTAACATCAACCATCAACAAATCAACAAAGTAGGGTAAGACCCTTTCTTGAGGAGATTAACAAAATCTCATCTAAGGAAATCTCATTTAAGGAGATCTGTTCGAGTGTGATTCCAAACAAGGGTATATCAGGGTGTGAGCTAGTAATCTGCTTAAATAGTTATAGTAAATCTACTTCTAATATTTCTAGCAATGTCACTCTGTATGAGCACAGTAAGAGATATAAAGTTTGGTTCTTCCTGAGGACATCTCACTATACATTCCAGACCACAGTCCTCAGGTCAGGTTAATCTTCCTAACCCCAGCAGGGTCCTAGTCTCATCATTACCTTTGGATCATGACAGCTTTGTCCATGATCATGCCCTCAACTTATAGTTGAGTATTGTGGTGCTTTGGCCTGGCCCATTTCGATGCCAGGGTAGCTCAAAGCTTGCCCTGGGTCTATTCTTTCCCTTGTTGGGACCCTGCTTTTGGGGTGCTAGGAAAGCAGATGCCCGGGAGTAAATATTATTGGAGTAAATCAGCTCCCAAGTTACAAAGCATAATATTAACTGTCTTCCTGTGTCCATACAGAAAAGACACTGCTCTAAGGTAAACTAAGTTCCCTGTGGCAAGGCTAAAAAGGACTAAACCCATGTTATCCTACAGTTATGGAAGCCTCAATTTATGCTCCCTTCCTGGAGAAGCAGCCGTGAGTTCTGGAGGGTGGCCAATGAGGAGATTATCTGGAGCCAGCAGGGGGTGGCTTATGGGTGTGACCCCTGGATGGCTGCAGACTGGGGGAATCAGGCAGAGGATCTCTGCCCCCAGGTCCCTTTGAGGCCAGAGTTCAAGATCACAAAGCTCCGTATTACCAGGGTTCTGTGGGAACACCCATATATACATAAGCTTTTTCTAAGTTTTCAATTCAGGGATGATTTCTAGCCTGCTCTAACTGAACACGTAAGCAACTGTCACACTTTAAAGGTCTCTACCACCATACTCTAAAGTCAGCCATTTTGGGGTGGTAGTGGTAGAAGAAGGGAGTTGGGTGACACTTGGCAATGCTCAGGAGTTATTCCTGGCTCTGCACTTAGGTATCACTTTTGATGGTTCTTGGGGAACTATATGAAATGCCAAGAATTGAACCCATCTTGGCCACATGTAAGGCCATACGTACCCAGCCTCTGTCTCCAGCCTCGAGTCATACTCTTATCTACTCTAGAACATAAAAGAAACTTTCACCCATTCTATGTATGGTTGCTGCATTTAGAAGCACCTCTAAGACAATATTGCAAACTGATGCAGAGCAAGTTCTATTCAGACTATAAATGCATACCAGCAATGTCTAAACAGTTACTTCTTATTCACTTTCTTACCTCCCATGATGTATTGGCAAGTGTTTGCAGTGGATTCCATGACTTCCTCCCACAAAAGCATTAGAAGGTTTATGCTACACAGATGCCAAAGAGCCAATATGGCAGATTAGCTCATTCAGCAGACTTAGTTCAGTAAGATCTGTCTCCTGGATATCAGAGGCTTCTCAGATAAGACCACTTCTTTGCTTGTGACAGGGTCCATTGAGAAAAGGTGCCAATAAATGTAGCCTCTATCTCTAAGGTCTGGATTATCACAACCCTGTGTTGCCAAACTAAATATGGTTTTAAGTAAAAGCATTAAAAAATAACAGTTATGTCAATGAAATGATATTACATACCTACAAGTAAAAAGAATCTTTAGGAAAAGATTTCTGAAGACACCCTAAGCAGTTTTCCTACATTAAATAGCATGATGGAATTTATAAAGCAATTTTTTAATAGATTTCATTGATGAAAACTGAGGGCATGAAAACAAAATGAAATCAAGGGTATGATTGAAACAGCTTTTATTGAAACGGATGTTACAGTCTTATGAGATTGTGATTCCTAAATGAAATTACTTTTTTTAATATTCATATTTTCATAGTACAGGCCCCTGTTGGTACATTAGAGCTGTAGTATTGCTGAAACAACATTACTCTCCATGTTCTACCTTATAGCAGGAGGGCTAGGAAATATGTAGGAGCACAGGATACATGATGAGATGTAAGTGCATGATACTGCTGGTGCTTTGAGGAAATAGTTCTTTGATGGGAGGTTTTATTTTGTTTTGTTTTTCCAAAATGAAAATGAATGATGCTGTTATAGGCTAATTTATTTTATAATCTACTACCAAAATTTATTTGTTGAAGTTCTAATTCTTAGTACATCAAAATGTGACTTGCTGGTGGAAGTTCACTGGGTGGCTTATGTGCATGGGGAGAAGAGCAGCCACCAGAAGGAAATCAACCACTTTTCTCTGCCCACCTCTATCACCAGGGGGAGTGCTTTTTATCACTGTAGACTGACAAAAGTTTACGATGAATCTCTGCAGTATAGATCTCATTTCTCACCAGTCCTGTGAGGCAGCTGTAAAGCTGCATCTGAAGTCCACTTGTTCTTCATGGTGTGGGAAAAAAAATCTCTGCCACTGTGTTTCTTAGGGAGCTGTGGACTTAGACTGGATTGAGGAATTGCTCATTGTATAAAAAGAAATTTAGTTATAGACCTTTCTAGGGTTTTTGGGTCCACTTCCTTGCTCTCACAAAAAAGAATTTCAGAAGCAGGCAAATAGTGAAGTAAAATGATTTTATTTAGAGATTATGAGGAAGCAGTCAGGGGTGGTGTGGGGAGGATGAAAAATAATAATTTCTAGAGAGAATATGGGGTTCTCCAGAGGCAGGACAGAGATAGAGATAGAGAGAGAGAGAGAGAGAGAGAGAGAGAGAGACAGGCAGATAGACAGACAGAGACAGACAGACAGACAGACAGACAGAGACAGAGAGATATCCGAGAGTACACATCTCAAGTAGACATGCTCTCAGAATCCGTAAGCCAGCACTTGACTTTGCCAAGCTGACTTTTATAGGTTTTCTCCCAAGGGAGGCTTTCCCCGCCACATTGGGCTTTCTACCTAGATCAGTGTCCATTGCTATGATGTTGTCAAGGAGATGACTTTGAAACTTTTGATGGACCTCTTTCATGTCCTTGTCAAAACTCTCTGTTTCTGCTGGGGTTTCTCTCCTAGGGGCACAGCTCTATTTAGGCCTGTGCCGATGCCGGTTAAAGTTTCATCAGATCTAAGTTCCTATCTACAGCAATGCTTTGAAACTAGTGACAGAGTAACTTCTTCCAATCCTACCTTGGTTTTATTACATCCCAAGAATTCATAGCTAACTCCCATCCCCACCTACTGGCTTTATGACTATATTTTAAAAAAAGGTCTTTAAAGAAATGTCACTGTCAATGTCACTGTCATCCCGTTGCTCATCGATTTGTTCAAACGGGCACCAGTAACGTCTCTTTAAAGAAATGATTACATCAAAATAAGGTAGGCTTTAATTTAATATGACTAGTTTTCTTATATGGAGTTGAGATTGGAACAGAGAAATAAACAGATAAATAAACACAAACTTTATAAGGATGGAGAAAAAGGTGATTAGGAGAAGGGCTAAAGATAGTATTGCGTTACCAATGACCAATAAATCATGCCTATATAATGTAGTCTTCATAAAAATCACAGATATTGAGGTTTGACTAGATTCTTTGTTATTAAACATGGTGTCATTGGGGAGATCTGGGTATTCTATAAGTGACTGATGTACTCTTTTTCCATGCCTCTCTCTAAGCACTTTTATTATGTATCTTTTTTCAAGTTATATCCTTTTAAAATTGATTATTCATAAAGTAAAGTATTTCTTAGTTCTGAGGCATCCTGGAAAATTAAATACTGAGTTGCAATGGTTGAAATCTCCAATTTATAGATGGTCTGGCAGAAGTATAAAGATGCAATTGGCATCTGAAGGAGGTGGAGACAATCTGGTAGGATTGAGCCTTTAATATATGTTCTCTGACACTATCTCCAGAAAAGTAGTGTCAGAATTAAGTTCTATAGTAGGACACCTAACTGTTGTTTTGAGAATTGCTTGGGTTGACCTGGGAAATTTCATAGGATAAAACTGGGAGCAAAATTATAGGTTGTCCTAGCAAACTAACATATGTGCTTATAATTATGTGACAGGAGGAAGTAATCTCCTAACGGGTAAGGAATAAAAATATACAAGACAAAGGAAGAAGTAGGCATAAGGCCAGTGATAAACAGAGAGGAAAATCTCAGAATTGGCAGCAAACTGTAAGATAAAAATTAGAGGGTTTAATAGGCATGAAAATAGTATCAATCCATATTCATGTTAATCCTTAAGACCTGTGAACATAAGACAAAATTTTCAATGAAGGTAAGGATCTTGAGAAAAGCATTTATTTCAATTATTTGAGAAGACCCTAAACAACTACCTATTAAGGGAGTGGCATAGAGAGTTTTGAGACTGTTGCAAGTGACTTATGTAAAGTGGGGAAAAAAGAGGTAGCACCCTGGAAGAGGGAGTCTACTACATCTCTCTCCTCTCTAACCACCTTGCTCACCAAGCAAATTGTCTGAGGAAATCTAGAGTGGATGAGTCTTCAATGAGCCTCAGCATGGTAAAGACCTGAAGTCTTATCAGCTCAAAAGGTGGTGGTCAAAGCATGTATGAATCCCCCTTGGTCTGCTGGGCTTGAGTTAATTATTCCTGACATCCCATTTCTCAAGGAATCATGGATCTGAGGTGGGAGTGAGGAATTGCTCTTTACAAGAAAGGAAAGTCGGTCTTCAGTTCTACCCAGGCTTTCCAGTTCCATTATATGTTCTCTCATTTGGCCCCACCAGAAAGATCTTTTTTTATTTATTTATTTTTATTAGTTTATTTTTAATTAGAGAGTCATCGTGAGGGTACAGTTACAGATCCATACATCCTTGTGCTCATGTTTCCCCCATACAAAGTTCGATAACCCATCCCTTCACCAGTGCCAATTCTCCACCACCAGTAAACCCAACATCCCTCCCCCCCACCAGAAAGATCTTTAGAAGAAAAATAGTGAAATAACAACAGTTTTATTTGGAGATTATGAGGAAAGAAAGTGAGATAATAATGTTCAAGAGAACATACAAGTTTCTCTATGGGGGGATGTAGGTAAGAGTACACATCTTGGGGGAAATGGGGACCACCTCCTGTCCCAGAGAATGTGGAGAAGTTTTGCTTACCTCTGAAAAATTGATCTTACAGGTTTTCTCCCAAACTGCACCCATCTGGTGTTTTTTCTAAGTAGATAAGAGTTTGTGTGATGGCATCCTTATCTTAAGGATATATCTTATATATCTTCGTATATCTCAAGAATAATACTTGTTCTATATCCTGTTTGTTACTGCTGAAACCTCTCTCTTGAGGGGAGTCCAGAATTTTCTAGGTTTGTGCTGACTTCAATTAGAGTTTTATCAGGTCTCAGTTTCCATGTCCACAAAGTGGGTCTCCCATAAAGAAATTTCTACTTTAGGATTAGCGACAGAGTAACTTCTTCAAATACCATCTTGGTTTTGTTACTTCCTAAGAACCCA
The DNA here is from genome assembly GCF_027595985.1 of Sorex araneus. Lineage (NCBI taxonomy): Eukaryota > Metazoa > Chordata > Mammalia > Eulipotyphla > Soricidae > Sorex > Sorex araneus. The sequence goes on along the minus strand of NC_073305.1, from coordinate 123,147,183 downwards.
ATGCCATTGGGTACCCATGTGTCTATCTGCCAGCTTCAAGACCAACACATAAGAAAAGGAAGAGTACTCAGCTTCCATCTGAAAAAAAAAAAAAACTTGGATCACCAGAAACTGGAAAAGGCATGCAGAGAATAAACTTTCTTTGTTTAAATTTGACCAAATCTGTGGTAAACAAAAAGTAGACTAAACTAAATTATACAAGAGGAAATTTAGATTTTTTTCACCTTGAATCTTTAATTTTTAATTGCAGTTTTGGAAACATGGTTACAATAATGTCAACTGTTTATGCTTTTGGTGTACAAAATTATTGCATCTCAGCCACCTCAAAGTTCTCCAGACGCTGTGTCACTTTCTTCATGGTAATCCAGTCATTAAAGTTTTTAGATACTAATAATTTTATGTATAATGATCCCTCAAGAACCTTTCAGAGTAGAGGGTAGAGAACCTCAATGAAACCCCAACCTAAATAGTGTACAATACATTATATTTTGTTTATTTTATTTTTAAAAAAAACTTTATAGCAAAAAAGCTTCTTAAAATATTTAATCATGAATTTTAAAAATCAAACAGTGAACAAAAGATAAATAATGGGTTGTTCAATTTCTTGATATAAACATACATAATGTTGAATAAGTTAGAAATTTCCAATTGCTTTTCCTGAGGTCAAAACAACTTTAATAACAAGATTGCTTCTGTGAAACATTGTTAACTGTACAATGTTCTTTATTATGATATACTGCACCATATTAAAGTCTATTGAATTTTCCTCATAAAATTCTATAATATTTCTATGATTGAACACAGCTTCAGAACTTGGTAAATACATTGTTTTCCTAAAATATTGTATTTGTCATGATACTTATCCTTGCAGGTGGGAAGATATTTGGATAAATGTTGTTAACAGAAGGATGAATTAGTCTTGCAGTATGAGCTGGCATTCCGTAAAATCCGTTCACAAAATAATTGCTTACTGGGATTTTGAATCATTATAGATGAGAAAGGCACATCTGTGCTCTTTGCAATATAAGACATTCGTCTTTCAAGCAAATGATAACACCCTAGATTGGGATATAGGAGGTAAAAAAATGCAGCAGTTCTATGTGAGCCTATGATTTCAATATGAGAGACAGAACATTGATTTTGCTCTATCTTGAAAAGCCACAATAACTGTATGGTGGTTAGCACATTTTACTTCTGCCTATCCAAAAGCTTTATTTTGGATAAACTGGTAGACTATAACATAAAAAAATTTACAAATCCTTAAAGTTTTATTATTTATGGGGTAGGTTTTAGAACTTTGGTTAACATATTAAGCAAATAAATATTCTAAGCATACAGCATGAAGCCATTTTCTAAACCCCAAAGTGTGTTTTCTCCTGGTGATATTTGTTCAGAAATTCCCTTGCCAAACAATAGAACGAGTGTGCATGTGTGACTGTGTATTGGAAACAGGGCAGGTGGTGTGATTGCCATGTGCATTTCATAACATTTCTTGAGCCCCAAAGATTATGTGCTTCTAGATGCTGATTTATTCACTTCATTTAAACTCTCTTTCCCAGCCAGCATCCTGTTTTTATCATTTATATAGATATAGGAACAATTTTAGGAACTTTTTAACTCACAGATGCCTGTAGCACAGTATTTTTGTATAAAATATTAAATTCTTACCTTTTCACATTATTACAAAATTCACTGGTTTTGGTGATTTCAGGTAACGTGCACAAGACATTTTCATGTTAAAAATATACATAGAGGGCTATGGAGACTGTTCAAAGGGCTGTAACACATGATTTGCATGTGGAACCTCTGGGTTCCCTCCTCAGCACCACACAGTTCCATGAGCACTGAGAATAATGAATAGGTTATTCATTATTGAGAATAATTTACTCTCCAAGTAAAGCTGAGTGTGACCATAAAGTCAAAAAACTACAAAAAAAGCATGACAATTATATGAAAGGTATCATTTAAGTTTGGGATATCGAATACGCCATGGTTAATCTGCCAGGCTCTGCCTTGTGGGCAAGATAGTCTTGGTAGCTTGCCGGGCTCTCTGAGAGGGCCAGAGGAATTGAACCCGGGTCGGGCATGTGCAAGGCAAATGCCCTACCTGCTGTGCTATTTGATATGCTGTGCGTATTTGATATGTCAAAAACAGTAACAACAAGTCTCAAAATGGAGACAGTACTGGTGCCTGCTAGAGCAAATCGATGAGCCACAGGATGACAGTGATACAGTGACAGAGATTCAGTGATCACTAAAGTTAAGTCATTTCCACTTTTAAATGCACACTATTTATTGGTCAAAGACTATTTATTGGTCAAAGAAAATATAGAGTTCTTAAAGTTTCTAAAATATTTCTACACAATCTCTCTTCAGATGATCACGTTAGCTGCAGTTCACGCTTCAGTACACTTCAAAAACACTAGAATATACCCACACGCCACACAGTAGCCTTCCTCAAAGGAGTTTTCATATCTGCACATCATAGTTTACCATTTTGAATTGACTTTCTTGTTTTCATCCATGGCAAAGCCAGTCAAAGTAAGTTCCTTCTTTTGATTTGTGGTCATTATATACTTTCCTCTTAAATCTATACGAACCTTAGGAAATAATTTTTAAGCTTACTTTAAAATTTCATACCATTATTTTTGTTCTCCAAATTAATTAAAGTTTGGCATTTTCTTTATTCTGAGCTTCATCTTTCTTTGCCTTTCGTTGTTTGGCTCCAGTTGCTTCATCATAAATTAGAGCTGATAGCAAAGTTTTATGCAAATAGCATTTCTTAATAAAATGAAGACAGCATTTATCTATTCATAAGTCGTCCCATCAGGTCTTTAAAATATTTGCAAAAATCCAATCATTTCGTACAATCTCTGCTATCACTTTAGTCTTCCTCAAAGGAATGGAAACAGCTTGATAACTGATAGGATTCAGTTTTATCTCTCAGTTAATATTGTTAATTACTTTAAAAAGATCAATGATTTTTGGGATAAAAATCATGTCATATTTATATTAGAGTGCCATACTTAAATGAGTTATTAAAATTGCAATTATTCCTGTCATTCTTGCAAATGAAATGTCAGGATATAAGTAAGAGTTTGGGGTTACGACTTTAGGGAATAGTCTTTAAAGAAGTTGATAATTTAGGAAGTATGCTTTTTTTCCCTCTTGACCCTTACTACCTTTTTTTTGTTTGTTTGTTTTTGGACCACATCTAGCTGTACTCAGGTTCATGACTCTGTACTTAGGAATCACTCCTGGTGAGACTCTTGGGACCATAACGGGTGCCAGGGATTGTACCTTGGGTTTTCTTATGCCAGACAAGCAACTTACACACTGCACTCTCTCTTCTGTTCTTCCTTACTACATTAGTATACCTATCATGTGGATATGATTGCAAAAATTTCAAAAATTTTTGAATTATTGAATTCTCTTAATCTTAAAAATAAATTCAGTACACTTAGACTTTGGCACTGATTATGTTTGAGTACTAAGGTAAAAAAAAAAAGAAATCTCTAAATTGATACCTAATGTAAGACAAGTGCCCAGATACCTAATGTAAGACAAGTGCTCATCTAGTAACCAGGGAAGTTTACACTTATTGCTTTACAGGATAAAACATAAAGTCATTATTTTATATCTTTGGAGGAGACAAAAAAAACCCTTTTATACTACATTTCAAATTATGAGCTAAAGCAAAAAAATTCAAATTGTGGTGTATTAAAATTAATAATATTTATTAAAGAATGACATTAGAGGGGCTGGAGCGATAGCACAGCGGGTAGGGCGTTTGCCTTGCACGCGGCCAACCCGGGTTCTAATCCCAGCATCCCATATGGTCCCCTGAGCAACGCCAGGGGTAATTCCTGAGTGAAGAGCCAGGAGTAACCCCTGTGCATTGCCGGGTGTGACCCAAAAACCAAAAAAAAAAAAATGACATTAGATATTGAAAAAGCAAGATGCAGAGCAAGAACAAATATTTCTTTGTTTTACATTTTTTAAAAATTTGAATCACCATGAGGTAGAACATTACACAATTGTTCATGACTATGTTTTGTCATAAAATGAAGAACAAATATTTCAATACACATAGATGACAAATGATTTGTATACAATATACAACATGTAAAAATTCTACAAATTATTAAGAAAATAATACAACTAAATAATAAGCAAAAACTTGAGTAGTCACTTTTTATTTTTTTTATTTTTAATTTTTTTAATATTTATTTTATTGAATCACCATGTGGAAAGTTACAAAGTTCTCAGGCTTGTGTCTCAGTTATACAATGCTCAAACACCCGTCCTTTCACCAGTGCCCATATTCCACCACCAAAAAAAAAAGAAAAAGAAAAAAAAACCAGTATACCTCCCATGCCCCCACCCCCCCAACTCCCCACCCTCCCGCATAACTGATAAATTTCACTTCCTTTTCTCTTTACCTTGATTACATTCCATATTTCAATACAAAACTCTCTATTGTTGGAGTTTCAACACAGAACTCACTATTCTTGTTGGAGTTTATCCCTCAAGAATACAGCCCTATTGACAAGGAAACATTTGTGTTGTTTTTTTTTTGGCTTTTTGGGTCACACCCGGCGATGCACAGGGGTCACTCCTGGCTCTGCACTCAGGATTTACCCCTAGCCGTGCTCAGGGGACCATATGGGATGCTGGGATTTGAACCCGGGTCAGCCGCGTGCAAGGCAAACGCCCTACCTACTGTGCTATCTCTCCAGCCCCTGACAAGGAAACATTTGATAATTAGTTTTCCACTGATGATAATGAAGAGATATAAAGTCAAGCGGCCACTACTGCGGCCACGTGGTTTAGGATTTCTGTATTTTAGTAATTAAGTCCAGGGAGATTTAAGTTGGAAATTGCATCATTTCTCTTCGTGGGGCAGCATGGAGCAAAAGATTAGTTCACAGTCTGGAGACATGGCTGCAAGCACTCGCTGGGACCCCAAGTAATATAGCTGGCTCTGGATCCTGGTCGTTCAGCAGCAAAGCGGCTGTGCAAAGGCATGGCCACCCGGGTCGAATCTCGGCAGAGCGCGAGCCGGCACCGGCCCTGGCCCAAGACTCAATAGTCACTTTTTAAAAAGGTAGAAATTATCATTATGCACATGAAATCTGCTCAGTGTAATTAGTAATTAAGGAAATAAAAACTAAATATAATGAAAATTAAAATAATTTAATTATACATATACACCACAGTAGCTAAAACTAAGAATCCCAACAGTGATAATGTTGGTGAAACTGGGAAACCTATCTGGTGAATGTATAAGTTGATGTAACAATTTAGAAATACTTTTTGGCATTATTTACTAGGCTGAACATAAAGGTATTTTTTCCCCAGCAATTTTACTTTGATATAAAATCCAATCAAAATGTAATGGACTAAATACTGATCCATAAATGTCCCTTTTTGGGGAGGAGGGACAGAGAAGTTTATTGAAAAGTAGAGGTGAAAAGAACCCCATACCAGGAGGAATTAATTTAACAGAAAGAAAAATTTAATATATCCACATTTTAATCCTCAGAGCATATGAATGTTACTTAATATATTAAAAGAGAGTTATTGCATCTGATAAACTAAAACTATTGAGGTAAAGGAAGACTATCACCAGTTATCTTAGCTGATCTAATGTATCTAACAGCAAGGATTCTTATCAAAGGGATACAGGGAGACTAAGAATCAAAGAGAAAGCAATGTGATGGCTAATATGAAGACTAGAGGAATGTGGATGCAAATCAGTGAGTGCCAACTGCCTCAAAAAAACTGGAAAGAAACAGAGTTCCCTGTAAACTCCAGAAGGAACCAGACCTACGGAAAGTCTTATTTTTGCCCTGTGAACTGCATTTCTGACTTTGACTCCAGAACCATGAGAGGGAAAACTTTATCTCTATGTGGAGAAAATCTAAGTGCCTAATTGAAATTATATCACTCTCATTTTCACAGGTAAATGCATGCTATAGAATTTCAGGTCAATGATGAAATGCAGCATATTAGAGAGACGACTCTGGTCTCTCATCTCCCGATTTTCTTTTTTGCACGTTCTCTGAACTTGAAGCCTTTCTGGTTATAGTTCTCACTCAAGTCTATTTCTTATGATAAATGTTCACTCTCAGGGCGAATTTCTTTGTGATTACAAATCAAAGTTCAAAGTGTTTATCATGATTCTGACTTTAGATAGGCCAGGAACTCTAAATTTTTTCCTCACACCATGAATTTGTTTTAAATTCAAATTTCTGATTTTCTTGGATGCATCACCTGCTATAAACATAAACATCAAGAAGTGTTAACAATCACAGTTTTTTCTATTTTTTATTTTATCTCCTAAATATTGTATATTTAAGTAATTTCTACTTCTTTAATCCTCAAATAGAATAAAAATAATTTAAAATTGTTTTCCAGATTTAATAGCAAGTTTTTGGTGGAGCTATAGCATAGTGGGTAGGGTGTTTGCCTTGCACGTGGCCGACCTGGGTCTGATTACTCCATCACTCTCGGAGAGCCCAGCAATCTACTGAGAGTATCTCACCTGCACAGCAGAGCCTGGCAAGCTACTCATGGTGTATTCGATATGCCAAAAACAGTAACGAGTCTCACAATGGAGACGTTACTGGTGCCTGCTCGAGCAAATTGATGAGTAACGGGATGACAGTGATGACAGTGAGTGATACAGTGAATAGCAATTTTAGTGTGAGGATAGCTTGATTTACTTGCCTGTAATTACTGCAAATGAAAATGAGAGGTGATAGTTACATTTTTTTATTATTTAAGTTCCATTTGATTATTCTAAATTTGACCTAATCCTTTCTATAGTTTTTCTTTGTTATATTATTATGAGGAGGAGGTCGTACTGAAACCAGTGAAGTTCAGCACTTACTCCTGGCTCTGTCCTCAGGGAACACTCTTGGTCGTGCCTAGGGGACCATAAGTAGTGTTGAGGTTTGAACTGGGAAAAGCAAGCAAGGAAAGTGCCTTAAACCCTGTACTATCTTTTCATCCCATATTTAAATTTTTAATAAAAGTATGAATTATTTTAGAGTATTTATTGAATAGCTATAATATGAAAAGTTCTTGGAAGGTATAATCCTGTTGTTTATAGTGGATTAACAAAAATCTTTAGACTTACAGGATTTGTCCCGTAATTGTTGTTAAGACAATAGGCAGTTGGCTGAAAATTTTAAGACTTATTGTTCCCATATTTTTGAAATAGAAACTGTTTTAAATATAAATTCCATAATTAACTGTGAAATATAGATTTTTAATTTTACCTCTTCTGTTAATATATAAAGTAAAAAAAATCCTAGAGTAATTTTTTTCTTTTATCATAAAGTTAAAACTTCAATATCTTATTTTTTGGGTGCACAAGACTCGGCATTTTGGAGCTTGCTATAATCACAATAATTCATTCTGACAGTTTCTTGATAGATAGAATGCCAATCTTTATTGCTAGAGAAACTTGGGGATTTTTGCTTCTAGAAATGTGAAAGGCTAGAGCTCTTGCTATAAAATGTACTAGATATAATGCAGCAATTTGTTTTTAAAGTTCACAAAGGAATTTCTCATTGTTCAAAAGTAGGGAAGCTGATGTTGAAATACTGAGTTGGAAATGGACAAGACGCATGGGTTCATGGTTCAATTTTCTCAATATAATTAGAAGACTGAGGAAGATGAGAGTAGATAACGGAAATGGAACTTGAGGACATAAATAAAAGTTTAAATTCTGCAAAATGAAGGATAGGAAGATAAACAAGAAAAAGAAAGCTGTTAATAAGTTTTGAGAGTTTAAGAATAGACATGAAAATTCTAACTACACATGTTCTGTGAGGTGTGAACTTTTCTGTCAGTCATGGTTTGATTGAATATCTCTAAAAACTTAATTGCAAACATAGACATATATAGTGTGTGAGCATAAGAACAACTAATCCCAAAATCAAGAAAAAGATGAAAATCTGAAAAAAGTTAGATAGGAAGGAAGGAAGGAAGGAAGGAAGGAAGGAAGGAAGGAAGGAAGGAAGGAAGGAAGGAAGGAAGGAAGGAAGGAAGGAAAGGAGGGAGGGAGGGAGGGAGGGAGGGAGGGAGGGATGGATGAAGGAAGAACCTGAGTACATCAGAAATTTGAAAACTTTATTGAAAGTAAAATGGTTTTGACTCAACATTTTCATGATGCAAGGAGTAAATATTAGTTATCCAGAAAATTTTCTTATATAGACACATTGAATAAATAAATTCATACTGATTATCTTTACTTTTTTACCTGGTTGAATTGCAGAAAAATGGATAAATAAATAGCTTTTGTTTCTTTCTCTAAATGTAGGTTCTCTAAATTTTATGGAAAATAAATCATTCTTTTTTTCTTTGTTTTCATATTTATTTATTTATTTATTTATTTATTTATTTATTTATTTATTTATTTATTTATATTTGGGCTTCACCTGGCAATGTTCAGGGCTTACTCCTGGCTCTGCGCTCAGGAATTACTTCTGACAGTGGTGTGGAAACATGGGATTCTGGGGATTGAGCCTGCCTCGGCTATGTGCAATGCAAGCGCTCTACCTGCTGTACATAAATCTAGACCAGAAAGCAGGTCATTTATTAAATGCTTTTATTTAAGCAGGAGCTGAGAGACAGCTCAGTTGGAGTGCACACTTTGCATGCTGAAAGCCTGCGATTTTTTTAAAAAATTATTTTATTTTATTTTATTTTTGTGGAGGGGCACACGTGGTCAAGCTCAGGGAATTCTGCTAGGATTCAGAGGATTGTATGTGGTGCCAGGTGATTGAACCTGGTTTGGCTGCACGCAAGGCCAGTACCTTACATCTTATACACCTACTTTATCTCCAATCCCTGAAAACCTGAGTTTGATAATCAGCACTTCAAGGCCTTTCAAGCAATGCCAAAGTAGTCCCAACAGAAAAAATTACAGCACACAATCAAATAAAAACTTTTGAACAGCATATTTAGCAATTGTTTAGATGGTATTCAGTTAATTTTGATGTCTTGACAGCTAACGATCAAATGTACATATGGATTTTAAATGACTTCCTCTAATTTCATTGCCCTTGGAATCATTCACTGTGTTAGATGTTCTAATCATTCATTGATCTTCTGGTAACAAGCATAGCATCTGCAACAAACTCTCCCCTACATTTCTGTCTAGAATTACTGCTATACTACAGCACCTGCTGTGAAGAAAATTAAGTATGGATGAAGGATCCTTGTTGATTTCACTCCCTGCAGGTTCCTCATGAAAAAAAGAAAAAATGCTTCAGCTCAGAAGATCCTGAAATAAGAGAGAGAGAATAAAAGGAAATGAGAAGGATTTGAAACAGTAAAAGAGAAAACAAATGGAAAATAGTAAACAAGACAAAAATTTAAAAAATCAGTATTTTCAGAGACCATTAGGAGAAATAATATTTTCAATAATAGTTTGGTGATGGGATTAGTTTGGGAAATTCCCAGAGTCAAAGAAAGAGTCTGATCTGATATCTGAGCTCTCTGCGTTTCACACAGCTCTTTGGTTTATAAGAATTCTCTAGAGACTGCCAACTACTTAGAGTCTCAGGGGGAGTTTGTAAAGAACATTAGAGAATATGCAGCCTTGTTTAACTTAGTTACTACATTCAGCTTTGGTACTAATAATTTCATATGTTGTTCAGTGAGATTTTATTTTTATTACTTTGTCATTGTGATTGATGTTTGCTTTTGGATGGCTAAGAATTAGAATGGGTTTTGCTGTCATCTTAAATTTTTAGGACCATGAAATTTCTGATCATAAATTTCTTACCTTTTTTGCTTTTGGTAGTGCCAACAACGAAAGCAAGGACAATACATGCAAGACAACTTTATCACTGATAGACTTCCCTGACTTACTCTTGAATCATTGTTTCAGGTCAACATAGGAAGCTTCAGGAAATGACACTTTCCAAACCACCCAGTTTTTACACACTGTTCCCTTGAAAGCATGCTGCTTCAATTCATCTGTCACTTTCTTCTCTTTCTGCCTTCAAAAAGCAAGCTCTACTGCTGGCTAACTGAAAATCAACAGTCCATTCAGTGCAAATATGATGAAAAAAATGGGTCTTTTATTTAGACAAAGATTATTTTTTCTTATAAAACAATAGAAGCGTAAGTGAAAAAAATCTAAAAATCAAGAAAAAGAAGCACCTCAATATTTAAATTATAAATCCCTTATACTTTAATCTATAGGGAAATTCTTTGGCTACTCATCTAGAAGCTACATACTCTGAGATATATAATGTGCCTACAGGTATGGTTAGTTCCTTTTCAGTTTATAAATGGTTTACTGAATAGCATACATAGATAACTGAGAAATACATAAGACTGTAAAGTCCCTGGGGACAGACACCTTATTTATCTATTTTTTGTTTGCTTGTTTTTGGATCACACCTAGTTCTGCTCAGGGCTTACTCCTGTCTTTGCGCTGAGGACCAGATCCCACGGAACCGAATCCCAGGGAATTGGTCTTTTGCAGGAATGCCTCAAAGATTAAGAAAACAAAATTGACATGAGAGAAAAACTTGAGGTCAGGGAGCTAATAGCCTCGTGGACCAAGAACCTCGATTTTCTGTCACATTTCTTATTTATTCTCTTAGACTAATAATCATCAGAAGAACAAGGGCAAACATTTACAGACATTTACCTATCCGTGCTATTCAAATAAGGACAAACTTTTACATATGAGAGGGAACTGGTGGCTGTAGGTGCAGAAGTCTCCAAAGTAGATTTATGTCAAAGATTATCTCAGAGAATCTTCATCAGAAAAGGTAGCAGAGATAAGAGTGGTTATAGGATCCTTGCCCAAAATGACTATGTTGATGATATCTTTCTAGGAGATAATGGTTCCACAAACCACTCATCTGGTCTCTCTCTTCAGGCTTATCTAATTAATCTTTTCAACTAAGCACATCTATTTCCCTAAATGTATGCATATCCATCAGCTCTGCACTTACACTGCTCAGGGGACCATATGGAGTGCTAGAAATAGAACCTGGTCATCTACTTGTAAGAAAAACACCTTCCGGCTGTACTCTCTCCAACTGGCACCATATTCATCTTACTCAATTTTGTGATGCCCAGCATATGCCTTCCACACAGAGTCACCACAAGAAATAATTGGTTTCCTTTTTCTTTTATTTTTTGGGGCCACACTTGGTGAAGCTTGGGGGCTTACACCTGATTCTATGCTCAGGGATCACTCCTGACAGGGTTTGGGAGAACCATATGTTGTTTTGGGAATTGAACCCAGGTCAGCTGGGTTCAAATTAAGCTTTTTACTTGTTGTACTATTGCTCTGGCCTCCAGAAATATTTCCTGAGTAAGTGAAAGAATAAAAATTAATTGGGGTGATGAGGAAGTCTAGCTCTATGGACCTATGAATCAGAGGTGTGATATATCCTGAGAAGCATAAATGTTTTCAGTTTGATGCTAGTAGTGTTGCCTGTTTAGAGATAATTGGAATAGGAGATACTTTACTGTTCTTTGAGGTCTGTTGCTGTGTCTTTAAAGATGTGAGCTGTGAAATTTGTATCTGAGAATATTGGCAGCTATTTAGATCAAAACTAAACTCAGACATATTGAAACAGTAGCTTCCAAGTTGATACTCTTTTTATTAGTTTCTTAAACCAGTCTTATTTTCAGTATTTTTCACATGTTTAAAATACAGTCCTTATCAAACTTAACTATAAATCACGATTCATCTGACCTTAGTATTATCTCAACTGTGAAACTTGTGATAAAAGTATCTTATTAGCTTAGTTGAACATATGGGAAGTGGTGTTTATCAACCTTGAAGACAAATATGAGAGCAATAACTCTTGAATCCTATCGATCCATTTTGCTTCTGAAGAAAGATAATGAATACCGAGACAATGGACAAGAACAGACATCACCTAAAAGCTTAATTAAGTCAGAATATTATTATGGAAATAATAATCAAGGAATAGTCTCTATTTAAAATGAAAGCATTAACCTCACTGCTGTGCAGTAAATCCTTTGGTTCTTGAGAATCATAAGAACAGTGCACAGACCATCAGATTATTTACTACACACAAAACACAGCTCTGTGGGTTGATGCTTTAAAGGAATACGAAGCAGAAGCAGAAGCAATAACAGGTTCAGCAGTAGATTGCAATTGTAATCACCCCTTTTATGACAGCAACCCCAGTACAAATTACCTAAATACACAGTGAAGATGTGGTACCCCTTAGCTCTGCCTTCTGTCTAACTTTTTATGCCCTATGTAGATTGTGGGACTGACCAACACATGTAAATAAGGGGCCAATCGGAGGTCTTACTTATATGGTTCCTCCTTCTACATTTTCTGCCTATCAACGCACAATTTTAATTAAGAGTACGGGCTCTGGAACCGACTAAATTACTTAACCCTAGCCATGTCACTTAGCAGTTGTGTATTTTCACTAATGCTTAATCTTACTGGCCTTTAAATTCCTCATCTGTGAAATGATGGCAATAATGTTACATATTTAATAGAGTTGTTGGAAAGATCAAACAAATTGACATGAAGATTATAGAGTCTAAAATATAATTAGTGCTAGATAAGTATTTGGAATCTTTTCTTCATAATAAAGTAATATGAAACTTTAACATGTTTTTGGAGAAACATGCAAAGGAAGACTGGTATATAATCATATCAACCTTGAAATATTAAATAAATTTTGAATTAATTTTAATCTGGTTATAGATCATGGTCTAGATTGTCTTCTTTATTCTGTTTTGCATATTGCCGTCCAGTTTTATAAACAACTAGAGGCTTTTCTTGCTCACAGTATGTCCATTCCTTTTTCATGAATTTGTTGTTGTATCTTTATGGTTAATGTATGTAATTTACCATTATATACATTTACATAAATTTAATGTATGTAAACTTACCAATTTACCATTGTTTGAGCTTCTGTTTTTATTCTCCTATCATGTTTTAATTACTTTTTGCTTTTCTGTATAAGTTGAAGTCAAAGAATAATTTTAGTTATTCTGGGATTTTGTGATTCAAAGCACATTTCAGGATTTTTTTTGTGTGTGTATGTGTGTGGTAGGGGCTTTGGAGGATGAGGTGTGAGTGGTGTTTTTTTCTCTTAAGGGTAACATTGGGATTTGAAGAGGGATTGCACTGAATCTACATATTGCTCCAGGCGATGCTCTGCTAATGATGTTACTCCTCCAATCCCTAAACATGAGAGATTTGCCATTTATTATGTTCTCTTTATTTTTTAACAATGTCTTAAGGTTTTTAGTATGGTCTTTATTTACTTTGATAAATATGTTTATAGGAATTAATTTGTTTGCTGCAACTTTAAATAAAATTGTTTTTCCAATTTCTCTTTCTGCAAGTTTGTTGTTTATATAGTGAATAGGAGAAACTATGATCTGTAGGGAAGGACATTTATAAATCCCTGAACATTCATATTGTTTGCTAATTTCAAGGATTTGTAGTCTAATCAAAATTTCAAATAAATAAATTGGAGAGACAAGACGGGATAAAAAATAGATAGGGAAGATTATATAAGATATAAAAGACTATTGACAGAATTCTTGATGTGATTCTAACTGCAATGAGAAGTCATAGAGTGTGTTTAGGAGAGAAACATGGTTCAAAGTTGGTTTCAACTGACCTACCAAGAGTAGCACATACAAGGGCTTAATGGCTGCAAGATGGATTAAAATAATCTTCACACACTTTCCTCTAAGGAAACCATATTGGACAATTTTTAGCGGATTACTCATAACAAACAAGACAAAATTAATTGTTTTGGTTCGCTTTGGGGGCCATAGTTTGGTATTTGGGGCGAAAACATTTGAAATATAGTGATGGGAAGGTGCAATGGTGGTGGAATTGGTGTTGGAATATTAAATGTAATGAATTATTATAAGCAACTTTATAAAACTAAATAAATTTTTTTAAAAAGTGGGTTTTAATAAAACAATCCTGTCTCTTATATGGAAAATATATTTAAGCAAGGCAAAACCGCAAATCAAATAAGAGTTGAGAACTATTGGGAACTAAAGACTTACTGTAGTTCAGATTGGTGACTCAAATGAATGCCAAGTGGGAATTCTGAACTCTGTAGTTGCAAAGAATTAGTATGATTCTTCAACAGATAGTAATTTTAGTACAAGTGTGGCCAGAATTAGAAAAAAAAAACTTAAGAGAGGATTTAACCTTTAAAAGAAGATGCCAGGATAGGGAAGATAAAGTGTTAGAGTACATACAAGATGCCATCTGTTTTGTTTTGTTTTGTTTTGTTTCAGGGCCACATCTAGTGGTGTTCAGGCTTACTTCTGGCTCTGCATTCATGGATCACTCCCCTTGGGCTCAGGGGACCATATAAGGTGCCTGAGATTAAACCAGGTTGACCACATACAACACAAACACCTACCCACTCTTTTGTCTCTGGGCTCTTAAGATACAATTTGATTTTCATTATTATATGTTCCCCATTCCCTGCTGGTGCAGGTGGTTGTAGTTCTGTCAACTCCCAGCACTCCCGGGCTTAAACAACACCACATCACCTGGCACCAACATCTAACCATCAAACCTAAAATTCCTAGGACGAGTATGGCTAAGAGTGGTCCCTGGGCTCCTAAACACTGCTTGGGAGATCTGTTCCCAATCCCAAAATAAAAGAAGATCGCCAGAAGCCCTGAAAATCACCCCTCCCTTTTTTAAAAAATATAACTACTCCCCCCTCCCTTGCTTTAAGCACCAGTCTCTCTGTTGTCAGCATGATATATAACCTTTCAACTTAAGCAGAAGACCAAGAACCTATTGACTTGAAAATAAGAGGATGGTACCAAAGTTTCTTTAACCAGTCATCTGTTCTAGGGCACTTGGGTTGTTTCCAGATTTTGGCTATTGTGAACAGTGCTGCAGTGAACATATAGGTACAGATGTCATTTCTACTTTGCTTTTTTGCATCCTTGGGATATATTCCAAGCAGCGGTATTGTGGGGTCATATGGCTGGAGGAATCAGTTGGGATGGGAGATATGTGCCGAAAGTAGATAACGGACCAAACATGATGAACTCTCAGTGTCTGTGTTGCAAGCCATAATGCCCAAAAGTAGAGAGAGAGTATGGGGAATATTGTCTGCCATGAAGGCAGGGAGAACGTGGGACAGGAGGAGTTATACCGGGGATATTGGTGGTGGGGAATGTGCACTGGTGGAGGGATGGGTGTTTGATCATTGTGCGATTGTAACCCAAACATGAAAGCTTATAACTATCTCACGGTGATTCAATACAATTAGAAAGAAAAAAAAGAAAAAGTAAATAAAATAAGAGGATGGGACTCAAGGGTGTCAAAGGGAATAAAAATTTAAAAGTGTATCTTGTGTATTTTGTGAAGGAGAGACTCATAGAAAGTGACTCAAAATACGAAGATGAACTCTTTTCAAATCCTGACTGACTTCTGAACTATGTATGCATGGGGTGGCTCTAAAGAAATCTATCACAAAGTAACTATATGTTGCCCTCTCATAAGAATACTGAAGACAAAAGCATGAAATCTTTAGAACATTTTTTAAAAGCATCCACCACTATGGTATTATATATCCATTTAAACATTATTTTAAAATGAGGGTGAAATAAAAATGTTTTCATAAGATGAAAGTGGAATGAAATACTGCTCATAACTGTGCTTTTAGTGAATACTAATGAGTAGTTTTCAGATGAGAGGTTAATAACACCCAATGAAAATTGTGTCTGTCCTGAGAAAGAATAGCACTAGAAATTGTAAACATTTAAGAAAATATAAAAAAAAATTACATCTTGGTTTTCCATACATGTATTGTTTTAATGCTAAATTATAAAAATTGAGACAACATTGGTTTACACAGGTTTATAAGGGTGTCAATATTTGTATGTTTTAGGTTACAAAATTACTATACCATATTCACCACTGAAATGACAATGTCGCTACATTACAGCCCATTGGGCCCTTTCAGCCCTTTCTCTCCCTTGGTACCCACAGTTCATTAGTCAGAGTCAAAGTATTGGTTTTCATTAGATATTTCATATAAAACATGTGCTATTTGTCTTTCTGCTTAGCATGACCCCTTCAGTTCTCTCTACACAAAGTAAAAGGCAAGATTTTATCTTTTTAATAGTTGAGTACTGTTCCATTGTGTATACGTGCAACTTCTTTTTCTAATCATGCTATTAGGCACGTCAGCTATTCCCAGATCTTGGATATTTCAAATAGTGCAGCTAAATACAGTCTTTAAGCAACACCTAGTAGTGCTCAGGGCTTACTCCTGGCTCTGCTAAAAGGGATCGCTCTTGGCAGTGCTTAGTGGACTATATAGAGTGTTGTGGATTAAACCTGGGTTGATTGCATGCAAGGAAGGCTTGCACTGTTTATTTCTGTGCTCTAGGTCTTTTTTCTTATTTACTTGGCAAAAGAACTGCTTCATAAAAACATATATTTATTAAAATACACAAAAAGTAGAAGTTTAGTTGGACATTAAATGAAATTTTATCCTAGAAAATTTCTAAATTTTATGTGAACTGATAAACTTTATTTTTTTGCTGTTCACTTCTTTTTATTTATTTTTTATTTTTTTATTTTTAAAATTTTTTTCTTGAATCACCATGTGAAAAGTTACAAAGATTTCAGGCCTAAGTCTCAGTGATACAATGCTCAAACACCCATCCCTTCACCAGTGCCCATGTTCCACACCAAGAACCCCAGTATACCTCCCACCCCACCCCCACCCCTCACCTGTGTAGCTGATAATTTTCAGTTTACTTTCTCTTTACTTTGATTACATTCAATATTTCAACATAAAACTCACTATTATTATTTGGAATTTTCCCCCCAAAATTGAACCTGCTGAAAAGGTAGCATTTGATAATTTGTTCTCCCTTGCTGAGAGTGAAGAGATATGAGGTCGCATGGCCGCTATGGAGACCATGCAGTTTTGGATTTCTGTATTTTAGTAGCTAAGTCCAGAGAAATTTCTGCCAAAAACTGCATCATTGAAAGCTCGTGCCTCTGTTTAGTGGGCCTTATAAGATAGTGGTCGCCACGCCCCCCTGCCAGAAAGGAAAAGCCAAGAGAGAAAAATCATTCCCCTCCTGGGGCGGCATGGGCTGTGGCTTAGTTCACAGTCTGGAGACATTTCTGCGGTGAACTGATTAACTTTTAAGTTTAAAGTTATTGTGATAAAAATTCTGGCTATTATTATTCAATAGAAGGTATATATCGTAAAAACTGTCTGATGTAGTGTGATTTTGCTAGATTGCTTCTGTTTTTCTCAGTTCTAAGTGTAGAAACAAAATTAGAATTCTCTATCTTTAATGCTTTACTTCATTCCCCCAAATCTGCTGAAGACTAAAGGACCCATCCAGGTACTAGATTATCTTTCTTTTGTATATTTACAGACTGGAAGGCAGTGAATTATATAAAGAATAATAAAACTGGGGCTGACACACCCTTATTTATTTCCCGTGTTATTACTTTCATTTCTATCTTTCAGCACAAAAAATGTGTATCCATTTTTAATGACTCCTAGGGGATAAAATTCCTCTCTGCAACTTAGAGCATTGCTTAGCCAGTTTATCTGCAAAGTAATGTTTCTATGTAGCACGTATTCCATTTGTTATGCCTTTTTTTTTAAATCAAGAAATTTGTTGAAAATCTGTTATATTAAATGCGGGGAAGAAAATTAAAGTAACATTAGAAATATCTGTATCTTATTAGATTTAAATCTATGTGGAAAGCTATATCTCTATATATCTGTATATACATATACATAGCTAAAATGCAAGAAATACAGTAAATGCTTTTTTTTTTTAAAAAAGAGAAGTAATGTAATACAAGTCCCTGGGAAATATAAATAAATCACACTGTATCACTGTCATCCCATTGTTCGTCGATTTACTTGAGCAGGCACCAATAACGTCTCTATTACACTCAGCACTGAGATTTTAGCAGCCTCTCTTTACTCGTCTTTCCCAAGGATTGGAGGCTTTTTCAGGATTAGGGGAATGAGACCTGTTGTTACTATTTTTGGCATATCAAATACACCATGGGGAGCTTGCCAGGCTCTGCTGTGCAGGCAGGATACTCTCGGTAGCTTGCCAGGCTATTCGAGAGGTTTGTATATATTTATTACTGTATTTTGCATATGAATATGCCACGGGGAGCTTGCCAGACTCTCCCAAGTGGGCAATAGACTGTCAGAAGCTTGTCAGATTCTCCAAGAGGTAGAACTAGGTAGATGTCTCAAGGCCACATTGCAGCCGTGTGCTTCCGGGAGCTTGGTTTCAGAGTCTCTGGATGTTTGCCATTGATGGGATTACACAGTGGCGCCAGGGGCAGTCTCTGGGTGTGACTGCCTAGCTACTGGAAAATGGGGGATCTGGGTGGAAGAATCCCAGTCCCGATCCGAGCAGCCTTGGAAATCTTGGCCACGGGTCTCGCACACCTGGGTTCCTCCACTGGCTCCCCCATGTGTAAGCCTCATCCGAACAGCTTGCTTCGGCAACACATGTACTAAAATTGGAACGATACAGAGAAGATTAGCATGGCCCTTGTGCAAGGATAAATAAAAATAATACAAATAAATAAATAAATATAAATAAATATGATATGGGTCTGAGAATTACAATATCACATAAGGTGCTTGTTTTGCATGTAACTGACATGAGAGATATCCCATATTGTTTCCCAAGCTCGCCAGAAGGGATCTCTAAGCACAGAGCCATGAGTAAGCCCTGAGTACTGCCGGTATAGCTCCCCAAACCAAATTCTTAAAACCAAAATTCTAAACGTGACAAGAACTAAGTAGTCAACACTTTAGAGAAAAAAATGAGCTTTTTTTGCATCTGAAATCAAGGGTAGGGCTCAGACTGGTAACAGTCTGACACCAGTCTGATACCAATGACAGGGCAACACTCATTCCAAGTAAAAAATACTGTGGAATAATGCTGTGCCACAGTGAATTTACCTCTTTTGTTTGAAAAAAAAAGCAGAAAAGCTCAAGCTAGAAGTATTTGAGAGATCCTGCACTGAAATCTACGACAGGAAAGGCATGAAGCATACAGCAATGAAAAGTCAGTGAATGTATATTAAGTAGTTTCAGCTGTTAGTCGGAAGCAATTGGATATGTCTAAGGAAAAATAACATGGTATAAATAGTTTACAATCTTAACCTTGTTGTGGAGAATTGTCTGAATTGGAGGTGATGTAATTCTTTTATTTTGCAAAGAGTGTATTCAGAAAAGCATTTTAAAAAAAGGAGTTATATGTGAGGAAATAGTAATACATTTTCAATAATAAATTCCCTTTATAAAGCAGGTAAAGAAATGTCAATATATTGCTATTTATTGAAGTATTTCTATGAATTTTTACTCCAGAAAACTGGTGTGTTCTATTCATATTTTTAGTAATTGTATAATTGCATATTCTCATAGCTAAGAGTTCAATTTGGATGAACAGCATTGGTTCTTCAAGAGAAGCTTACAATTAAAAAAACTGTCATTAAAAAAATCTGTCATTGGCATGGCTTTATTATCAGTCTGTTTTTCATGGGGATAGAATCTCTTTATGGAAAAGTATTTTTTATTAATAAAATGAATTAACAATGCCTCCACAGAGACTTTCATTCTGTATTTTATTTTGGCTCCAGGCTTAGTTCAACCTCTTTTGTGATAAAGTAGAGATTCATCTTTGCTTAGTTGCTATGAAAGATTTAACTAACTCAGGTACCAAAATATCTAGAGCACCCTCATGCAACTGAATGCTTTATAGTGCTAATTAGCAATATGATACACAACCAGATAAGCACATTAGACAAAACTCTTAAAATGTACTATCAAAATTTATTTTTCTACTTTCATTGACAACAGCTTTGTTTATATAAAATTATAGGATTAGATTGAGATCGAAATGCGAAAGACTTGGAGAAAATATTTTAATATTAAAAAATTTAGTAAGAATGTATGTTCTTAAGTCTTTCTGGTGATTTTGCATCAACTTGCATCCAGGATCAGGTGGGCATCATAATGACATTTCCTGTGAATTCTATTCTGCATTATGAATGCTACCCCAGTATATTATATATATAATATGTATTATTATATATATAATATATATGACATTATATATTATATATATAATGATCCTCAGAGCAGTATGGTATCTTATAAATGATATAATGCAATTTGAAATATAAGGATTTTGAAATCTGACATAATTACATTATCTCTTTGAGCATTCAGGGGAATTTTTAAAACAATTATATGCAAATAATTTATTGTCATCATAAATGAAAATCATAGGAAATTTTGATTTCTGATTTTGTTAACTTCCATTGCTTATATATTGTCTTGGATCACCTATTTATCGCTACTAGGATTTTTGTGAATGCAGAGATTACTTGATAGTACCCAAAATTCTACAAACAAAATATACATTGAATATTATAGAGATACAAGCTGTAAATGAATGACCTAATACAAAATAATTATATATACTGAACGAAGTTAACAGATTTTATTTTTATTTTTATCTTATTTATTTATTTTTGCTCACCCCTGGCAATGCGCAGGGCTTACCTCCTAGCTTTTCACTCAGGAATTACTCAGGGGACCATATGGATGCTGGGAATTAAACCCAGGTCAGCCTCGTGCAAAGCAAATGTCCTACCTGCTGTACTATCGCTCCAGCCCTAACAGATTTTAAAGCAAAACTTTTGAATTATTTTCTTTTCCTTCCATAAATATCAGTTTCAAAAGAACTATTTCTAAAACACAGGAGAAATTCTCTCTTACAAAATATCCTCACTATTAGAATTTAGACAAATTTTTTTCCCAGGGGCATTTTCAACATGGATAAGTTCTAAGATTTTTATTCTGGACTTACCTTTATGAATAATAATAAAGAGGATAGTGATTCAGAAATGAAAAAAAGTTTCATTCTATATTCCATCTCCTTATTCTAAAATTTTGCATGAGCATACTTTTCATTTACTAAAAATAGGAGCCTCCTATTTATTATAAATATGAGAATTTGTGGGATTATTAGCATGTTAACTTTTGTTTGCAACTGTTAATGGTTCAAACATGTCTCGTTTTATTATCACTTCTGTTTTGTGAATGTAAATGTATATATGGGAATTTGAGTTGCACTGCCCTATTTCCTTATTTTTATACTTTTTCACAATTTTCCATGACGAATCTTTTACTTACATATTCTGTCTACTACTTGAAGCAGAATATTAGTAGAAGGAATTCAAAGGAATTTTTCATAAAAGACAAAATAAAAGTTTAAAATACTCAATGTAATGGAGTTTTCAGGATAAATAGATATCTCATTATGATACCTAGTCATTTGTTTTCTGGGCCCACACCTAACTGTGTTCAGGGATCACTACTAGTGAGGTTCAAGGGACCAAATGTAGCGGCAGGGATCAAACCATACAAGATAAAGCATTTTGCCCACTATACTTTCTCTTTAGTTTGGTCTTTCTCTTTATTATATGGTCCAAGATACCTATTCTTAACTAAATCTATAATTTTAATGCTGTCTTTGTGCATATGCAATTAACTTGTAACCATATGTGAATATTGAGATCCATATTAGTATGTTATTTCTAAATTCATTAAGTACTATATAAGTATTCAGGCACAAAATGAGAGGTTTTACTTATTATGCCTTAAGGATACTTCAGAAAGTAGGTTGCCACTCAGCACGATATCTAATGAAAAGCACATGCACTTTTTTCAGATTCTTAAATATCTATTGAACTGTAATAAAAGTTCCTTGAGTTAAAAGTCTTTGTGTTTCTCCTCCAAAGTGACACATATCAAATTACCTAAAAATTCTCTAATATCCACATCATTTTGTTTTATTCTACTCTCATTGTAGATGTGACAATTCCAAGCAACTATAGAATGGTTCTAGTCCTAAAGTTTATAAATCAGTGCAAATTGGAGCAGCATGGAGAGAGGGATTAATGGTGACAAAAATACCTGCTAAACAAAAATAAAACAGCTATCATTTATAAAAGTAACATGTCGGAAGCAAGATTTTAAAGTTGAAAAGGAGTCACTGGCTTATAATAATATAAAGTGTATAAAACTTCAAAGTATGTATGGTTCAACTATTTCCCTTTGTATTATAGTACTAAAAAAACCTCTTATGTGGGAGGTAAAATAATGTTCTTAAATTTCCTTTGGGTTCTTATAATAAAATGTCTAAAACCAGAGAACTTTAGTATTATTGGTAGTAGTGTCCTGGTCTAATATTCTTTGATTTTGAATCCTGAACACTAAAATAATTTGCAATAAGGTGTGTGTACACAGAGGCACTTATATTTAGAAAGTTATTGAATAAAGCTTTAAAAGCCAGGCCATGCATACATACACTATCTGGCCCTTGTTCTTTTGAGGGAGTCTATGGTTTGTCCTGGCCAGGAGAGTCAGGCAAAAGTTGTACTCTGGAAGCTAAGATATTCTCAACTCAGATATATTCCTATTTGGTTTTTTTCTTCTGTTTTGGGGCATTAAGGTGAATGGGGCACACCCAGAGGTGCTCAGGGTTCATTCCTGACTCTGCAATCAGGAATTCCTCTTAGCAGTGCTCAGGGAACCCATTGCAATGCCAGGGATGGAATCCATAAAGCCAGTGCCCTATCCACTGTACTATTGCTCCAGCCCTCCTATTTGATTTAGAAGTAAGCGGCTATTCCTGTCATAGAAATCAAAGTAATAGATTGTGTATGACACATAACTGGCAGGTAAATATTTTTGAATAATGGTACCCATTTCTACTTTGGATATTTTTAAAAAAATTTTACCTTTTTTCACAAAATAAGTAAATAACCAGGTCACACTGTAGAATTATGAAATGGCATTTAAAATGTCTATCCACATTTTGTTCTGGTGGCCTTTCATGAGCTCTACTTTGGTTATCTTTAGGTGAACTAGTTGGCTCTAGGTAGCAGTATTTTTAGTTTTTACAATTTTCATTTTAGAATATACAAAAAAACAAAAAAGGTGATCCTGAATGCCACTAGAGGTTATTTACAAGGTAGCCTGGTAAGATTGTCTAAATTTCTGAGGGAAAAAAAATCAAAGATTTGTTGAATTTTTAGGATATATTTGACATTTTGTAAAACCAAAATGGTAGGAAAATAACTGCCCGTTAAAAAAAATACTATGTTTTTATTCATAGCTGACATTTTGTAAAACCAAAATGGTAGAAAATAACTGCCCATTAAAAAATAATACTATGTTTTTTTGCAAGAATCATCAGTGTGGTTCTCCATGTACTGCAGCTTTGTTAGAGATAAAATTATCTCTAGGTATCCTTCTTAGTCCTGATCTGAGCAGGCTTGGAGATCTCAGCCCCGCGTTCCACACACCTGGGTTCCTCTGCTGGTTCCTTCATGAGTGAGGCTCGTCTGAATATGTGGTGAGGGGCCTTGAGCAGGGCTGTGGCCGGGTTCCAGAGGACCTTGGCTGCGGGGGCTCTGCTCGGGAGGAGAGGAAAACTCAACCCATCCCTTTCTAGGAGCCCCAGTGAAGACAGCCAGGTTCGGGGGGCAAGAGACTCTTCCGCCCAGATCCCCCATTTTCCAGTAGCTAGGTGGTGACACCCAGAAACTGCTCTCGGCGTTGTGTAATCCCACCAATGGCCAACATCCAGAGACTATAAGACCAAGCTCCCGGAAGAGAGCTACACAGAGTCTCTTGCCCCTGCTCCTGATTGTCTTCACCGGGACCCCTTGGACGGAATGGGTTGAGTTTCCCTCCCCACCCCCCAACAGAGCCCCTGCAGCCGAGGACCTCCGGAACCCAGCCACAGCCCTGCTCAAGACCCCTCTCCACACATTCGGACGAGCCTCATGCATGAAGGAACTGGCAGAAGAACTCAGGTGTGTGGGACCCATGGCTGAGATCTCCAAGCCTGCTTGGATCCAGACTGGGCCTCTTCTGCCCAGATCCCCCATTTTCCAGTAGCGAGGTGGTCACACCCAGAAACTGCCCCTGGCGCCATGTAATCCCATCAATGGTCAACATCCAGAGACTATAAAATACCAAGCTCCCGGACAACATCTTGTAGCCTAGTTCTCCCTATCGGAGAACCTGACAAGCTACCGAGTGTTTCCTGCCCACACGGTAGAGCCTGGCAAACTTCCCGTGGCATATTCATATGCCAAAACCAGTAACAATGATGGGTCTCATTCCCTGACCCTGAAAGATCCTCCATGTGGCACCGTTGGGAGGGACGAGTAAAGAGAGGCTTCTAAAATTTCAGAGCTAGGATGAATGGAGAGTACTGAGACCGCTCGAGAAAATCAATGATAAATGGGATGATGATGATGATGATGATGATCCTTCTTAGAGTCTGAATGCAAAGTCTCTACTGCTCTTTGTGTGACTTCCTAAGCAGTTTAACAACAGGGGATGTCAGGACTTGGCCCGTGGATACACATCTCAGACAATAACAGATTGGATGCTTATCTGTCTGGCTAATCACCACTGACTGCTTTTTTTAATGTACCAGCTGGAATCTATTTATTACGTATGTGTATAAAATCCTCACGATATTTGTAACAGAAAGGCATTGTTATTTTCCATTTTGCAGACAATACCCTGAGGCACAGAGAGGATAAACCATTGAGAAAGTGACAGAACTGAGTTTTGGATTCAGCTAGTCTAGTTCCAGAGATTTTTGCAGAGATTTTTCTACTATGTTTTTCAGATAGTTATATCAGAAAAGTATAACAATAGATGTAGTGTGATTTTATTGAGCTAGGGGGAGAAGCATAACTTTATTATTTTGAAAGTTATGTAGAGTAGTTTTACAACCTGAGTCCACTGTTTGACTTAGTACTTAAATTCAGTTCAGCATACACTTATTGAATGCCTCTTGTGATCAAGATATCACGCAGGAGGTTAGGGACAGAAAGACAGGTAAGATACAGATAAGTCTGTACACTAAATCTTAGGTAGAGATTTTTTTATAAATGCCTTTGATGGAAATTCTTCGCTGATGTCCTTGAAGTGGCAAAGTGACACAGTGGGAATGCACAGCTCCAAATACATGCTTTTCTCTTACTAGAGGTCAGCCTTGTTTCCTGTTCACATCTCAATCACTCAGTGAAGTGTAACAGAAGATATTCGTATAAGATGAATCTGGTCACTGCCTATCACATCAGACCATGTTTATTGAGGCTGCCTGTTTATTTTCCTGCTGGCTTACTGATAAGATTCTCTAACCAAAAACAGCAATAACTTTAATGGAAGAAATATGGCCAGGTTTCTTCTTCTATCCCTACTTAAAATATTTTTCTTTTGACTTTGCTATCACTGATTCGCTAAAATAGCAAATCACACATGGAAAAACTATATCATCTGATATAGTTATGCAAAAAAATAAAAGACATGGCAATACTGCTCTGCTAGCAACAAATGCATCATCTGAAACTGCATTCGTTACTGTAAAATTCCATGAATAACATATATCAAATAAAAAGTCATACTTTAACTGTTTAGCCACAACCATAACTTTCTTTCTTTCTCATTCCCTCCCTTTCTCATTCTCTCATTCTCTCTCCCTCCCTTGATCCCTCCCTTCTTTCCCTTCTTCCTTCCCTCAGGAACTAATTCTGAAAGTGCCTATGGGACCAAATGGTGTCAGGAATTAAACTGAGGCCAGCTTACATGCCAAATAAGGGTAAATACCTTAACCCCTATATTATTTTTCTGGCTACAAATTTTAAACAAGTTGCTTTAAAGAATTGATTAGGAATGATAAAAAAGAAAGATGATGTTTGAGTTTCATGAATGTTTCAGTTAAGAATTT
Source organism: Sorex araneus (assembly GCF_027595985.1). Classification (NCBI taxonomy): domain Eukaryota; kingdom Metazoa; phylum Chordata; class Mammalia; order Eulipotyphla; family Soricidae; genus Sorex; species Sorex araneus. The sequence continues at coordinate 123,121,314 of NC_073305.1, read as the reverse complement.
AACTCCAGCTGTATCGCCCCGTTAGAAATTCTGGACATCCTGGAGTATGTGGTCATGATTTCAGCCGCATGACATTTCAAACCCTATAACACTGATAAAACCAGGAGTCATACACCACATTAGATGGGATATAATGTAGAAGTCAACCAATCCTGATTAACAAAATATAAACACAGAAGAATTAACTTGTAACAACATGTTAGTAATCATGTGTACAAGAGTTTAAGGGCTCTGTGGTGAGATAAAATAATCTCCACTAACTTTCTTCTAAGAAAACATTTTTTTATTATGTTTTTAGAAAATTATTTATTGCAAACAATGTAAAATAAATTATTGAAGACCCTCTATGAGGAGAGGCTCAAGGGTGATTGGAAAATATTGGAAATAATGGTGGGAAGGAGGTAGGATTGGTGTTGGAATATTGAATGTCTATAACTAATGACTTAATAAAGTTATTGATAAAACAAAATAGATGAGCTTTTTGTTCATCTCTAAATGTATTATTGAGTGGTAACTTTGTAAGTAGAGAGTGCATGTGGTTAGTGGCACTGCGAGTATTTCATGATTGTATTAAAATATTTATTAAGTTAGGCCTTATGCTGAGTGTTTAACATGCATCATCTCATTGAATCTTCTCAGCAGCCATTTTGCATTTATGGAAACTTGTTCAGAGAAGTTCTTTTCCAACATCAGACAGTTAATTGTTACCAAGATTGAGCTGAAAAACCATAAAATGCTTTTATTTATGGGTACCTTTCCCTGGTCTCTGTCAAAGTCATTTTACTTATTGATTCTATTTAGTGTTCAGTTTTCTAGTTCATCAATGATGTAAGCTCTTTCTCATTCCCTGAATTCTAATGGATCTACTTTTAGGAATAAATTTATTCCCTAATTATGTGCTCTCACTAATCCAGAAATCCTTTCATTTTTATAATTTCTAATCGTCATTATTTTACATTCGATTGTATTGTGATTTTCTTAGTAAAAGGAATAATTATCTACTGATGAAACAAGTTGATACAAAATGTTGTGTCTTAAAACAGCAATCATTTTACACTCTCTGTCGTGGTCAAGAATTCAGAGTGCCTAGCAGGAATGCTTTGTTTCTGGTCCATCATGTCTGAAACATGGAATCATCTGGAATGGGCCTGGAATCATCTGGAAATTTATTTACTCTTAGTTTCTGGTAGTTGATGGTGATTAACTGATGACAAAGTGTCCAGCAGAGATTTTGGTTGATAATCTCTCTATCTGAGATTTTTTGGTTATTGGGCCACACCCAGTAGTTGTCAGGCTTACTCCTACTTCTGTGCTCAGGAATCACTCCTGCCAGTGCTTGGGGACCATATGGGATGTCTGGAATCAAACCCAGGTTGGCTGTGCATGAGGAAAGCATACCCCATACTCACTGTACTCTAGCCCTTATCTGAACTTTCTTTATAGCATCGTGGCAGGTTTTAAAAGCAAAAATATACAGAAAGAAAGAGAGATGGAGACAGAGAGAGAAAGAGAGAGAAGTCAGAAGCTGCATGATCCTTAGTGTCTGTTCTTGTTTGTGTATGTGTATGTGTTCGGTTTTATTAAGCTACAATTTATATTCCATACAGTCTTTTTAAAGTGAGATACAGTTACAGATTTACAAACTTTAGTGATTACATTTAAGTCATACAATTATTGAGTACCCATCCTTCCACCAGTGTCCATTCTCCACCACCAATGTTTCCAGTATCCCTCCCCCACCTCCCGTATACCCCCATCCTGCCTTTGTGGCAGGAACATTCCTTTTATTTACTCTCCTTTTGGGTGTTAAGGTTTGCAACAAAGGTACAAAGTAGCCATCATGTTTGCTCCATGGTCTACTTTCAGTATACATCTCCCATCCCAAGCGAGCCCTCCAAGCATCCTTTACTTAGCAATCGCTTCTCTATCCCTGCTGCCTTTTCCCTCAGCATGTGAGGCCAGCTTCCAAGCTATGTAAAGATCCTCGTGGACCTCTGCTATCCTTGGGTGTTAGTCTCCCATTATGTTGCTTTATATTCTGCAAATGAGTGCAGTCATTCTATGTCTGTCCCTCTCTCTTTGACTCATTTCACTTAGCATAATACTCTGCATCCATCCAATTATTTGCAAATTTCATAATTTCATCTTTTCTAACAGCTGCATAGTATTCCATTGTGTAGATGTACCAAAGTTTCTTTAACCAGCCATCTATTCTCAGGCAATCAGGTTTTCTTTTTCCAGATTCTGACTATTTTAAATAGTGCTGCAATGAATATACAAGTGCAGATGTCATTTCTACTGTATGTTTTTTTTTTTTTTGCATCTCCAGGATATAGTCCCAGAAGTGGTATTGTTGGGTCAAATTTGAGCTCAATTTCTAGATTTTTGAGAAACGTGATATTGTTTTCCAAAAGGACTGAGCCAGTCAGCATTCCCACCAACAATGAAGGTGAGGCCCCTTGTCCCCACATCCATGCAAACATCAGTTGCTTTTGTTCTTTTGGATGTGGGCCAGTCTCTGTGGTGTGAGATAATTTTCATTGTTGTTTTGATCTGCATCTCCCTAATGATTAGTGTTGAAGAGTATTTTTCCATGTGCATTTTGACGGTACAGATTTTTTTTTTTGAGAAAGTTTCTGTTAATTTCATTGCCCCATTTTCTGATGGGATGGATATTTTCTTCTTGTAGAGTTCAACGAGTGCCTTGTATGTCCTTGATATTAACCCCATATCAGAAGGGGATTGGGTGAATATCCTTTTCCATTTGGTAGACTGTCTTTTTATTCTGGTCACTATTTCTCTTGAGATGCAGAAGTTTCTTAGTTTAAGATTGTCCCATTTGTTTATCTCTGTTTCCACTTGTTTGGTCAATGGTGTTTCGTCTTTGAAGACACCTTTAGCTTCAATGTCGTGGAGTGTTTGCCAACCTTTTATTCAATGTACCTTATGGAGTCTGGTCTGATATTGAGGTCTTTAGTCCATTTTGATCAGTCTTTTGTGCATGGTGTTAGGTAGAGGTGTGAGCCTATTTTTTGCATGTAGCTGTCCAGTTTTGCCAGCAGGATTTGTTAAAGAGGCTTTCCTTGCTCCACTTTATATTTCTTGATCTCTTATAAAAGATTAGATGATCAGATATTTGAGGTTGTGTGTAAGGATATTCAACCCTATTTCATTGATCTGATGATCTGTCTGTTCCAATGACATGCTGTTTTAATTATTACCACTTTGTAGTACAGTTTGAGGTTTGGGAAGATGATGCCTCAAATCTTTCCCCCCCCAACAATTGCTTTAGTTATTTGTAGGGGCTTGTTTTGCAATATGAATTTCAGAAGTGTTTAATCAATTTCTTTGAAGAATGTCAAGTGTACCCTTATAGGGCTCGCATTGAATGACAATGCTTTGGGGAGTATTGTCATTTTGACAAAGTTAATTCTACCAATCCATGAACAGGCGATATGTTTCCATTTCCTCATGTTCTCTTTTATTTCTTGAAGTAGCGTTTTATAGTTTTCTTTGTACAAGTCCTTTACCTCCTTAGAAAAACTTATTCTGAGGTACTTGATTTTCTGAGGCATGATTGTGAATGGGATTGCTTTTTTTCATATCACTTTCTTCTCTCTCATATTTGTGTATAGGAAAGTAATGGACTTTTGGGTATAGATTTTATAGCCTGTGACTTTATTATACAAGTCTGTTGTTTCTAGGAGCTTTTTGGTAGAGGCTTTAGGGTTCTCTAAATATAATATGTCATCTGCAAAGAGTGAGAGTTTGATTTCCTCCTTTCCTATCTGGATGCTCTTAATATCTTTTTTTTTTTGCCTAACTGCTATGGCAAGTACTTCTAGTACTATATTGTGTACTAGAAGTGCACTATATTGTTTACAGAAATGGTGAGAGTGGGCACCTTAGTCTTGTCCCTGATCTTAGAGGGAAGCCTCTTAGTTTTTCCCCATTGAGGATAATGCTTTCCATAGGCTTGTGGTAGATGGCTTTGATTATATTGAGGAAAGTTCCTTCAATTTCCATTATGATGAGAGTGTTCATCATAAACGGTTGCTAGATCTTGTCAAATGCTTTCTCTGCATGTATTTTTGTGATCATATGGCTTTTAACTTTTCTTTTATTTATATGATGGATTATGTTTATTGACTTGTGAATGTTAAACAATCCTTGCATCCCCAGGATGAATCCTATTTGGTCATGGTATATGATCTTTTTGATGGGTTGTTGGATTCTATTTGCTAATATTTTGTTGAGGATCTGTGTATCAGGGTTCATCAGGGATATCACTGTCACTGTCATCTGTTGCTCATTGATTTGTTTGAGTGGGCACCAGTAGCATCTCTCGTTTTGAGACTTATTTGTTACCGTTTTTGGCATATCCAATACGCAATGGGTAGCTTTCTGTGCTCTGCCGTGAAGGTGCGATACTCTCGGTAGCTTGCCGGGCTCTCCGAGAGGGACGGAGGAATTGAACACGGGTTGACCGCGTGAAAGGCGAACACCCTACCGCTGTGCTATCGCTCCAGCCCCATCAGGGATATAAGCCTATAATTTTCTTTTTATGTGGTGTCTCTTTGCTCTTGGTATTAGGGTGATATGTGCCTCATAGAAACTGTGAGTGTTCCTGTTTCTTCAATTTCCTGGAAAAGCTTGAAAAGAGATGGTAATAGGTCCTCTAAATGTTTGGAAGAATTTGTTAGTAAATCCATCTGGATGTAGGGTTTTGTTCTGGGGGAGACTTTTGATTATTGTTTCAATTTCCTTGATAGTAATAGGATAGTAGTTTGGATAATGATAATTCCAAATATTCTTGGCTCAGCCTTGGGAGGTTATAGAAATCCAGGAATTTAGCCATTTCTTCTAGGTTTTCTTGTTTTGTGGCACACAGACTTTCAAAGTAATCTCTGATGATCTTTTGAATTCCTTTGGTTTCTGTTGTGATGTCCTGCTTTTCATTTCTGATTTGGTTTATAAGGGTTCTCTCTCTTTCTTTGTGAGTCTTGCTAGTAGTTTATCAATCTTGTTCATTTTCTCAAAGAATCAGCTCTTGGTTTCCTTGATCTTTTGGATTGATTTTTGGGCTTCCATGTCGTTAATTTCTGCTCTAAGTTTTATTATTTCCTTCCTCCTGCCTGGTTTGGGCTCCTTTTGTTGGTCCTTTTCTAAGATCTTGAGCTGTGAAGTCAGGTTATTTATGTAGGCCCTTTCTTCCTAAGAAATGCTTGCAGAGCTGTAAATTTTCCCCCTAACATTGCTTTATCTGTGTCCCACAAGTTCTGGTAGCTCATGTCTTCATTCTCATTTTTTTCCAGGTATTTTTTTTATTTCTTCCTTGATTTCCTCCCTGATCCACTTGTTGTTCAACATTGAGTTGTTTAATTTCCTGGTGTTTGATTTGATTCTCTATGTCTCTGTGTGATTAACTTTTATATCCAGTGTATTGTGGTCTGAAAAGAGTGTTGATATGATTTCTATCTTCCTGATTCTATTGAGGTATGTTTTATGGCTGAGCAAGTGGTCTACCTTGGAAAATGTCTCATGTGCAATGTAAAATAATGTGTATTCATCTTTTTTGGGGGATGAAAAGCCCTGTATACATCTATTAGACAGCTCTCTGACTTTTTTTCCTTCAAAGCCAGTACTTCCTTACTGAGTTTTAATCTTTTTGATCTATCCATAGGTGATAAGGTGGTGTTGAAGTCTCCAAATACTATTGTGTTGCTACCAATATCCTCCTTTAAGTCTATTAACAGTTGTTTTAAGTGTTTTTCTGGTCACTCACTGGGTGAGTATATATTTAGGAGTGTGATTTCTTCCTGCTGTAAACATCCCTTGATTATTAAAAATGGCCTTCACTGTCCCTTCTAATCTTTTTCAGGCTGAAATCTATGTTGTTAGATACTAATATGGCCACTCCAGATTTTTTGAGGGTGTTGTTTGCTTGAAGGGTTGTTTTCCATCCTCTGAGTCTGTGTTTGCTCTGACTGTTCAGATGTGTTTCTTGTAGGCAGTGGAATGTTGGGTTCAGTTTTTGAATCATTTTGCCACTCAGTGTCTCTAAATTGGTGCATTTAGACCATTGACATTGAGAGAGACTATTGTCATGGGGTTTTGTGCCATCTTTCTGTAGAGGTTTGTTGTGCTTGTAGTGGTGTATCTTGTCTTACAGTAGCCCGTTTCCCCCACCATTTAAGGTTGGTTTTAAGTCTATGAAGTTGCTCAGCTGTTGTTATCCATGAAATAGTGTATTGTTCCTCTGAGTTTGAGTGAAAGTTTAGCTGGATAAAGTATTCTTCGTGAGGCCTTCATTTCATTGGGCATTTCCACTATATTCCACCGTTGTCTTCGGGCTCATACTGTTTCCTCTGATAGTTTCCTCTAATAGTCTGTTGTAAATCTAAGGTGTGTTTCTTTGTATGTGATTTCCTTCTTTTATCTTGCTGCTTGCAATATTGTGTCTCTATCTGTGGTATTTGTCATTCTGATTATGATATGTCTTGGAGTCTTTTTATTACGGTCTCTTTTAGCTTGTACCCTTAGGGCTCTTTGGATCTGGATGCCTGCATTCTCCATGTCTGGGAACTTCTCAGCAGTATCTTTTGACAGTTGCTACTTCATTGGGGTTGCCTCATGTCCTTGTGGTACTCTGATGATTCATATGTTTTTCCCCTTGAGTTCATCCCCTAGGTCTCTGATTTGCCCCAGAGTTATTTTGAGGTCTTTTCCCATTGTATGTTGTTCCCTGTATGCTTTCTGCAGTTCATTTTCAAGCTCACCAATTTTGTGTTAAGCTGTTGTCATTCTACTGTTGAGGACACCCACTGAGCTTTTTATTTCATCTACCGAATCCTTTATTAGTGATACTTTTGTTCGTAGCTTTCTTATTTCTGCTCTCATTTCTTCCTGTATTTTATTGACTATCTGTTCCACTCTTTCTTTCGTGTCCTTCTTTAATTTACTGGATATCTGTCCCACTGTTTCTCTGAGTTCATTGAACATCCTCAACATTTCATCTCTGAATTCTTTATTGGAGAGATTGTATTTGGGGGTATCTGTTGAAGCTTCTGGGTTTTTCTCTTTATCCACACCTCATAGTGGGGATTTGTGCAGTTTATTCATGTTGCTGTAGTAGTATGGAGGTGGGACCCTTCAGTTCACTCAGTGATCTCTTCTCACTGCAAGAAAGGGTTCTGGATGAGCTCAGTCAATGGTGGTCACCTTTTTCCTCTTATAGAATATTAACTTCCTCTTTGCTGATCCTCTGTGACTTATGTGAGGCCTCTAGTGCAGCTTCAGAGGATGTGTTCTTTTATATTAGGCTTGTTCAGTTTCTTGTGTTCACAGTTATTTTGGTGAGATTAGAAAAGGCTAGTGGACTATTGGCTTAATGTGTTTGGGATAGCCAATGTGTCCTCCTCAGGATTAGGGAATGGAGATGGATATGTGAGTCCAAAACTCTGGAGAAAGGAAAAATAACTGCAGCTGCCTAACTGGCCGCTGCCCTGGAGGCCACACCCCCCACTGTCACTGTACCTGTGAGGAAGTTGGCCGCATTGGTGTCTGAGCGGGATTAAAGTCCCACTTCTGATGCAGTCCTAAAACTTGCCAGGGATCCCTTCTGGCCTGGGTGCAAGGGGGATTCTTGGCCAGGGGTGGGGGATGAGATGTCTAGTAGTTCCCTGGGTCAGTCTCATATTGCATGAATATTTTTAATTGAAAATATTGCCAAGATCATTAACACTGATATGAATGGTCAAATAAAATTTCTTCAAATAAGTGCTAGGATTAATGAGAAAGTGAAGGAAACTGAATGTTTAGAGCCCCGATGGAACAAAAAAGCAATTTGAGCCCCTTAGCACTACCCTTTACATAGAATTACTTTATAATTTTTGTCAGGATTTTTCTGTATACATGTGGCTACGCTAAAAAAGTAACATAAATGTTAAATGTGACTATTTGTTGTAGAATAAGGAGGCTCATTTGTAGAAATGAATGCCTAACTTACCTTAGGATTATTGCTCCCAGTCATTGCAAGCAAAATTTTAGTTTTGTTCACACTTATCACTGAACTGTGTACAAGAAACATGTTTCATTTATATCTCCTAGCTCCATTTATAAAAGACCTAAAATGAAAGTTTTACATTTTTTTCTTTCCTTGGGAGATGATGTGAAAGCATGAAGGTGCTGCAGCTATCTTGTGATAAGGAGGCAGGGAGCCAACACAGTGACCCAGAAGCCAATGCAGAGCCCTGATAGCTTTGGGTAGTAAAAGAAATAGTCTTCAAAATTTCTACTTAAAAGACTTATGATAAGTAAAATTCTAACCTGTCATTAATTTTTCAGGATAGTCTTACACTTATTTTTTAAGTTGAGATAATATGTTACATGACTGTAATAATTTTAGTGGTACTTTCATAATGTATGTTGTTAAAGCAGAGCTTTTTTTAAAAAAGGGTACATTTCTATGGAAAAAAAGTCATGCTTAACCCAGTTGGAATAGAATAAATGTACACAGCTATACTTTCTTTCATTGACTATATTGCTATAAACTAGGAACTAGTTTTGGCATGATTGTAATTTATAGGGTTTTTTGTTTTATTTTATTTAATTTATTATTATTATTTTTTTGCTTTTGGGGTCACATCAGCGATGCTCAGGAGTTACACCTGGATCTACACTCAGGAATTACTCCTGTTGGTGGCCCAGGTACTGTATAGGATGCTGGGAATTCAACCTAGATTGGCCACATGCACAGCAAATGCCCTACCTACTCTACTATAGCTCTGGTCTTTGTAGTTTTTTCTTTTGGAAAGTCATCGTCAGTACCTTTTTGGCACCTGAGGCCATAATGATTGTTTGTTAAAGAAATATTAAATTTGGTTAATAACTAAAACTAGTTTGCTCAACCATTGAACTTTGAGATATTAGAGGAGGGAGGGAGAAAGCCCTGGAGATCTGAACAATGATTTAGAAAATAAAAGTTGGGGATATTACTCTCTAGGAGGGTATGCTAGCTGCGATAATCTGATATATCTACTGAGTTGTGTGAAGGATCCCACTGGAGTCAGTAAGAATCACACACAAAGATTGATGACAAGATGTTTCCCTGAAATCATAAATGAAGAATGTGGAAAAAGCTGAGCTACTTATTGATAAATGTTTCAGAGTGCAAAAGCCTTTGGGGAGATCAGATATTTTACTGAAATAATGTGCTTGCAGCTCTAATGTTTCTAATAAATTAATAAAAGAGAATATCACTTACTTTCTATTTGGACTTTTTCTTAAAGCCCTCAGACCTTGTTTAATTATCATTTCTTCCAGATGTTTCAGTTTTAATGAATGATACACTCTGAAGAAATGGAGTAAGTAATTTTACCTTCACAATAATCCCAGATAAAATTTTATTATTATTTTTTAGATCCAGAGTAAACCTGTAGGTCAGAGGTAAATTTGTTGTCCTTTTTTTATGCAGTCAGAGATATTGATTAAACTGCAGTGAGCAGCTAGTTTATCAGGCATCTCCTTGACCATTAGAATAGGCTATGAAGAGAGAAGGGTGCAACTTTTGACAATGCCAAGTATCTGAAATCCATTTTCAAACTATTTTGTCATGAGGATTTAAGAAAATAATTAAAAGTTTTCTTAGTTCTGGTATATCATGAAATTTAAGCAGATATTATAAATTATAAGAAAAATATCTTTACCGACTAGATATTTCAAAGGGTGAAAGCAGTGTTGAAATTACAAATTTTTAAAAATAGTCATGGCTAGAAGAAATTCTTTTAAGTTCTTGAATTTTAATCTTTAGCTATGGCAAATTTAATAAGTTTTTCCATGACAGTTTTGTAATTTATAAGCTCATCATTCATGAGGATCAGTTATTATTTGATTTATTTAGCTATCTCCTGTGGGGCATATTTCGTCCTTTTGATTAGAATTTTATTGCTTTATAGTATTTGTTAAGTTGGCTTTAGAGATTTATGTTGTGCATTATTTTAGGGTCCAATTGATGAGATCTAAAAAAATTTTGAGAAAAAGATAATAGGATTGAAAATTATTTTATTTACTTATGTGAGAATTGTAAGAAGTTCTTATTTGATAAAACTGAAAACAGATACACTCTAGTTTTTGTAGTTCAGAACCCTCAAGACATCTGCAAAATTGAGATTTTTTTCATAGGATTGTACACAATTCAGACTTTACAGAGAATCTTGGCCCCGCGCCTGGCTGTCTTCACCGGGGCCCCTAGGAGGGGGTGGGTTGAGTTTCCCTCCCCAACCCCAAACAGAGCCCCTGCAGCTGAAGACCTCCAGAACCCAGCCACAGCCCTGCTCAAGACCTCTCTTCACACATTTGGACGAGCCTCACACATAAAGGAACCGGCCGAGAAACCCAGGCGTGTGGGACCCAGGGCTGAGATCTCCAAGTCCGCTCGAATCGGGACTGGGCCTCTTCTGCCCAGATCCCCCACTTTTCAGTAGCTAGTCAGTCACACCCAGAAACTGCCCCTGGCACCATGTAATCCCATCAATGGTCAACATCCAGAGTCCCGGACAACATCTTATAGCCTAGTTCTCCCTATCGGAGAACCTGACAAGCTACTGAGCATTTCCTGCCTGCATGGTAGAGCCTGGCAAACTTCCTGTGGCATATTCATATGCGAAAACCAGTAACAATGATGGGTCTCATTCCCCTGACCCTGAAAGAGCCTCAAATATGGCACCGTTGGGAAGGACGAGTAAAGAGAGGCTTTTAAAATCTCAGGGCTAGGATAAATGGAGACGTTACTGAGACCGATTGAGAAAACCGATGATCAATGGGATGATGATGATGATGATGATGATGATGATGATGATGATGATGATAGTCGACTCTCCCTTATGTACTCCAGGTCATTCTAAGCTATAGAATTTCATCATATTAGAATATCATTATCTTACTGAGGCCAATCCAATGGTTAGGAAACAGAAAGACTCACATCTTCTGAGTCTTGAGAAGGTTTTTAAAACTATGTTATAATGTCAGTGGCAAATAGTATTAAATTTCCCTAGTAATATACTTAGGGTCTATCATATAATTCCTTTCTTCTTTTCTGGTGGTGCATGAATGGAACTCAGGAGCTCACATATGCTAGGAATGCACTCTATCTCCTGGTCCTCATCTATAATTTTATAATTCTCTAAACTCTTAACTTTCAATGACATTTTCCAGGTAACTAGTTCAACTAAATTAACATCAGTATGCAAAATTTGTATTCACTATTTATTTAATCTTATTACCTGTGGCATATTCGATATGATAAAAACAATAACCACAAGTCTCACAATGGAGGCATTACTGGTGCCTGCTCCAGCAAATCGATGAACAACGGGATGACAGTGCTACAGTGCTATAATCTCTTTAAAATTTCAAGCTTATTTCTGGTTTCAGTGTTTTGGGATTCGCACAATCTACTTATACTCTTTATAACATAGCTTCTCTGGCTTCAATGGGATCATCATAAAATGAGAAAGTTGCTATAATTGATCTCTAAGGTCTAGCCCTAGAATTCTATTAATCTGTATACAATTTCTACTTATTCTTCAGAGGAATTCTTCTTGGTATTTTATTGTGTTTCTCTCATTAGAGAATAAAGACTCTGTGTATGTAAAAGAATTTTAGGCATGAATGGTTAGAAGCACATTTTGGCAAGTGGCCTCTTTATCCCAGAACTAAATTGGGTTTTAGATGGACCCTGAAGGTAAAACTGCAATTGTCTTTTAGAATACTCCAGAGTCTGGATTAGAAGTAAGACCCTGGGCTAGCCTATGACCTTCAAGTCTTTTTAAATGCAAATCTCTCTTTTTTGATTTTCAAGTGCCAGTGATGCTGAGCTATTCCAAATTATACCTTCTTTCTCAATACCACCTGTCTTTACTTTATGAAATGACCTTAGCTTCCTACTCCAAAATTCCAAGGACTTTAGGTCCTTGTTTTCCAGATTTGATATATCAGTGGTGGTGTATTTATTAAGTACTCATAGATTTTTCGGCTATCATAGGGGTCTGGAGAAACTGTGATAGATAAAACATATATAATATCATCAGTAGGGTGTGAGGTGACAGAAGTACAGGTTTTTCCTAAAGTGACAGTGGCAGTTTGAGGACAATTTTTACTGATGATAATGGTGAGAGCAACTAAATAGTAAGTGCTATGGAAAGAAATTGGAAACCCGTGTTTCTAATAGAAATACTATTACTGGGGAAAACTCAAAATTAAGTTTGGCAATAAAAATACTTAAAAATTAGTGTTTAGTTACTAACTTTGAGGCCTAATTTAATTTAGATTTATTTGGTGAGCCACAAAGTAACAATTAGGCACATAATTTAGTAAATTACTTGAATTCTAGTACAAGTCATTTGCTTCCAATATTTATCTTTACACATACCTTCTCAGTGTTCATATAGTCAAGATCCCATGCTTATTAATAGAGTTGTAGTTTCATATCCTTAAAAATTAGAAAAACTCAACCAAGGTAATTTTGATCCCAAAGGATTTGTTTAAAAACTAATGAATTTGTTTTCCATTGCTAAGAATGAGGAGATATGAGGTCGTGTGGCCACAGTAGCGGTCGTGAGATTTTAGATTTCTGTATTTTAGTATTTTAGTGACTAAGTCCAGAGAGCTTTCTGCCAGAGGTTGCATCATTGCTAGCTTGTACCTCTCTGCTACTTTATATTCCACATATGAGTGCAATCTTTCTGTGTCTGTCTTTTTCTTTCTGACTCATTTCACTCAACATACTTTCCATGTTGATCCACTTATATGCAAATTTCATTATCAAATGCTTCTTTTCCAGCAGGTCCGACTCTGGGGGGGAAACTCCAAACAATAATAGTGATTTTTTTGTTTGTATGTAATCAAAGTAAAGAGAAAGTAAAGTGAAATTTACCAACTACACAGGCGGGGTTGGGGGCTTGGGGGGCGGGGTGGGTTGGGGGGAGGTTTATTGTGGTTCTTGGTGGTGGAATATATGCACTGGTGAAAGGATGGGTGCTCAAGCATTATGTAACTGAGACTTAAGCCTGAAAGCTTTGTAACTTTCAACATGGTGATTCAATAAAAAATAAATTTAAAAAAAGAAATAAAAAGAATATATTAATAAAGATTTTAAAAAAGCTAATGAATTCTCCAATAAGAATTGTCAAGTATATAGACAGAATTTGAGAAGCACTTAGAATTAGAGGGCTTAAACACACCTCAATTCTCTGAACACATAAAGCAAAATAATGTTCCTTGCTTACTTCTGTACGCCTATTGTAAGGCAAATGCAAAGAAGTCTGGGGAGACAGCTCAAGGGGAGAGTGTACATGCTTTGTAGGTTCCCTACTTCAATTCCTAGTTTCACATGGTCCCCAAACACTGCCAGGAATGACTGAAGAGTAGCCTCCTGCACACCACTAGATCACTATATCACTGTCATCCCATTGTTCATTGATTTGCTTGAGCAGATGCCAGTAATGTCTCCATTTGTCCCTGTCAGGTGATAGTGTACCTTGATGGCATATTGGGGGCTCTTCCAGGATCAGGGGAATGAGGACCATCGTTGTTACTGTTTTGGGCATATCAAGTATGCTATGGGTAGCTTGCTAGGCTCTTCTGTGCAGGTGGGATACTCTTGGTTGCTTCCCGGGCTCTCTGAGAGAGACAGAGGCTTTTGGGGCAGCCTCTGATTGCCTTTATAGGTGTTCCCAGTCTACCGAATGTAAGCTTTTGGTTGACTGACATGTTGTAATGATCAGCACACTGACAAACACACACCTGCCTGTGTCTCTGGGCAGCATCTGCGGCCTCAGGTTGATCTTCTTGAGGTTGATGGAGTGTGCCAGGAGGTTGTTGAGCAACTGGCTTAGCAGGACCCTATCGTGGAGGGTCTGTGCCAGGTCAAACACCTGCACCAAGTCCCAGGGCACCTGGTGGTTGGCAATCAGCACCCCACAGTGGATGAGCCACTGCGTGCACTGCCACCACGGCTCTATGTCCGATGGTGCTGCAACTCAGCCCAGCCAGGGCAGGTGGTGATGCTACGGCCACCACTGTGTTTTCTCCGTGCCCTGCCAATGACATTCTGTCTGAGTCTTGCAAAACAGCCAGTGATGTCCATCAGGAATCATGCATAGAGTTCCACCAGGGATCACACTTAGAGTTCCATGCCTAGTGTGCTTAGCTGCGCTTTCTTTAAGGCGAGATAGTGAGTTGGGTTAGGGAGAGCATGAGGGGTTCAGGCGGTGTTGGCGCCATCTTGCCTCCAATCCAATATGATGTGGTAAATTATGGAAAATGAGTAGGGAGTATCTTATGATGTTTAGGAATATGTTCACTCATATATAAAGCTTGGCCTGATTGTGTGGAAAATGGCCTGGAACATGGCAGTGGTTGGGTTGTGGAGGTTGGCTGCTGGGGCTCGGTCCCTTGGGGCAGCGAGGGCTCTCACCCAACCCCCTCTGGGATGTCTCAAGTGAAAACAGCCTGGTGCGGAGTCCTGTGGCATGGTTATGGGGGCCTCATCTTATGCTCCCTTCTAGGAGAAGCAGCCATGAGTTCTGGACGGTGGCCAATGAGGAGATTATCTGGTGACGGCAGGAGGTGGTGTGACCCCTGGGTTGCAGGAGACTGGGGGAAGCAGGCAGAGAATCTCTGCTCCTGGGTCCTATTGAGCCCAGAGTCCAAGGTCACATTACCTGGGTTTCATGGGACTGCATTCATTTTCATGGGACTGCACTCATGCATGAGGCTTGGCCCGAGCATGTGGAATTTTGGAAAAAAGAAAAGAAAACTAAACATAACCTTCTCATTTTGTATGAACTATCACTTTCCCTGTATTTCCAGGAGTTACTCTGGCAGCACCTGGACGCACTCCCTGAAATTGCTGACAGACTGTTAAATTGTGTGCCCTAAGAAGGTTTCTCAAATCAATAAATTCTTACTTGTCCAATGTTATATTCTGATTCCCTGATTCAAGTCATTCTAAATAAAATAGCAGATACATTCTCCAAGTTTTTGTTGGTGTAACTCTTAACTTGGGTCTATAATGTTTTTCTTCTTTGTTTGGCTGGCTTGATCCTATGCAGATCATGCCAGGACTTAATTTTCACAGATTGGCAATGGATAACTTCAAGAAGGGTACCTGTTACTTTACCTGGGAGAAGTCTCTGCCATATATTCTGGCACAGTAATATACTATACAGGGTCCCATAGTTTTCTACACAGGGTCCTGACCTTAGGTTAATTCCTTGACTAAGCATTAATCCTCTGTGTTGCTCTGTGACTTTAGCTTTTAGAGCTTCAATTTACTGTTCAACTAAACTTCTCTTTCACCATGGAGTATATAAAACAGTCCAATGTATTTCACACTTAGGCTTTAACAGGTTGTTAGCAGTGCCATATTCCTTGTAGTTAGATAATGTATCATTGGTAAGCCAACTTTTTATAAGCAGTATTGTCTTTGTAGGCTTGTTTCCTTTTTTACTACAAATTCCTTCCTGGATGACCATTGCTTATGTTTTTCTGGACTCTTACTCTAGGGGCTCTTCGGGCCTAATCTTACTCTAAGATTCTATAACAACATTTTAGTCTGCTGAGCAATGAGTAGCTTGTTCCCGACCTCATACTATCTTCCTATCTCTTCCTTGAATTACAAATTGCCCTGTTTGAATTTGTTCAGTCCCTCAAGATTTAGACCACAAGACAGAGTTAGACATTTGTATTAGTTTCCTACAACTGCTCCAATGTGTTATCATAAATTTAGAAGTTTCAAGTAACTTATATTCATTTCCACTAGGCTTTGAAGGTCAGCGATTCTGAAATCAATTTCAGTGGCACATATTTATATTGTTAAGGGCACAGCCTTAAGCTCTCTGGAGGTTTTTAGGGAAAATCAGTTTTTAACTTCTTCCAATTCCTGGTGATGTGGTGACTCCTGGCATAACTTTGTGTTAACAGTATCTAGACATTTCTCTCTTGCTCTCTCTCACTTGATTTCTTTCCTTCCCATTTTTCTCTCCTCTGTGTTTATACAAAATCCTTCTCAGCCTTGTTCTCCCATAGGGGCAAGTGTGATAATATTGATGTCCTACAAATGTGATAGAGTGAAATCTCATCTCAAAGTTCTCATCATAGCTGCAAAGGTCCTTTTATATAATAAGGTAATGTACATATTTTAAGGATTATGACTTGATATCTTGGGGGGATTGTTCTACTTTAGCTTTCTTCAATAGTCGGGAGATTTATTGGGGGAAAATACTTGTGAAGAAAAAGAAAAGGGAACAAGAGAGGTGGGGAAAGTTATTAGTACACTGTAACATTTCTGGAAAAGAGTGAGAATAAAGGGACAATTTGTATAAGAAGATTTATATAGTACAGTGCAACTCCAGGAAAGTTTTTCCAGGCTGCTGGGGAGTCTTTGACACAAAGTACTAAGTTAAAACAGCCCTCTGTCAGCAGAAATGGGCCCCTATCAGTTCACCGTGCAAAGTCAGCAGTTTAACAGCCCACGGGAAGTACATCTCAGATAGAAATCTAGTAGTAGATCCAGATGAGAAATCACTTGTGCCACCAGTCTGTTATGCTCCCTAAAGCAGGAGAGTTAGGAGATGTATTTTAATTTTATTCATTGATTCCCTCTCTCTCAGATCTTGTCATTAGTTTTAGCTGGACAACTGGTTAACCATAAGCCAAGAATTGGTTTATATTTACATCTTCCTAGCTCTTCTTTCACAAATGTAGGGCAGAGAGCATTGTCTGAAGTTCTGCTTACTGGGAAGATATTCCTTTACTACTGTCTTTCAGGAACATGCCTAAGTAGGCCGTAATAAGCTAGTCCTGCTGGTAACAGAATACTGTGAAGACTTCTCCCTAACAGAGGAATGTGTTTTCTCTTCCTCTATCAACTCAATATTGGAAATTTCTCAAGAGTCCAAAGGTCAAGCTTCAAGGCAGCAGGGGTCAGACTCATGGGGTCTGATTTACTGACTCACATGGTTTGCAAGCAGCGTTTGCTCTTAGGAGTGCCATTTCGTTTCAAATGAATTCTGCCTTGTAGTTCTCAATTTTTTAATGTGGCACAGGAAATTAGCTCCTATTCATGATGGGCAGCCCTGGTCACAGAGCCACATGGTATCTTATGTCTATGCAAGATCTAGTTCTAGTCTCAAATATACTTTCTAAGTAAGGGATATTTATTGAACCTGAGAAAATTGTCCTTGGGCCCAAATATTGTCATTTTGTTGTGATTCTTATATTTGCTTTTTGCCTTTCAAGGGTATTTCAAATACAACTGAATCTGGCTAGCCATTAACACCACAGCTGGTGCCCAACATTGATTCTTCTTTTACTCTGAAATCCACTAAAAACTAGTAACTTAGCATATTATAATGTAAATATGTTGGGACAGCATATTCAAATATAGCATATGTTCTTTTATAAATATAAAAAGATCTAACCAAGCACTTAGTCTCTTTCTTCCTCGTGAAAATACCAAGTTTAGCCACCTTTGCTTTTACTCTAGAGAGGTTATCCTGACATGCCATTGACTGCAACTCCTTTTATTTTTTTTCTTTTTAAAGTCACACCCGGCAATGCACAGGTTACTCCTGGCTCTGCACTCAGGAATTACTCATGGCAGTGCTTGGGGGGCCATATGGGATGCTGGTAATCGAACCCGGGTCAGCCAAGTGCAAGGCAAACACCCTACCCTCTATGCTATTGCTCCAGCCCCTGCAACTTTTTTAGACCTTTCTGTGACAGATCTCTGCTCTTTTTGTTTGTTTATGTTTATTCTATTTGTTTTGTACTTTTTGTCATATTCTATGCTCAGGTATTACTCTTGTCTCTGTACTCAAAGATCACTCTTGGTGGTGTGTGGAGCATGGCAACAGGCACCAGGGCAGATAAGATCTGTCCCTGCATAGTAAATAAGACCTGGCCCTGTATAGCAACCCAGTAGGGAGTGTCTGGGCGCATTTTACAAATACCAGGCTGTGTAAAAACACAAAAAAGGAGAGGGATCAGCAGGGCTCCATCTCTCCCGTTGCCCGCTTTTGTTCGGTAGTCTCAGGACGCTTCCCCACCCCAGGGGAGTTTGATGGCGATGATGAGGCAGGTGAAGGAAGGAAGAAGGCCAAACTGGTTGCTCGATGAGTTTATTTCTGACTCTCTGTGCCTGTCTCTCTGTGTCTGTCTCTCTGCGTCTGTCTTCTTCCTCTGTCTTCTTCTTCTGCCTACTTCTTCTGTCTCCTCTAGCTCCCCTCAGTGCCCCACAGTGCCCCACAGTCTTAGTTTATATAGCAAATTTCATAGGGTGGTGACACAAAGATGGGCTGAACATTAACAAAGAAGGGTAAAACCATTTCTTGAGGAGATTAACAAAATCTCATCTAAGGAAATCTCATCTAAGGAGATCCACTCAAGGGTGTGATTCCAAACAAAAGTGTGTCAGGGTGTGAGCTAGTAATCTGCTTAAATAGTTATAGCAAATCTACTTCTAATATTTATAGCAATGTCATTCTGTATGAGCACAGTAAGAGATATAAAGTTTGGTTCTTCCTGAGGACATCTCACTATACATTCCAGACCACAGTCCTCAGGCCAGGTTAATCTTCCTAACCCCAGCAGGGTCCTAGTCTCGGCGTTACCTTTGGATCATGACAGCATTGTCCATGATCATGCCCTCAACTTATAGTTGAGTATTGTGGCACTTTGGCCTGGCCTATCTCGATGCTAGGGTAGCTCACAGCTTGCCCTGGGTCTATTCCTTCCCTTGTCGGGACCCTGCTTTTGGAGTGCTAGGAATTAAGGGCAACTGAGTTGAGGAAGCAGATGCCCAGGAGTAAATATTATTGGAGTCAATCAACTCTCAAGTTACAAAGCATAATGTTAACTGTCTTCCTGTGTCCATACAGAAAGGACATTGCTTTAAGGTAAACTATGCAAAAGACACTAACTTACAATACAAGTTCAGAGTCCTTAGAAAAACCTGATCTTACAATATAACAGAATCTGATTAGAGAAAAGGTGATTAACTGGTTGGGAAGGAGGGTGCAGAGAAGAGTTTACAGATAAACAAAGGAATGGGAGTGTCTCCGGGAGTGTCTAAACCTAGCCTCCCTGTGGCAAGGCTAAAAGGACAAGCCCCATGTTATCCTACACCAGGCCATGAGTCTCACCCCCCCCCCCAAGAATTGTCATGTATGCTTAGTTATTCCTAACCGAAGCATCTAGCCCTCACTGGGATTGGGCCTGGTGAAGCAGAGTTGGAAAGGTGATACGTCAGTAATGCTAAACTTTATGTGATTGGACCATCCTCTTAAGCTGAGACCCTCTACAAAATATGTGTGTATTTGGCAATAAAGTGAAGGGCCATCGGCTGTCTCTTGGAGTGGTTTCTCTCCTCACCCGTCATCCTTTGCCCCATATCTGCCCAGATCCGGTGTGCAATGTGTCCCGGCATGTTGGGAAAAAACTAACTTCCCCTACAGAGGAGCCAGGGGTGCTATATCTGGTGCTGGGGATTTGAACATGGGGTAAGACACAGGCAAACTAAGTGCTTTAATTTTGTACTATCTCCAAGTTCCAGGTAGGGTTCATGTCACCTGTCTTTGGCATGCATTCACCTTTCAAAAACATCTACTTTTCCTACTTTCTATTCTTTAGGTTGAATTAACAAATTTTCACCAATGTAATGGACAATAAACTGTTGAAGAATAAAGAAAATCATTATCTTTAGGATATAGACTAAAATTTCAAAGGGACAAAATGTTTAAGTAAAAGAACAAAGGTAAATCAATCTCCATTTTTTCCACCTATTACCTGAAATAGCCAGTAAAATGTTTGCTGGGTGTGTGACTATAAAAAGATACCTAACGCTGTGATAATTTCCTCCAGTGTAAGATTAAGTGGGAAATGACAGTTGTAGTTGATGTCACAATTTGATTGATTTTGTGACAATGAAAAGATGTATATCCCTGACATATGTCTGGGATTTGTGCCAGAAGAGTAGCACCGTCTGTAGCACTGTTTTCCCATTGTTCATTGATTTGCTCGAGCGGGCACCAGTAACATCTCCATTGTTAGACTTATTGTTACTGTTTTTGGCACATCAAATATGCCACGGGTAGCTTGTGAGGCTTTGCACCAGATGAGTAGCTGCATAAAAAGAGGATACATCTTTCTTAGTGGCACTAATCTATATAACAGTCCAAGACAAAGTAAGGAAGGAAAAGAGAGCTTCTTACCATAATAGATCTTATACTATGGGTTATAAAACCAATATGGAGTACCCTCAATTCTTGAAAATAGCCACAAAATGGCTCTGTGGTCAGTCCAACTAGATAAATTGTGTGTTCCCTGTAAAACAAAATTCCATCTATCACTTACCTCCACCAATCTGTTAGGGTCTGCAATGTAAGAGAGTTAGACAATGTGTTTAAATTTTAAACGTCCCTCTGACTGCCTGACCATGGTGTAATTTTAGGTCTCTGAGGGATAAAAATCATTTTCATCACATATTCTTTTAAGAGGGCTGGAGCTATAGCGCAGCAGGTAGGGCATTCACCTTGCACACGGCCAAACCGGGTTCGATTCCTCCACCCCTCTCGGAGAGTTTGACAAGCTACCAAGAGTATATCGTCCACACGGCAGAACCGGGCAAGCTACCTGTGATGTACTTGATATGCCAAAAACAGGAACAAGTCTCACAATGGAGACATTACTGGTGGCCACTCGAGCAAATCAATGAACTACAGGAAGACAGTGTTACAGTGCTTCTAGTAAAGGAAATAGTTGTATTTTGTTTTTATTTTATCCTCTTGTTTTGTTTTGGGGTCATACCAGTACTTCTCAGGACTTACTCCTGGCTCTGTGATAAAGGATATCTCTGGGAAGTACTTGATGGACCATGTGTGGTGTCAAGGATCGAAAGATCCAACACGTCAATCTCATGCAAGGTAAGAACGCTCCTTGATGCACTACTTTTATGGACTCTATTTCATCTTTTTAAAATTTATTTTTTACTAAGGTTTTTAATGGTTCACTAGAGTGTCAATGCTTATATGTTTTAGCGATACAGTTGTGTAATGCCACCATCTAAGTACCACTCTCCAATACACTCCACTATGCTACTTAGCACACTTCCTTCCATCTATACTTTGGTAATGACAGCTTTCTGGTTACATTTTTGATTAGGCAACTCAAAATTGTAGAAATATGAGGAAGGTTTAAATGTAAAATAATAAGATATATTACAGAAACTTACTCAGTATATATATACATATATGTATATTATATCAGTATATATCTCTAGGCAAGAGGCAAGATAGCAATTAACTGAGGCAAGATGGTACTGACACCACTTGAACCCCTTGTGCTCTCCCGAACTCAGCTCACCATTGTGCCTTATACAATGTGTGACTCAGCACGCCAGGCATGGAACCCTACGCGTGATCCCTGCTGGAACTCTACTCGTGACTCCTGATGGACATCGCTGGCTGTTTTGCAAGATTTGGACAGAATGGCATCAGCGGGGCATGAAGAAACCACAGCGCCAGCCACAGCATCGCCATCTGCCTCAGCCAGGCCAATCGCAGTGCCGTCGGACATAGAGCCGTGGCAGCAATGCATGCAGTGGCTCATCTACTGTGGGTGCTGTCAGCCAACCATCAGGTGACCTGGGACTCGGGCAGGTGTTCAACCTGGCACAGACCAATAGGGTCCTTCTCTGCCAGTTGCTCAACAACCTTTGAGCGCAGTCCATCAACCTCAAGGAGATCAACTGAGGCTGCAGCTGTCCCAGGCTGTAGATGTCCCAGAGACACAGGCAGGTGTGTGTCAGTGTGCAGATTGTTACAACATGCCAGTTGACCAAAAACTTAAATTAGGTAGACTGGGAACATCTGTAAGGGCGATTAGAGGCTGCCTTAAAAGCCTCTTTCCCTCTTGGAGAGCCCGGGAAGCTACTGGGAGTATCCCGGCCACACGGCAGAGCCTGGCAATCTACCTGTGGCATACTTGGTATGCCAAAAACAGTAACAATGATGGTCCTCATTCCCCTGATCCTGAAAGAGCCCCCAATACACAATTGGGCTACATTAGCATGCGACAGGGACAAATGGAGACGTTTCTAGGACCTGCTCAAGCAAATCGATGAACAAGAGGATGACAGTGATATAGTGATACAGTGATATATCTCTAGCATATATTGATACAGAATATATCTACATGTACTATATATCAATAACAATAATCATCTATATGTCTATATAGTACATATCTTATAGTATACATAATCAATATATATACCTATATATATATCTATCTCCTATGCATAGTTAATCTTGTTCCTTTCATAAGCTTTAGGTATAATGCAAATGTCTACTTTTCTTCACTTGCTTAGATATTAACAGATAGTAAGTTGGCACATTTTTATGATTTAGGAATATAAGGCAGGGAGGAATGAGATGAAGAGGAGTATAAGATTTTCTTTTGTTTTACTTAAAACATGCTTTTTTATTCTTCAGATATGCCAGGTTTCTTTATTTTTTCCTATATTCTATTGTAAGGTAGTGCACTGGCTTGTTTCTTTTCCACCTCTGGTGAATTGGTACAGTTTTCATTCTCTTTTTATTGTACTTGTGATTATTTTTAACTTTCAAACCATATTTAAAGCTCTGTCTATTGATCAACGTAAAACAATGAGAGAATGCTTATACAGAGCTGAATTTCAAGCCTAATCAGTTATATTCCAACATTTTTTTGTTCTTGATTATTAACTTCTTAAGTCTATACAAAGATGTTCTGGTCATCATTACGTATAATATTTAAGTTTTGTTTCCCAAGTTTTTTTGTTGTTATTTTTTGTTCTGTTTTGGGGGCCACATCTGCAGGTGCTCAAGGCATATTCCTGTCTTCAGGATCAGGGGTCAGTAATCAGGGATTTGGGCGGCTGTGTGGGGTGCTGAGGATCAAACCTGAGTTGGCAAAGCAAGCATCCTACATTCTACATGCTCTGCTATGACTCCAGCCCCTAATTTCTCAGCTTGTTTTTTTTTTAAATAAAAATTTATAATAAGATGTGTGGAAGTGGGATTACATACTCATAGAATATTCCTTGTTAAATCGGTTCTAGCCAATCTAAGGTGATTTTTTTTTTACTCCCGCTGGTTTTTTATTTATCTAAAGACTTTCAAAAGCCTTTAGATAAATTGATTTTCTGTTGTCATAAATGTCATTTTGACAATGAAATCAATAGAATTCCAGTTCTCTCTCTGTGTATATACATTCTAGTTATGTATGTGTAGACATGCTTACTATTGAGTTTAAAGAGAGAGAGAGAGAGAGAGGAAGAAATGAAGAGAAGAAATTACCTAACGTATATTTTCTAGCAAAGTGCATTATATGAAATACAATAAATAAGTGGTATTAGATTAGTGAGGTAGATAAAGTTAGCATGATGTGTCATGGTGTTAAAATAAAATCCTATAAACATGCCATCCACCCTTGGAAAATCTGTTAGACCAGAGGAACAAGGTTGTGTGAAAATTTAGTAAATTTGGTGCTGGTAGTGGAATGCGGTGTCTCAGGGTCCATTTTCTTCTTTTTAAAGCACAAATTTCCATTTTATAAAGCACTGTGACTTTCTCCCAACTTTAATTACTAACCAACCAAAACTCAATTCCGTCACTTGAATCAAGCCAATTTCTTTTTGCTGAAATTATGCCTTATTAAATGTTACCTGATAAGCAAATAACAATACTCTCTTCTATTTCCAATCATAACGATTTCTTTTTTTGAATGTGACCAAATGAATATAAAATTGTCCTCAATTGTTACTTTTATTTTTTTCACCTGTCCTCCTTTACTTTACTTAAATATACTCATTTATCTTTTAAAAGTATTTTTAACATTATGTTTCTGCTTGGAAGCTAGATCCAAGAAACACGTTTATGAACAAAGCAAAATTACAAGACATGATAAGGAAACTGAGAACAATATGAAATCATCATAGATTGTGGGAGCTGAGCACATTATCTGTTTCCCACAAAGAACTTGACAACAAAGAAGATGATAGCTTCTCAACTACAACCATTCTATTGACACCAAGTAGCAGTTATTATTGGAAAGAAATTTTGGATGTACTTAGATTGCAATTTAAAAATATAGGCTTTTATTATTGTACAAATGCAAATTAATTCACATTTTGGTATGTTTTACGTGAGAAAACAATGAGTAATAAGTCCATGAAATGATCATTTTTTTCGGTATCATTTGCAAAGAACTAATACTGTAAATATAAACTTTCCCACGACTAACTTCAGATATTTCATTAGAATATATCTAAATATACATGTTACCATTGATTAATCTTGTCCTGAACTCTGGCTTTTTAAATTTATTTTTATTTACAGACTCAGGTTTTCCTTTAATAAATAAATAAAAACTGCCCTTGATTAACTGCATTTTAAAAATTCCTTATCTTCTTTTCATCTTATCTTGAACTTCCTTAGGCATAGGCTAAATATTTCACTTTGCCCTTTAGGTCTCATAATTTCATCTCTTAGAACTTTCTTCTCTTTAGTGATGATTTTCCTAACTTCCTGTCTCCTACTTAATATTAGGCCCTTTGTAGAAGACACTTTCTTCTCTTTGAAAAAGTTCCAATACAAATTTTATATTATTTTTATATTTCTCTATTGTCTTGAAACAACGTGAAATTTGAGTTTGGATTCCAGAAATGCCGAACTTGTTTATTTTCATAATTTAAGAACTACTAAACAAAGGTGTTAAAATACAAAATGTTTTGGGGGGCAACGCAGAGCTATCTTAGCTGAGAGGACTATGAAGTGAAAAAAGTGAAAAGACTAGAAGGAGAAGCAGATGCATCTGAATCATTTGGTTACCTTCCCTCCCCTTAAGCACTTGCAAAGTTGAAAGCAGTATTTGTGAGGCTGAGACACTATGCAGAACTCCAAGCAACTTCACACCACTGGCAGGATAAACATTGAAATTGGGGTAGCAGGAAGTACATCAGTAAACAAGCTACACTTTCAGCTAGAGCCCTAAAGAGCTATTTTATAGAAATAAGGATGAAGATAACATACACTAGGTTTCTTTTTTCTGTTGTGGGGAAGGGAAGAGGCCATACTCAGCTGTGCTCAGTTCTGGCTCTGCATTCAGGGTTCACTCCTAGTCGGACACTTGGGGACTATATCTGGTGCCAGAGCTCAAACCTGGGTCATCCATGTATACGGCCAGTGCCTTTCCTGCGGAACTGAAAACCAAACCACACAAGTTCTTGTAAGACTAAATCCCACGCTCGAATTTCTGTGGTTTGCTGAAAGGTTTTTCCTTCTGGATTGTTGGCAAAAGGAAAGCAAACCCATAGTGTAATAAGAAAAAAAGTATCTGGGGCTGAAGAGACGGTTCAGCGGGTAGGGCGCTTGCCTTCCATGCAGCAGAGCTGGGTTCCATCCTAGGCATCCTTATGGTTCCTAAAGTCTGCTAGTAGTGATTTCTGAGTGCAAAAGCAAGAGTAAACCCTGTGTGCCACTGGGTGTGCCCATATCCCTTCCTCCCCCCACAAAAAAAAAAAAAAAGAAAAAAAAGTGTTTTCAAATGCTTTTTTTTTTTCTTTCTGGGTCACACTCCTCGATACACAGGGGTTACTCCTGGCTTTGCACTCAGGAATTACTCCTGGTGGTGTGCTCAGGGGACCGTACAGGATGCTGGGAATCTAACCCAGGTCGGTCGCGTGCAAGGCAAATGCCCTAGCCACTGTGCTATCACTCCAGCCCCAACTGCTCTCTATTTTTAAGTATGTTGGATACTTGATGTAAAAGAAAACATAAGTGATCCGAAAGCCATGCAGTCATTAAAGAGAGAAGATACAAATCTTAAAATTACTTTAATAATAATTTTAGATATTCAGTTATAGGTTGGAGTATCTATGTTTTGCGTTTTTGACCATACCCAACTGTGCTCAGAGCTAGTTCCTTGCTCTATGCACAGGAATCATGCCTGATACTCCTCAGGGGGCCATGCTATGCCGGAGATTGAATGAGGAGTTAGCTATGTGAAAATCAAGTGCCTTTAACCCTGTACTATCACTCTGTCTTATAGGTCAGCTATTTTACGGGAGCACTATAAATTCAGAGACATGGAAATTAAAGACTAAAAACAAAAATAAAGCATAATATCTAATTGTCACTCGAATAGCATAATAAATACTTTGATAAAAAAAAGAGACAGAACAGAAGAAACAGACTAAAGCAATGAAAACAGGAGAAAAGATGCTAAAGAACATATTATGCATATGACATGCAGTTAAAATATCTGTATTTGGGATGCTCGGCCGAGAAGACAAAGAGTATAGCAGAAACAATCTTGAACTATCTAGGACTATTTAAAATTTTTTTCAAATTAATAAAATACATCAAACTGTGGTACAAAAGCAACCAATTCTCAAGGAGAATAAGAACAAAATTATTAAATTAAATGTAATTAAACTTTTGAACAAAAAGGTATAGACAATGTCTTCAAAGAAACCAGAGAAAGAAAGGTATTATTTCCAAAGAACAGCATTGACCCAATAATTGACTTTGTAGAAGACAAGGGAATAATAGCTTTATAGTGTTGCAAGAAAATAATTACCAACATAGAATTCATTAACCCAGCGGAAACGTTACTCAGGAGGGAAGACAAAAAAAGAGAAACAAGAATTGAAAATACATCAGCAATAAACTAAAATGAAAGTAATGTCCAAAGAGGGATTATCAGGCAAAAAAAATAATCATAAACAGAATGCTGGAGGTGAAGGAGAGAAATATACAATCAAGGAAAAATATCAAACAAGTATGAGAATGCCTGAGTCATTTGAGAGTGATGCTAATGACAAGGTATAAGGTCTTTATTTAGATCACGATCACGATCACAATATCCCGTTAATCACCAATTTCTCGGGCGGACTCAGTAACATCTCATTTCGTCCTTTCCCTGAGATCTTAGAAGTCCATATCGACTCGGCCCTCCTAAGGATGTTGCACTGGAGGCTCTTCAGGGTCAGAGGAATGAGATCCAGCTTGTTACTGGTTTTTGCATACGAATACACCATGGGAAGCTTGCAAGGCTGTCCCATGTGGGCAGGAAACTCTCAGAAGATTGCCAGTTTCTCCCAGAGGGAGAAGTAGGCTAAAGATACCACTTCTGAGAGCTTGCTTTTAAGTCTGTCTCTGGATGTTGGCCGTTGATGGGATTACAACACACCTGGGTTCCTCTGCCGGTACCTTCATGCATGAGGCCTGTCCGAATGTGTGGAGAGGGGCCTCCAGTGTGGCTGTAGCTAGGTTTTGGTGGTCTTCGGCTGCTGGGAGCTCTGGTCAGGGTGGGGAGGGAAGCTGGAGCCCATCCCCTCCGAGGGGCCCTGGGGAAGACAGCCAGGCGTGTTGGCAAGAGACTCTCTTTGAAAAAATTAGAGTGTTCAAAGCAGGCCCGAGCCACCTGGATACTGCAGTTAGGAATAATGGAATAGGACCTTGGTTCTATTTTGTTGGTTTTCGGAACTGAGGCCATGATAAAGAGGGATGGCCGGGGGCATTCGTATTGTGCTGCTAGAGGTGAAATTCTTGGACCGGCGCAAGACAGAACAGAGTGAAAGCATTTGCCAAGAATGTTTCATTAATCAAGAATGAAAGTTTCAGGTTCGAAGACGTTCAGATCCTCTGTAATATCAAAATAAATATAACATCTAGTATGTGAGGCCCACATGCTAAGCACATTAATCTAAATACTTCAGCTACACAGCTCTGGATTCTCACAACCACCACAGAGCAAGTGTGTTATCTTTCACAGGAGCAGCTAAGAGCCAAGCTCTCCCCACACCTGGGTGAAGCCACTTCACCCCAGCAGCCTGATTGCAGAGTCCAGGCCTGAGGCAACTATGCCTTCCACTGCCCTCAACATCTACTACAGGACATCTTACTAAGATGCTTGGACTTAGTCCAAAGTAGCAAGCATAAAATAAGAATTTATTCTGTACTTTTTCATTATGTTTATTCTTCTCAGAACAGATTTCCTCATGGAGATACACACACACACACACACACACACACACACACACACACACACACACATATATGCAGAGAGTCTCTTACCCACATGCCTGGCTGTCTTCCCCCGGGCCCCTCGGAGGGGATGGGCTCCAGCTTCCCTCCCCATCCCCAGCAGAGCTCCAGGCGGCCGAAGACCTCCAGAGCCTAGCCACAGCCATGCTCAAGGCCCCTCTCCACACATTCGGATGAGCCTCATGCATGAAGGTACGGCAGAGGAACCCAGGTGTGTGGGACCTAGGGCTGACACCTCCAAGCCTGCTCGGATCAGGACTCCTTTATTTAGAATTAAATTAAATTAAATTCATATTTTGAATGAAATTACACAAAAACATTGACATAAACATGTTCATGGGGGAAATTTTAAAATCAGATACAATGCATGAGGAAGTCTTTAATAAGTCAAGTGGTTAGGCAGTTGTTGACTAGCATGGTAATGAAGAGCGCATAAATCACAACATATTCCCAGGGAAATTGAATTAGAATTTGCTATTTAATTCAAAAGTAGAAAAATTAGAAAAACACAAAGCAAATAGAATACAGATATTAAGATTGTACCTAGGGATCATTCTTTATTAATTAACCACTCTAATATTAAATTCAAATATAACAAATACTACAACCAAAAAACAAGGTTCAATATACACTAATGAAACTGTGATTTGTTAATGAGACACTTTAAAATAAAAACATAGAGAAAGCTTAAAATAAAGTTATAGTAAAAATATCCAGTAACATTCTAAGCAAAAGAAATGAGAATTTTAATAGCATATTCTGTAAATAGTACATGGCGAGATTTTTACTATTTGATTTCAGCAACTTCACTCATAGCCAATAGGTGATAGCAGGGTATTAAAAACTTATTTTGGGTTCTGCTTCCAAAAACTGTTCCTGGGGGCTGGAGCTATAGCACAGCGGGTAGGGCGTTTGCCTTGCATGCGGCTGACCCGGGTTCGAATCCCAGCATCCCATATGGTCCCCTGAGCACCGCCAGGGGTAATTCCTGAGTGCATGAGCCAGGAATGACCCCTGTGCATTGTCGGGTGTGACCCCCCCAAAAAAAGCAAAAACTGTTCCTGGTACCATATGTCTTAGGGTTGTTTTGATAGGAAGGAGATTAGAATGCAGAGGTTTCTGGAATATTCTCAAGCATAATATCAAAAAGGGAGGTGATAGCGAGATTGTAAAGAGAGAATTGAGCTCATATTTATAACAGAAATTTTCTCCAAATACGACAGGAATTTATAAAGTTGAGATTGAATAATTGGCCTTTAAAACCATACATCTTCTGGTGTATGATCCAGATTCTTTCTAGACTATGAATCTCTCTTTATTAGAGGAAAATCCCTGCAGTCATACTCAACTGTGAGCCACCAGCAACCAGAATTTCAGTGGCTGGTGGAAGGCGGTCCTCAAGGAGAATGTGGGCAGCATCCTATCCTAGTTTTCTAAATCTACTCATCGGTCTACTAAACATAGTATAAAAAAGCATTGGTGAAAATTAGATTTGGAGCCAGAAAAATAGCTTGAAAGACTTGAATACCTGCTTTGCATGCTTGTGTCCCTGAATTTGATTACTGATGTCACACGGCTATGGGATCCAGGTGGTCCCAAGCTCTGCTTGGTGAGACCCTGATGACCCCAAGCGCACGGCTCGCTCAGCATCAGTACATTGCCAGGTTCAGCATCACACTGTCAGGCCTGTATGTCTGGGATGAGTACCACTGGAAATGGTAACTGGACCCCTAATCACAGCTGCCCTTATCCAACCCACACCCATCCCCCCACCCTCTACCTCTAAAAGGAAAATGATCTTTGAATTAACTGAGAACATTCAGTTTTGGGTTTGTATTACTGTTTCCTAATCAGTGTGTAAATATAATAATGTTTCCTTCAAAGGGCTATGCTATACGAGAAAGTAAATCAATATAATACCAGTTAAATTCATCCATGCAAACTCAAGTATCTTTTACTAGGTCAGTGGTTTTGACTCTCTTTGTCAATTTATTTATCTATGTGTTTATTATTATTAGCCTGTGAAGCTGGGGATTGATCCAGTGTGCATGCAAGGAATATGCTTGACTGCTGAGCCACATCCTTAGGCCCTCTCTGTCAATTTAGACAAAACTTTAGATGGCATTTCTCTGCTTATTTTGGCGATAGGTTCTATGAAGAGCTCCTACGCTTGACAGATTTGCAGCGTCGGCAGCTCCTGAGAACTCTTCCTCACATCACATCTGTCTGCTCCCATCCTATTCTTATTCTTCTAAATCAGAGATTGTTTCCGGTGACTCCTTCTGAGCTACTCCTGAGGATTTATTACTGGTGACTTTTTAGAGTATTGTTCTCATTTAATTCATAGTCATGCTCTTCTTCTTAGTCTTTCTTTTATCTGTCAGAAATTTCAATGAAATACTTATTCATGAAAATCACTCCCACTAGCTATAATTTTACCCCTAATTACATAGCATGCCATTCCATGGGAGTCAGGGACTGGGTGGGTATTGAATATTGATTCTCTGTAGACACTCATCACTTCCCTCCAGGGGTCCCAATAGATGACTATGGGACACACTTCATAGAGAGGGGATCAGGAAGACACACAGCCTCCTGAAACAAGTGATACACATTTACCAAGATGTTAATATAATAAGTATTAATAGCATTTTTTTATGTTAAGCACTGGCTAAGAATGGGAAACATATAAAACCACTTACTTGTTTGCCTTTGAGGATATTGGTTCTTTAAGTATTTGAGGTGATATGGCGCCAATAGAAATGAGGTAGGAGAAACTGTGTGGAGTGGAAGCAGCTGTGTCCTTTAGTATAAGAGAGAAAGCTTTTAAGGATAAGAAAATCATTCCCCTGAGCTGGCAGCTTTGAGATCACCAAAGTCCTGATAATAAAAGGACTTGGAAAACTAGTTCCGAACAGTTACTGGAGCAACAATAATTTAGAGTAAAGCCATTCTCGTACATCTTTCTGGACCCCAAAGTGTCTAATCTCATCCTAGGTTGGGAGGCTCCCTGGAGACTCGGGGTGGCAGGATTAATTCTCAGACTATGCAGATCAGACAGATTCAAGCCTGGCCCTGGCGGCCACTTTTGAAACTCTCAGGATAATTTCCCTGTGGATCAGTAGCTCTTATCTTTGTGGTCTCCTTTCTGATTTCCTGCTACAGCAAAACATGTTGGCACTCTCTCAGAAGCTGACTGAAAACTGAAAGTATTGCAGAAAAGGCTCTTGCATGTGGCTGATACAGGTTTGGTCCTCAGAGCACATAGCCAGAAGTGAATTTGGAACATCTCTCTGGATATGCCCCTGCACAGCCCACCCACCCATCCCCATACACAAAGATTTGAGACAAAGATTTGAATGCAATTATTGTGCTAATAAGGTGTAGAAAATATTAGTAAGAGAAAAAATAGGACCGAGAAAGAGAGAGGAAGAGAGAGAGAGAGAGAGTACAGTGGGTAAAGAGCTTGTCTTGCACTAGCTGACTGGGGTCTAATTTCTGGCATGACATATAGTTCCCCAGGCACTGCCAAGAGTGATCCCTAGGTGCATAAAATGAAGGAATAGGGCCTGAAGGAAAAAATAGCAACAAAATGTGTACTAGCAAACCAGGTTTTACTTCAGACAGAGTTTAATTGCAATAGAGAATTCTGAGAAGTGTTATAGAACAAGAATCTTAAAAGGAGAACATAGGAGGGACAAAGGCACTGCTCATTGCTATTAGTCATTGTTGGACAGCTATTCCCAAAGGGAGTTAATTACTTGGCACTTTCAGCCTAATGTGTATGGGCAGAGCAATCTCTCAAGACTTCATAGAAAACTGTAGGCAAAGAGGTGCAGACGCTCTGGAAATAAATAGGAGAAAAAAATCAGTGAATTTTGTTACTTTCTATTTTCTACATTGTTTCATGTTCCTCACCCTCTAATAGTTATTAATTTAGATGTGTGATCTGTGGTTTGCTGTGACCTTTGCCTCTAAGTATCTGACAACTTAGCTTACTCTTGTTAGTCAATTTTTGTTACAACTGCCTATTGTGAGTTGAATGCTTGTAGAGATAAGCCAATAAATTTTTCAAGCCCCATTCTGCCTATTATGGAAACCAGAAACTTGATGTCCTGAAAATAATCAAGGAGCACTGTTGGATATTAACCCTAAGTGCTTTAGGCTTTGTCACTGTATTGTCTTCTTTCCTCTTCCTAGAGGAATGAATTTATATTACCCTTGCTAGCATCCCTAACTTAAAGTTTATCTGTAATCTTTCCTTTGTATTTTACCTTGCATTGTCACAGTCCCCCATGTCAATCTCAATTGCTTGTAAAACAAAACTTTCTGGTAATTCTGAACTTGTATTGATACTGCTCTGTATTTGAAATGCTGTATATTTGTACTTGCTTTTCTGTTTCCCCTATAGCCTTTTTATATGTTACCACAAAGCAATGTTCTATGGCTAAACAGAAAGACCACTAATGCTATGCTCCTAATATTTGGGAGTTGATTGACTCTGATATATATCTGCCCCTGGGCATAATTACTTGATCATAACGACTTGACTCAGGCTTCAGTTTCTGTAGCTTCTAACACCACAAAGGGGAGGTCCTGCTGTGGGACTGGGATGGACCCGGGGCGAGTGGCAAAATTACCCGGCAGCGAAATGGGACATTCTAGAAAGCATAAATGCATGGTTTTTATGCAAACTGTTACAACTTTAGAGACAGGACGCCCCTGGGGAAGGACTAGCTGAACTGTCCTGAGGACTTAGTCTGGGATTTACGGTAAAAGCCTTGCTTGCTCTCAGCCCCGAGAACTAAGTCTTGGGATCTTTGTCTCTTACTGTGTTTATCCAAACAACTGCAAGTATTGATAACTTATATAACTAGAGGGAAACATTAAAGCAATGTAGTTGTCTCTGGGAGACAGTGTCTCCTTGAGCTGATCTCTCTAAAAGAATTACACCTCTCCTTACCTCAACCCCCCTTCAGATATTCTATAAGTATGCTAGCAACTCTGCATAAAACGGGCCATTTTCACCATCAGACTGTGGTCCCCAGTCTCCCGTCTCCCTGTCTCTCTGTGTCTCTGTTGGGGAGACCTGGGGAGTTGGGGAGGCGGGGAGGCAGCTTTGGGTCACCGAACGAACACACGTGTCCAGCAGCAGCAGCAGTCACCTGAGGATTTTCTTTCTTTCTTTCTTTTTTTTTTCTGTGATTACACAGAGCACTATGCTTGATAATTACTCTTTGTAGTTTATTTTCCAGTTTGGGTATCCTGGAATGAGTAGCTCAGCAAAAATGCGGAATATCACTGTCACTGTCATCCCACGGCTCGTCAATTTGCTCAAGTGGGCACCAGTAATGTCTCCATTGTGAGACTTGTTACTGTTTTTGGCATATTGAATACGACCTGAGGAGCTTGGTGTATTTGGATTTAGTGTAATTTTTACTGCACCTTTTGGTAGAAGTATCTCCTTCTCCATTCCCAGGAACTGCACACTCTGCATCAACAGTTAAAATTTGTTAAGTAGGTAGGTAACCCATATTTCCAAGTAGCTCCTAGAAGTGACATTCAAATGAATCACTCTTGAAATTATCTTTTTATTCTCAGCTTCCTATATTCCACATACCAGGGACTCAGCACTGTAAGATAGCCATTGGTTCAATGTCATATTGCAGTTTGAAGGACAGCGTTGTGCACACAAGCTGCAACCTCCACTTCATTTTTAGGAGACCATTATGTCTTAAATCAGAAAAGTGAGTTCCACGTGCTAAAATTAGTAGTAGAACGAGAGAAAATTTTGTTCATCATTGTACTACCTATTCTGTATAGTGAGTCACTGGACTTGCAGTGATGTTAAGGGCAATCACATGATAATAAATTGAACATTTTGTAAGCTTTTACAGAGTACTGCTAGTGATGGAACTGCACGGCAGTAGAGCAGCTCTACACCCAGAGTATATACCAATTCCATTAAAATAATGAATTACTACCCACCTGAGGCAGAAAACATTGAAACAACAAAGTTGTTATGAAAGTGTGTTTTTGGTTTCCTATAGGGATGGTAGCATAAATAAGCATTTGTATGCATTTCCACTGCCAGTTAGCTAAACTTACAGTGTTGAAAATAGCTGCACCAGTGGTGGTGAGAGGGAGCACAGATCTTTCTTGTGTTTTAGATACTTATGTAGCCTCTGGTACAGAAATATAGTTGATTTTCATCTTAGTTGTTGAAGAACTAAGTTTTTACGCCACAAGTTAAGATTGAATTCTTTTGACAACTTCCTTCTAAAGTTGAGCCCTTTCACTGCTCAGATTCTTCCTCTTGCTATTTATTTGAAGCAGATTCTTTTTCGTATTGGATGTGTTGCTTTTCTTTGCTTTATAATTTTGGGTGTTCTTTCAATCTGGTTTGATCTCACCAATGATTGCTAAATTGGCGAGAGTAAATACTTATTCTCAGTAATTTTCTTTGAATTATGTTACTAAATATTGTTGAACTAAAATGATAATACTACTATTGTTGAATAGGGACACATAATAGTTTTGAATGAAATAAAAGTTTCACAAGAACAGGAAACTCTCCTATATTCATAATATAATCCAAGAACCTAAAAAAAACAGCATATAATACATAGCAAATTCTCTCCTCTGAATTTGTTGGTATGTACATATACATATATATGCATAAACACTCACACACACATATATGTATGTATACAGTCACTCTGAACCAAAATCAAAGAAAAATGTTCAGTTCTTATTTATAAATTTATAGGTAAACCAATTTAACGTGAGGTAATTTATATATACAAACATTTCACAATTGTTAGCAACCACATGAATGCCATAAAAATATCAAGCCAGAATAATAACTAAGTAGGCGATAACTTTCATAAACTTTTTTGTTAGCTTGTT
Organism: Sorex araneus; assembly: GCF_027595985.1. NCBI lineage: Eukaryota > Metazoa > Chordata > Mammalia > Eulipotyphla > Soricidae > Sorex > Sorex araneus. Next base: position 123,086,254 of record NC_073305.1, on the reverse strand, counting down.
TTGGGGCCACACCTGTTTATTCAGGATTTTGCTTTGTTTTGTTTTGCTTTTTTGGTCCCACCCGGCAATGCACAGGTGTTACTCCTGGCTCAGCACTCAGGAATTACTCCTAGCGGTGCTCAAGGGACCATATGGAATGCTGGGAATCAAACCTGGGTCATAGGCGTGCAAGGCAAACGCCCTACCTGCTGTGCTCTTGCTCCAGCCCCATGTTCTCAGGTTTTACTCCTGTCTTTGTGCTAGGGATCACCCCTAGAAGTGCTCATGGGGTCCCTATTGGGTGCTGGGTATTGATTCAGGTCAGATGTGTGCAAGGCATATGTCTTGCCTGCTGTACTATCTGACTAGCCCTTAAACCAAAGGTTACAGATTGCATTTGTTTTTAAACTTAGCAAAATTTTGAATAATGTTGGGGTTATGTACCTATCTTTTCTCTTCCTTTGTAATGTGAGAGTTAGCATTTAGAATCCTTAAGGCATTATTAAAAACATTTAAAAAGATGTTTTGAAGAATTAATGGAGCCTATGTTTTAAAAATATTTTTTGTTTTTGTTTTTGTTTTTTGACTAGATGAAACCTATGTTTTGAAAATATTTTTATTTATTTTTGTTTTTTGGGCCACACGTGGGTGTGTTCGGGACTTACTCTTGGTTCTGTACTCAGGAAGTGTCTGACAATGTTCTTGGGACCATAGGAGTGTCAGGGACCAAATTCAGGTTGATCAAGTAGAAGGAAAATTCCCTATTCACTGTACTATCACTCTGGCCCCAGAGATTATGTTCTTTAAGAGTATGAAAATAATGTTTGTAGGCATATGAAAGTTAAAAAAAAAGGGAAAAGAAAAATTTATGAAACCGAAATATTTTCTGAATCAAGGAATGGAAGAAGCAGTAGCTCTATTAACAAGGGTAAAAATGTTTAATTCAGTGCTGGAGTGATAGCACAGCGGGTGGGGCATTTGCCTTGCATGTGGCCCATCTGGGTTCGATTCCCAGCTTCCCATATGGTCACCTGAGAACCACCAGGAGTAATTCCTGAATGCATGAACCAGGAGTCACCCCTGTGCCTCGCCGGGTGTGACCCAAAAGCCCACCCCCCCAAAAAGTGTTTAATTCAACAGTTCAATATAAATCTGGTTTTCTAATGAAAATATGGCTGATAATCAATAAAATGACTTCAAGTTACTGACAAATATGAAAAATACTAAAACATAAGGAACAGCCTTTACCAGTAGCAATCAGCCAGACTTGAGATTCTTCCTTACCATTGTGACAACAGGCACTTTTAAAAAATGTTTTTAAATTTTTCTTTGTAATGTAGTTTTATTCCTATTTCATTTAAATTTATTTTTTAATGAATCCAGCATGAGACACACAGTTACAAAGTTGTTCACAATTGAGTTTCAGTCATACAATCTTCCAACACCCATCCTTTCATGAGTGTACTTTCCGAACACCAGTGCTTCCAGTTTCCCATCTGCCACCCTTCACTACCCCTAGCCTGCCTCCATGGCAAATAATTTTCTTCTCTCTCTCTCTCTCTGTCTCTCTCTCTGTCTCTCTCATTTTGGGTATTATGGTTTGCAATACAAGTACTGAAAGGTTATCATGTACATTCCTTTGCCTTCTTTCAGCACTCAATTCTTGTCCAGATGATCATTTCCAAATTTCCAGCTATCATTGTCATAGTCACAGTGATCCCTTCTCTGTCCTACCCCAACACTTGTGGCAAGCTTCAACCACGCACCAGTCATCAGGACAATAGGCACTTTAAAAACAGCTTCCTTAGGGCTGCAGAGATAATGAAAAACACTAGTGTTATTACTTTGCAAGTGAGAATCCCAGGTTTAATACCTGGCACTGCAGGATTCTTTAAATGTCCCCTAAGCACCATCAGATCGAAGCCAAAGACCGACAAAATAAAATAAGGGCATTCTCCATATCAGAGAGATGGCAAGAAATTTTACCTTAAATTTTTAACCCTGAGAATATGATTTCCCAATAAATGAGGCAAAAAGGAAAAACCATCCAGCATGAAATATGGAATTTAGATTATTTTATCCCCTCAAAAGTTTAATTTTATTGATAATCTTTTGATTTTATTTTTGAGAAGTTATTACTATTTTAATATTTTATCAGATCTAAATAGTATGAGTGAGTTTGTGTAAGGGATTCGTTTCTTTGTGTGTAGGTAGGTGGGTAGTTAGGTAGGTAGGTGTGTTTGTATATGTGTGTGGAAGATGTGTGTGACTGGTTGAATTATGTGGCACTTTTACTATAATCAATTTTTGATATATTAAGGCTAAAGAATATCACTGGCTACGCTAGTTTTCTTAAAAAACAGCAAGGATTTAAATATGAATGTAGAACATTATGCTGTACCCCGGTGGGAAAGAACTGAAGTATGTTTCTGAAGCAGAGTAGGGAGGTTTGTACCATTCTATTACAATTATGATTCTTTTGTTACTTTGACTAAAGAGGCATTTATTGCCCTCTGTTCCATGGCATTCTCTATGACAAATTCTCTTTGAACTGCCAAACAGTGATATTTTTCAGTCTTGACTATAAAGATTTATATTTTCTAAGACAGAGAACAGTATGATGAGAGAAATATTTTCAACCATCATACAGAGTTTTATTTTGCCCTGTGGGATTAGAAAGGAAAGTGTATTATAGGTATCAGTGAAATAAATCTCAGCATAGCATTCAAAGCTGAATTTTATAATTCCATCTTTATGCTCAATAATCACAAAATGGCTCACAATAGATAGTCATTAAATATTCAGAGCAATTTAGGACCATAATAATATAATTACCAATTTGTGGAAATTTCCAGGAATATGTAAGAGGTAATGGTAGACCAGGTAGGTGGGTAGGTGGATAAGAAAATCCATGAGATATTTGGCAGAGATTCCATCCAAATAAATGACCATATTAGAGCATCCCCTCTTTATGAGATTCCTCAATATAATGACTTTATCTGATCACTTCCAGTACTTCTACATGATAGTAGAAATTGAACTATTTTAGTATAGCAATTCTTTTAGGATAAAACTCCTTTTAACTTGGAACTTTTAGAGGCACTGAGATGATATTATGGCATAAACTATATATGTTGTAATGATGTTGGCTTAATCAATTATACCGAGTTCATCTTAAGGGGAAAGGCAAGGAGACTTTTGTTTCCCTATATTTCTTGTATTCTTTTTTATGTATTTAAATTTTTATTTTATATTTTTTGGTTTATGGTACTATTAATAATTGTTTTCATAAACATAATTCCAACACTACACCCCCCCCAAAAGAGATTTTTATTAGAGTTAGATGAACCTGATGTAGGCAGGCAGATAGCTAGAAAGGGGCCCCCGATAGCAATGGAATTCTTGGGAAATAGTACTCCTTCAGACTGCAAAAAGCCCACCTGTTTGCACAGGAAGTAGGTCCTGATAAGATCTTTACCTGGGATCAAGAGACCCAGAGAAGGCTGGATCCCACTCCGAGAGAAGCTTGTGCAGGAACAAAGACCAAGAAGGGTATTTCAAAGAAGACCACTCTACACTTTTGGCAACCACCCTATCAATGAACTCTTACCTAGTTAGAAAGCCCCACTAGGGGAATATATGAGAAACCCTATAAAAGCCACCGTGAGCAAAAGAAAAGTGTCCATATGTTGCCTGAACCCATGTGCTATTTGTGCCCACATGGCCAAGCACATGTGGTGCCTGAGCACATGGTGTTGCCTGCATCTCCCTTCTTGAAATGTGTACTGGAGCTCTCTCTGTCTCTGGAAAAGCCTGCATTCTCCCTTGAGCACGTTACTCACTCCCCCTTTTCTCTCCCTCCTTCCACATTCTAAAAGCATCCAAAGAAAATAAAATCCGTTTTTACTTCACTGCTGTCTCCTGAAATTCCTTTCTGTGAGAAAAGACAAGGACGACTAATCCTCATTTAGGACTAACTTTCCTTTCCTGCAAATTCCTTAAAGAGCAATTCCTTATTCCAGACTGAGTCCGAGGCTCCCTGAGAGTGACTCCCATGCCAAGAAGACCAAACAGACATCAGGTGTCTTGACAGCCACCTCATGGGGAGGGCAGGACTCAGGTCTCTGCTGTGCAGGGGCTCATCAGAGAATTTATCAGTTCTAGCCTTTCTAGCTGTCCCTGGGGTAGCAGAAGTGGACCGGGAGAAAGTGACCAACTCTCTTCTCTCCGCCTCACATAAGCCACCCATGAGTGCCCACCAACTTCAGACTCACCATACCCAAGCAAACTGACCTGAAACTACAATCTATCACAGTGGTTCAGAGCACTTTATATGAGTTTATCTGCAACCTAAAAAGTTTGATATAAAAAGAAGAAGAGCAAAAGACTGGAGGTTTTTGGTTGAATTACAAATCAAGACAGGAGGGCCCATCATAGGACAAGCGACGAGTCCCCGTCGCTACAAATCTTTGTGCTTAGTATATTCTGTTTAGTTTTCATAGAGCAATCTATCAATTGATTCTATGCCTGTCCCTCCCTCTGCTCCCCCGCCCCTTGTCTAGGTAACCAGGTCTGTCTGGCTTTCCTATTCTCTTCTGATCAACATTGTGATTTATGACCTATTCCTCTCTGCCCAGCTCCTAGATTGGGTAATTCAGACTTGCCTCTTACGGACTACCTGCTTATGTCTCTAACTTTCCTGCCACTACAACAATGTATCAAGGCATTTCTTAAGCCAAAAGAATTTTGCAGGTGGAAGGAAATCCACAGAAATAGAGAGGAAAACTTCAACTAAACCTTACATAACACAATGATAATCCAGGGAAGACCATGGACACAGTAACCCTACTATCACCAATTATGCAGTCAAGTTTCTCATTAAGGAAAATATCAGGGAGCACCACACCTGGAGTGTAATGGATGAACTTCACCCTGGGAAAACCATCTTAGTAGCATGGTATCTCCTTCTGCTACTTAAGTATGTTGAAAGAGGAATACTCAATTTATACTAGTCAGCTGCTGTGAGCAGTCCTTTTTTATTTTTTTTTTCTGGCTGCCCCATCCTACATTTTTGACTTCCTGAGAACTCCTGGGCTCTTTCTGATAATTAGTGAGTTAACCATTGTCCAAAATAAAATTTTGCCCCAGCATTTAGGCTTATCAGGAAGCTAAGATAATGGGAAATACCTCAGGCAAGTGATTAGACAAGGATCTACTATATCCTTTCATTCTCTATAACACTTGCAAATTAATAAAAAAAATGCAAATTGCCCAATTTTTATTTAAAAAGGTCTACATGAAAACTCTTATCTTTAACTACCATGCATTCTCTGGTGACACAAAGACCTAGTTTGCCCATAAACGCCCCCGCCCCCAGAGTCACAGTTAACTTAGCTTCTTTTCCTTCCTCTTTTATTTTCAAATAAACTTTTCTACTTCCAACTCTGAGCATATTTGTTACTCAATTTTTTCATCCTTGTAAATATTGAAGAACCTGGGAACCGTGGACCAACCCAGAGACCCACCATCATCACTTCTTCATCAGTGTGATTGACCAAGCAAACTCTTTTACAACATACAGAGTTCACCAAAAGTGAAATGAAATTAAAAATACAAGTACAGTTAAGGTATAGCTTAGAAAACACTTCTACTGATGTATCCCTCTTGGAATAAGTCATAACAATTCTAAAATTGTGAAAATGGAAAAATGACTGACAAGCAAGTGAGTGGACCAGACATAGCATTTGAGACCTATGTTAGAATATGTGAAGAGTCAAAACTAGAATTGGAAGTTGAGCTAGAAAGCAGAGCAGGATAATAGCTGCTGAAAATCTTGTCAGAACAGAAACCTGGAGACCAGGTGAGATAACAGGAGGTAGAAATGCTGGGTCATCTAAGTTAATTAGGTGAATTGCAACTTTCTCTAGTCTGGACCTATTTATAATAGACTGGTTGGGTGAATCATGGGAAAATGCTGACCATTACCCAATAACAGAATACTGCTGTGATCATAAATAGTGCTGAACACAACAGTTCCTCTGAGGCAATTCTCTTTGCATTTATCGTATTATTAACTTTTTCTTTCTCGTTTCTCCGCTGCCAAATTCCATAGGTCATGCTCATTTGATTGCTTTTTAATTTCTACATGAACTGATAATCTTTATCATTATCTTAGTCTAAAGCTTCACCTATAGCCATATGCAAATTTATTGATGTTTTTACTAGGACATTTGAGATTGGGTTTAGAATAGGCAAAATGTGAAGCAAGTTAATAGGAGGAAGTACCTAGAATATAGGGTTCTGTCAGTGTCTTGTGGAAAAAAAGCATTTTTTTTAACTTGAATGCACAAAAACAAAGCTGTTAAAAGAAGGATAGAAAGAACTCTACGAAGTATTTTTTTCTCTTATTCATTAGTTTCTCCCCAGAATATCACTATTATATTCTTTAGACTCAAGGGGATATAAGGGAGACACATGTGCTCAGGTACTGCATGTGCTTGGCAGAAACACATGGGCACAGGCAGCAGATGAGTTTGGACAGAGCATTTGTTGCTTCCTTTGTTCAAGTTGGCTTTTATTTGGTTTCTCCCAAGCTGCCCCATGTGAGGACTTCTACCTAGGTAAGTGTTTGTTGCTAGAGTAGATGCCAAGGGGCAGAGTTGGGAGCAGTTGGTGGTCTTCTTTTGATATAGGCAGTTAGGCAGTTGCCTTATGGCAAAGGAATTTCTGGGAAAAATAAAACCAATAGCCCTTAATCTACACAAAATATCACCTGTGAGCATAGAAACTAAGGCCTAGAAAGACTTCACCTGGAGCCAGCAGACCGAGAGAAGAGAGAAGACTGTACCTTGATTGGAAAAGCTCCAGCAGGAACAAAGGCCAAGAAAGGAATTTCAAAGAAGGCCATTGACCACTCCCAACACGCTCCTTGGCAAATATTCCAGCAATGGATTCTTATCTAGCTAGAAAGCCCCACAAGAGGAAGATGAAGAAACCCTATAAAAGCCACCTTAAACAACGGAAGTAAGTGGATATGCTGCCAGAGTCCATGTAATACCTGTGCCCATGTGGCCGAGTTTTTGTAGTACTTGAGCACATGTGTTGCTCACATTCCCCCTCTTGATGTGCACCGGGGCTCTCTCCACATCTGGAGAAGCCCGCGTTCTCACTTGAATGTGTTACTCACTCTCCCTTTTGCTCTCCTGCCTTCCCTTTCCTAAAAGCTTCCTAATAAAATCTGTTTTACTTCACTGCTTGTCTCATCCTGAAATTCTTTTCTAGATGCACCAAAGAACCTGCAAACCCTGGATAAGGCCTAGGACTGATTTTCCTTCTCTGCAAAGAGCAATTCCTCACTCCAGCCTGAGTCCATATCTCCCTGGGAGATCAGTGGTGGGGATCAAATCCTGTGCCAAGAAGATCAAGTGGACATCAGCCCTTCTTGACGGCCAGCTCGTGGGACTGGAGGAAGTTGAGTTCCATGCCATGCAGGGGCTCACAGCAGACTTTATCAATCTTAGCCTTCCCAGCCAGTCCCAGGGTGAAAAGGATCCTGAAAAAGTGACCTCTCTCCTCCCTGTTTCACATAAGCCATCCATGTGGGCCCACTCACCTCATTCTGACATTCCTTTCTAAGCCTTCGTTCCTACGGAAGCTTGTCTTGGGGGGGGGGGGGATGTGGCGGGGAGGAGGGGCAAGGGTTGTGTTCAGCCTTCTTTGAATCTTTGCTGGTACCAGGTAAAAGTCTTATTAAGCTTTAGTTCCTGTGTCCACAGGGTGTGTTTCCGAAGCCTTGAGACTATTGACTTATTACTTCCCAGGGATTCATTGGCATGAGGAATTGGGAAGAACTTCCCTATTTACCTGCCTGCCTCAATAGGAAAGGAGGGGACAGGTCGGAAATATCAGAAGAAACTTAAAAAACATGATACCTGAACTAAGTATTGATAACTGAGTGAGAATTGTAAAGGTAGACTAGATGTAGGTGAGTAGAGATTTGTTGATGGGCAGGGTTTTCCCAACAGAGGAAAAAGCCTCAGGATAGGAAACTAAGGCACATTGGAGACACTAAAAGTCACCTGATATGCTGTGGGTGAGAGTAGAAAGTGAAAGATGAAGTTGGAAGGCAAAGAAAGGGTAAGATCTTAAAAGGCTTCTTTTGACATAATCGGGAATTTGAACTTTATTCTTACGATTATGTGGCATCTCAAGAGATTTTAAGAGATAAAGTGACATGGTCAAATTTGGTTCATAGAGTTATTTTGATGTCACTGTGAAGGACTGATTAGAGATAGATAATATTGGAGCAAGAGAGTTAATTAGATGATTTTACTGGAGAAACTTGACGGTGACCTAAACTATTCAACTCAATGCATTAGAGAAATACTAAGTAGAATTAAGCTATTCAAGTTCTTTGGCTATTCCTATTTAATTTTTTAATTTTTAATATTTCAACTCTATTAAATTATAGTAGAAAATTGTAGATGCTTATACTGTATAGTGTTATAAATAGATATATGAATACACTGTGAAAGGATTTAATTAAAATTCATTAATATCTTATATATTATGTAAGGTATTATATTGTATACTTATATATGATGTTTTTATTATATATTTATTTTTTCTTGGTAAAGACATTGTTTTACCTAACAAATCTCAACTGTATAATATAGCCTTATTTATCAACATATATAATGTGCATGACATTATACATTCAGCCTTTATTCCACTTATAACTGAAAGGTTGACCATTTAGACCCTCACACACATCCCACAACTACTTCTCTACTCTTTCGTTATATGTATAGACAGTTATTTTAGAAAGGTATCACCTAAGTGATGCTGCTTTCTCAAGGTCTAGTCTCGTTTCAATCTTTTGTGGCAGGAAGGCCTGATAATATGAGTTTTTGGGAAAACTGCCTGAAACCTGAACCAGTTCAAAGTCCTGGAGATCTTTTGTGCAAGGTACTCACCTTAGAAGCCAGAAAGCCATTGAGGTGCAGAATTCCAGGCCACTTGCAACAAGGCTTCCAGAGAGGAGAGGTGGCTGGATCCCCTGGGAGGAGAGATTCTACCAATGGAACAAAGGCCAGGAAAAGAATATCAAAAGAAGACTATCAATTGTTCCAAATTCCCACTTGGTAACAACTCCAGCAATGGACTGTGAAGGCAGTTTTTGAAACAAGTGTGTATAAATGAAAAATGTGGACAGAGGAAGAAATCACGTGTGCTGCTAGCATGCATGCTACCTGAACCCCTGTTGTGTGTGCAAATATTGCTGGAGTCCATGATGCCACCTATCTGCTGCTCTCATCTCCCCTCTTGAGGTGTGTGTTTTCATACTTTGAAAGTTTAATGCTGGGATGTGTATGTGCTCTCTTCCCTCTGAAGAAGACTGAGTTCTTTGAGCATATATCTGAACCTACCTTTGTCTTCTCTCCCTTTATTTTCCAATAAACTTGTAATACCTCACTTTTCTTCTACTCCTATAGTTCTTTTCTGTAAGGGAAAAATGATGAAACCAAAAGCTCTGGGTAAGATTAGTTCTAACTTTCCTTTCCTGCAAAGAGCAATTATCCCCATTTCCATGGCTCCCCCAAGAAATCGGGTGACATGGATCACATCCCATGCAGTCCAGAATAAGTAGACATCAGGTGCAGCTTGATTACTGCCTCGTGGGGCTGGAAAAATGAGAGCTTCCATACTGTGCTGGGCTCAGAGAACACTTCCATCAGTCCTGAGTCTCCCCAGTGCTTCCCTGTGTGACAGGGGTGGGTGGAGAAAAGCATACACTTATTTCTTGTGAATGTCACCTCTTTCTTCCCCACTTAATGTAAGCCACCATTCTCCAGCAGCAGAATGGCAGACTCTCTTTCTTACGCATGACCAAATAATACTATATTTTGTATTTATCACATTTTTATTCATTAATTCACTAATATACAAGTTGTTTCCATATTTTGGTCAATATAATTAATACTGTAATGAATATGGAAAGGCAAAGCTCTTTTTTGTCATGGTTTTATTTCCTTTCCATATACACACAGAGGTGGAAACTGGATATAACAACATTCTATTTTAAATGTTTTAAGTAACTCAGTTTTCCACTAATTTTTATTCCCTTTCAATCAAATCTTCACCAGTACTTGTTATCTTTTGTTCTTCTGAGGACTATCTTCTAACAGGTGTGAGTTAGTATCCTATTTTCTCTGCACATTAGTGATATTTAGCATCAGTTCTAATGTACCTGTTGGTCACTTATACGTCTTAACTTCTAACTGTTTTGTTCTTTAGTTCTCTGCATTGCTGAGGAAATTGGTATGTGGCTTTCTCTGTCCTTTTCTCATTATGAATATTTCTGCTAATACCCTCTGCAAGAACTTTCTGTAAAACAATGTCTTTTGTGATTGCACGGGTAGAATTTATATCCTTGCCTGTACTGCAGTGGGAAAAATGTCTTCCAAACACAGCATTGAAGCATTGAATAGGATTCCATAATTTAGACAGGTTTTTTTTTCCTTTTGTGATTGCTTGTCTATCTCATACCATCAACTACCCTGTGGTTACTAAAAGTGAGTTTCAAGCTTTTGCTACAGAATTATGGAGGTCAATCTGTTTCATGCTCATTCATGCTGAAAAATATTTTTCACGAGTCCATGCTGAGCTAGTGCCTCTGACAACACTTTGAGAACAAGATCAATAATTAGTGAACATTTGAGTTCAAAGAATCCTCTGGGGAGTTAGTTAAATAAAAGATACTTAGACCTAACTTCAATTAGTATGATTCAGTAATTGTAAAGTGGAACAAATTTTACATTTTAAAGACAATAGACATTGTGCTTATTTCAAGAGAAATAACCCAGGGATCATATTAATGCCCTCTACTGCCCCTTCAAAAACCCTACAACTTTTCTTACTTAACTGCTCATATTTTACATGTCTGAGTTAGAAATTAAAATAAATCAACTGTAATAAATAATGAATGAAATCATGATTTTGTATTATGATCATTTAATCATTTATTTGTACAAGCAGTGATGAGTTAAAAGTAATATAGTAGAGTGCTTGTAAAGAAAATGCAAGGTATTTTAGATTATCAAAATTGGCCTTGCATGACACATAGAATTTAGAGTTATATTGTTTCTAATGCATGAGGCAGTTGTGTCTTGCTATGGGACTTGCAGAATACAAGTGTGTTAGAAGTTGAGGTATATCTTGGGGTAGAGATATTTGATGTGTGCTTTGTAGTAAGGCAATGTTAGCATTATGGGTTAAGATCTTTTTTGTTTGCTTTGTTATGGGGATCACACCTGGTGTTCTCAGAGCTTATTCCTACCTCTGTGCTCAAGCACTCCTAAGGTGGGAAACTGTGTGGTATGCAGGGGATCAGACCCTGGTTTACTGTGTGAAGAGAAAGCTCTGTGGCCAATGGGTGATCATCTTATAAATATTTCCAGTTCCCACTCTGTTCTATTGAATCAGATTTTGATAAAATAGTGTTTAGAAATCTGTGAGTTGTTTATTCAAGCTCTTTCAGTGACTTTATATATGTGAAAGTTTGTATATAATTATCTAATGTCCTTATGTTTTCACATTGAAACTTATGTTTGACTTTTAAGCATTTAGAAGTACACCTTAAGTTGTAGAGTTGTTATAAGTCAGGAAGAGCAATGAAAGACTTGCTTGAGCATCTATCACCTTAGAAATTCAGGCTCCGTTTATTGTATTGCTCAGTCTTGCAAACACGGCCTATATGGTTTATACAAGCCTATAGAATGGATGCTCCGGTCAGAGCTCACACATGTATCCATACTTCAGGGAAAAGAGAGGATTAGCACCATGTGAGATAAAGACAGTGCTTCCTCTTAATTCCATCACTAATGTTACTTTTTGCTTCTGTCACAAGATTAGTATATATCTGGAAGATGTACATTTTTTATATTTCTCTTTTCCTTTGTATTTATTTTATTTCCCTTATTTATAGTTATATATGTATGCTTCCTATCTTTTCATCCTATATTTTGGCCTAAGATTTTAGTGGTTCTTAATGATTGTGTAGGAAAGTATGATTAATCCTATAGAAGTTACAGTGATAAAATAATTTGTATTCTCTCTTTCTCTCTTACTTATACTTTGTCTATGTATGTATGCTTATATAATATTTCCCTGCCAAAATTTTGTGACATTCTGTCATCCTGTTGCTCATCGATTTGTTCGAGCAGGCACCAGTAACGTCTCTCATTGAGAGACTTATTGTTACCATTTCTGGCATATCCAATATGCACGGGTAGCTTGCCAGGCTCTGCCGCGCGGGCTCAATACTCTTGGTAGCTTGACGGGCTCTCCGAGAGGTTGGCTGCGTGAAAGGTGAACACCGTAGGACTGTGCTATCGCTCCAGCCCTTTGTGACATTATATATAATTATTTGCTGTTGTATTTTATGGGCTGGAGTGAAAGTGCAGTGGGTAGGATGTTCGCCTTGCATGCGGCCAACCCGGGTTGAATTTCTCCGCCCCTCTCGGAGAGCCTGGCAAGCTGCTGAGAGTATCTTGCCTGCACAGCAGAGCCTGGCAAGCTACCCGTGGTGTATTTGATATGTCAAAAACAATAACAAAAAGTCTCACAACAGATATGTTACTGGTGCCCGCTGAAGCAAATTGATGAGCAACTGGATGACAGTGACAGTGATAGTGACAGTGTATTTTATGTAAGTGGGAATATAAGAAAATTCCCAATTTAAAAATGCATTTTTCTAGTGGTGTGATCTCTAAGTATTTATGGGCTATACAGTGTCAGGGGATAATTCCAGAACCGTTAGGGAAATATCAAATTTACATGATAATATCAATGACTCATTTTAGACAGTTTTAAATAATTCTCTCCTCATTTTTTTCCAACGTAATATTTCCTGACATTTGAACCAGACAATGGTTGAATACAAATGTTTTATGTGCTCTTCAGTGAAGACACCTACTGTAAAATGGATTTTGAAAAGGCCATGAATCATCTCTTTCTCTAAAATATTCAGTTCTTTAAGCTGATTGCTATTAGCAGTTCGTATTATTTTAATTAGAAGAAAACATGGCTGCTGAAAATCAGCCAAAGGTTCTATAAATAAAAGTATCCATCCTGCAGAGTCAAATTTTAATTAACCTTTTAGCATGCCAACCTTTCCACTAGAATTTTTCAGGGCTTGCAGCCATTCATTTTGTTCAGAACCCATATAGGCTCTTTTTCATCTGTATGTAATCCAAATCTATGTGAAATGTGCTCATAGAATACAAATACTTTGTTCATCAGCTGTCACTTAAATACCTTTATCAAAAAAAAAAAGACACTGAAATGCAATAAAGTATGGTATGGTGTCGAGAGAAATGAAGAAGATTGAATAATATAACTATCTTTTATATTTTTCTCATTTATCAAGTCACGTGAACCATAATTTGTCCAGAGCTGCTTTAGGCTAGTTTGTTTTATAATTATGGACAACTTATTGGCGATTAAAGAAACACCAGGCTGTAATTACTGGGAATCAAATAGTTCACTTTTTATTTCCATCATTATCCACATGAAAGGTGTTTTCATAGGCTATTTGTTGGAAAATCCATATCTGACATAAATAAGTCTCTTCTGCAGATTGATTTTATGTGCTGCTATGACTGTGGCTATAGAAGAACTTCCAGATCAAAGTACAAAAGGTGACTTAACCTGGATTCATTTCAGCCCCTGATTACTAAAAGAATTCAGTTTTTCAGGGAAATGTTTCTAATTGTTATGCAGTCAATGAAAACCATCTAACACAACCATAGCAACCACTGTTAGTACCTGACCTAAATCAGCAAAGAGGCCTGCTATTAATTCAGTTTCTATGATTATATTCAAAACAAAGGTGACTTTTTTCCCATTTGAAATCTAGAACTCTTACAATTCTGTTTATGATAGTAATTGAATATCAAATATATAAAAGTTTCTAATTTTGCTAGTAGAATCAGATGATTAAAATACTGAAGTTTTCAAATAAAGCCCTAGGTCTATAGAGGCTATTTGGTAAATCTAGTTTTAATTGCAAGATACAATGCTTTGCATCGAATGTTTGACATTGCTCATTGTTATGATCCTGTATTTTCTGATCTTTCTACTTTTCTTACCACTGTTTTTCTGCCTTTTAGTTATATCTCTTTCTGAAAGTAATATATATATACATGCATATATATATTTGGATATATACATGTGTATATATATATATGCATATATACATGCATCTCTGCACAGCTTTGTGAGCTCAGATGTTAGTTTGTGGTTGCCTGAGGCTCGCGCCAAACCACATTGACAAATGAGTTCGAGAGTTTCCGAAGACAGGTGTCTGTGGCTTTCTCACTCTCGGCATTCTTCGCACAGACATGGAGATGCTGAACCAGTCGATCGTATTCCTCGTCGATGTTGTCAAGGACGGCATCTTCCCACGTTGCTGCAATAGTGTCAAAGAGCTCCCAGTTGGTGGTCATTCTGGGAGTTGTCTTCTTAGACTTAAATTTTGCAGACTTTTCTCCCTCTCTGTGAAGAATTTCGCATGAAGGAGACAGTGGTCCGATCCAGTTTGGAATTTTGGGACAACAGTGACATCGGTCAGGCAAAACCTTCAATTGAATATGATGAGGTCAATTTCACTGTGGAACTGTCCACCGAGAGACTCCCATGTCCAGCGTTTATATTCGGCCTTCTGGAACTGTGAGTAGCCATGGATGGTCTTGGTCGACATGATGAATTCAGATAGTCTCTCACCCTGATCATTCCATTCTAGGCCATGTGTCCCAATGTGCAGTTCTTTGGGCAACCTTCTCGGACCTATCTTGGCACTAAAATCACCAACAATGATCTTGTAGAAGGTGTGGTCTTCTTTATAGAACTTTCTCCAGTTCCATGTAGAACCTCTCAAATTTCTTCTTTATCATAGTTGGAAGTTGGTGTGTAGACGATGAAGATAGAAACTGCAGGCAGTAAGCCACATCTATTCAAGTGTAATCGTCCAATTCGGGTTGTTAGGCCATCAAATGAATCGATGCTCATGGCCAAGTTTGTGTTGACAAGGACATCAACGCCACCAACACCTCTGTTGTCACATGTTCCAAGGAAAAACTATTCTCCAGTGTCGAAAGTGGCGTGATGTGATTGATGTCTCCTCATTTCGGTCAGACCAATGATGGCGTACTTGATCTTCTGCGATTGCACCATCAGGTCCTCAATGGATGCTTCTGATGCCAGTGACCGTGCATTGAAAGTACAGACAATCATCTTAGTCTTTCTTCGTTTTGGCAGTCTAGTTCGTCCCCAAGATTTTTCAGCTTCTCTTTGCTCATCTTTCTTAATGCTGCCATATTGGGGGCTCTTTCGGTGACAGGTGAATGAGGCCAATTGTTGTTACTGTGTTGGCATATTGAATACACGACGGGTAGTTTGCTACGCTTTGCTGTGCGGGCTCAATACTCTCGGTAGCTTGCTGGGCTTTCCGAGAGGGACGGAGGCTTTTAGGGCGGCCTCCAATTGCCCTTAGAGGTGTTACCATGGTTCACACTAAATTTGAACCCTATCAAATATGGTATGGGAATAATAGGTATTAAGAGTTTTATGGTGTGTCCGCGGCCAAGAGGTCTGGAGAGCAACCTGGAGGGTGGCGGTGTCTGGGTAGTGGATGTAGTGGGGGTCGGCCAGTGAGGTATTTATCTTGGGTAGGGTGGGGCATCTGGTTTGACCCCTCCCTCGGATGCTGGGGATTGGAGGAGGCAGACAGAGGATCTTGTTTCCAGGTCTCGTTGAACCTAGAGCTAAGGTCGCAAAGTTCTGCTTACCTGGCTTTGTGGGGCTTCACTCATACGTGAGGTTTGGCCCAAGTGTCCGGAGAGCAACCTGGAGGGTGGTGGTGTCTAGGTAGTGGATGTGCAGAGATGCTATAAAGGAAGACCTCAAAGAGAGAAGAGCAGCAGTGTTGGCCAGTGCAGCAGAAGCTGGGAAAAGTATTCGCAACGCTCGCCTGTCCTTAGGCCAACAACAGGACCAAGATGAGTGCCCTCCGACGTCCCGATGGATCTATCACATCCTCCAGAAAGGCAATGGAGAAAATTATCCACGACTTCTACTTGGATCTCTTTGACAGCCATGTCCACCTGCCCACATACCAAATTCCACAGGAAGAATATGTTGTTCCCAACGTTCTCCCTTCTGAAATCAGACAGGCCATTTCGCTGGTAAAGACATGAACAGCACCTGCTTTGAACAAGGTCAGACCCGAACACCTGAAGAATCTGCCGCCCGTACTCATCATTACACGGGCCCGACTCTTCACAGGCTACATGTCTGAATGCAAGGTTCCATCCCATTGGAAAACCAGTAGGACCGTTCTTTTGTACAAAAAGTGAGACATCCACGACATCGGCAACTATTGCCCAATCTGCCTGTTGTCTGTCATCTACAAGTTGTTCATTCGTGTCATCCTGAATAGAATAGGCAGAACACTAGACGACGGACAACCATGCGAGCAAGCCGGGTTCCAAAGAGGATTCAGCATGATAGACCATATCCACACAGTGACCAAACTCATTGAAGTTTCAAGATGCCACTCTGTCTAACATTCATCGACTTAAAGAAGGCCTTCGATTCTGTTGAGACTCAGGCGGTCTTCGAAGCCTTGGTCAAACAGGGTGTTCAAACTCAGTATATCAAAATTCTCTGTGAGCTGTATTGTGGATTCGCCACCAGGATCTCACCATTCTACAAGGAAGTGATCATTGATGTAAAGAGAGGGGTGCGGCAAGGTGATACCATTTACCAAAACTCTTCAGTGTCGCCCTGGAGAACATCATGCGACAACTGGAATGGGAAGGAATGGGAGTGAAGATAGGTGAAGATAGACAGTCAGCAATTACACCACCTCCGATTCACTGATGACATCGTTCTCATAGCGCCAAACATTAGCCAAGTGGCACAAATGCTGACCGACTTCGACCACTAGTGTGGAAAGGTGTGATTGCAGCTGAATCCCAACAAGATGATCTTCATGAAAGACAAATTGGTCCCTGAAGCTCCATTTGCTCTCAATGGAACGAACATCTCTGAATTCAGCAGCTATGTGTACCTGGGTCGAGAAATCAACAGGAGGAATGACTCGGTGCCAGAACTGTGCAGGAGGAAGAGAGCAGCGTGGAATGCCTTCAAGAGCATCGAAGAGGTGGTTAAGAGAACAAAGAACCTCTGACTCTGGGCACATTTTTTCGATTCCACCGTTCTGCCTGCACTAACATATGCCTCAGAGATCTGGGCCCTACGCAAGCAGGATGAGAATGCTATTAGGGTATCCCAAAGAGTTATCGAAAGAGCTATGTTGGGAATATCATCTCTCACTCAAGTGAGAGAAAGAATCTGGAGTTCTGACCTCTGTCGATGGTCAAAAATCAGGGATGCTGTCTCGTTTGCCAAGGCATCAAAAATCAGATGGGCCAGTCACGTAATGAGATTCAGAGATGACTGCTGGACTTGAGGCTCTTTCTGTTCCTGGAGCGAGCAGGTATCATTGGGCTACACTGGCTCGAGACAGGGACAAATAAAGATGTTACTGGCACCCGCTTGAGCAAATTGAAGATCAACGGGACTACAAGTAATACAAGTGATATATATGCATGGGCTGGAGCAATAGCACAGTGGGTAAGGTGTTTGCCTTGCACGAGAATGACCTGGGTTCAATTCTTCCGCCCCTCTTCGAGAGCCCGGCAAGCTACCGAGAGTATCTCCCCTGGCACAGCAGAGCCTGGCAAGCTACCCGTAGCATATTCTATATACCCAAAACAGTAACAACAAGTCTCATAATGAAGGCGTTACTGGTGCCCGCTCGAGCAAATTGATGAACAATGGGATGACAGTGATACAGTGACAGTGATATATATGATCTATATGTATATGTTCCACCCAGATCCCCTGTTTTCCAGTAGCTAGGCATTTCCACCTACAAACTGCCCCCAGTGCCATGTAATCCCATCAATGGCTAACATTTAGAGACTATAAAACCAAGCTCCTGACATCTTATAGCCTAGTTCTCCCTCTCAGAGAACCTGGCAAGCTACCGAGAGCTTGCTGTCTGCACGGGAGAGCCTGGCAAACTCCCCGTGGTGTATTCACATGCCAATACCAGTAACAATGATGGGTCTCATTCTCCTGACCCTGAAAGAATTTCTAATGCGGCACAGTTGGGATGGACAAGTAAAGAGAAGCTGCTAAAATCTCAGGGCTAGGATGAATGGAGACATTACTGGGCCTGCTTGAGCAAATCAACGATTAACAGGATGATAGCGATAGTGATAAATACCTGAGGGGCAGGAAACCTGTTTGTACTTTGTATATATAATATAACATAAAAATTCTTCCTATTGAATAAGACATAAAATGTAGGAAACCAGGCAAATAGATAAAATCAAAGAGTAAAAGGGTATAGAATCTATGACAAGAACAATAAAAGTATAAGGCATTGGATCATAGAATACAGAAAAGAACAGATATGCGTCTAAAGTCGTAAATAAAGAACAAGTCTATAACAAGGCCCACAATCTTCAACTCTTCCCTCTCACCTCTGTGACCATTGCCTACCTTCCTTCCTTTGATCTTAGCATGGTTGGCTGGAACTTTCTGAAAAGGCCTCCAGCAATCCCACTTCTTGGTATTTAAACCTGGACTGACACTTTCTCCTTGAATAAATCCTGTGATGTTTATTCTAAGAAATTAATTGGATATTGTTTCTGTGATTTGATTCCAGAGGACAGTAACTTCATTTTGCTGACTCTTTTGGGAGGTACTTCTTCAATATATAGCTTGCCCATGGATTGTGTTGTGTGATATTCACTGAAGAGGTGCAAGTTTCCTGGTAGACAGTTTGTGTGGGCCTGGGGGCTCTGTACATACTTAAGAACTGAGTTTTATCAACTACCCCATGAGTGAACATAAAACACTTTTTTACTTCAATATTTCCCCACAGCAGAACCTGGCAAGCTACCCTTGGCATATCTGATATGGCAAAAAAAAAAAAAAACAACCAGTAAAAGCAAGTCTGATGATGAAGACGTTCCTGGTGTCCACTCAAGCAAATCGATGAGCAACAGGATGACAGTGATACAGTGACTTCGATATTTATTTTATTTGTTGGCTCATCATTGGTTCTTGATATTATGAATTTTAAGAGCTTATCATAATGCCTCTGTATATGTTTGGGACTTAGCTGATCCTACGTCCAAAGTTCTATTGCCAACCACCACCAAAATGGCCCTTCTACTAGTTGTTCATATCATTTTCTCCTTTCTCCAATAACCATAATTGTTTTCATTGATTCCAGTGCTCTTTGGCGCCTGACTTTAGTTATTCACATTCCACATATAAGTAAAATCATTCAGTAACTGTCTTTCACTTAATATAATTTAAGTTTCCACCATTTTGTCTCAAAAGATGTTCACTGTATCACTGTATCAGAGTCATCCCATTGTTCATCGATTTGCTTGAGCGGGCACCAATAACATCTCCATTTGTCCCAGCCTGAGATTTTAGCCCTCCCCTTACTTGTCTTTCCCAATTATTGGAGTCTCTATCAGGGTCAGGGCTCTGAGACCTGTTATTGTTACTGTATTTGGCATATCAAATATGCCACGGGGAGTTTGCCAGGCTGTTCCTTGTGGGCGGGATACTCTCGGTAGCTTGCTGGGCTCTCCAATAGGAACAAAGACTATATATCAGAGAATTAATGCCAAACACACGTGTGCTGCTTTAGGCACATCAGTGGGCTAGACTATAAGAGGTCGCATGGCTGCTTAGTGGCCGTGTGCTTCTGGGAGCTTTGTTTTATATAGTCTCTGGATCTTGGCCAGTTATGGGATTACATGATGCCGGGGGCAGTTTCTGGGTGTGACTGTCAAATGGGGGGTCTGGGTGGAGGAGGCCCAGTCCCAATCCGAGCAGTCTTGGAGATCTCAGTCCTGATTCCCGCATGCTTAGGTTCCTCTGCCAGTTCCTTCATGCTTGAGGCTCATCTGAGTGTGTGGAGAGTGGCCTTGAGCATGGCTATGGCTGGGTTCTGGAGGTTTTCGGCTGCTGGGGCTCTGCTTGGGGTGTGGAGGGTAACTCAACCTGCCCCCTGTGAGGGGCCCCAGTGAAGAAAGTCTGGCACGGGGGTAAGAGACTCTGTGTCCAAAATATGCTAATCTTTTAAGAATAACATTGTAGTTCATTGAGCATTATTTGTAGACTTTTGTGGTTCCATTCAAATTTTAGAAATTTTGTTTTATTTTATTGGACAATATCATTAATATTTTGACAGGGATGGCACTGAACTTGTATATTGCTTTAGGCAAGGTGGTTTTATGCTTCTTATCACAAATATGCAATGTCTCTACATGTTTTGTGTTTTTTTCTATTTCTTTTAATAATATCTAATGGTTTTCAGAATATAGGTCTTAAACTTGTTAGAAATATTACTGTACAATTTATAATTTATGATGGTATTTTAAGTATGCATTTTTCTTTTCATTAATTTTTTATGTACATAAATGCAACAAAATTGTGGATATTTTGTGTCCTGCCATATTACTAAATTCATTATTTACAGTAATTTTTAGTGCTCTCTATTTATATTGTTATGTAAGAAGCAACAGGAATTGTGTTCTTTTCTAATCTGGATTCACTTTATTTCTTCCTAATTTATTAAGTCTACTCTTAAAAATATTTGTGGAAAAGTAAGAATGAGAGTAGACATTATTTTCTAGTCTCAGATTTAAGTATAAAAGCTTTCAGTTTTTCAACATTCAGTATATTGACTGTGGTTTGTCACATATCACCTTTATTATGCATAAGTTTGTTCCTTCCATCCACAATTTATTTAAAATATCATCATTAATTTTGTCAAAATATTTTTGATGAAATCATGTAATTTTATGCAACTAGGATGGACCTGGAGTATCATGTTAAGTGAAGTAAGTCAGAAGAAGAAGAACAAACACAGGATAATCTCACTTATCTGTGGTCTATGGAATAACTGGAGGAAGAAATTAAAAATATTAAAGGGAAGATATCTAGATGATTCTGACCCTAGAAATTTGGAAGAAGGAGAGGGAAGGAAGGAAATCATGGATGCAAGGTAGAAGAGGTGGATTGAGTTATAGGGGCAGTACTCAGAGGTCTCCGCTATGTAGGTGGGGTAGCAATGTGAAATATGTATATATCTGAACCACAGAGCCAACAACACTGCAAGCATGATTTACAAACTTTAAAAAACAAACTTAAAAATGTGCCTCTCAAGAAGGCAGGCTGAGGGGTAGGACAGAATCTAGGGACAATGGCATGTGGAAGTTTACACTGATCTGTGCTATAACAGTATGCATCTAAAACTCAACGATGAATAACTTTGGAAATCCACAGTGCCTTAATACAAATTTTTCTTAAAAAAGACTTTTCAGAATCTATCAATATGATCATGGAATCTTATCTTTCTTTGTGTTTTTGTTATGCCTTACATTAATTGATTTCTTACGTTGAGAAACATAGTTGTATCCCTGGAACCATGCCCACTTAGTCCTGATGAATTATTCACTTGTGTTTTTGCACTCAGTTTGCCAAGATTTTGTTGAAAATTTTGTACCTAGATTAATTAATGATATTTATTTACAGTTTCATTTTTCTCTGCTGACCTTTGCTGTTTTGGTGTTAAGAATACTGAATTCATAGAAAACAACTGGAAGAGTTCCCTCCCTTGAAATCTTTGGAATAGTCTGAGCAGGTTGGGTTCTCTTAAAATTTTTGTAGAATTAAATGGTAAAAGCATCTGGTCCTACATTTGTATTCTTTGGAACGCTTTTGATTAATCAATGACCAACTCAACCTAATTATTGGAAATATCTCAGTACAACTGATCTCTTGTTTCTCTCAGATTTCCAAAAGCTCTTTGGCTGTAGAAATGCTTAGAATTTATCATTATATTTGGTTATCCTTTGCCCTATTTACTGATTTGTTTCCTAAAAAGAAAGAGGTAGCCAACATATATCTCCTAATGCTCCCCCTGGACTTATCTATGGGATAAGTCTGAGCAGGCTTAGTGTTAGATGATCTGCTAGTATTTCTTAATATTTAGTTAATTATTTCTTTTCCTACATGTGAATGCAGTTTATATACAAATTATATATGCCACTACACCCTATTCAAGATGAATCTGCCAATTCAGGAAGCTGAAAATCCAAGTGATGCCAAAGATCGGCTTTTGTTGTCCCTAAAATACCAGCTATGGAAAGTTATAAATAGCTAAGAGAAGGTAATACTAGTATGATGATCTGTGATCTAAGTTTTAGTGGGATATTTATTTACTTGGCTGGAGTGATAGCACAGCGGGTAGGGTGTTTCCCTTGCACGAGGCCAACCTGGCTTCGATTCCTCCATCCCTCTCAAAGAGCCCAGCAAGCTACAGAGAGTATCCCGTCCTCACAGCAGAGCCTAGCAAGGTACCCGTGGCATATTCGATATGCCAAAAACAGTAACAACAAGTCTCACAATGGAGATGTTACTGGTGCCCACTCAAGCAAATCGATGAGCAACGGGATGATAGTGATACAGTGATACAGTGAATTGACCTCTCATAGCTAAGTAATGATGCTGAGAGAACAGAACTCTCTCTTTATCTGCTTATTTTCTCTTAAAACTTGACTTTTTGGGAAAGAATGGAGAGTTTTATTAGTTCTACCACTTTATATATATGAATCACCATTATAGGTAAATAAAGGTCTATAAAACAATTTTGAGTTTAATTTTTAACATTATCTATGAAATCTCTGACAAAGATATTACATCCTTCTTTAATATAATTTATCCCATTTTATTTTCTATGCCAGTTTTTTTCTTGTAACTTCATGTAATATGCTTAAACTTTTATTTTGATGTAGATTGATCAAAATGCATAATTCGTATTTCTCTCTATCATGTGTTACTTAAGTTGTAAGGAAACCATTTGCCTAACTCTAGAAATAGAAAAATTTTTCTTCAGTTTTTTTAATTTACATCAAAAATTGTCAAACAAAGGAAGAAAAATTTAGTGATTATAGATTGAATTTTTTCTTTAAATTATTAAGTGCAATTATTGTAGAAAACATTATTAATTTTGATTCTTATTATTTTTGTCTTTAACATAGTATTCTGAAATGCCATAATAATATACATAATTCTAGTATTTTAGAAAAATAAATGATCTTGTTGATTTTTTAAATATGGGAATGTATATATTTTTCATTCTGGAAAGGTTCCCATTTAAAAAACATTTTTATCCCTATGACTTTCCTTCTATTCTCTTTATGGAAATAATATTTAGTGGCTATTAGAACTTCTGGTTTGGTACTCTTAGTTCTTAGCTTTTCCCTCACATTTCAATTTAAAAGCAATTTAGTTACAATTTGTTCTATGGATGCAAAACTTGTATTTCATAATGTCTTCACTTGCATTTTGGTTTTGATTTTAAAATGCTACTGCCTTTCTTCCATATATTACCTCTGAGTTTTTTCTTTGTTTGCTTATTTGCATTTAGTATTGTATTAATGAAAGCTTTCTGTAACCAGGTGGTAACCAGGGATCAATTCTGAGTTGTACACACGCAAAGCAAGCATCTTAACTATTGTACTATCTCTCCTACTCTACAACTCATGATTTTTGTGGAACTGTTTTAAATGATGACAGTGACTGAAGTCACACAAGCCCTGTGATGTTAATACAGGAAGGGCTGTCTCTGGACTCTTTATTTTTCAAGAAAAGAGTATCTTTCCAGTTTTCTGTCTGGAATCTGATCATTTGTATCCAGAAATCTGTGGGAGTTGGGCAAAGCTTGTGGTTCAGTCTAGTTTAAGTGCCTCAGCAATTTTTTTTTTTACTTTTAGTGATGGGTCACAATCTTGCTCTAGTGCCTTATGTTCCAATAGTTTTGTAATCTATTTTAACATTTATTCAACATTACCTGTGATCAAGTCTCTAGTTTCTGATTCTTGGAGTTGGGGCACCTGGTTTTTATATTCAGTGGGTAGAAGTGACGAAGAAAAATTAAGGATGCCGGACATTGACTTTCAATGTATCTTTTATCTACCATATATACACCACTTTATATTTATTATTTATGTTTTACTTATGAGAAGCAGAGGATCAAAAAGTTAATAAATGAAATTATAATATATCCAAAGAAGAATAGAAATCATTCTTATGGCATTTAGTTACTTCTACTTTAAGAATTTATATTTAATAATCAGATGATGAATTGTGAGATTCTCTTTTATCCTAATAGTATGAGTATGTGCATATTTTCTTTTAAATTTATATACTAGGCATTTTATACCTAGCTGAAAATGAGATGAATTATCACTCCTTTAGATAACACAAATTTGAGAAAGAATGCATGATGTATCGATAGGGATTTTTTCAGAGTTACTCTAGGCGTATCTGAAAGTCCTGTCTTTTCAAATGAGACTCTATTATAAATATTGTCCTTGAATTCTAATCAGTGTACATTAGTGCATGGGAAATATGCAATAACTTATTACATAATGGCAATACACAAAATATAAATGAGTAGGAAAAAATATTCTGACAAAGAAAAACAAACTCAGTTCTTTTTCTTCTGAACCTTATCAAAATCCTGCACCCAAATCTTGCTCATACTAGACAGAAACTGAACCTCCTGCAGTAATAACAGACAGTGCTCAAACTGTGATGTATATTTTGGTCCTCAGATTGGCTGTAGGCTTACAAATATCTATCTACTTTAGGAAAACAGTTTTTAAATAATTTATAAAAAATGTATCAGAAAGTTTTCAACAACACATAAAGGACTCCTCCCCTACCCCTTAAGGTAAAAGAACAGTCAGTCTGATTCTTGCTTCCTTACTGCCATTCATTCTTGTAATCAAAATATAGTACCAACTTGAGAATGATGTGTATTTCCAAAGGGAACTTTTTTAGTTGGGTGAAAGTAGAGCTTTCTTATATT
This sequence comes from Sorex araneus, assembly GCF_027595985.1. Taxonomy (NCBI): domain Eukaryota; kingdom Metazoa; phylum Chordata; class Mammalia; order Eulipotyphla; family Soricidae; genus Sorex; species Sorex araneus. The sequence continues at coordinate 123,061,239 of NC_073305.1, read as the reverse complement.
CTATGTACAGAAACTCTACTGCAAATACCCTGGAGCTAAACACTGGGATTCTGTGTTATTCTTTTTTCAGAGAGCATTATTATTTTATTATGGGGTGGGGGGAGAGAGGTACTGCCAAGCAATGCTCAGGCCACCTGGGGGCTATTCTCTGCAATAACGGGCTTGACTGTGCTGGCAGAATGGTTCAATGTTTGACTCTGTGATTTATGTGGTGCTGCTTTTGTCCCAGTAGTGCTGGGATGACTGGGCTACATCAGGTGGTCCTGGGAAGTAGTGGGGAAAAGATGTGGAACTGAGGCTTTGCGCATGCGAGCTGTGTGCTGCAGGAGACTGGCTATTCACTAACCCCTGCGTACAACATTTTCTTGAGTAGGCAAAGGAGAGGGTCTGATTCTATTTGTTTATTTTAATGTCTTCAAGTTTGCAGAAATGTTTCAGAATTGGTACAAGGGAGAAGGAAATAGCTCCAAAACCTTTATCTATAGTCAACAGGATTTTATTTTTTTATTTTTTGCGCTATTTGTTTTCTTACTGCATCTCTACATATTGATTTTTTTCCTAGAAAATAAGTCAAAGACATTCTGAGTTTTTATGCCTACTAAGAACATAATAATTGTTTAGAAAATATACATACTCATTTTCTACTACTTTGTCATTTTATGGTTTAATTTGATTTGATATTGCTCCCACCTACCCTCAACCTTTCACATCTCTCCCTTCTCTTTAGTGTTATAGTTGTTGTAATGACCTGGGGTCACACACATGCCTGGCTGTGGTGCTCACATATTTAGCTGTATGTGGTGCTTTCCAGGGGTGGAACATTGGGCTGGAGTGGGATGAGAGGAAATAGGGGTAAGATTCAGAGGCCTCAAGTACCAAAGTAGTATAGAGATGAGGTATTTGTATTTATCTAAACTGCAAAGCCAACAATAACGTAAGTAAAAAAATCTAAACTTCAACAATCGAAATTTTGTTTTATTTTATTTAATTTTGCTTTTTGGGTCACAACCAGTAATGCACAGGGGTTACTCCTGGCTCTTCACTCAGGAATTACTCCTGGCAGTGCTTGGGGAATCATATGGAATGTTGGGATTCGAACCTGGGTTGGCCGTGTGCAAGGCAAACGCCCTACTCGCTGTGCTATCGCTCCAGCCCCAACAATAAAAATTTTAAAATGTGTGTTTCAAGAAGGCAGACGGGGAGGGGACGGGGACGGGGTGGGGTAGGAAGGCACTTGCTGATATTGGTGGAAGGAAGTAGCACACCGAGAGTCGGACTTGAGTTGGAATACTGTGTGCCTGAAACTCAGTTAAGTATAACTATGTATACATAGTGACTCAATGCCTAAAAAAATATCAAGAAATTGGGCGTCCTTATGCCCTATTGACTCCACTTCTTGGCATATATCTTAAGGACCCAAAAACTTTTCAGAAAGAGACATTTGCACTCCTACATTCTTTGTTACACTATTCATGATAGTGAAAATCTGGAAATAACCCAAATGTCCGAGAACACATAACTGGATAAAAAAAACTATGGTATCTATACACCATGGGCTATACACTTGGTTATAAGAAATAGTGAAACCATGCATTTTTCCACTACATGCATGGAACTGGAGGGCATTATGCATAAAGGCAGCCAGAAGAAGAGCTACAGATACAGATTTGTTTCTGTCATCTGTGGAGTATAAAGAAGTACAGTCAAGGATTAACAGAGGCCAAAAGCAGCAGAATCTAAGAACCCGTTTATAGAACTGAGCTTACTATGGCAGTGAAATATAGGGGGTTGGGTTGGGGAGAGGATATAAGGGTGAGGATGGGCCTTGAGACAATTGTGGGGGAAAAGGGACACTCTGGCATGTGTGTGTGTGTGTGTGTGTGTGTGTGTGTGTGTGTGTGTGGTATTAGAATATTGCATTTGTGAAACCTTATTGTGAAATCTTATTTACAATATTGTAAAATTGTATATCACAATAACTAAAAACAAAAACAAAACCAAATTCACTGTTCTTCATACTAAATCACCTCTACGTAATTTTCACATTTTCACTAAAATAACTAGTCACTTACATTTCCTAAAATAAATTCAATAAATTCAGTCATCAGATATTTGTGGAAAAGCATCATACTTATTCCCACTATTTTAAAGTCTCTCTTAATCATGAATACAATTTATTACTCCTTGTATTATCAGTGAGCAAATCTAATGAAAGAATAGAGAAATGTTTTTGGAAGGCTTGTGAAAAAAAATTACAAGCATTTTTCCTGATTTTCAGAATTTAACTATCAAGTCAGAACAAAACGTTTGAAGTGATTTCCTTTCCTTGTCTTTGGATTTCTAATGTCAGAACATCAAATTTGCAACCCGGGTGGCACCCCAAAGAGGGAAAAGGGGAGAAAAAAAGTGCTCTTGATTACTGAGGCTTTAGAAACCCATTTTATGTGATTCCCCAGACTGTGCAAAGCTAGAGGAGAGTTTCTCATGCCAGTGTTTCTCAAGGAGAGCTTTGGCCTTTCAAAGGTAACTCTTTCACTCTGATTTAACTGAGCAGGTGAAAGGCCATTTGGCACCGGCTTCTTCCTTTTACTCCAGCTGCCTGTGAAGAGCGTGGTTGCCTGGCAACGAAGACTCAGGCTCCCTTTGTCCCTACATCAGGCTAGGAAATTCGGAGTGGCTAAAGGCTGTTGTCTGTTGCATACAACTTACACTAAAATGTCTTTCGTTTTGTAGGTCTATTTTTTAAATCCTCACAGCAATGCTACTTTATCTTTCCTAATTTACTCTCTTTTTGGGAGACCAGGCTATTTAGAGTGAATATGGCTATATTTCCACAGGAAAGCACAGAGACCTTGACTTCAAAATCAGAAGTAATTTACATTTTAAAAGAAGAGAAAATGAGCATCACAGCTGCATTGCATATGTTCTTTCCTGTAAGCTAATTATTTTCATTTTCTTTCTTCTTCCCTTCATCAGCTTTTAAAATTTTCACTTGCATTTCTCACATTTTTTCTTCATTCTATCCAACTTCCATTTGATGACTGTTTTTTTAAATCTCTTTATTCCTTCTTTCTAGTGATATGTACACCATTGTTTAGTCATTCATCATCAATCAATTGCTCAGCCAATGGAGTTGAAGTGAATCAAGCTTTTCTTTTCAACCGCGTTGGCTTCCGATTTATTTATTTATTTATTCATTTATTTATTTATTTTTGTGAACTCATTTTATGTTTTGTGTTAACCTATAACTAGGAAAAGTTACACAAAAAATAACTGACAAAATATTCCCAATTGCTATTTGGATTTACTTTGTTCTGACAGAAAAACTTACATTTCTCTTTGAGTTCCCCTATGTGCTATCTTTGTTTACATGCTGGTCCACGTGGTCCATTTCACAAAGTTGAAGATGATATTTTATCACTACATTAGCATTTACTATTCTTATACTAGCAACTACATACTACATTAATAAACCTAATAGTTTGAAGATATTGTATGAAGAGAGATGATGTGAATTTTTTTTAATCTCTTAGTCTCGCACTGACTCATAAAATGTATGGGAAATTTTTTGTTTGTTTTTTGCCACCCCCAGTGATTCTCAAGGCTAACTCCTGGTTTTGTGTTCAGGGATCACTCCTTGGTGGCTCAGGGGATCATAGACAAGTATCCTACCTATTACACAATCCTTTTATTGGTCCACAGATTTCTTGATGATCTGTGCTGGACTCTGGTGGTGCAAGGGAAGTACATGGTAGTGAGCAAAATAAAAAAGGTTAAAGTTCTAGAAAGATGTATGGGTAGCTTGCTAGGCTCTGCCGTGTAGGCGAGATACTCTTGGTAGCTTGCCCGGCTCTCTAAGAGGGACAGAGGAATCAAACCCAGGTCAGCCAAGTGCAAGGCAAATGCCCTAACCACCGTGCTATTGCTCAAGTCCTTGCTTAATTAAAAAAATGTGTTATTTGGTATTATAATGGTTACTATAGATTTTAGTTTACTTGCTTACTAACAATTTGCTATAATAGGACTAGAGCAATAGTACAGAGGGCTGGAATCTTGGCCCTGCTGATACTGGTTTGATTCCTGGCATCCTCTATGGTCCCCCAAAACCTCCAGGAGTGATTCCTGAGTGCAGATCCAGGAGCAACCTTTGAATTGCTTCCAAACAAACAAAAAAACCAAACAATTCAAAACAAAAAAATCCCAAAGATAGGAATTTACTATAACAACAAAAAAAATCAGTTATTATAGATCATTTTTTTTTCTTTTTGGGTCACACCCAGCGATTCAAAGGGGTTAATCCTGGCTCTGCACTCAGAAATTCCTCCTGGCGGTGCTCAGGGGACCATATGGGATGCTGGGGATCGAACCTGGGTCGGCTGCATGAAAGACAAACGCCCTACCTGCTGTGCTATAGCTCCAGCCCCAATTTGTTTAAATTGTTAGCATAAAAATGGAATTAATATTTAATGCAATGGTATGTTACTAATTCAAATGCAAAGGTATATTACTAATTCCATGTATTTCTGGAATTTATAAATAAAAATATACTTATGATTCAGTATTGAGATCTTCCACGTTTGCTATGAAAAAATATTGCATCAGATGAGTTTTATCTTTTGTTATATGATGAAATCAGAGCATTGTATTATAGCGGGAAAGAAAATGGAAGGCAAGATTTTATGGAATTTGATTGGCTTTTGGGCCACACTCAGCTGTGCTCAGAGCTTATATCCCACTCTATACACAGGTATCATTTCATTGGCCTCAGGGGATCATATATGGTGTCCTGATTGAAACCAAGTCAAATGTATATTAGGTAAGTGCCTTACCCACTGTTTTATATCTCTGACCTGAAGGCAAAGATTTTAATCTGAGTTTCGTTCCTAATTAGCTTTTTGATTTTAGGTAATATTTTAATCTTTGCCTCAAATATTTTTTTTTGTTAAGTTGTAAAATTAGAGTAGGTATCCCTAAAATGGGCTGTAGTGATAGCACAGCAGTAGGGCATTTGCCTTGCACTCGGCCAACCTGGTTCGATTCCTCCACTCCTCTCGGAGAGCCTGGCAAGCTACCAAGAATATCTCGCCCCCAAAGCAGAGCCTGACAAGCTACCTGTGGCGTATTCGATGTGCCAAAAAACAGTAACAATAAGTCTCGAGATAGAGACGTTACTGGTGCCCGCTTGTGCAAAAATCCTTAAAATATATGCTACTATTAAAATTCTGTTATCAAAGTTGAAACCAACTAAATCTTTCACCTGAAAAGGGATAATATTACCTTTTAGCCAATAAAGTTTTAAGTGAAAAAGGTAAACATTCTTGTATTTATTGATCAAGCTTTTATTACTTAAACATGATGTTCAAACTTTTATGATCTTTTTCACTTTATAGAAATTTGTAAAAATATTAATTATTTGAAATTATCTATACTTCATTCTACTTTCATTATTTGCTAATTATGAAATTAGACATATTCTTAAATATTGGCGCTAAATTTTTTTTATCACTCTGTAGGGCATAAAAACTATTCTGATCCAAGAATATAGGGATATTGTGAGAATTCAGTGAGATTGTTCACATAAGCCTTTAGGAAATAAACAGATAGAATATTAAAGTTTTGATATTTGTGAGATTTAACTATCACCATTGTTACCAGCTGCCCCAGACTATTACAACATCACATTTTCATTAGTATATTAATCGCCTCCTATTTCAATTTAATTAATTTATTTTTGTTGCTGATGGTGGTGGTTTGGGGATTTTGGAAGCACCTGGCAGTGTGCAGGACTTTTTCCTGGCTCTGTGTTCAGGGATCACTCTTAGTAGTGCTGGGGTGTCATATGTGCTGCTAGCAATCAAACTTGGGTCTGCCACAATCAAGGCAATTACCAAACTTGCTATACTATCTTTCTGATCTCTAATAGCCTCCTAAATTTCAATTCTGTTTTTTTTATATCTTTTCTACACATTTTCCCCAGCTTAGAACCAAACACGATTCTCATAATTTGTCTCCTCTTCTAAAAACCATGGCAACAGATTTCAGTGAACCCCATACGAGTAGAACAAAGTATAAATTAACCTGGCATTTAAAGCTTTCATTTGTGTCTCAGTTCAATTTATCTTCCCAGCTTCACTCTATTTCTTTCTCACATATAAATGCTTGCTGGCTGAATGGAACTCCCCAACTGTGTTGTGAACAAGTAGTGTTCAGTCCAAGTTATGCAATTGAGAGCGAAGGTTATTATAAATCTTTACACCCCAGCATCATCCCAGGACCTGTAACACAATGTACATGTAGTATTTGTTGAAATGAATTCTTTTGCCCTTTTCTCTTTTATTTTTCCCCTAGAAGTTCTCTCTTCTTAATTTTTACTTCTACAATACCTACCCTTTCATTTTCTATCAAAATATCCTGAGTTACCAGTATTCATGAGCTATCTGTATTTTCTTGTAGTATACTACCACTTATCTACTTTTTAGAATTTATAGTTTGCTTTCATTCCACTTATATTTTGTCATTATCATGTCTGACTTTTAAAAATGACTTTGATAGCTGTGTACTATGTCTTAGTCAATTGTATTTCTGATAATATCCACCATTTTGGTGTGAATATATTAACTTCCAGTGCTTTAGTTGTTGAATAACAGAATAATATTTGATAAACACTATTTTTCAAATTATCTTAGTTACATAGAAGAAAATATACATTTGTTTAGGATTTTGAGTCTTTCCTTATGTAGTATATTCTCTCTATTTAACCTGATTTGTGGTATATGTAATCATATCGACCACATTATTCTATGGACACCTATATTCATTGTTGCCACTTTTATTTTGCTAACGTTTACTTTGCCTGAGTACAAGCTTGTTTTCTTATTAGCTATTCAATATTCAGTCTAAGCTATTTCAAAATTCTCCATGAAGCACTTCATGAAGACTTATTAAAGATTTATTTTCTTCACTTATAAAAGTTAATGCATGTAATAATAACATTTAATCATATAACTTAATCATACAAAGAACAATGAACTGTAGAGAGAATTTCAAGGTGTAATACTGTAAAAATTCTAGTATAGAAGCTCGAGTGACATTTTCCATATTATCACTCTGAAATCCATTTTTACTCATGAGTTACTTTTGTATTATCTATCTATAAAATATTATACCGATTGCTTATTTGTAAAATATTTAAGCAACTGAAACATCTCTAAAAATGTGATTTAGATTTTTATACTAATCTTTATCCCAATAAAATATTAAATCAATGAGGGAAGATAGTAATGAAATTTTCTTTGGATATTTTATACTATGAACCAGAATGCTGATAAAACTATAGATTTTCAACACATAAGCAATATTCTTTGCTAGATAGGACATACCTGACAAAATGACTTGGTTCAATTTAAATTTATTTCATAATTTGTGACACTCCAACTTCATTTATTTTTCCTGGTCTATTGGTTCTAAGTTACTGTCATACTTACAGTTTTTTCCTGGTCTATTGCTTCCAATTTACTGTCATATCTACTGGGGTCTTTCAGTAACTAAGGCAACTATAGCTATATTTTGGAGAAGATTTATACAGATAAAACTTAGGTGTAGCTACACAGGAAGAGATAAGGTTTGCGCCTTATACTCTGTTCATAGTGTTTGTACCAATTGACTGAAGTTAAAAATATGAAATATTGTAAAAACATATTGAGTGGGTTAAAATGTGATATTTAGACCATTTACATACATCTTCTAATAAGCTTCTTAAGAAGCTTCTATAGTTGATAGCGCTAAGCATTTTTATAGACATGAAAGCTAAAACTAAGAGTAAACTACTTTACTCAAATATTTGTCCTTAAACCCGATCTCAAACCTGTCTTATTTCAATGTCCCTGCCAACAGAAATGAATGAGAAAGTGGTTCTCCAATTTAATCTATAGGAATGTAACCCAAGAAACTTCTTAAAATTCATACTTGGATTGCATCCAAAATGTCCAATTTGTTAGGCTATGCATAAGAACTAAAATCTATCATCAATTTGTCTGTCTATCTATCTATCTATCTATCTATCTATCTATCTATCTATCTATCTATCTATCTATCTATCCATCATCTATCATCTATCATCTATCTATCCATCCATCTTTAGTTTTGGGAACACACTAAACTATACTTAGGGTTTACTTCTAGCTCTGCACTCAGGAATCACTCCTGGCAGGGCTTGGGCGCTATATGGACTGCTGGTGACTGAACCTGATTTGACCTTGTGTAATGCAAGAACTCTGCCCACTGTACTATCATTCTGGGTCCTCAATAATCAATATTTTAATAATGCCTAATATTCAGCACTTACTAGTATTCAACTGAACTTTATTGTCTCTAAAAATAAATCCCCCCCTCAGATAAACAAGTGTAATACCTGGCTCATGGATTTGTCTAAAATAAATTCTTTCATCTAAAAATTATTTATCAAGTATTGACTAACACACAGGCTATTGAACTTTATAAAGCCTTGGGATAGAATGACAGAGTTTCTCAGCTTATGATCAATTTAATGACTACTATGCTATTGAGCACTTATTGTTGCATGAAGGGAAGGCAGCATTTTTAATTTAAAAAAATAGAAAAAAGACAACTGGCTATTTTAGGTAGATGAATGATGTCTTCCAGGAATAAGTTTTCCAGAAATAAGCATTTATACACTATGTTATGTGTGGAAATTTATGCAGTGAGTGGGGAAGGTATTATAAACTTCTTATGTTCAATCATTTATTCACACATCCATCCACACGTGGATGAATATGTTTCTCCATTCTTATTATTTGGACCTTGTCTACATAACTTTGACCAATGAAATGTAGACCAAAAAGTGTAATTATTACTGGTTTTAATGTGACATGTCTATTTATTTTGATGACACATGATTTACAATAGTGTTTATACTTTTAGCATACAATGTTTTTGCACCACACCACCACCATCATGCAGATATCCTTCTATCATTCTTTCTTGGACCTTTTTCATATGGCCTCAATTTCTCTTTCTCATACCACACCTTCTCAGTAGCCTCAGTTCTGTTGTCGGAGTCTTGCTTTATTTCTTTATATACAACACATAGTAATATCATTCAGTTTTCCTTCTGACTTTCTTTCCTTTATATAGCACCCTATAGTTCCATTCATGTTGCAGTGAAATTCAAGCTTTCACAATTATAGCTGAGTGATATTCTACAGTGTAAATATACCAAAATTTATCTACCCACCTGTTATTGAGCACCTGGGTGATTTCCAGCTCTTGTATATTATACATAGTACTGCTATCAATGTAGGTGTGTGCATGTTTTTCAAATATGTGGGGTTTTTTTCTAGTGATAAATAGAACTGCTGGACATATGGAAGTTCTATTTTCAATGTTTGAAAAAATTTCTTAGACTCGAAGCCAATTTATAATCATACAACTGTGACTGAGGGTTTCATTTTTACTGCATTGCCACATTATCACTAGCACTTCTTGTTTCCTTGCTAGTGTGAGTGTTTTTAGTGAGGCTTTAGAGCTATCATGAGATTCTGATTTCTTTTCCACTCTTTCTATTGGCCACAACTTCTTGCCCTAGGTATTGAATGTATCTTCTATTTTGGTCACATAATGAGAACTATATTGGGGCATATATGTATGTAACCAGTAATTTGAGTTATATTTAGTTGAGCTCAGTGAGTCTAATTGGACCAAATATTGTCTATATAAAATCCTCAAGCATAAATGAATGTATAATAGTAAAAATTTAAGAAATATGACTCTTTTGCTATTGCAGCAAATGCTTATGGATAGCAGTAAATTAAATAGTACACCTAAGAGATATTAAATATGTAATCAATATCCTTTGTAATTTGAGAAAAGTATGTGTTCCCAAAAGTATATTAGCTGGATTGGGGCAGAGGAAAACCTTGTAGAATAATAGTTCTATACATAGTAATATTATTTACTTTCTAGCTTCCTCTAGAATACTACATTTAAAACAAAAGATGTCATGGTTTAAACAGAAAACAATTGCTGTTTTTAGTTTGTGCAATAGTTATATGCAGTTATGTATTATCTTAATAATGGACTGAAGTTATCTATTTCTGTTTTTCATGTAATTTTGATATTACCTATCTAGCATACAACATCATTAAGCATGAGGTCACTGTGCTGTAATAGATAATATTTCTCTTCTGTTACAGAATTGAATTAGATTGATGATATATAATTGAATTAGATTGATTATATATATTGATTAATAGGGCCAAGTCAATCTTTAATTGTTTATTTTGCAATCAAAGTAACAGGAATTCCCAGAAGTAAAGTTATCTTCTTAGTTTCTTGTTGGAAAATGGGAAGGACCATGGATCAAAGTCTGTTGCCTGATTTCTGGAGCAAAATTTTAACAACAGCCTATCAAATTCAGTTTTGGACACATTGGAATTCATGTCCCTGTGGGTACTTTTCCCGGAGTCTTTCATATCTATAAACCATTGGTAAGCTCAGTTGAAGGATGAGGCATTCACTTCACTTATTTATAAAGGGAAAATATAGGTAGGTCTCCATTCTGGCTTCAACAGGCTCTTGCTAACTTGGACTGGTCAGACCTCAAGGGGTTAGGGTCCCAAATTTACAAAAAGATAAAACTGTTACAGATTCTGGTCCCCTTCATTTTTACTACACTAAGAAAAACTAAGATTAACATAGCACAAATTTCCCATTCAATGAACCAGCGGTGTCCAAGTTCTGGGCATCATGGTCAAGGATAAGAGCTGATGCAGAGGATAAAATGGGGCAAAGTCTCTGATCCAGAAGCCAGTGGGGTTTGGGGCAAAGACTTCCACATGTGAGTACCATGTTCAACTTTTGACCTTCTTCTGACCCTGGGGGCTTATAGCCATTGAGCAGACAGGGCAGCACATACCAACACCCCAGGCATAGTCTTGACGTGTGAGTGAACCACAGAGCAGTCACACTTGGACACGATTAAAAAGGTTTTCAGCAGAGAAAGAGACACTTCTCCTGTTTTCCCATGGAGGAGAATGAGGATTTCTGTTCCTGTTGCAGTGATACTCTGAGATCAGTGATCAAACAAGTCATTTTAAAAGACAAGGTCGAAGATGTGCCTTCAACCTTCTACACTTAGAGATGTTCCAGATTTACTTTGAAGACAATCCTAGGGACCTCCAACCTCTGTAGTACAGTCTGTCCTATCCCCTCCCATGGCAAAGCATGGAAGGAGATGCTTTGCTCACTTGGGCTACATCCCTGTCTACCTGGCACCTCCTGCTCTTTGTGGTCTGATTCACACTCACAATGAAAAGAAGCCATTTTCATCTAAGAGAGCCAAGATGACTTAAGTTACTGAATGATCTCAAACACAGAGACAAACCAGACACTCTGTGAAGCCCTCCTAAGATCAGCTTTCCTAGGTTAGCCGTCTGTCTTCCCAGGCTTCTTCCAGGACTGAAAGGAGAGTCAGGAAAGAATTCTGGCTGTAGACTGAGCCAGGTTCCTGTCCCTAAAAGACTGGACTTAGGTATGAGCAAAGCCCTGGCTCATATTCCAGTTAAGCTGACATTTTGCCTTCAACAGAGCAAAGATTTCAGCTATTTGGGGATGAATAAGTGGGCAGGCTCATGTATCACTAATGTTCAGGACACTGCGAGTGCTCAATATAGTTCTGTAAAATCAATGAATAATCTTAAATTCATTCCAAACAAATGGAATTATCATCCTTCATGATGTTGTGGGAAGAGTGTCTCATACAAAATGACCTCTCAGGCTAATTATCATCAAAATAAACTGGTTTTTTAGTTAGCCTGAAGTTAAGGTGTTAATCATTTGATCATATTTTTATTAACTTCTGACATATGACAATAAATATTGTATTGTTAATAGGAATAAAATACATGGACTCAAATTATGTTGAAATACCTTCATTTAAGAAGAAAATAAAAGTGCACTATGGTTTAAAAAATGGAGATCTGTTCAATTAGAATTAATAGAATTGATATTAAAAGATTTAAAAATTATTGAAATGACTAATACTTAAGATAAGGGAACCTAAATAGTCATTAGTCTCACTAATTTAACTACCTTTATATTTAGAATATTTTTAATGTTACAAACATTATTTCAGGTTCATTTTAACTTTTGCAAACTGTGTTAGCATTGTGAGATAATATGTTTTTAATCATTGCTGTTTAGACAGCATCACTGATATAATAATACTGCTCTCAATGCTTATTTGACCTGCTTTCTTATTTATTTATCTGTTTGTTTTGGGGGTCACATCCATTGATACTCAAGGTTTATTTCTGGTTCTGCACTTAGGAATTACTCCTAGTGAGTTTGGGGGACCATATGGGGGATTGAACCCAGGTTGGAATCCTCCAAAGCAAGGATCTTAGCGTTTGTGTTTTCTATCCAGTCTCTTGGTTGCTTTCTTAAACATTGAGTATTACTGTGTAGAATGATATATCTCTTATGGATTATCTGTCTTAATAGTTCAATCTGTCTTTTGTAATGAGACTGAAATAACTAACTTTGTCATACCAAGCTAGCCTGTAAAACATTTGAAAAATTGGAGCTGGAAGAGACAGTACAGTGGGTACAACTGTTGCCTTGCATGAGGCCAAAGTGGATTTGACCCACTTGCATCTACTAGGAATGATCCCTTAGTACAGAGCCACAAGAAAGCCCTGAGAACTGCTCCCCTTCAAATTAAAGCATTTAGAAAATGGAAAGCACTAAAAAAACCTAGACCTCATGTACTTTAAACATCCTTAACTCTAATCATTACTGATAAACAACTCTAATCATTACTGATAAACTTTAATGGATAACTATAGCACAATAATTCAGCAAGACTACAATAGCATTGGGAAGATGCTATCCTGTCAATGAAACACATATGTGGAGATGGAGAGTGTAGAACAAAGCAGTTAGCTAAATTGATCATTTAAAATATCATCTAGTTAAAAAAAAGTTTGAACATTGGAGAGGGAAATGGAACCACCTACTTAAAGTATAAGTAACTTTTAATTTCTTTTTATCTGAGCTTTATATACAAAATTTTCATACAATTCTCAAGAACCATGAGCTCAGGAGTAAATCCACTTTGCTTAACAAAATAATAATTATAGTGCATATTTGCAAAGACAGGAAGTTTCACCAACTTTTATAGATCACACTTTCTAAATTCCAACTAAATATCTCTGCTTCTTACCATATTGTGTATGTGTGGAGGGGGGGTGGGGGAGGCTAAGCTTGATACATACCTAGAAGTTTTCATGACTTACACGTGGTTTTGGGCTCATGTGTTTTATTTAATTCCATGCTCATGGAATTATTTCTGTTGAGTTCAAGGATTGAACCTGAATAGATCACATGCAAGTGCAATACCTGATGTACTATCTCCAGGACCCAATCTCATCACCATTACTGTATTTAAACATTTCTTTTGCTAGATTAAAGCATCATATATTTTCTATTCACATATGGTTTGACCTCTCGGAACCTGAAGTTTAATATGCCTTTTTAAAATATAACTGTTGGGGGTATGGTGCCACCAACAGGTCGCCAGCAGGGCGAGTGCATCAACAGTCCAATGGTGTCTTCAAGCTTCCTGACACCCCCAAATCGCCACTGTTTCTTGGCCAGACCCCAACAACTTGGGACCAAGTTTACCAAGAAATTAAATGGCCAAAAGTTAAGTATGTGAGAGCCCACAAACCACCTCCGGCTCAGCTTGTGCTCATTTATAGGCCTTATTTCAGAGACCCATAGATAAATCTTGAAGGAGATCAAAAGCCACAGTTAATCTTGGACACATACATGGCTGAACAGACCAAAGTAAATTGGAGGGGGCAGGTTGGCCTGGGGCCCGCCCAAACAGAGCCTCCGGCAGCCGCTTGCTTCCACAATCTAAAATTGCCGCCATACCTTTGGCCTACCTCCACTGTCTCAGAATGGATCTCATCTAGATATAATCTGTTGAAAATTCTGGTATGCGGGTTTTGTGACTGAAATCTTCAGGCTTTCTCGGGATTGGGATGGGCTACCTCCCTCCACCTCCCTGTACTTCTGGAAACCTCAGCAGTCACATCCACATCTCAAAATGCCACCAAATTGAAAAGCTACTCTAGCCTTACCCTTCCAATTAAAGTTAATGCCCTGAACAAACACCAAGACCTCTTAGCACCTGTATTGCAAACCATAATGCATAAAAGGAAGAGAGAAAAAAAAGGAAAGTGCCTTCCATAGAGGGAGGCTGGGGGTAAGGGGTGGGAGGTTGGGGGATGGTGGTGGGGAAATGGGGGACAGTGGTGGTGGGAAATGTACACTGGTGGAGGAATGGGTGCTGGATTATTGTATGATGGAAACTCAATTATGAACAGCTTTGTAGTGGTCTATCTCATTGATATCCAGTTAAAAAATTTTTAAAAAAAGTAATGTGAAGTTCATGTCCAGTTCAATCAGCATAATCAATGGCATGAATAAATAGTAGTACTCCTACAGTTAGAAATAAATAAATAAATAAAAGTATAAGTGTTTATTAGCATTTTTAGATTCTGAAGCTCACTCCTGCACTGTAAGAAATCTGCATTCTTTCAAAGACCCTATAACAAATAAATGAATTACTGTTTTAGACACTTGTTTAATATATTCAGTGTTTTTCTTTTTTTAAAAATTATATTATTTTATTTTAATATCTTATTTTGGGGAGCCATAGTAGCAATAGTAAGGGATTGCTTCTGATTCTTCACTCAGGAATTAATCTAGGGAGACTATATGGGGTCCCAGGGAGTGATTCCAGGTTGGCAGCATGTATGCAAGGCAAATGCCCCTACCCTCTGCACTATCTCTCCAGTCCCTATCTTTTCCTTTTAGATATAGTAGAGTTTAGGTCAGTAAGTTTAACAAATTTTGGCAAAATGTATGCACTAAATATATTATCACTATCTAAGTCAATATATGGAATATTTCTATTATCAAAAAGTTCCTCATGCTCTTTTGTTGCTATCTTCTATATATATGAAGTAACCACTGGCCTGGTTTCTGTCACCATATATTAGGTTTGTCTGTTTAAGTGTATACATAGTATGTAATCGTTTGAGTTTGTCTTCTGTTGCACAGCATGACAATTTTGAATTTCATCTTTATTGTCACACTTGACAATAGTTCCCTTTCTATTGCTTACCCATGTAAAGTTTGAAATATTTTGGTTTGGTTTTGGGCCACATCTGGCTATGCTCAGGGCTTACTCTCCAGATCTAGGCTCAGGTAACACTCCTGGTGATGCTCAGGGAATCATGTGTGGTGCTGGGAATCAAACACCCGTTGGCAATGTGCAAGGTAAGCATCCCATCCATTGTACCATCTCTCCAGCACAGGTTGTATGATTTTATCACTGTCCTTTTCCACCTATTCTCTATTGATTAGAATTTATTTTATGCCCAGTGTTTTGGGGGATAGGGGTTTGTGAAGAACATTTAAATATTTTAAATTTATTTATTATTTTAAAAAATTTTATTTTATTAAATCACTGTGACAAGTTACAAAGCTTTCAGGTTTAAGTCTCAGTCATATAATGATCAAACCCCCATCTCCTCACCAGTGCACCTGTTCCCCCACCAAAAACTCCAATATATCCCCCTCCCCCCCACCTCCCCCCCTGGACCCGAGTGGCCAAATCTTCACTTTATTTTCTCTATACTTTGGATACATTCAATATTTCAACAGAGAACTGACTATTATTATTTGGAATTTCCCCCCAACAATCAAACCTGCTGAAAAGGCATCATTTGATAGTTTGTTTTCCATTGTTGAGGATGAAGATTATAGGAGCTCTGTTGTTTTAGCTCAGCTCACAGTCTAGATACATTTCTATAAGTCTCTGGGTGCCAAAATGGGTTAACAGACCTCCCAGATCATAGTCTTTAAGGAGCAGAGGGGCGGGTCAAAGGGCGGGTCAGTGGGCAGGTGGGGTGTCTAAGGGTGTGTCACAGGGCGTGTCATAGTGTGGGCCATAGGGCGTATCATAGGGTGGGTCAGAGAGCAGGTCACAGGGTGTGTCATGGGGTGTCAGCCCTTAGACATGTCAGAGGGAACAGAGGGGGTTCTGAGGGCGGGTCAAAGGGCTGGTCATGGGCAGGTGGGGGGTGTCTGAGTGGTTCAAAAGGCGGGTCAGAGGGCGTGTCAAAGGGCGTGTCTGAGTGGCTCAAAGGACCGTGAAAGGGTGTGTCACAGGTGGGTCAAAGGGCGTGTCAAAGGGCGTGTCACAGGGTGGGTCAGAGGGCGGGTCATTGGGCGGTTCCAAAGGCCTGTCACAGGGCGGTTCAGAGGGCATGTCATAGTGCCTGTCTAAGGGCGTGTCACAAGGTGGGTTAGAGGGCATGTCTAAGGCGTGTCACAGGGTGGGTCAGAGGGTGGGCTAGAGGGCGTGTCTAAGGGCGTGTCTGAGTGGCTCAAAGGACAGTGAAAGGGCGTCTAAGGGTGTGTCAGAGGGTTGGTCAGAGGCGGGTCACAGGGCGTGTCATAGGGTGTCCGCCCTTAGACACGTCAGAGGGAACAAAGGGGGGTTCTGAGGGCGGGTCAAAGGGCTGGTCAGTGGGCATGTGGGGGTGTCTGAGTGGTTCAAAAGGCGGGTCAGAGGGCGTGCCTAAGGGCGTGTCACAAGGTGGTTCCAAGGGCGTGTCACAGGGTGGGCCAGAAGGCGGGTCACAGGGTGGTTCCAAGGGCGGATCACAGGGTGGATCAGAGGGCGTGTCTAAGGGCGTGTCTGAGTGGCTGGAAGGACTGGTGTAAGGGCGTGTCTAAGGGTCTGTCACGGGGCGTGTCACAGGGCTTTTCCAAGGGCGTGTCACAGGGCGGGTCAGAAGTTGTGTCTAAGGGCGTGTCTAAGGGCCTATCACAGGGTGGGTCAGAGGGAGTGTCTAAGGGCGTGTCTGAGTGGCTCGAAGGGCAGGTGAAAGGGCGTTTCTAAAGGCATGTGACAGGGCAGTTCTTCGGGCGTGTCACAGTTTGGGTCATAGGCTGCTCCAGATCTCATCTGGGCTGAGGGCGTGATAGACACTAATTAATTTATTTAGCTAATTTTTTTATCAAGCATATACCTTTTGGCTAGATTTTACTCTAAGTGATAAATACATAACAATGACTAATTAAAAATGTAATTTTTAACTTCAATGATCTAAAGAGGTTGTTAAAGAGGTGGAAAGCTGGAAAGTGAACAAATAAAATAGGATAATTTCAGATAATAAAAACTATAAAGACATTGCTAACACATCGCTGCGTGATGGAAAGTGACAGGGATGGAAGCTGGTTAAGATGTACATATTCATTGTGCTGGCCACTGACTTAAGTTTGTAAAAAAGATCACTAAAACTATTATAAAAAAATTGAATGTGTTGGAGTAAATATGCAAACAAGATCTGCTTAGAGAGATATTTCAGTATTGATAGATATTGATGTTTATAACTAGATAGAATAATAATAAAGATAAAGATCAACAAAATTAACTGGATGTATTTTGGAGCTGGAAATTTAACTGAAAGCTTTGGCATAGGATTGAAGAATTGAGGAATTCAAGACTGAATCAACTTATATTAGAGAATATAACATAAAAACATTTATCTCATAAACGAATGAGATAAATAAAAGTGGTGCTAAGAGAGTAATTGATATCTAGTAATAGGCGGCGCATCTTAACATGAAGATGGCTTGGTAGTGGAAGGCTCTTTGAAGGAATGTTGAACAGAGATGTAGGCAGGACATGAACAGTCTAATAGTCTAAAAACCCCAACAGTGTTGCCAAGGTTTGGTAAAAGCAGGAGCTCATTATATTATAAACTCACCGAGGAAGGGGAAATGCCGCAAGATACTGCTAAAGAGGAAAGCAAGAATCATAAAATAGCTGCTCACTACTTTGTTCCTGGACCTCTTTTAAATCACCAAATTCAGTGATTAGATAAAAAAGTTGTTAGTGGGAACTGGAAAAAGTCCAATATGTCTGAAGCTAGAATGAAGTCTTTTTTATAAAGACTAGTATTTGGCAGCGTTGTTTCATTTTGCCACTTCTTATTTCCTAGGGCCACTCAGAGATCTTTTAATTGTGCTTCAAGATTCCATATGATTGAATAAATAAAAAATTCATTTGGGACTTTCAGTCTTAAAGTTGGATTTACTTTTTGGCAGGTTTATTAACAATAATAATCTGAAACACATGGAATATTTGTGGCAATCTTTATTTTCAGCGTTTTTTTTAAGGCAACAGAAACATTATTATACTCACTTTATCAATAAATTGAAGTGAGTCATGGAGCAGTTTAGCAAATATGGCCAGAATGAATTCCCAATTAGGCTTAGAATTCAAATCCCACAGTTCTTAGTCTAGTTCTTTCTGATAGACCCCTTCTTTTCTATAAATGATAAATCATCAGCACAGAGAATAGTGTTTAGCTAAAGACAACTTGGACTCTTACTTGGTGCGAGGAATACTTTAAGGAGAAGAAAGCAGCATCTATCCCAGAATACATAAAAGCAAAGTAGTGGGGAAGAAACAATCTGGAAAGTTAAAAAACCTGAAAAGGGAATGTTGCTTAAACACTTTTTAAATTCATTTCTGATTTCCTTTTTACAGAAAATATCTATTTTTATAATATTAAAAAAAACTACCAGTTTCTCATTTCTATTTTACAATCGGGACAGTAGATGACTATATTATTTTTAATTTTTCTGTCTTAAATCTCTATTGACATTTAGACTTTTTTTTATATATTTAGGTGTTAAGCATCTGGAGTGCAGGAACTGTCTCACTTGTATGCATTTTGTAGAGGTGCAGTGCATTGTATGAATATATGACTAATATTTCACTCAGCATTAGCTGAATGCTTTACTCAGCTTTTATTTTTTTTAATTTAATTTTAGTGAGTCACAGTGAGGGTACAGTTATAGATTCACATCTTTTCCTGCTTGTTTTTCCCTCATGCAATGTTCGAGAGCCCATCCCTCCACCAGTGTACATTCTCCAACACCAATGAAGCCAGTATCCCTCCCTCTCCCCCGATCCCATCCCCCCATCCCACCTCTGTGGCAGGGAATTCCCATTTGTTCTCTCTCTCCTTTTGGGTATTGTGGTTTGCAACAGGGGCACTGAGTGACCATTGTGTTCAGTCTCTAGTCTATTTTCAGCACGCATCTCCCTCCCTGCGCAGGATCTCCAATCACATTTTACTTGATGTTCCCTTCTCTATCTGGGATGACTTTCCACCAACATGTGAGGCCTGCTTCCAAGCTATGGAGCCACCTCCTGGTATTATATACTACTATTCTTGGATGTAAGTCTCCTACTCTGTTATTTTATATTCCACAGATGAGTGCAATCTTTCTATGCCTGTCCCTCTCTTTCTGGCTCATTTCACTTAGCATGATACTTTCCATTCCGATCCACTTATATGCAAAGTTCATAACTTCATCCTTTCTAACAGCTGCATAGTATTCCTTGTATAGATGTACTAAAGTTTCTTTAACCAGTCCTCTGTTCTCGGGCACTTGGGTTTTTTCCAGATTCTGGCTATTGTGAACAGTGCCACGATGAACTTATAAGTGCAGATGTCATTTCGACTATACTTTTTTTGTTCCTCCAGGATATATTCCCAGAAGTGGTATTTCTGGATCAAATGGAAGCTCAGTTTCTAAATTTTTGAGAAACGTCCATATTGTTTTTCAAATAGGCTGGACCTGTCGGCATTCCAACCAGCAGTGTAGAAGGGTCCCTTTCTCTCCACATCTTCTCCAACAGCGGTTGCTTTTGCTCTTTTGGTTGTGTGCCATTCTCTGTGATGTGAGGTGGTATCTCATGGTAGTTATGATCTGCATCTCCCTGATGATTAGTGATGCAGAGCATTTGTTCATGTACCTTTTAGCCATTCGTATCTCTTTCTTGGAAAAGTTTCTGTTCATTTCTTCAGCTCATTTTCTGATGGGGTTGGATGTTTTCTTCTTGTAGAGTTCAACCAGTGCTTTGTATACTCTTGATATCAATCCTTTATCAGATGGGTATTGGGTGAATATCCTTTCCCATTCTGTAGATTGCCTTTGTATTCTGGTCCCTGTGTCTTTTGTGGTGCAGAAGCTTCTTAGTTTAATGTAGTTCCATTTGTTTAACTCTGTTTTTACTTGATTGCTTAGTTCCGTGTCATCTTTGAAGATACCTTTAGCTTCAATATCGTGAAGGGATTTGCTGACCTGGTCTTCGATGTACTTTGTGGATTGTGGTCTGATGTTGAGGTCTTTAATCCATTTTTGTCTGATTTTTGTGCATGGTGTCAGGTCAAGGTCTAAGCCCATTCTTTTGCATGTTGTTGTCCAGTTATGCCAGCACCATTTGTTGAAGAGGCTTTCTTTGCTCCACTTCATATTTCTTGCCCCCTTATCAAAGGTTAGATGATTATACATTTGGGGTTGTGTGTTGGGATATTCCACTCTTTTCCATTGGTCTGCAGCTCTGCTTTTGTTCCAGTACATGCTGTTTTAATTGTTACCACTTTGTAGTAAAGTTTAAGGTTGGGAAGGGTGATGCCTCCCATCATCTTTTTCCCAAGAATTATTTTACCTATCCATGGGCGTTTACTGTTCCATATGAATTTCAAGATTGCTTGATCCATTTTTTGAAGAATGTCATGGGTATCCTTATAGGGATTCCATTGAATCTGTATAATGCTTTGGGGAGTATTGCCATTTTGACAATGTTGATTCTCCCTATCCATGAGCAGGGGATATGTTTCCTTTTCCTCATGTCCTCTTTTATTTCATGGAGTAGCATTTTATAGTTTTTTTGTAGAGGTCTTTTACTTCCTTGGTTAAGCTGATTCTGAGGTATTTGATTTTCTGGGGCACAATTGTGAACGGGATTGCTTTTTTCATGTCCCTTTCCTCTCTCTCATTGTTTGCATATAGGAAGGCCATGGTGTTTTGGGTATTGATTGTATAGCCTGCGACCTTACTGTACAGGTCAATTGTATCTAAGAGTTTCTTAGTAGAGCTCTTAGGCTTCTCTAAATATAGTATCATATCGTCTGCGAATAGTGAGAGTTTGATTTCTTACTTTCCTATCTGAATGCCCTTAATATCTTTTTCTTGCCTAATGGCTATTGCTAGTACTTTCAGTACTATATTGAAGAGAAGTGGTGAGAGTGGGCATCCTTGTCTTGTACCCAATCTTAGAGGAAAGGCCCTTAGTTTTTCCCCATTGATGATAATGCTTGCCATAGGTTCGTGGTAGATGACTTTGACTATCTTGAGGAAAGTTCCGCTAAAACCCATTTTGGTGAGAGTTTTCATCATAAATGGATGTTGGATCTTGTCAAATGCTTTCTCTGCCTCTATTGATATGATCATATGGTTTTTATCTTTACTTTTGTTGATATGATGGATTATTTTGATTGATTTCCGAATGTTAAACCATCCTTGCATCCCCGGGATGAATCCCACTTGGTCATGGTGTATGATCTTTTTGATGACTTGTTGGATCCTATTTGCTAGTATTTTGTTGAGGATCTTTGCATCGGTGTTCATTAGTGATATTGGTCTCTAGTTTTCTTTGTTAGTGGTGTTTTTGTTTGCTTTTGGTATTAGGGAGATATGTGCCTCATAGAAACTCTTTGGAAGGGTTCCTGTCTCTTCAATTTCCTGGAAAAGCTTGAAGAGAACTAGCAATAAATCTTCTTTAAATGTTTGGAAGAATTCGCCAGTGAATCCATCTGGACCTGGGCTTTTGTTTGGGGGGAGACTTTTGATTACAGTTTCTATTTCCTTGTTATTTATGGGCCTATTCAGGTATTCCAAGTCTTGTTGGTTCAGTCTTGGGAGATTGTAGGAATCAAGGAATTCGTCCATTTCTTTTAGGTTCTCTTGTTTTGTGGCATACAGACTTTCAAAGTAGTCTCTGATGATCTTTTGAATCTCCTTTTTTTCTGTTGTGATGTCCCCCTTTTCATTTCTGATTCGGTTTATAAGGGTTGTCTCTCTCTCTCTCTCTCTTTCTTTGTGAGTCTTGCTAGTGGTTTATCGATCTTATTTATTTTCTCGAAGAACCAGCTCTTTGTTTCATTGATATTTCGAATTCTTTTTCGGGTTTCCATATCATTAATTTCTGCTCTGTTTTATTATTTCTTTCCTTCGATCTGGTTTGGGTTCCTTTTGCTGGTCCTCTTCTAAGATCTTGAGCTGCGAAGTCAAGCTATCAATATGGGCCCTTTCTTCCTTCCTGAGGAAAGCTTGCAGAGCTATAAATTTTCCCCTTAACACAGCTTTAGCTGCATCCTATAGGTTCTGGTAGCTTGTGTCTTCATTCTCATTTGTTTCTAGGTATTTTTTGACTTCCTCCTTTATTTCCTTAATGACCCACTCATTGTTCAACAGTGATTTGTTTAATTTCCAGGTGTTTGATTTGGTTCTCCGAGTCTGTGTGTGATTAACTTCCATCTTCAGTGCATCATAGTCTGAGAAGATAGTTGATACAATTTCTATCTTCCTGATTCTATTAAAGTATAGTTTGTGACCCAGAACGAGGTCTATTTTGGAAAATGTTCCATCTGCAGTGGAAAAGAATGTGTATTCTTTCTTTTGGGGGTATATAGCCCTGTATAGGTCTATTAGCTCTGTCTCCTCTATTTCTTCCTTCAGAGCCATTGTTTCCTTGCTGAGTGTTGTTCTTGTCGATCTATCTAGAGGTGATAGGGCAGTGTTGAAGTCTCCAACTACTATTGTATTGCTAGTTATGTCCCCCTTAAATTCTGTTAGGAGTTCTTTTAAGTATTTAGCTGGTTGTTCATTAGGTGCATATACGTTTAAGAGTGTGATTTCTTCCTGTTGTTCATATCCCTTGATGAATAGAAAATGACCTTTGCTGTCCCTTCTGATCTTTTTTAGCCTGATATCTATGTTGTTGGATACTAGTATGGCCACCCCAGCTTTTTTGAGGGAGTTGTTTGCTTGCAGGATTGTTTTCCATCCTTTGACTTTGAGTCTGTGTTTGCTCTGACTGTTCAGATGTGTTTCTTGTAGGCAGCAGAAAGTTGGGTTTAGTTTCCGAATCCATTTTGCCACTCTGTGCCTCTTGATTGGTGCATTTAGACCGTTAACATTAAGGGAAATTATTGTCATGGGATTTTGTGCCATCTTTCTGTAGGGTTTGTTGTTCTTGTAGGGTTTTTCCTTGTCTTCTAGTAGCGCTTTTAGTCCTTCTTTTAAGTTTGGTCTTGAGTCTATGAAGTTCTTGAGCTGTTGTTTCTCCGTGAAATAGTGTATGGTTCCTTCAAGTTTAACTGAGAGTTTTGCCATGTAAAGTATTCTTGGTGAGGTGTTTATTTCATTGAGTTTTTTCACTATATCCCACCATTGCCTTCGGGCTTGGAAGGTTTCTTCTGATAGGTCTGCTATGAATCTAAGGGATGCTCCTTTGTATATGATTTCCTTCTTTGATCTTGCTGCTTGCAGTATTGTGTCTCTATTCATGGCATCCATCATTCTGACTATGATATGCCTTGGGGATTTTTTATTTGGGTCCCTTTTAGCTGGCACCCTTCAGACTCCTTGGATCTGGATGCCCGCATTCTCTAGCTCTGGGAATTTCTTAGCAATTATGTCTTTAATTGTGGTTTTTTTTTCCCATTGGGATTGGTTCCCCATGGTTCTGGTACTCCAATGATTCTTATGTTGTTTTTCTTGTGGTTATCCCCTAGGACTCTAATTCGCTCTAGAACCATTTTGAGATCTTTTGCCATTATTTGTTGTTGCCTATATGATTTCTGCCACTCATCTTCAAGCTCACTGATTCTGTCCTCGGCTGTAGCCATTCTATTATTGAGGGCTCCTACAGAGTTTTTTATTTCATCAACCGATTCTTTTAATTGTGTCACTTCTGTTCATAGCTTTGAAATTTCTGCTCTCATTTCCTCCTGGATTATCTTGGTAGACCATTGCAATGCTGCATCCATATCCTCCCTTAATTTATTGGATGTTCGTTCCATAGTTGCTTTGAGTTCGTGAACCATCTTCACGATTTCCTCTCTGAATTCTCTATCTGAGAGGAGATTGTATTTCTGGGAAGTCCCTGTTGGGGTTTCTGAGACCCTTTCTTCCATCTCTACTGACAGTGGGGATTTTCGCTGTTTCTTCATGTTGTTATGGGCTTTACTGCCAGGCGCTCCACCTTAGCTTGTGAGCTTGTGAGGGGCCTCAATTGAAGATGTGGGGCTATGATCTCTTTAAAAAGGACTTTTTGTGCAGCTTGATGTGTTCACTGATAGTGTTTTTGAAATTAGGATGGGATAGGCTAATTGACAATTAGCATATAGTGACTAAGATGAACAGGGTATTCTTCAGAGGAATAGGTTATACCGATTGTGACTAAAGCAAGATGCATGGAATGGGAGAAATAACTGCGGCCATGTAAGGGGCCACTGGCCCAGAAAGAGGCCACGCCCCCTTTTGAGACCACGCCCCCTGACGTAGGAACACGCCCCTAACAACCTGTGTGAGGAGACCGGCAATGCAGAGGGCTGAAATGATGCCACTGCCAGTGGTTGGGAAGCCCCAGGCAGCGGACGATGGGGAGGCAGGGCTGGACGGGAGGAAAGTCTATTCAGTGTTTTTCTTCTTCAGAGTTCAGTCATTCTAAAGTTTGTAGTAATATATTTTAAGTTTTAAATTTTCATTTAATTTTATTTTCTTTATCTTCACCTTTAATGCTATCTGGTATTGAGAATATTTTCATATGCTTTTTTACCTTTTCTTTATCACATCTTAGTCACTACTGAGTAATTTTTTCTTCAACTAGAACTCCTTAAGCTATCTTGAAATATTTCTTCAAACTAGATTTAAGATCCTTAGTGCTTCATTTCCTTGTGATCTTTGTCTTCTGAAAACTAATTTTCAAACCTGACTTTTGCTTAAGCGGGCACCAGTAATGTCTCCACTGTGAGACTTGATACTGTTTTTGGCATATCGAATATTCCACGGGTAGGTTGCCAGCTAGGCTCTGCCTTGACTTTAGACATCATAATCTCAGCAATTTTAGGCATTTTTTAAAATAATACTGTTACTGATAGGGTGTCATGCTTAACATTTTACCACTGTCCAGCATGTCTGCTGATCACCCATCATTTAGCAAATTGTAATCTGGTAAAATAATGAATTTTTTCCTACCACACCCACAGGTGCTCAGGGGTTACTCCTGGCTCTGCACTCAGGAATGGCTCCTGGCGGGCTGGGAGGAGATTATATGAGATACCAGGGATCAACCAACTATGTTCCAGCCCTGGGAAAATGTTTTAAAGTAGCTGCTGTGTGACAGGATCTTAGTCTGACTGTTTCAGACCGTTTCAGTGATTTTCTGACCATGGACCCCCTCTGACCTTGTTTCCTTCCTGAGGCCCCTGGTTCTACACTTCAACCCTTCATTTTCACCATTTCCACCTGTGACTACTTTACCTTGAAGTACCCTGAGGGCCCACGTAGGGCATATAAATATCCCTGGCCTATAAGAAAGAACAAATTCTTTGGAGTCTTTTTTTCCTTTAGAGCTTAAGTATGTTCAATGCTAGGTACCAGAAAACAAGATGTGACTGCTACAGAGGCAGGCTGGTGGGTGGAAGGCAAACTGGGGACATTGGTGGAAGGAAGTAGATACTGGTGAGGTGGTGTTGGACCATCATATTGCCTGAACCTCAGGCATGACTAACTTTGTCAGTCATGTTTTCTCAATAAAAGACTAAGAAATTTTGACTGGGGACATGACTTTAAGGGTTGAGCCTGTACTTTGCATGGGGAGTCCTCTGTTCAACCCCTCGAACCACATGGACACCCACTATTAATAGGAGTGACTCCAAAACAAGAAGTTTAAAGACTCAAGAACGTGTATGTTTTCTCTACGTTTTCCTGTTTTGATTTTGGGTCACACCTGTCTGTGCTTGGGGCTTTCTCTTGGCTTTTTGCTTAGGGATCACTCCTGGGGACTTATGGGACCCTATGGAGTGCTGGGGTTTAATTTGCATTGACTGCGTACAAGGCAAGGGCGTTACCTGCTGTGCTATCTCACAAGCTCCCTACTTTGGATATTTATAACATTTGCAGGTCACACAGTATAAGCGATGAAAATCCTTATCATGTGCCAGGTCCAGACAACAGGAATCACAGGATTTCAGGAATTGAACTCAGTCAGCCATGTGCAAGGCCCTACCTGCTGTGATAATCATTCCAACTATGTGTTTTGGATTTTGGGTGGTGCTCAGGGATTACTCCTGCTAGTACTAGGGAAGATCACGGAAGAGCCTGGCAAGCTCCAGGTGGTGTATTCGATATGCCAAATACAGTAACAATAACAGGTCTCATTCCTCTGACCCTGAAAGAGCCTCCAATCATTACTTATTGGGAAAAATGAGTAAGGAGGGGCTGCTAAAATCTCAGAGCTGGGACAAATGGAGACA
Organism: Sorex araneus; assembly: GCF_027595985.1. Lineage (NCBI taxonomy): Eukaryota > Metazoa > Chordata > Mammalia > Eulipotyphla > Soricidae > Sorex > Sorex araneus. Next base: position 123,034,735 of record NC_073305.1, on the reverse strand, counting down.
TTCCTGGTGCATGCTTAAGTAAATCAAATCCATGAAACAACGGGATGACAGTGATACAGTGACACAGTGAATCTCAGCAAAGCATCTTCTGATTCACTGAGTAGATTAGTATTTTCCAGTTGTATAGACCTCCAGTCCCTATGTTATAGTTCTTCTATAACAGATTGGAACCTGTGTAATTTGAAAAGAATATAAATTGTTTTCTTGCACTTATTACATATCTTGAAAAAAAATCACACAAAGTCGCCAATGTGCTCTTAAAATCCTTTTATTTCTCTTCTGTGTTCTGTTCACACAAACCTAGGTTTCTTATTCCTTTTTATTAAAACTGTTAATATAACTACTTTCAGTTCTAGAAATTAGTCCTGTAATTAACACCTGTTTCTCCTAGTTTTTTAATATGTTAATGTATTTACTTATTATTGATCTAATTCTCCCCCATTTTCTCTTATTTATGTAAATCTCCACAAATATTAAAAGCATGTCAATTAATTCCTAATAAATATAACTATGGGATTGGAAAGGACAAGAAACAGAGTGGATATCACTCACTCTGCTCTTCAACTTGCAGCTCCACTTTCTTTATTGTCTTATATTTGATAGAAAATATCTACACAAAGAAAGCACTCAAAATTTGTTAAAAATAAATCAATTGCTAAACTCCTTATATCTAACATTTAATGTTATTAAATATGAATTTCTCTTTAGATCCTTTAGGGAAGAGATCTGTTTTTTTAAATTTATTTAAACATATATACATTTACAAAAGACTAAAAAAATTAGTGATCATATTTTGTTAATATGTTTATTCCCTGCTCCCCACTTTATTATCATATCTTGGGCATATTATGTTAATTAATACTAATCTGCACAATTGTATTAATAAGTACTTATGTAATAATTTCCTGTCTACTTAAATAATATTTTAATTTTGAATGGAAGGTTTGAATTTTTCAATATCATAACCATACTATTTTGAATGACTATATCTATATAATTTCAAATATATAAGTATAAGTTCAAATATATATATATATTTAAACTTATTTACTTATTTAAAATTTTCTGGGGATAAATTCCTAGAATTTAAAATCTTGTGATGAAGCTCAATAAAATTTAAATTACAAAGCATGCTTCAAATTATTTTCCAGAAAATAAATTTTGTCCTGTCACTAATAGTAATTTTTTTTTCCCTCACATTTTGAAAACTGCTTGAAAAGTTGAACAGCATTTGCAATTTTTTCATCTTTGCTGAACCAATGTATTAAAAAAAATCTTATATTTTAAAAATTGTAGTCATTTCTTTATCTTTAAGTTAAATTGTATACTTTCTGAACTTAGGTATCTGTAATCTCTTTTTCCTTAATAAACTTTATCTTAGGTTTAGTTTTCATCACTTTCTTACTAATGTACAGAATTTCAAAAAAATTATGCACAATAGCAAATTTTTAACTGTATATTCTTCTAAACATTTTCCAATTTATTACTATTTTTAAAATTTCCTCCATTACAATAACAAACAGTGAAGTTCAAGTAGACACTTACAGAGATCACTGTAATGTGTTGTGACTCTTATGTGTTGTCTCAGCTGAGGTGTCAGTCCACAATCAGTCATATGAGTGAATATGCCTCGGATGATGTCAGCTCCCAGCCTCTGTCTGAGTCACCCTGTGTCAGTCTTTCTTGCTGAGATTTTTCAGACATCATGTGCTAGATAAAAATAAGCTGAGGAAGACTTCCTCATCAGAATTTCACTTTGGTAGAGTATACATCAAGCATGTTTTACATCACAGAATTTAGGGTCTCGTGTTACATACCCAAAGTGACAAAAACAACAGATTTATGTATCTAATTTTTCAATTTCTTCATTTACCACTACCATTCTTTTTAGAGGAAGGTCAGTCTGATTGTCCTTAAGGCATTTCATTTTCATACAAAAGCCTTCATTCAAATTTTTTACAAGCACTATAGGCACAAAATTTCAGGGACTCTGGCAGATGAAGCAATTGAGAGAGTCACTTGTCCGAAACTAAGATTATTCACCTGGGAATTTTGACTTGTAGTGATGTAATGCTGAATCTGTTGGTAATAGAACTGATAATAAGAAATATAAGTAGAAAACAAAAAATACAATAAAAAGTAATTTAGTTATACATTCAAGAGTTCTTGAAATTAAGTCACACTTTTTGGAATCTAGATGTTTATATTTTCCTTGGATCATCTGCCTAATGAAAATACTATAGTTCACTTACACTAACTTAAGATACTTTAATTTTCTTGCTACTAATCATTCTTGATGTTACTCATAAGTTACGCTTCAGTTGTTCAGAACAGATTTATTTGTGCTATTCTACTGCTCAAGAATGCAAACTATAGTGCTCAAGTTTTGGCTTATTTTACAAATATTGAATTTCCAAGTCACGATTAATTTCATCTCTTATCATTTCACAGTGCTTCACTAAATCCTTTAGAACAAATTCTTCCACTGGATTTAATAATATTTTTATGTTTCTTCCCTCACTAGACTGAATAATTATACAGTGACAAACTATGAGAAATTTAGCTATGCTTATCACTAATATGACTTTTTGAAATATTTATAATAATACCAAAAGACCCAGTTCTTGAAGGCAGAATAAGTTTCAGTCTCTTTTCAGAAAACATGAGAAACTTTGTTTATAATGCCCTAGATTCATCCAAAATCCTCTGACCTGAAAAGAGAATGATTTTAAAATAACCTATTTGGACTGCTAACAACTATGCCCACTACTATAAAAGTCCAAGTGATGAGATATGCATGGGTAGGTCATGCTATAGCTTGTATCACTTGTATCACTTGTCATCCCATTGCTCATCAATTTGCTCGAGTGGGCACCAGTAATGTCTCCATTTGTCCCTGTTGCATGCTAGTGTAGCCCAATGGCATCTGCTCACTCCAGGAACACAAGGAGCATCAAACCGTTTATTCAGGGTCTTGACGAAGAAGTCCGACAATCTCATAGGTGGGCAACAAGGCTTCTTTTGATGGCCTGTGGAATCCAGTCGGTAATGGCCCTAGTCCAGCGGTTGTCTCCAAATTGCATTATGTGTCTGGCCCATCTGATTTTCGACTCCTTGGCAAACAAGGCAGCGTCCCTGATCCTCGATCAGTGACGGAGGTCGGAACTCCAATTCCTTCTCTCACTTGAGTTAAACGTGGTACTCCAAGCATAGCTCTTTCAATTCCTTTTTGAGAGATCCAAATTGCGTTCTCATCCTGTTTTCGTAGGACTCAGGTCTCTGAGGCGTATGTTAGTGCAGGAAGAATGGTGGTGTCGAGAAGATGTGCCCGGAGCCAAAAGGTCTTTGTCCTCTTAACAACTTCTTTGATGCTCTTGAAGGTGTTCCACGTCACTCTCTTCCTCCTGTGCAGTTCTGGCACCAAATCATGCATGTTGAGTTCTCGGCCAAGGTGCACATAACTGCTGCATTCAGAGATGTTCCTTCCATTGAGAGCAAATTGAATGTCAGGAAGTAGTTTCTCACAAACAGTGTCTTCATGAGATTCAGCCGTAGTCTGACCTTCTCACACTCATGGTCAAAGTCGGCCAGCACTCGTGCCACTTGGCTAATGTTTGGTGTTATTAGAATGATATCATCAGCAAAGCAGCAGTGGTGTTGCGAACTGTCTATCTTCACCTCCATTCCTTCCCATTCTAGTCGTTACAGAATGTTCTCGAGGGTGGCACTGAAGAGTTTTGGTGAAATGGTATCACCCTGCCAAACTCCTCTCTTTATGTCAGTGATCACTGCCTTGTAGAATGGTGATATCATTCTGGTGGTGGTGAATCTGTAATACAGCTCATGGAGGATCCTGATATACTGAGTTTTAAGTCCCTATTTGGCTAGGATTTAGATGACTGCTTCAGTCTCAACAGAATCAAAGACCTTCTTTAAATCAATGAATGTTAGACAGAGAGGCATATTGAACTCTTGAGAAACCTCAATGAGTATGGTCATCATGTGGATATGGTTGATTGTGCTGAATCCTTTTCGGAACCTGGCTTGCTCACATGGTTGTCCTTCATCTAGTGTTCTGCCAATCCTATTCAGGATGACTCGAGTGAACAACTTGTAGATGATGGACAACAGGCAGATCAGGCGATAGTTGCAGATGTTGTGGATGTTTCCCTTCTTGTACAACAGAATAGTCCTGTTAGTTTTCCACTGGGATGGAACCTTGTATCCAGACAGGTAGTGTGTGAAGAGCCAAGTCAGTGTATTGATGAGTACTGGTGGCAGATTCTTCAGGTGTTCGAGTCTGATCTTGACTGGACCAGGTGCTTTAAGCTTCTTTACCAAAGAAATGGTGTGTCAGATTTCGGAAGGGAGAACACTGGGAATGACATATCCATCCTGTGTAATTTGGTATGTGGGCAGGTGGACGTGGCTATCAAAGAGATCTGAGAAGTCGTGGATAACCTTCTCCATTGCCCTTCTGGAAGATGTGATGAATCTAGGATGTTGGAGGGCAGTTGTCTTGGTCTTATAGTTGGCGAAGGACAGGCAAGTGTTGTGAATACTTTTCCCCGGCTTCTGCCGTAGTGGCTCTTTTCTCTTTGAGGAACACCTCTATCACTTCTTTGCACAGCTTTTCAGACTCGGAAGTTAGCTTGTGATTACCTGAGGTGCCAGATCACGTTGGCGAATGAGCTCGAGAGTTTCCGAAGACAGGCATCTTTTTTGTGGCTTTCTCTCTCTCTCTCTCTCTCTCTCTCTCTCTCTCTCTCTCTGCATTCCTCACGCAGTCAAGGCAAGCACTTTACTGGCTGTATTATCTCTCTGGATCCTAATATCAATTTCTTAATATTTCTAAATGTGTTACATTTATTTGATTACCTCTGACATCAACATGGAAATACAAATTTAATACTTTTCAGAACACTGGTCTAATTAAATAAAAAATAAATCCACTTGATAAGTTAGTTCCAGCAACCCTGAACATGGGATAAACTAGCAATTTATTGAACACAGTCTCCCCCTTGGCTTCAGGCACTGTGAGCCACTGTTTACAAGTATACTAAAACTTTAACAGGAACATTAAGACCAAAGGCTGAGGTATTTACATAACTGTGACTATAGGGTGATACACAAAGTGCAAACACTTTAATCTATGGCATTAAAATCATGGTAATCTCCTATTTTATTCTAGGTGAACATTTCCTGCCTGGGCACACATTTACAGCCCTCATTATCTAGACGAAGCTGAACTTGTTTTACTTAAGGGACTATTCCAACCTTGTTTTTTTTTTTTAATTAAGGGGTCAATTTTTTACAAAGATGCTATAATACTATTGTCACTGTCACTGTCACTGTCCTCCTGTTGTTCATCGATTTGATTGAGCATCAATTTGCTTGAGCTGGCACCAGTAACGTCTCATTGTGAGACTTGTTGTTACTGTTTTTGGCATATTGAATATGCCACGGGTAGCTTGCCAGGCTCTCTGAGAGGGACGGGAATCAAACTGGGGTCGGCTGCATACAAGGAAAATTTCCTATCCGCTGTGCTCGATATCACTCTAGTCATCTCTTGAAAAACAAAGAAGTCAAATTTCAAATTATCAAATTGGCTGATGATAGACTACTATCATCTGTTCTTCATAGGAAGAAGAGGAAAAGAAAGTCTCATACAATTTAAGAGTTCATGAAATGAATGAGATGTCTTATAAAATGTAGAGCTAAATAGTAGACTCTAACATTGACTCAGCATGAAAATGCTAACTTGGAGAATGTAAAAACAAGAAAAATCTGTAGTTAATGAAAAGTTAGAGTGTACGTAAGGTGAAATAGGAACAGAAAAAAAATTCAAGATGGGTAGGCTTCATGAAACATCAAACTATGAACTAGATCAGCAACAATTTCTTTCTATTTTGCAGTGAAAATGGCACAGCCGGAGATAAGATTTTTCAGTTTCCTTAGATTTCTTTTGCCAGTTAAAAATGGAATATGTGAAGGAATTTATTATACTTAAAACAAAAATTGGGTTTAAAATACAGCATCTTGAAGCTAGATTTGAAATATTAATAACCTGATTTACATTTTACTTCTCTGAAGAAATGTAAGCAAGAATTTCTATGGAGCTTCAGGGGCTTGAAATTAGCTTTGAAAGATACTAGGGCATGGCACATTACTACAGATTCTTTGAAGACTCTAGGTAAGCACAGAGATAGGAAGGAGAGAGTTGTCTGATCTAAAAGGCAGTAGTAAAAAGAAACAATAGGAAATTAGGCAAGGGGAAACTTCATCCTACCATCTCCCCAACTTGTTCAACAGTGACAGGGAAACAGAACACCAAGGATATCCTAAAAGACTGATGACATGAATGATTTTTTACAGATCTTCATCTCACAGAATGATCTTTATAAAAACATGCAAAAATTACTGTCTAGGCTTGTTGAGAGTCAACAAGAAGCTAGCATTGTTATTCACTCCCTGATTTGTAGCATCCATAATAGATTTGCTTCACATATTGGTGTGTAATTCTTATAGTCGTTTCTGGAAAATATGCATGTACAACAGATAGGAAAAAGCAAAAATAGAATCATTTAAAGTTTTTAGGATTACAAATATCTCCAAATATGACTTTCTTATCCAGCTGATCCATTTCAGATTTAACAGCTGCCATAGCAATAATTACAACAAAATGGGTGGAGGGTATTTTATGGGGGTAGAATCTAATATTTAACTCACAGAAGGTCATAGAATTATATCTGTGCTTCCAGACATCTCCTCTAAAAAATTTCTAGTTTTTTTTAATTGTATGCTCCTGACCATTTAAGAGCTTTCATAAGCCACTTATAAACTGGAAGCTAGACACAGCTTAGGTGTCTTATCTTTCTAAATTTTCTGAGCTAACTCAACACAGCAAGACCATGACCTAACCATTATAGCATGACTCAGAGCAGGGACTGAGAAATTTAATTCAATAGAGATCATGTAAGTGGTATAAATTAGTTTGTAGTATAAATGTTCTTAAATATTTCTATATTTAACAGAAATAATTCTCAATTTTTTGACAAAGCATATTTTTTGAAACACCCTATTATCACTTTTTTGCTTTGTTTTTTTTTTTAAAAATAAGGTGCTTTCAGTTATTGAATAAATATTAATTATTTCAGCAGAAAACCAACTAATATGTTTGGTTTTTCTCAAATTAATATGTCTGAGTGATAGCAAAAGGCCAGTATGACTCAAGTAGAGTGAGCATGAAGAATGATAGGAAATGTTCACAAGAATGCTAAATGTATGATATTGTGAGTAATCTAGAGATAGGTGGGGTGATTAACTATCTTGTTTGCCTAGGGCTAAGTGAACTCTCAGAAAGTCTCTTGGGAGAGTCATGTTAAATCAAGAAAGATCTAGATAAGAAGTTGGTCAAGTAAGTGATGGGAAGACATATATCAATTTAAAACAAGGGCATAAATAATAATTTTTAGCTTTAATAAATGTCACTATGGTGAAGTGTAATGTCTCCATTCATCCCTGTCATATGCTAGTGTAGCCCAATGATGCATTGGGGGCTCTTTCAGGATCAGGGGAATGAGGACCATTGTTGTTACTGTATTTGGCATATTGAGTACACCACGGATAGCTTGCCAGGCTTTGCTGTGCGGGCAGGAAACTCTCGGTAGCTTGCCAGCCTCTCCGAGAGGTACAAAGGATTTTGGGTGGCCTCTAACCACCTTTACAAGTGTTCCCAGTCTATCAAATGTAAGCTTTTGGTTGACTGGCATGTTGTAATGATCTGCACATTGACAAACATGCACCTGCCTGTAGGATAACATGGGGTTTGTCCTTTTAGCTTTGCATCAGGGAACTTAAGTTTACCTTAGAGCAATGGCCTTTCTGTATGGACACAGGAAGACAGTTAATAATATGCTTTGCAACTTGGGAGCTGATTGACTCCAATAATATTTACTCCCGGGCATCTGCTTTCTCAACTCAGTTGCCCTTAGTTCCTAGTACCCCAAGAGCAGGGTCCCGATGAGGGAAGGAATAGACCCAGGGCAAGCTGTGAGCTACCCTGGCATTGAAATGGGCCAGACTAAAATGCCATGATACTAAACTATAAGTTTAGGGCATGATCATGGACAATGCTGTCATGATCCAAAGGTAACGACGAGACTAGGACCCTGCTGGGGTTAGGATGATTAACATGGCCTGAGGACTGTGATCTGGAATGTATAGTGAGATGTCCTCAGGAAGAACCAAACTTTATATCTCTTACTGTGCTCATACAGAATGACATTGCTAGAAATAGTAGAAGTAGATTTGCTATAACTATTTAAGCAGATTACTAGCTCACACCCTGACACACTTTTGTTTGGAATCACACCCTTGAGTGGATCTCCTTAGATGAGATTTCCTTAGATGAGATTTTGTTAATCTCCTCAAGAAATGGTCTTACCCTTCTTTGTTGATTTGTTGATGTTAAACCCACCTTTGTACTACTGCCCTATGTAATTTGCTATATAAACTAAGACTGTGGGGAAGACAGGAAAGACAGATGAAGAAGACAGGAGAGACAGAGAAGGAGACACACTTTTGAGAGGATATAGAAGAAGAAGCAGAGAGAGAATGAAATAAACTAATCAAGCAACCAGTTTGGCCTTCTTCCTTCCATCGCCTGCCCTTGACCAACAGACACACACAGTGATTCCAGAGCACCGAACTCGGGTGGTGAGACAGCCGCCCGGAGAGCCCGCGAGTGCACATGCCCGTCGGCGAGCCTTAGATTTTTACACCTGCCTAAGTCTCTGGGCAGCACCTAGGACATTTTTGGCCTCAGATTGAAAGTAATAGCAATAGTTTTGTTGAGAGGTTATATAGTCAGTATAAAGAATCAATAATGAACAACCAGGGCCAGGATACAAACTGCAGTGATAGCACAGCAGGTAGGGCATTTGCCTTGACATGGCCGATCTGGCTTTGATACCTTCATCCCTCTCGGAGAGCCCAGCAAGCTTCTGTAGTCAATATCTTGACTACAGTGGTTTTGAAAAGAAAATAAGAAAAACAACTCATGCATAAACTATTTGAAATTTTGCTAGGGAAAGTATCCTGCCTGCATGGTAGAGCCTGGTAAGCTACCTGTGGTTTATTCGATATGCCAAAAACAGTAACATCAGGTCTCACAATGGAGATGTTACTGGAGATGTTTCTCTGATGCTCGAGAAAATCAATGAACAACAGGACAACAGTGCTACAGTGCAGTGTTGCATACTATATTCCTAACCCAAGGTTGATTACTAGTACCACATAGTTCCTTGAGCACCTGATGTTTTTCTGAAAGCTCATGACTACTACTAAGTATGGCCCTGGAGGCCCCAGTACCACTTAGATGACCATGGTATTCATGCATGGCACAGCAAGGCCAGAGTAAAACAGCATCTTCAAGCCATTGTAGAGTTTTGTGTTGTATATCACAGGCCAGTTGTTCAAGAATTGCAGGTGGGACCTCTGACTTCATCACTCGAGTATACACTCCCTGCCAAAAAGTGTGAACAACTATATAATCATGACTTCTTTTTATTGGAAAAGTAGAAACAAAGAAAGAAAAACAAAGGAGCTCAAGAGGTTATATTAGTATTGTTTGTTTGAAATAATAAATATTCTGGTAGGAAAGCTGAATGGTTTGGATTATATAAATATGAGGTTCCGGGTAATACATATAAACATAAGCTCAGGTTAGAGAAATATGATAGTCTTCTGTATTGATAGAGATATTTAAAGCCTCTGGTGTGAGTATAAATGTTAAGGAGAAGACAGTGAGGGCAATAGAAATGGATAAACATTTAAGCAGTAAAATCCAGAAAAGATAAGAAGAACCCTTTCAGAAAGTCAGAAACAGTCAATGAGTTAGGAGAGAATCATGAACATGTGTTGTAATGGAAACCAGTAGAAGTATTACATACAAAAAATACTGAACAGACTTATTAAATGTGATAAAAAGCCTAAGGTCATAACAAAGAGTAGTTTTTTGTTTTTGATCAAGTAACATGAAGTTGTTGACTTTGATAAGAGTTGTTTCAGTGGAATAGAAGAATAAGAACTTGACTACAGTGGTTTTGAAAAGAAAATAAGAAAGACAACTCATGCATAAACTATTTGAAATTTTGCTAGGGAAGAGAAATCAGAGAGCAGTTTGATGTGAGATGTGAAACAATGAAGATGCTTTAAAAGAGACACCATTGCTTCATGTTTGCATGCTGACAAAAATGAGGTAGTTGAGAGTAGCAAGTAACAAGAATGAAAAATTTGTCAGTAAATAAAATAAAGAGTAGGATTCAGAAAACAAGTGAAAGGTTGGCTAGAAATAGAAGACTAATACTTAACCTATGTTAGCATCAAGAAAGGAAGAGGACACGGGTACAGGCACAGAAAGAGTGAGGAACATATATATACTAGAAAGAAAAATTAAAGAACAGAGCTATAGATAAAAATGGCAAGCATCACTTCAACAGGAAGTACATGAATAGCAGAACAATGAAACACAATAGAGATGCCCACTTCAAAGTGGGTAATAGAAGTTCTGCTCTACACATTTTTTCAAATGCGTCTTGTGTGCTGATATTTCAAGAGAACCCTTTAATGCCAATTTTAATAGAAAATCTCCCAGTGTAAAAATAACAGTAGCATCAGTAACAGAAGCACTCAGTATAACAGGCAGTTAATCCTGACATATGAATTTAAGATAAAGCACATGAATTTGCAACTACTATTCTTAAAGCTTAAAATCTGGTCTCACACTTATAAGGAAAATTGGCATGTATGCACTGTGTGTAAAGCACTGGGAATCAGTAAAGTACAATAAGTACTAAATCACATTTGTAGTTCTAAACTGAGAACAAAGCATGATTTCCTAGGGAGTCCCCTGTTAGCCTGACCAGTGTAAGAGAAATTTCTGTAAAATATTAGGGTGATCTTAACAACCTGACAATGTTCTCCAAGAAGATTTATTTTGATTTGTGAGTAAAAAAATGGGATAAGTACACAAAGCAACAAAAAAAAGAACTAAGTGATACTAGTGGAAGAGAGAAGGATCATGAGAACTCAGAATGCTGTCCAAAAGAACAGAGTCTAGAATCTATTGAACAAAAACCTTCATAATCTCAATAAGAAATAATATTTACTATGTGATAATGATAACAATGTTGGCAGTATTAGTAGGAAACAAAATTTATTAAATCCTCAGTTTGCATTACTAGAAATGTTTAATAGGTAATAATTTATTTAAAACACATATTTGCAAGGTCATTACTATTCTCATTTTATAGATGTAATAAAAACATAGAAGGAGTTAATAAATATCTTATCCCTCAGTACTCAGGGACTACTACTACTACTTCTATCTCAGTGCTTGGAGTCACTCCTCGTGTGCAGGGGAGGACATACAGTGCTGAGGACTGAATTCCATGCTCCTCCATGGAAACACTGGGCTTGAATTCATTGCACTATCTCATAGCCCCATCAATAGATAATGGAAAATGATCTAGTGTTAATGGTACATTAGTTTGGTTTAGTATTTCAGCACATAATTTGCTCTTATACATTTTATATATTAACTCCACAGTGGTTAATGTGGCATTGATCACTGGTCAGTGGGTGAGAAAACAATAAAAAATTTAAAGACCTCATTTAAAGTCTTCATTCAAGGGCAAGAGAGACAGTACAGGAGTTAAGGAGCTTGCCTTGCTTATGGCTGATGGTTTGATTCCGGGCACCAGTTATATCCTGAGCACAGAGCCAGTAGTAAGCCTGAATAATACTAGGTTAAACTAAAACAAATACAACAAAAATGCAGTCTCCATTCAAGACTCCAAAGGCAGTAACTAAAAGAAAGTCATTCTCTTTATCTCTGGTTAGATCTGATAGCTTGTAATCATTGTAAAGGGATGTACAAAAATTCTTTTCATTCATGAGATTGCTCACGTATAAGATTGATTGGCTGGATAGAGATATAATTAACTAAACATGCCTTTACACAAATAAAACTTTCAAAATAGTTAAGCAGATTATTTTTTTTTTTTTGCTTTTGAGTCACACCCAGCGATGCTCAGGGGTTACTCCTGGCTTTGCACTCAGGAATTGCTCTTGGCAGTGCTTGGGGGACCATATGGGATGCCGGGATCGAACCCAGGTCGGCCGCGTGCAAGGCAAATGCCCTACCCGCTGTGCTATCGCTCCGGCCCCAAGCAGATTATTTTTAAAGAATTAGCTGGAGGCCACAACTCATCCTGACCCTTCTATAATCCAGAAAACAGTTTTATTATCTGATTTTGACTAAAATCTGGTGGCATTCTGCCCCTCAAAATTTGTTACTTAAGTGCATCTTTTTGCAAGATACCGTAACATACATAAAAGGACAAGGACCGGAACCTGAGGTATAGTACAGGGGTTAAGTTGTTTACATTGCGTGCAGTTAATCTGGGTTCAATCCCCATCACTGCAGATAGTTTCCCAAGCACTACCCATGATCATTGCTAAGCACTGAGCCAGGAGTAACCATGGAGCATTTCTGGGTGTGGTCCAATACCGCCCTGCCCTCAAAATAAATAAGTAAATAAATGACTAAATAAGTAAATAAAGGCCAGGATCTGAGACTTGTTCAAGCTTCCACAACAGGTCATTTGATTTTTTAAAATTCAACTATAGCCGTGCCGTCTTATCCCATCTGGCAGTCACCCCGTTGCTCATCGATTTGCTCGAGCAGGCATCAGTAACATTTCATTGTGAGACTTATTGTTACTATTTTTGGCATATTGAACACACCACGGGTAGCTTGTCAGGCTCTGCTGTGCAGGTGGGATACTGTCAGTAGCTTGCCAGGCTCTCCGAGGGATGGGGGGCACCCATCTGGCAGAGATAGCAGAATTAAGATCTATCTTCACTGGAACATCAGACCCATTACTCATGTCAAATGTGGTTTGTAGTCCTCTTCAGTCTTTAAGTATGTCAGTTCATGTAAAGGATCTAATAATTAAGGGACAGCAATTTCACAGTAAAATTAAAAAAAAAACACAGGATGATTGTAGGGGACCAGAGTGATAGGACAGTGAATAGGGAGTTTGCCTTGTACAAAAGCAACCTAGGTTTGATTCTGGGCATCCCATATAGATCCTAAGCACCACCAGGAGAAAATTCTGAGTGCAGAGGCAACAGTAACCCTTGAGCATCACATGACCCCCAAAAGTCAAAAGAACAATCAAAAAACCAAAAAGCCAAAAAAAACCCAGGATAATTCTAGAGAAATATATTTTAAGCAAATCAATGCAGAACAGAATCTTTCATATTAATAAAAAAATCCATTAAAGATTGAAAATCTAATACTAAGCTATGAATAATAGATAAAATAATAATAATAATAACTTGTCACTTATATCACTTGTAGTCCTGTTGATCTTTGACTTGCTCGAGTGGGCACCAGTAACGTCTCCATTTGTCCCTGTCGCGAGCTAGTGTAGCCCAGTGATACCTGCTCATTCCAGGAACATAAAGAGCCTCAAATCCTTCACTCAGAGATTTGACAAAGAAATCTGACCATCTAGTTGGTGGGAAGCTACGAGGTCTCCTGACGTCCCATGGAATCCAGTCTGTAATAGCTCTAGTCCAATGTTCGTCTCTGAATCGCATTATATGACCGGCCCATCTGATTTTTGATGCCTTGGCAAATGAGACAGCATCCCTGATTTTTGACCATCGACGGAGGTCAGAACTCCAGATTCCTTCTCTCACTTGAGTGAGACATGATATTCTCAGCATAGCTCTTTCGATTCCTCTTTGGGATACCCTAATAGCATTCTCATCCTGTTTGCGTAGGGCCCAGGTCTCTGAGGCATATGTTAGTGCAGGAAGAATGGTGGAATCGAAAAGATGTGCCTAGAGTCAGAGGTTCTTTGTTCTCTTAACCACCTCTTCGATGCTCTTGAAGGCATTCCACGCTGCTCTCTTCCTCCTGCGCTGTTCTGGCACCAAGTGCCATTCTTCATGTTGATTTCTCGACCCAGGTACACATAGCTGCTGCATTTGGAGATGATCATTTCATTGAGAGCAAATGGAGTTTCAGGGAACAGTTTGTTTTTCATGAAGATCATCTTGTTGGGATTCAGCTGAAATCATACCTTTCCACACTCGTGGTCGAAGTTGGCCAGCATTTGTGCCACTTGGCTAATGTTTGGCGTTATGAGAACGATGTCATCACCGAATCGGAGGTAGTGTAATTGCCGACCGTCTATCTTCACTCCCATTCCTTCCCATTCCAGTTGTCGCATGATAATCTCAAGGGCAGCACTGAAGAGTTTCGGTAAAATGGTATCACCTTGCTGCACCCGTCTCTTTACATCAATGATCACTTCCTTGTAGAATGGTGAGATCCGGGTGCTGAATCCAAAATACAGCTCGCAGAGGATTTTGATATACTGAGTTTGAACGCCCTGTTTGACCAAGGCTTCGATGACTAGCTCAGTCTCAACAGAATCGAAGGTCTTCTTTAAGTCGAATGTTAGACAGAGCGGCATCTTGAACTCTCACGAAACTTCAATGAGTTTGGTCACTGTGTGGATATGGTCTATCGTGCTGGATCCTCTTCGGAAGCCGGCTTCCTTGCATGGTTGTCCTTCGTCTAGTGTTCTGCCTATTCTATTCAGGATGACTCGAGTGAACAACTTGTAGATGACAGACAATAGGCAGATTGGGCGATAGTTCCTGATGTGGTGGATGTCTCCCTTCTTGTACAACAGAACGGTCCCACTGGTTTTCCACTGGGACGGAACCTTGCATTCAGACAGGTAGTGTGTGAAGAGAAGGGACAGTGTATTGATGAGTACTGGCGGCAGATTCTTCAGGTGTTCGGGTCTGACCTTGTCCAGACCAGGTGCTGTTCACGTCTTTACCAGCGAAATGGCATGTCAGATTTCAGAAGGGAGAACATTGGGAACGTCATATCCATCCTGTGAAATTTGGCATGTGGGCAGGTGGACATGGCTGTCAAAGAGATCTGATTAGAAGTTGTGAATAATTTTCTCCATTGCCTTTCTTGAGGATGTGATAGATCCATCGGGACGTTGGAGGGCAGTCATCTTGGTCTTGTAGTTGGGGAAGGACGGGCGAGCATTGCGAATACTTTTCCCAGCTTCTGCTGCACTGGCCAACACTGCTGCTCTTCACTCTTTGAGGTCTTCCATTATGGTATCTCTGCACAGCTTTGTGAGCTCGGATGTTAGCTTGTGGTTGCCTGAGGCTCTTGCCAAACCACGTTGACGAATGAGCTCGAGAGTTTCCGAAGACAGTCATTTGTTTGTGGCATTCTCACTCTCGGCATTCTTCGCACAGACATGGAAGTGTTGAACCAGTCAATCATATTCCTCGTCGATGTTTTCAAGGATGGCATCTTCCCACGTTGCTGCAATAGTGCCAAAGAGCTCCCAGTTGGTGGTCATTCTGGGAGTTGTCTTCTTAGACTTAAATTTTGCAGACTTTTCTCCCCTCTCTGTGAAGTAGAATTTTGCACGAAGGAGACTCTGGTCCGATCTCGTTTGGAATTTTGGAACAACAGCAACATCGGTCAGGCAAAACCTTCGATTGAATATGATGTGGTCAATTTCATTGTGAAACTGTCCACCGGGAGACTCCCATGTCCAGCATTTAGATTCGGCCTTCTGGAACTGTGAGTTACCATGGATGGTCTTGGTCGACATGATGAATTCAATTGGTCTCTCACCCTGATCGTTCCAGTCTAGGCAATGTGTCCCAATGTAGAGTTCTTTGGGTGACCTTCTCGGACCTATCTTGGCACTAAAATCACCAACAATGATCTTGTAGAAGGTTTGGTCTTCTTTATAGAACTTCTCCAGTAGATCCTCTCAATTTCTTCTTCATCGTAGTTGGAAGTTGGTGTGTAGACGATGAAGATAGAAACTGCCGGCAGTGAGCCACATCTATTCAAGTGTAATCATCCAATTCGGGTTGTTAGGCCATCAAATGAATCAATGCTCATGGCCAAGTTCGTGTTGACAAGGACACTAACGCCACCAACACCTCTGTTGTCACATGTTCCAAGGAATAATTATTCTCCAGTGTTGAAAATGGATTGATGTCTCCTCGTTTCGGTCAGACCAATGATGTCATACTTGATCTTCTGCGCTTGCACCATCAGGTCCTCAATGGATCCTTCTGATGCCAGTGACCATGCGTTGAAAGTACAGACAATCATCTTAGTCTTTCTTCGTTTGGGCAGTCTAGTTCGTCCCCTGATTTTTTCAGCCTCTCTTTGCTCATCTTTCTTAATACTGCCATATTGGGGGCTCTTTAGGTTACAGGTGAATGAGGCCAATTGTTGTTACTGTTGTTTGCATATCGAATACATGACGGGTAGCTTGCTAGGCTCTGCCGTGCGGGCTCAATACTCTCGGTAGCTTGCCGGGCTTTCCGAGAGGGACGGAGGCTTTTAGGGCGGCCTCCAATCGCCCTTAGAGGTGTTACTATGGTTCACGCTTAATTTGAACCCTATCAAATATGGTATGGGAATAATAGGTATTAAGAGTTTTATGGTGTGTCCGCGGCCGCTTTGCGGCCGCACTGTCTGGAGAGCAACCTGGAGGGTGGCGGTGTCTGGGTAGTAGATGTAGTGGGGGTCGGCCAGTGAGGTATTTATCTTGGGTAGGGTGGGGCATCTGGGTTGGACCCCTCTCTCAGATGCCGGAGATTGGAGGAGGCAGACAGAGGATCTTGTTTCTAGGTCTCGTTGAACCTAGAGCTAAGGTTGCAAAGTTCTGCTTACCTGGCTTTGCGGGGCTTCACTCGTGCTTCAGGTTCGGCCCAAGTGTCCAGAGAGCAACCTGGAGGGTGGCGGTGTCTGGGTAGTGGATCCATAATATTTATTCATTATTATTATTATTATTATTATTTATTAATTCACTATTAATAATAATAATAATAATAAATACAGTTTTTTATATCCTGGGTTCTGTCCACTATGCTGAATCCTTCAGCAACACTTTGCAATTCAGCTTTACAGTCATTTTGTGTAGATAACAGTTTTTGTTATCATCCTTTTCTCGATGAGGAACTTGCATATCATATAGATTAAATAATTTTCTTAAAAGAAGCTTAATTCCAAAAAGTATCAAAGTGATATTAAAAAAATTGCTTTCTCCAGAATCTATGCTATTATACTTTGTGTTCTACTGTTTTGTATGTGCAGAATAAAGCGCTATGTAATCCCTTTTATAAAATATTCATTTTAGTTTCTGAGGTTTTTGAAAGTGGTAGTGGAAATACAATAATAAATTACACAGGCGCAGTCAATGAGCTAAAGGTACCTGAACTCTTGCTTCAAAATAATAATTACACAAATTACTGCAACAGTTGTTTTTTATGCTAAAAAGAATTGCTAAACGACAAAAACAGAACTCTGAAAACTGTAGTATGACCCAGAGTGGCAGGGTGTAGTTATTGATGAAGAAATATTATGGAGGAAAGCCTAGAGATCAAGGTAGCTGAGTCTATGGCTAATGTGATAATAAAAGTGGTTAGGGCCCAGGTAATGCGGAACTTTGTGACCTTGGACTCTGGGCTCAATTGGACCGGGAGTGGAGATCCTCTGCCCATTTTCCCCAGTCTCCCCCAGTCTCTGACAACCCAGGGGTCACGCCCATAAGCTACCTCCTGCCAGGCGCCAGATAATCTCATCATTGGCCACCATCCATATCACAGGCTTTTTCTCCCAGAAGGGAGCAATGTGACGCCACCCCATAGTCATGACACCGGACTCCATGCCAGCGTGTTTCACTCTGGGCGCCCCAGATGGGGGTGGGTGAGAGCCCTCTCCGCCCCAAGGGACCCAGCCCCGGCAGCCCGAAACCTCCAGAACCCAACCACCACCATGCTCAAGGCTGCTTCCCACATGCTCCTCATGTACTAGTGAACATATTCCTGGACACATCATAAGACACTCCCTACCCATTCTCCATAAGTACCACATCACATTTGATGGGGTTCAAATATTAGGCAACAAATCATAGAGGAAAAAGAATATTTTTATATATGCGTATATGCATAGCTTCAGATATATATGTATGAAAGCTCACATTACTAAACCTTTAATAACATGTTAGTAATATTCTAAAGAATGTCTTAATGGCCCCTGCCAAAATGGAATAATCTTCACACTGTCTCCTCTATGGATACTTTATGTTAGCATTTTCAGTGGTTTTCCATAACAGACCCTGTATCACTGTATCACTGATGTCCTGTTTCTCATCAATTTGCTTGAGCGGGCACCAGTAACGTCTCCATTGTGAGGCTTCTTGTTACTGTTTCTGGCATATCAGGTGTCCTCGGGTAGCTTGCCAGGCTCTTCTGTGAAGGCGGATACTCTTGGTGGCTTGGTGGGCTCTCCAAGAGGGGTGAAGGAATCAAATTGAACCCAGGTCGGCTGTGTGCAAGGGAAATGCACTACCTGCTCTGCTATCGCTCCAGTCCCCATAACAAACAGTACAAAATATATCATTTCAGCTGTGCTTTGGGACAGGGATTGGGGCTTGGGATGGAAACATCCCAAATTTGGTGGTGGGAAGGTGTAATGGTGGTGGGATTGGTGTTTGAATATTAACTGTAACCAAGTATTGTGAACCACCTTATAATATTAAAAAAAATTAAAAAATGGTTAGGGTGCTTGCCTTGCTTACAGCAAACCCGGTTTAGATCCCCAGAACCACATATAGTTCCCCAATGCTGAGAATCATCTCTGAGAACAGTGCCAGAAGTAAGCCCTGAAACAAAATCAGAAAACAAACAAGGTATCATTGTCCTCTAAGAAATAACAACATTGCAACCTTGGGCAATATCTTGCTATAATTTTAAATAGAACATATAACACTACTTAAACTCTTTACTACTAGTTGTAATTGAGAAAGTAAAGTTAAACCAGACAAATACCATGGAGTCCTCTTGTGTAAACCTATTTGTACATATATTTTTATAGCATATGTATAATTTTTCATATACATATGAAATATCTATGCATATTATGTAGGTCTGTTTAATAGAACTGTATATACTATATACCTACATATATATTTTTCCAAAATCAACATAGGAACTATAAAATAGGAGGATCCAAATCTACAGTACAGCAGGTTGGGTATTAATTTACCTACCAGGTGATCTGGTTTTGATCCCTGGTACCTTATATGGCTCTGCAGATTCTGCAAGGAGAATCCCAAATCACAGAGCCAAAAATAAGCTCAAAGCACCATAGAGTATGCCTCCCAAAAAAAGCCTTTAAATTAGGAGAAAACATGTTTAAGTTATATATATATATATAAAAAAAACTGCTGAGCATTTTTGGAACAGAATGCATATTGGTAAATTCCCTTGAATTATTTTGAAATAGATTATTTGTCTGCAACGTCCATAACTTCAGGTTTAATTGGGGAATTCTCTCATTTTATGTCTCAGAGAAAACAAAACTCTGATGGGCAAACTGGTAAAGGTGGTACAATATGCTGCCTCATACATCTTAATTTTTAATTAGATATAATTCAGGCTTACAAATCAAACTATATTTCCATTAATTCCGAGAACCTGGCAAGCTACCTGTGGCATATTTGATATGCCAAAAACAGTAACAACAAGTCTCACAATGGAAACGTTACTGGTGCCCGCTCAAGCAAATAGATGAACAATGGGAAGACAGTGCTACAGTGCTAATTGACTTTAAAAATCTGCCATTATAAAGGTGTTTCCTTGTTCTCAAAGCTAAAGCTTCAGAATAGACTTTCTAGGTGTTTTTTTTTTTTTTGGCATGGTTTGGTATGGTTTTGGGCCACATCTAGGCTACCCAAGATGCTTTGTGCTTCAGAGTTGGCCCTGATGGTGTGAAGGAAGGAAGACTGTGTGAGAAAAGGATTGAACTTGAATTTTCTACATACAAAACATTCCCTCAGCCTCCTGTGCAATCTCTGTTGCTCAGAGAACAGATTTTTTTTTACTTAGAAATAAACCAGTGACGCATAAAGATGAAGTTTCATAGAGTTGCAAAGCAGTAAGTATAAGACATTGTAAATGAGCCATCTGAAGTATAACCTACCATTAGTTTTCTATTAGTGAGGGTATAAGACAGCTGCATTTGTTTTAGAAACAGGCATGATATAAGGAATCAAAATCCCAGGCACAGAAAACTATGTACATTGATTTCTTTGGAAATGATTTATGATTTAGGCTCTTGGTGAAAAATGCCCCCTTTTGTGTTTTATATCTCCTTTGAAAATACATAATTTAGGGAAAATTTTAAAAAGTTTTTTTCCTCTTAAAAAGGTCTAGATGATCTCACTCACCTGTGACATTTTGAGACAAAACAAGGAAATGTACAGGACCGAACATTATCAAACCTTCGACTTTGGAGTAAAAAAAAATTATAAAAACAGGGAAGGAAAGTGAGGAAATGAAAAATTGACCAGATATGAAATAAAGACAGTGATAGGGGGTCATGGGCAGTTTAGGGTTGTGGTGGTATTCAATAGCTTTACAAAAATGCCATAAACTTTAACACTATTATAACCACAGTACCTAAACCATAATATTTAAAGCAAATAGTTTCACAAAAAGTGTCAAAGTTATATAAAAATTTCTATAAAAGTTTTACATTTTTTTAGAATTTACTTAAACTTGGACATTGAGTTCTTCTGTAACTGAAAAAGACATAGGTCAGTTATGCTAAAGATATGTATCATTTATAACTTAAATGATCTACTTGAAAATCATCTGTGTGATGGGAAATGGGTCTAGTTTAAGTAGATTTTCCTTTTGGAAGAAAGTTTTCTAAATAAGTTTACAAGAGATTTATTCAAATTATTTATATAAGAAAATGCATAATTGTTCTACAATTGATTAATTTTTCTACACAAATGAGCTGAATTTCCTTGCATATGACTTAATGCTTATTTTATATCATTAACTAATGGCAGAAATTATTGATACTTGTCTTATATCTTAACAGGCAGAAGTTTTTTGAAACTTAAAGATATCCTTGAAATTTTCTCAGAAACATGTATGTGTCATGACCCTAAAAAGGTGCATCAAACCTAAGTACTAAGTAAAATATTGGTGATTGATGCAGAATTTGATTTACTTGTAGGAAGTTGAAACACATAAGTATTCAGTTCTGATCTAATGTAATATTAATACCAGAATTTTTTTACATGATGGAAATCCATTTTTTGAGGATAAATCTATAAAAGATTCACAAATTTTGTGAAATAATAATTTTGACCGCTTAATTTTAACAAATATTAAAAATTGTGATATGAAACTTTAATTTCCAAAATTTACTCATCCTATTATGTAGAGTCTCTTGCCAGCACACCTGGCTGTCTTCCCCAGGGCCCCTCGGAGGGGATGGGCTCCATCTTCCCTCCCCACCTTGAGCAGAGCTCCTGGCAGCCGAAGATCACCAGAACCTAGCTACAGCCATGCTTGAGGCCCCTCTCCACAGGTTCAGACAGGCCTCACGCATGAAGGTACCGGCAGAGGAACCTAGGTGTGCATAATCCCATCAATGGTCAACGTCCAGAGACTTAAAAGCAAGCTCCCAGAAGCACGTGGCTGCTTTGTGGCCCCTTGAAATCTTATAGCCTTCTTCTCCCTCTGGGAGAAATTGGCAAACTTCTGAGAGTTTCCTGCCTACACAGACAGCCTTGCAAGCTTCCCATGGTGTATTCATATGCTAAATCCAGTAATAAGCTGGATCTCATTGCCCTGACCCTGAAAGAGCCTCCAATGCGACATCGTTGGGAGGGCCGAGTCGAGAAAGACTTCTAAGATCTCAGGGAAAGGACGAATGAGAGGTTACTGAGCCCGCTTGAGAAATCGACGATTAACTCGATTTTGTGATTTGTGATTCGTGATTATGTAATTGTGGAGAAAGTCCAAAATAGATTCAATCACACATTTAGGGTCATCTTAACATAAAACTGAAAACAAATACTAAAGTAGAGCCTTAAGAATTTTATTTGAATGTTTCTCTTTATGATCTCAGTATCAGATGTTAGACTAACAGTTTTGTAATCACACTTTTAAAATCAATCTTTCACAGATTTTCAATACTGCAAAAATCCAAAGGTTTTTTCTATTCCTTGAGAACAAAAACGTCACTTGCATTGTTAGCTTGTTATTTATATTTTTGCTATACATCTCTTACTACCACTTAGCTCTTTGTGAAACTAAGGTAAAATGAAAAACAGTATTAATCATCTCCTTTCCAATAACACATGCAGCCATGCATTTAATCCAAGTTCAAGGTCACAGTTGTTATGGTAAAAATTGTGAAAAGAGTCACTGTACTGTGTAATAAAGATAACTTTTTCCACAAATAGTTATGATTTACAGTAAAGGGATGTCAACATTAACATGTTATCACATTAATATGTAACTTAAAGTTGAACTGGAGAAATAATACAGTGTGTGGGCAGTTGCCTGCATGTGACCCACTCAGGTTCTACCTTTGACATGCCATATAGTTACCTGAATATCAACAGGACTGATTACTGAGTGCAGAACTAGGAGTAAGCCCTGAGCACAACCAAATGTGGCCCCCATAGAAACAAAATGTTAACTGAAGTTAAAGAATTAAAAGGTTAAGCATTAAAATGTTATTGACAAATGAGCTTTAACCCTAAATGAAATATATTCTCTTCCCAATTAATTTTTTTCTATTGCCTACTTCCAGATATCTCTTTGCCCTTACTTTCACATAAGTATAAAGAGCACTAATTCCAGAATTTTACCTCCTCTTAACACTCCAAACTGTACTGACAATTAAAATTAAGAATAAAAATTACAGAATAAATTGTTACATTTGCTTTATCTCTATTTTATAAGTTAGATGTGAAATTATTGTTTTAATTACTAAGAAATTAAATATAGCTTTTGTAGACTTCAACTACTATTTGTATAGTAAACTCGTTTTAGTTTATGGAAAAGGATCTAGAGTGATGGTATAAGGGAGGGTGCGTACCTTGCATGCTACTGATCTGGGTTCAATCCCAGGCATCCTATATGGTCCCCTCAGCACTGCCAGGAGGAATTCATGAGGAGAGTCAGGAGTAACCCCAAAACATAATAAAACAAAAGATAAATTAAAAGGCAACACGTTGTTTATAGTTAAAAAAATTTTTTGAAGATAGTTTTAAAAATACTTAAAAATACATCTCACACAATGCAATTTATTATAAAATTTAGAATTTTTAAGCTTTTTGTTTCATCAATTGGAGGAATTTGTAATAAGATTATGAAAGTAATGATTGACTTAATTTATGTATATTTTTACTAAAAAATTATTCAGTCTGGAGAGTGATTCTAAGGAAGAGTTGAAAGACTAAACTAGCCTATGAGTATGCTGAAATGTTGGTTGAAGTCTCAGCTCTACCACAAATTAATTTATACATGTGTTAAATGAGGAATTCATCATAATTTTATGATTTAAAACTTTAAATTCTATATAATTATAGTTAGATGACAGCTATAAGAGAAACAATTTCTCTTTGTTTATTTCATCAGTCATGTTAACTGATATTTCAGCTTGGATGCAAATTTCATAGTGCTTAAAAGGCAGTTTTATGAATGTCATAGGTTAAAGGAAGAAAATGCAACATCAGTTTGATTAATATTTTGAGCTAATGGGAAAAGAATGATTGACTTTAATCTCCTTCACTGAAATAATCATGCTGTATCATAATCAGAGCCAAGAAGAGAATTGATGTGGTTTTTGTAGAGACAATTCTATTACAAAGGTCAAGAGCTCAGACTGCCTTCTCACAGCTCATCCTATAATGCTAGCTTGACATTTCTTAGTATCTCCGTTTCCATATAGGTTTATTAGGGATTAAATAAATCTTGCCAACAAATCATCTAACATAGCACTTCACGGCACAACGTCATACACTATAAACCCAACAGGATGATTAAATTGAAAACTCAAATAATACTGGATGTAAGGAAAGAATGTCTTACCCTTAAGACTTAAATATTTCTGGGTTAAAATAATAGAATCTCAATGAATGAATAAGTGAAACTCTAGAAAATCTGTTCACATTAATAAATCAGTAAGGTCCCTTGGAAATACCAGGGCATGTCACATTAGAATGAATTATGCCATTTTGTCAGTCAGCACAGAAGACACTTTATCACACTTTTTCTGGAAGATAATTTGCTTCTGAGAAAGTATTCATTTTTAGAGTAGGTTTCCTATGTTAAACATATAATTAAAATCTAAAGGAAAGAAATAACATATCTTTGATTGATAAAAAATGGGATATGTCAACAGAAGAATGAAATTTATTTAGGAAAACAGAAATTACGTGATATTTACTATCATCTCCTTCACCTAAAAAACCTTATATATTTTATTGTTGTATTAAATTGGAGTAGAAGACAATATCTTTATCTTTTACTCTAATTAAAACGGTTTAATCTTTCCCACATTGACGTGTTTTCCATTTAGCTATGCTCATGGCTATGTTTATATGTGCAAGTATATTCGATCTTAGATTGTTTTATTTCTTGGTTTTGACCTGAAATTATATACTAAATTGTCTGTATTTAAAACTGAATGATTTTTTAAATGCTGGAAGAAAAAATGTGGGGTTTTGTTTGCCATAAGGAGTGATAAAGTAAAGCAGATATGCTCAGTTTCTTTGGAAGTTTTTTTTTTTAATGATACTTGCTTGTCCAGAACCTCTTTGTGTGTGACATCTTATTTTTAGAACTACCCATATACAGAATTCAATTTTAGAACTATTTCTTTTTGACTCAATTTTATTTCTTACTATAAAATGAAATAAAAACACTTTACCCCTACTCAAAGCATTTTATATATTCCACATCAAAATATGTAATTTTGGTTGAGTGATAGAACAGAGTGTACGAATCTTGCCTTGCATGTAGCTGGCTGAGTTTAGTTTCCTCAGTCCAGACAGAGTGACCCCTAAGCACAAAACCAAAATTAAGCCCTGAGCCTGCCAGGTGTGGCCCAAGAACAACTTTTCAGGTTTATTCATATTACCCAGTATCATGACACTTGTTGTTACTGTTTTTGGCATAGCAAATACACCACCGGTAGCTTGCCAGGCTCTGCTGTGCAGGTGGGATACTCTCGATAGCTTTCGGGGCTCTCCAAGAGGGACGGAGGGATTGAACCCAGGTCGGCTACGTGCAAGGCAAATGCCCTACCCACTGTGCTATCGCTCTAGTCTCACAATTGAGATGTTACTGGTGCCCACTCGAGCAAATCAATGAACAACGGGACGACAGTACAACAGTGCCACAGTGCTACCCAGTATCATGCTGTATTATTTGGACTCACTTATTTCCTTCATTGGACTCACTCCAGAATACTAAATTTCTCTTAAATGACTCTACAAAAGGACAGGGTTTCCCCTCCCCATCCTCCATACCCTGTTTTGACAAAGAATTTATTCTTAGACATGAGTGTTTCCTTTTTTCAAAGGAAAAAAAATTCTCTCTAAGGTTTTTCCTAAACAAAGTAATTCTCTCTGGATCTGGAACTATCAACTAAAATAGGCATTAATTTCTTCTTAAACACATAATAAAATCTATCTTCCTTGGTAGGAAAACGAAAATGACTTTCCCTCTTTTTTTAACAATTAATTATAAATTTTAAAAGGAATTTGTGGGGGGATAAGACCAGAATTTCAAACTTGTAAGTTAATATTTGAAAGTTTATATCTATTTATTCTATTTATTTATTTTTGTTTTCAGGACACACTTGGTGATGCCCAGGACTTGCTCCTGGCTCTGCGTTTGAGAACCACTCCTAGTCGTGCTTGGGTGACTATATGAGATGCCAGGGATCAAACCTGGATCAACTGCATGACAGGCAAGCAAGCACCTTACCTGCTGTACTATCACTCCTGCCCATATGTTTATTTTTTTTTTATAGTCTATATCTGACAGTTGTTAAGATGAGCAAATGAAGATTAGACTGGCATTAGATATTATAAAACAGCACAAGTCGTTTTTTATGAAGTTGTTTGAATTCCTGTGGTGAGATTAAAAATATGGTCTATGAACATGAATGCCACTCAATACCTCTATTGCAAACTACAACACCCAAAAGGAGAGAGAACAAAAGGAAATGCCCTGCCGCAGAGGCAGGGTGGAGTGGTAGGGGATGGGGTGGGGGTGGTAAGAGAGATACTGGGATCATTGGTGGAGGAGAATGGGCACTGGTGGAGGGATGGGTAAACGATCACTGTATGAGTGAAATGCAAACAGGAAAGTTCATAAGTTTGTAACTGTACATCACAGTGATTCTCTAATAAAAAAATTTAAAAATGTGGTCTAAGCTAAAGAAGAGAAGCACTAAGCAACATTTCTGGTCATCTCACTTTGTGATTCTGGGAAAGTCCTTTTGATCCTTTAATGCTATTTTGTTATTTGTAAAATGAAACTTTAGACTAGTTGATCTTTCTCTAAAGTGATAATGTTCAATTATTTATGGATGCTTAAAAAATTGACTTTTGTTTCCAAGCTTGAGATTTCTTTGGAAGGCAGCTATGCTCAGTAACATGCCTCCAATGCTGCTGTCTTTGGTTTACCTAAAATAGTATGCCTACCTACATATTCAATATTTTATTAGATGTTTTTTAAAAAAATGTAATATCCTAAATGATGAAACAAGCTATGTGGATAGGAGAATTTTTGTAACTGTAGAATAGAAATAACTGCCATAAAGAAACTAGTCGTGGATTAACTAAGTTTTCTGAATTTATTTAGCTTATAGGTTAAATTGACACATCTTGGGTGAAACTGGAAAATATCAAGGGAAAATTTGTGAAGTGAAATATACAGAGTGATGACATTGTAATATCACTTATACTTTTAGCATACATCTTTCAATTGAAAAATATTTGGGGAGTATTATTAGTATCTACTTTGTTTAAAAATTAAAATAAATGTGATTTAATGCCGAAAATAAAAGGTCTCTTAATATCCATAACTATTTTGAATATAAAATGGCATTGCTAAAATCCTTAGCTTTGACAGTGCTGGGCAATCACAGAAACTTCAGGCTTGACAGCTGCCACCATGTTAACTCATCCATTGGTCCTTCTCTGCTAGTTCCCAACTAAATCTGTGAGGAGATGTGAGATGCACATGACAAGCAGGTGCAATTCACAGAAACACAAGTCCCCATGGCTGAAAATTTTGGGGTACTCTTGCCAGGTAAGGGGGCTGAGTACCTACCCTGCCAAAGCCCTGTCAGTTCCAACCACACCCCACAACTGCAGCCATGTCAAGGGCTCAACTCCATCTCTTCGTGAATATTCTCTGCAGAGATGCCAAATTGCCCATTAACTCAGCTACCCCAGTGTCCAGACTAATTAATTGGGCCAGACCATAGATCCTGAAGTGTCCGGACCACACGACAGCATATGTGACACCTCCTAATCCCTCAATACTGAAATTCCAGTAGGAGCGCTCCAAATTAGATGGGAATATATCATAGAAGCCACAAACAATAGCACAAAAAGCTCAACTAGCAATAAACAGCATAGTAATTCCTTAGACAAAGATAAACAACCCCATAATCAGATATAATAATTTTCACAAAAATTGAATTTTTGGATAGTTATTGGTTTTAATATTGGAGCTTTGTTGCCTAATCAATTTCAGCTCTAGAATTGTCTGAACAGTTGTGACTTTTGTTTATAGTAAGATAAGTGTAAAAAAATTAAAAAGATATTTCAGGCTTAAGAAAAAGTATTGGGGGCCATCTTGCCACATTCAACAGAGAAGCAGCCAGGAATTCTGGTGAGCAACTCGGCCCGGAAAATGCTCCAGACCCGAATTGGGGCCAACAACCCCGGGGAGCCGGAAGGAGGAGGTACAGCCTGCACACCTTCTCCAGATGGAGCCCTGGCAACACTGAGCAGCAACTAACATGGCTCCGGGATTCGGGACTGGGACACATCCGAGCCACGAGGCCGCTAATGTGGCCGTGCGACCTTTTCTAAAACCTGAAAACATACAATCTTTTAATGGAAAACTAATTATCAAATGCTTCCTTAGTAGGGTTATCTTGTTTGGGGGTATAACTCCCACAACAATAGTGAGTTTTGTGTTGAAATATGGAACATAATCAAGGTGAAGAGAAAATGAAGTGAAATTCATCAGTTATATAGTTGGGGTGTGGGGCGGGGGGTATACCGGGGATTTTGGTGGTGGAATATGGGCACTGGTGAAGGGATGGTGTTTGAATACAGTATAACTGAGACATAAGCCTGAGAACTTTGTAACTTTCCACATGGTGATAAAATTAAAAAAAAAAAGAAAAGAAAAGAAAAAGTTTTGGGACTGGCACAATAGCACAGCGGATAGCGTGTTGGCCTTGAACACAGCTGACCCCTTTTGGATCTCTAGCATCCCATATAGTCCCCCGGCACTGCCAGGAGTAATTCCTGAGTTCAGAGCCAGGAAGAACCCCTGAGAATTGCAGGGTGTGACCCAAAAAGCAAAACAAAAAAAGCAAAAAGAAAAAAGAAAAAGAAAAGTATTCTTTCTTAAGGAGTTGTTTCAATTTTTTGGTATTGGACTAATGTGAATGTTGAACTAATATTAATACACATGACTCATCATTTTGTATCATTTATGGGTGAACAGACTCGGGGAAAGAATTAAAGTGATGAGGAGACAATCTTGGTTTTAGGTAAGCATACTGGGCTTGGGTCAGAAGACCTGAGTTTCCTGAGAAAGAATGCATTTTTCTAAATACATTCCTTTTATTGGGATATATTTAGAAAAAAATGTGAGATCCTTAATGAATGACAAGTGATGTAATTCATGTCAGGGACCAGTACAAGGGACATGCTTTGAAAACCTTTTTTGTAAAGAATATTTGTCCATATATTTGTCTATATATATGTCCGTGTAGTTATATTTCCTTTGAGTCTGTGTGCTTCCTGTGTGTGCGGTTTGCTGTATATGGGTAGAAATGGAAGCAGATTCAATTTCCTTTGAATTGTCATATATTCACATGATAACTGCATTCTTCTCATTTCCTAAATGAGCAATATATTTTATGAGTAAGTGTGTGATGAGACCCCAGTGTTAGACACATAGGTAGATAAATGCTGGTAAATACAGGAGGCCTAGAGATTACTGCAGTTCAATGACTGAGAAAATCTAAAAGACCTTTCAAATCTTGTTGATGTTCTCTGGCATAGAGTGTGGTTGGAAATTGGTAGTGGGACTTTAATTCTTAAATCCCTTTGTCTGATTTCTGCTTCCAGACAAACTCCTTTATCTCTCTTCTGGGGGGTGATCCAAATGTGGAAACAGCTTCCACTATGGGATTATAGAACTCCAAAGGACCACATATCAAAGCAAGTCACATGAAGCAGCTTTATTATTAAAGCTTTGCTAAAGGGTCAGCTTTCTCACCCCAAAATAACTTAAAATCACACAGTCTATTTCCTACTTAGAGAACACGTGATTAGTGCTAGCCAGGTAGTGCTGTGGTATACTGCAAACATTTGCTCTTTTGCTGATCTTCCTATATCTTCTCCTTGTTGCCTTTTTACTATTATGTAGAGTTTAAAGTCAATGTTTATATCTAATTTCCAAAATTGAAAATATGCACTCATGAAGACATAAACATTACAAGTCTACACATTAGCAAATTACTGCTCCTTTGAAGGAGCTTGTGTTTAAATATAATAGTTATTTCTGTTGTGCCTATGTAGCATTTTCTCTCTATAAACATTTTTGTAATATTGTGCATTTGCTTATATAAAGCTGAGATACAAACCACTATTGGGATCACCTTGAAAACATAAGTGCATCCAGATTTTCTGTGAAAATGACGAGACTGAGATTATTCTCTGACTGAGATTTAAAGGGTGGTTTTGGGGATGCTATGTGAACTCCCTTCACATTATGTTGGAGTTTTTTAGCCATTTTTATCTACTGTGCCATGTCCACACTGTGGAATTTTCTTCTTGTAAACTTGTATAGTGATACTACTTGTAAGTGCCATGTTATAGCTATTTTTCTTTCTTATAGAGATGTTGGTACAAGTCTAATAAAATTCAGTCTTTGTGTTGTTGACCTTTATCTTAAAATAGCACATTTTAACACTAGAATAGCTAAGCTATTAACATTTGCAAAACATATGTTGTAGCATGTGTGGTTTGGATTTGGCATTATATTTTCATCATCTTATGCTCTGATGTTATAGTTGCTGCCAATCTATATATTGGTAGCATAAGGACTCACCTATTTCCAAATCAGAGGCATCACATGGCAAATCATCATGCTCTCCTAGCTGAATAAAGACAGTCTAATCTAAGTAATATCCTTGAGTATATTTAAAGGATCTTTAAAATGTCAGCCAAGAGTTCAAAGCTGTAGAGAGATGGAAAGGATATCACTTACACCCTTACAAAAAATAAAAATTCTGGACAAACTGGAAATTAAATATATTTTCAGAGCAGGCAGCTAATTATTTAATGGGATGACATAGACATCAGAAGAGAAAAATGGAAATCTTAAAATTTGATTATTTGTGCAGGTACTTGTTCCAAATTATGTAAGCTGATAAGATATAGCTAAACATTTTTAAAAACTTAATAAAGAAATTAACAAATTGTCTTTCATCACAATGAAATCCAAACTTTTAAACATATAGTCTTGAGTATTACATGAATTCTAGTCTTGCAGCAAAGGTGAGTAGTAAATATAACTTTTTTATTAAATTTTTTTAAATTAAAGAGCCATGACTTATAAAGTTATTTGGAGTTGAGTTTTAGGCATGCAATAATTTAACACCAATACGTCAGTGTCACCTTCCTTCCTGTAGTATTCCCAGATTCGCTCTCCATCCCAACTGTCACTCATCCCCACCTGTCATCTTGACAGGCATATTATAAAGTCCAGTGGTTGCCAATTAGATATCATGTTTTCAGTTCTGTTGAATCTGTATTTTGGATATATGGCTATACCCCTCATTCATGTAATTGATATAACTGAAGCCCTGAGGCCCATTATATTTTATATTCATTCCTTCCATTGATTTCTTTACTCCTCTGTCTGTCTCCTTTCTAAACACTGAGAACAGAGATGATCTAAGCATCTACCTTTTACTACAATACATTTTCTCACCCACTATTCTCCCAGTATTCTATATTCAACAAATAAGTGGGGGTCATCCTGTGTTTGTATTTCTTCTTCTGGCTTACTTCACTGAACGTGATATCTTCCAGTTTCAGCCATATTAAGGCAAATTGCCTGATTTCAGTGTTTCTTACATCTTCAGAGTATTCCATTATGTATATTTACCACATCTTCAAAATACACTCATCTATCATAGGACACTTACGGTGATTCCATATATTACTATTGTATGGAGTACAGCAATGAATAATGGTGAAACACCAATTTTTTTAAAAGGACCTGGGCTAAAGCGATAATGCAGTGGGTAGGGTGCTTGCCTTAGACACAACTGACCTGAGTTCAATCTCCAGTACTTCACATGGTCCAGGGAGTCTGCCAGGAGTGACCCCTGCTCACAAAATCAAAAGAGAAATCCCTGAAAACATCTTGTGTGGCCTCCCCAACAAATAAATAAATAAATAAATAAATAAATAAATAAATAAATAAATAAATAAATAAATAAGGCAGGGCATTATCTGAAAAAGTTCACTGTGAAGTGCATTATAAAGGGAAATTATCCCAATGCTAATGAGACTACAAAGAACTTCTGTAAAAATTCTACAGCAAATATCAAAATCTAAATAATCGGAACACTTTTGTCTTATGGTATAAACATGACAAAGACATTTTGTCTCATTGATCATATTGACAATGTATAGGAAATGCTAGTCCATGCAATTAGATAAGAGCTAGAGGTAAAAGGCTTATGGGTTAGATTGGAAGGTCCCAAACTTATTTGGCCTATCCAAGTTTTCAGAAAAAAGGTTACTCAGTTCCCAGCCCCCCAGAAATCTACATTAAGTGATCAAATAAAAAGTGACCTTCAATAGCACTCAGTGATACTAATAACCCTCCTGAATCATTCCATCATGCCCTGGGTGGGATATCACCCTTGTTATTGGTAGAAAATTTAATTATCTATGTTTTAATATAATGGTATTGTCTATCGAGATATACCAAGGTTTTACAAAAGAGCCTCTAAACAGGTTGATTCAGCAAGAGTAGTTTACATAGGCAACATTCAAAAGCTAACCATGAATAATTAAAATTTGCAATTAAATATATGGTGTGCAATTACTTAAAATAGATACAAATTATTTTTTGTTTATTTTTTGTTGGTCATAGCTAGTTGTGCCCAGGACTTACTCCTGGCTCTGCACTCAAGGAAGTATTTGGGATGCCATGTTGGGTGCTGGAATCAAATCCAGGTCGATCATGTGCAAGGCAAGTGTCCTACTTGCTGTACGATTGCTCCAGCCCAGAAAATAGGTATAAATTAAACAAAAATGTTTATGTTCTGAATACTAAAGCTACAGAAATCTAATAAAAAAATAAAATATTGAACCTCAACAAATATTTTTTAAAGCATCACCAAACTATACAACAAATGAAAAAGCAAAGAACTAGTATAGTTAAATCAATTTGAATAAGAAAATAAAGTAATAATATGTAGTAATTGATTTCAAGACCATAATAATTTAGCATTAGTGAAAGAAAAAATATATATTTATATTATACATATACAAATTAATGATGTTTAAATGGGCACAGAAATAGACCTATAGAATATAAATACTATGTTAGCTATTTCATTTTGAAAGATAGAAAGGAAGTTAATAAAGAATAGTTTTTAACTACTGTTACTGAAAAATTTGGAAAATCATATGTAAGAAACAGTAAAACCCTCAATATACAAACCCTTAGTGTACAAATCCTTAAGTTTTAAATAAAAATACCTAAAATGAATAATAATAGACCGAAGACAAAATAACACAGCTTCTGGAATACAGAAGAGGAAAATGAATAAACTTGCATCTACCTTCATTTTATCTATGGCAGCAAAAACATGGTTCATATCAGAAAATTTTATAACTATTGTTTGAAAATGTATTGGATTTTATTATAAAATTTTATTATTATTAAATTAAAATTCACAATTAAAATACTTTATTAAAATAAAAATTTTATTCTGCAAAAATTAATGGCAATCCAATGAAAAAATGAACCACAGAGAGAGAGGAAACATTTTCAAGTCACATACCCAATAAAGTATAACTTTCCAGAATATCTGCAGAACTTAAAATTCAATGAGGAAAGAAATATGAAATGAGTAATAAATTCTAATTGAAGATATAAGATGGCATATAAATATGTCCAGTAACATGATTATAGAAAAGGGCAACTACAATGCAATATCAGTGTGGACTATTAGAATGTCGAGGGCGAGAAGGAAAAAGGAAGTAATATCAAATCCTGCCAAGGACATAAAGCAATAGGAACTCTAAGTTATTGCTGATAGGAACACAAAATGACACATACACTTAAATATTTGCTAGTTTTATATTAAACTATACAATATTTATCATAGGCTCTATTGGCATGATACATGGCTATTTCCCAAAGAAAACGAAATACCATGTTCACAAAAAGTCTGTACGTGAATGTTTATAATCTTTTGTAAATTGTAAATATTCCAAATATTTCTGTACAGATGACCGAATAAGCAATGAATACATCTTAAGTGCACTTTTCTAAATAAATGAATCCAGACTCAGAAGGCTACATAGTAAATGATTTTACTTATATGACATTCTGGCAAAACCAGGAAAAAAGATGAGAGGTTATGAATGACAGAAAGGATGGCTATCAGGGTTGCCGAGCACATTATTAGTGTAGCTATGTGCCGTTTGCGTCTGTGGTGGTTCTATGTGAACTTGCCCATTTAACAAATCGCCCATAACTGTAAACCACAATCAATGATCTTCATTATATCCACATTAAACCAGCCAAGATTTGGAGGCTTTTGGAATGAAATGCAGATAAGATCAAATAAATAATAAGTATATTGGAAACATAATAAAATTTCACTGAAGAAAGCAAGTAAAGAAGTTACCAATATTGTTTTGTTTTTTGACGTTTGGGTCTATGACCAGCGATGATGCTCATGGATTTCTCCTGGCTCTGTACTCAGGAACTACTCCTGGTGATGCTCAGGGCACCATATGGGATGCCGGAGATTGAACCTGGGTCTGCAGCTTGCATGGCAAATGCCATACTCGCTGTACTATCGCTCTAGCACCATGTCTTTTGTCTCATCTAAACTGCTTACATTATTCTACATAAACTGTACCAGGGTAAATTTGTTTCTTGTGAGGATTTTTTTAAAACACTCGGAATTTACTGCCCATGCAATCTTGAGTTTAATAATATTATATACTGCAGAAAATACGAATCAAGATTGCTATCATAGTAAGAATTTGCAAATCAGCAAGGCTGAGGCTACAGAGGAAGTTTAGTATTGCTGATGTAGGTTTTGTTTTTTTCCAGATCAGGTAGATATATACATAACTAAACAACCAAGTTGTAAGATATAGCAGCTAACGTTGTGAATAACAGATAAACAGAAAATTAAAAGAAAATATGCACATGCACCAGCACTATTTCAGGCGTTCTATAGTAAAAATGCCATTGTTAATCTAGACTTTAAATTTAGTTGGACGACTTGTATTTCATTAAATAACTAAATTATGTGTGTGAGCATGTGTGTATGCATATATATGAAGGAACAGAACCTAAATTTTCTTGTTCTGTTTTTTGAGAGGGCCTGGAGTAACAAGGAGCACACTTAGTGTTTGGGTTTCTAAATGTTTTTCAGTAAAAAGAACAAAGCTTCCTGTGGAGATGGAGATTCTAGATTTGTGGCAGGCAAAGAAAAAAAAATAAACAAAACAAAAAACCAAAAAACCTGTGTGTGTCTGTGTGTGTAATTTGCCGTATAAAAATATTAGGGAGTCCTTAGAACAGGTGGCGGTAGGAGGGTGAGGGTCAGCGCACAGATAGAGGGAAAGTGATGAAGAAAAGGAAAAGAATGAAGAATAAATAAAGGGAGCTATACAAGTACCCTAGAGTAATCCCAGAATAGCTCCTGGCAACACAAACAAAAAAAATCGACCAGCAAAATAAAAATAAATAACAATAATGTTGGATTATAAACCAAGGAATAAGTAAAAAGATTCTTGAGTACATTAATAATAAATAACATAGGAAAGAGGGAGAGAAAGAGAGAGAAAGTGAGATAGAGAGAGATGGAGACAGAGAGAGCTAAGAACTGTATTCTTCCACTGCTCATTTGTGGACAAGTCTTGATTCACAAAAATTCTTTCTTGCCCATAAAAAACTTCCAAAACATCTTAAAAAATGATTAGCGAATCACCGTGAGGTAGTTACAGACTTACACACTTTCGTGCTTGCCTTTCAGTCATACAGTGGTTGAGTGCCCATCCCTCAACCAGTGCCCAATTTTTGCCACCAATGGTCCCAGCATCCCTGCCACCATCCTCACCCCATCCTCCCCCCACCCCACCCCGCCTCTGTGGCAGGGCATTCACTTTTGCTCTCTTTCTTCATTTGGGAAACTTCCAAAACACCTTAATTAAATAATTATTGCATTTGGAGGAGGGGAGTCACACCCAGCAGTGCTCAGAGTTTACTCCTGGCTCTGTGCTCAGGTCTTACTCCTGGCTGGCTCTGGTGACCATATAGGGTGCTGGGCATGGATCTCAGTTTGGCCACATGCAAGGCAAATGAACTTCTGTACTATCACTCTGGTGCCTAAACTGTGCATTTTTAACAAGCATTTCTATTTATGAATTATTGGGCTGAGTATTTTCCTACAGTAACCTAATTCATTCTCTTAGCAGCTTTATATATATCATTCTATTGTTATCCTCATTTTATACCTAAGGAAATTTTAGGTTAGTTAAGTCACAAATTTTATTGAAGGTCACAGAATTACCATGGTTCAAAAATGTAGAATTATAGGTTAAAGCAAGGTCTTTTATGGAACAAATTTTATATCATCCTATTTTGCCACCAATAAATATGTATGGTTAATCCAGTGCAGGTGTCCAGTGTCACCTTCATGTAAGATTCAAGATTTATTTATCTAATAAAACAAGCCCCACTACTCTGTGAGGATGAGCTCACTTTGCTCTGTCCGATTTTTGAGATCCGTGAATGATAATTTTATTATCTATAGTACTCCTGAACTTGCTTGGATGCCCTCAAAGTTCTGATTAGATTTATATGGACTCATCTCTCCCATGAACTAGTTTCTTCTCTTTTCATTTACACTGCCTCAAGTAATTGAATATTCATCAAAAAGTAAATTTATTCACTTTACATACTCTTCTGTTCCTCAATGACCCATATGTCTCTGTTTTCCACCTGTGGTATCAATAGCAGTTATCCTTAATGATCTGATATACTCACATTAATAAGTAGACATATCCCAATTTTTGCTTGAAATTAGCAGCCCAATTTTTTTTCTAAATTCTTGAAATTAAAATAGATAAACTTTCTCTCCAGGCCATTAAAAGTTGTTTTCAACATCAGTTGCCTGAGTTAGTTGGTTATTTGCCTCTTCAGTGAGTTTACTACACTTGTTGATTTTGATTATTAAACATTGCGTATGGACTATAAACACTTCATTTGAAAATGAACCCTGGAAAAACAAATCCATTAGATATTTACTCAAACTGAGGGAAAAAATCTGGGTAGTGCTGTTTCCATTACCTTTAGTGAAAAGAAAAACAAATAATTTCTATTTTCTCCATGGACACTTTATGGTTGAGTTAGGCGAATCTTTGCCTTGGAGCCTTGTAATACATTTTAGTCAAAGTTTACTTCTGGTTGACAGTGTATTTTCAATGTGAAGATAAATGACTGACAAAACACTGAGCCTCATTGAACATGGTTAAGTACTCTTGCTAGCTAAGCCTTACTTTGACATAAGCAGAGAATGATTTTATTTGAGCCACACTTAGAATTCATGACAGGTTCACTTTCAAATACCAGATCTCTCATGGCATTGCTGTCTTTACATGATGCTTCAATTCCCTTTTAAGAGGATACAATACCTGTCTGGATTTGACAAGTAATGCTAAAGTTTTAATAACTCCAGAGATGTACTATAGTTGAAAAGGAACTGATGAAAGGTTTAAAACAATCATTTGAAAGGCACCTTATTACTTACATATCAGAACACATTAAAATAAAAGCAGCCACTTTCATTACTGTCAAGAAGCACATTTTTTTCAACTATACATTTCTATAGCAATATTTCTATCCATAACAACACTTCACAATTTAACATGCTGTTTAATTTGAGATACAGACTACACAATGAACATGATTTTTTTTGTTGATACTGTAGGTAACCCCTTAACCTATTTATGAGTGATATGCAGACATTGTTAAGAAAGATAGCATGGCATTTTGTTGGTTAGAAAAAAAAATTCTGGTTCTTTAAAGTGAATTTTGCTTTACTGTTATGCTTTATTATCCAGGAACAACCCAGTCAGTTATTTGAAATTTCTTACAAGGGCATCCTCTAAAATAATTGTCTTAAATTCCTGGGACTACCTTGTTGTCAAGTATCTCTAATACTCAAATTTCACTCTGTTGTTGGAGGACATATATATGTTTTTGGTCAATATTTTTGTGACTTCTGTGGTGAGGGTAGATTTTTTTTTTAATTCTAGGTTACTCTGCTTTTGTTAATTTTGAAGTTTTTTTTGGTCTCAGTTGTGTGGACTATTTATCCATACTAATTTTTTTTAATCTAAATGTGAAACTCAATACTTCTTCATATGGTGCAAAACACAATATTCATATAGACATTTATATAGATAAATTTGGCAAATGTTTGGGAAGATGAAAGAATATGGTGGCAATATAAATAATTTAAAAATGAAAGTTATTTTATTTTTAAAAGTCTCTTTTATGTTAGTAAGAAAGAATCATTTGTCCTTCGCATTATTTTCTCTTCTCTTTTCCTCACCTCACCACTTTTTTTCCTGCTCTTGCGATTTTTCCCCCTTCTTCTTGATCTGTTTTACCCCAGTCAAACTTAGCTCTCCCATCCACAACGTGTTGCTCAGCTTTTTTTCTGGCTCTGGGCCTCTTCCAAATTTGTTTCCTTCCTGTGATCTTCTGTTCAGCCAGTTGTTTCATAGTCTCATTCTGTGGTCCAACTCTTAGTTGACTTTCACTTGTGATCTTCTTGGAATAACCTGGAGACCTAAGGGACACCAGCTGATTATCTTCAGTGTTGTCCGGCTGAGTGTCAGGTTTCACCTACTCCCTATGTGGTTCTCTAGCTGTCTTTAAACAAAGGCCTCTTTTCTAGTAATATCAATTTTAGTGGTCACTGTCACTGACACTGTCACTGTCATCCTGTTGCTCATTGGTTTGCTCGAGCAGACACCAGTAAAGTCTCTGCTGTGAAACTTGTTGTTACTGTTTTTGGCATATAGAATATGTCATGGGTAACTTGCCAGACTCCACCGTGCGGTAGCTTTTACGATCAGTACCACATCATATTTGAATATAGCAACAGTTTTGACGACAACTTAGTATAATAATCAATGTTTTTGACTTGCTTATCATAGAAATAGTAACAGTCTGGCTCAAATTCTAGATATTTTAAATTATTATCTGTGCCATTTCTGATAGGCAGTGCCTATCAGTGTATCAATTTTCATATCAAATATTTTTTTAAAATTAAAAGGTATGTAATATATGTAATATATGTGTATGAAAATATGTATGGAGAGCTTGTATGCTCTCTAAACCTTTTATTACAAAAAGTCTGATAGTCAGAAAGTCACCCTCTCCTGCTGGCTTCTACACTGTTGATTACAATCATCCAATCTGCACTCACAGCCTTGACAAGCACAGTATCTCAACTTACTCTTCTGATCTCCAGACTTGATTTTGCCTCTTTGCTTTGCATTTAGTTTAGATTGGCTGATTTTCCTACTCTACGCTGAATTATTTATATATTGCTCTTTTCTTAGCTCTGTCAAGTATTAGACTTTGTAATCTGAGAAGTCATATTGCACAGGGTGTCTCAGTGGTCAATTCGAGGACAGACCAGACACATAAATTAGCCTGGTCTGTGTGCATGGTTGGCTACATTTTCCTGACTAATCTAGAATCTGCCTTTCTGTCTCACTGTATACTTTTGTTACTTCCCTCCCTTTCTATCCCTCGCTTGTCTTCTGTAATATTTTCTACAATAGGTCTTGGAATTGTAATTAGTAATCAGATGTAGTCACAAGTCTCTTTTCATTCACCCTTTCATTTGATGATGTCGTGAAGTTTTCTAGCAAAATAATATAGTAAAATAAAGATGACTCGAGTACAAATTCAAAAGCAATTAAATTTCTATTCACATATGGTATCTAATAAACACAGAGTATTGTATGCAACATGATATCACAGTGGAAAATATGTAACTGAAGTTAAGCATAATGAAATTAAAAATCTAGGGCTATTATCTAGATTTGTGGTGCCTGGCACAAAAAGTGGATTAAAATTTACTACTTTGGGGATTAACTGATAGTACTGTAGGTAGGGAACTTGTCTTATACATGACTGATCTTGATTAGATCCATGGTGTCCGTATTGTCCCCTCTGTCCACCAGGAGTGAGCACTGAGTAAAGAGGAGGAATCCCTAAGCACTGCTGGATGTTAAATTAAAAAAAAGTACTTCAAATTAATTTTGGAGGTGTTGGTCCAAACCCAGAGGTATTTGTGGTCTATTCTTGGTCCTGTACTCAAGAGTAAATCCTGGTGGTGCTTGGGAGACTACATGTGTGCAGGAGACCTAAGTTGGTTCAGCTGCATACAAGGCAAGTGCCTTAACACCGATATATCTCTCTGGTCCCTGAGCTGAATTTTAAAATCAACATCTTAAGATAATATATGAAGCTTACCCTTTAAGATTTCTTTTTATTTTTTGCTTAAATGATAATTTTGTTTGACTTTTGTTGATATTTAAATAGCCTAAGTGTATCAGACTAAGTATCCTGGCTTTGAATATACATCATATTATTCATATTCCTTTAGTTTTTATTTAATGATTTTTTTGTTCTAGGATCTCATGTTATAAAAATATTTATTATAGTTATTTTATAGAAGATTCCTCAAATTGGATTTGTCTGATATTTTCCCTTAATAAATAGTGGCTTAGTGGCTGTGGATTTGGGGAAAGAAATCCACAGATATGGAGTGCCATGCAACCAACATGATAT
Organism: Sorex araneus; assembly: GCF_027595985.1. Classification (NCBI taxonomy): domain Eukaryota; kingdom Metazoa; phylum Chordata; class Mammalia; order Eulipotyphla; family Soricidae; genus Sorex; species Sorex araneus. The sequence goes on along the minus strand of NC_073305.1, from coordinate 122,994,367 downwards.
GTCACTGTCAAGATTCATTTGGTCATGGTTGGAGTGCAATTGTCTTCTCCTTGTTATGATTTCTCTTTTCTCCTCATAAAAACTTATGAACACGTTTCAAGAGTAGGGAATTATGCCCCACTCCTTTGATTGTGAAGTATACACACAAATCATTTGGCATTCTGCATGGCATTTCATTTAGTCTCTGTTATACTTATTGACTCCATCTTAATCTACAACTTTTTCAATAAATTTTAATCAGTATGAATTTATATATAGCCAATTTATACCTTAATTGTCCATAATTCAGTGTTATTTTATTCAAATCATTATGGCTTTGAATATTAGCAACTTTTAAACTATCTTCTCTGTCTTTTTGGAATCTTCATTGTCAATCCTTTTTTTGGCACTTTCACAATTTGAACAATGAAATTCTTCTCCTTTGGGCTCATTTTGTATATTTTCTGCTCTAATTCTACAACCATTCTTTTTTAGGAGTTCTGCTTTGTAACGAGTGTAGGGCAATAACAATCACAATCTGGCCAGGACTTTTCTTGCTGCTGTAGTAGCCTGCTTTTAGTTCCTCTCAACTAACAGAACAAGAAAATATGTGAATACTGTAAGTCATCTATAAATAAAAATATATTAAGATTTCCATATGAATAAAGAACCACAAGTTGTGAAGCTTTAAAAAATGATTAGTATTTGGTAGTCTGAGACTTGCTTTCTATGAATCCTGTAATAAAGGAACTATGTTTGTCTTCAAAATTCTGGTAGTTGGGGGCTGGAGCAATAGCACAGCGGGTAGGGTGTTTGCCTTACACGAGGCCGACCTGGGTTTGGTTCCCAGCATCCCATATGGTCCCCTGACCACCGCTAGGGGTAATTCCTGAGTGCATAGCTAAAAGTGACCCCTGTGCATTGCCGGGTGTGACTCAAAAAAAGCAAAAACAAAACAAACAAACAAAAATTCTGGTAGCCCAGGGCATTTTTTTACCTCATAAATTGATGACTCTACTATTCCTTTTTTTGGTAACTTATTTGGTGGTGAGGTACAGCCTCCTCTGTGATCATCAGGAGACCTGGAGCCCCTTCTATTGTATCTCAGTCAACCAGTTCACTAGTTCAACAGAGGGACTGGAACATGAAGTGCCACTTGCATATGCTGGGAATTACCCAGGCCACTCCTGAAGTTCAGCTGAGCTTCCAGGCTACCCCAGCTGGTGTTCCATGGACAGCAGGGCTGTATTTGCATGCTATGCACATTGTTTAACTTGTGCACTATTCTTTGGCCCCACAGATGTCTTCTTTCCTGCTTTGTTCTCACATGGCCATTCTTCTGTCCACATATATACTTGCTATCCTACTCTCTTTTTATAGGGACACAGTTATACTTGCTTATGGTCCTACACTTCAATTAAACTTAGTATTTTAAAATACTTTATTGACACATTTATTTTCCAAGGTTTATGATTTCAGATATAAATTTTTAGAAAGCACAATTCAGTCCATAAAAGTCATTTGATTATTTAACATTCTCATAACACATGCCAAGAACAAATTTTGTTTAATACCCCTTTGTTTTAAACTTTTCAGAATATATAAGCAAAACCTTATATTAGAAACCTATAGATAGGTTTTACTTAGTAATATGAATTTAAGATGTATCCATGACTTTATATAACTTGATAGCTCCTTCTTACTATTAATGAATAGTGTTTAATTATATGGATTACCATTGTTTCTTAATCCATTTATTTATTGAAATATATTTTCAGGTTTCTGGCAATTATGAATAAAACCTTTACAAAATTGGTTGCTAGATTTTGAATAGGCATATAATTTCAAATTACTTTAATAAGTATCTTAATTGTATTCAAATTGTATTTAACTTAAAAATCCACCAGGCTTTCTTCTAAAATGGGTGTACTCTTTTGTATTCCCAATAGCAATAAATGAGAATTTTAAATTCCACTACTTGTCAACAGTTGGCACTGTAATTTGGAGGTAGGGGATATTAAGCATTCTAATACGAGTTAGTGGTGTGCCACTCATTTATTGTGTGTCTATTTAAAGCAAAATTATTTTGAACAAAATAAAATAACAGTAAGAGTCCCTTTTTTTCCTAATTGCAGCTTGATTTTCAAATGTTGGAATCCTCCAAAATAAAACTGTTGCTTAACTATTAAGAGGAATTAGTTTTTTTTTTGGTTTGCGGTCTAGATCCAGTAGTACTCAGGATTCCTCCTGGATCTACTTTTAAGGATCACTCATGGTGGGGTTGGGAGACTATATGAGGTTCTGGGATTGAAACCCAGTTGACTGTGTGCAAGGCAAGCAACCAAACTGCTATACTATCTCTCTGGCCTGAATATACTTTCTCACTGTTGCTTTAATTTGCAATTTTTCCATGATAAACAATTGGTATATATTTTTTAACATTTATTGATGTTTTTCTCATGTTGAGGCCCACAAGTGGTTTGGATAAATATTCTTTTTCAGGTAATTATTTTGCAGGGTTTTTTTTTGATGATATGTTTGTATTCTTTTAACAGAATCTTTTGTGGAACAGATGTTATAATATATCTTACTAGATAGCCAAAAAAATCCTAAGGGGAAAAATATAGGAGATTTATTTCAGTTTCAAACTAAACTTTGAAGCTTTGTGGTAAATAGAGTAATACAGTGTGGTAATGGAATAGGACAGACTTTCACACCAATGGAATATATTGAAAGTTCATAGGTAGCTTCTTTTATATGAATACTTATCCCTCTATGAAGAAGCAAAACATACATGTGGAACAAGGAAAGACTCTTCAACAAATGTTACCATTGGTCATTTGCAAAACAAACAAAGAAAGTAAATAAAACCCACAAACAATGACCAACAAATCTTGGACCATTTCTAACAACATGCACAATATTTAAATCTAAACTGATTTAAGATCCCTACAGAAATCCAAAATCATATTTCTTAATTCTCAGCAATGGAAAACAAATTATAAATGCTTCCTTTTAAACAGGTCAGATTTTTTTTGGGGGGGTGAAAATCCAAACAATAATAGTGAGATTTTGTTGAAATATTGAATGTAATCAAAATAAAGAGAAAGTAAAGTAAAATTTACCAGCTACACAGGTTGGGTGGGGGGTTGGGGGGTGTGGGTGTGGGGGGGAGGTATACTGTGATTCTTGGTGGTAGAATATGTGCACTGGTGAAGGGATGGGTGTTTGAGCATTGTATAACTGAGACTTAAGCCTGAAAGCTTTGTAACTTTCCACATAGTGATTCAATTAAAAAAAAAACTGATTTAAGACCTTGATATCAGATCTGAATCTTGCGATTATATTGAGGAAAACACAGGTAGACCACTGCATGACACTGAATCTAGAGGTATCTTCAATGATTCAATATCATTGACCAAGCAAATAGAAGCAAAGAAAAGCAATGAGATCCATCATTGTTACTGGTTTTGGCATATGAATACACCACAGGGAGTTTGCCAGGCTCTCCCATGTGGGGAGGAAACTCTTGGTAGCTTGCCTGGTTTTCCAAAAGGGAGCTTGGTTTTATAGTATCTGAATGTTGGCTATTGATGGGATTACACGATGTCAGGGGCAGTTTCTGGGTGTGAGCACCTAGCTACTGGAAAATGGGGGATCTGGGTGGAAGAGGCCCAGTCCTGATCTGAGCATGCTTGGAGATCTCAGCCTTGGGTCCCACACACCTGTGTTCCTCTGCCGGTTCCTTCATGCATGAGGCTCGTCCAAACATGTGGAGAGTGGACTTGAGCATGGCTGTGGCTGGGATCCTGAGGTCTTCTGCTGCTGGGGATTTGCTCAGGGCAGGGAGAGAAACTCAACCCATTCCTCCAAGGGGCCCCTGTGAAGACAGCCAGGCGTGGGGGCAATAGCTGGCTAATAGTCCATTAGATATTTTTTTGTTTTAGTTTTGTGGCAAATTCCTTTATATGGATGTCTGTTTTTTTCATGCTGCTTTTAGAAAGGCTGTTTTTTGCCATTTCTTTCATGTGAGGGATATAAAGAAACATAGTAGTGTAACTGGCAAGCTACTTGTGAAGTATTTGATATGCCAAAAGGAGTAACAACAATATGCTCTTCTCTTTGTGTTCCTGTAGGGAACATACGCCATCGGGCTACATTAGCATAGAGACAAATGAAGACATTGCTGGCGCCTGCTTGAGCAAACTGATGAACAAAGGGATGACAGTGATGACAATGATGATAACAGTAGTGTAACAACAAATGCAACAGGATAGTAGACATGAGAACTGGACTGGGACAATGGAGGCAAACTGACAATCTGGGGGGAGGTGTGATTTGGAGATGTTTTATTCATGAAACCCTGCCATTAACAGTTTCTGTAAACTACATGATATGTAAAATATTTTACTAAAGTTCATACTTCCCCTTTTTTCATAAAATGATGTATTAATACATATTATATCAAATATTAAACTAAAAATTCATAAGTAGTGAAGCTGAATCCTTTATCTTTAATACATTTTGAAAGGAAAAAGAATATCAGAATTGGCACATACTCATTCACTCTGAGAAACTGATACAGAATCTGTACAACTCAATACTTACTATGTTTCTTTTTAAACTGTGAAAAAGTATTTTGTTTCCCTGAGCCTCAGACTAATTTTCTCTGACACAGTGTTCTCTTATTCAGCAGTGCTTTTGTGAAAATTATCAATGTAACATTATTAATCATTGAGCAGCTGGTACAAGAAAGAGCCTTTAGGAGTGTTGGGTTGATGTACAATTCAGAAATAATGATTTGCTCACTATGTTGCATGAGAATTCTGATTCCTAATTCAGTGAACCAGAGAGCCTTCCTAATTATTACCCTGGTAATTTCTGAAATTGGAATGTCTAGTGTACAGTTATTTAAAAGACCTTATCATATCTATAATTTACTGTTTTCAGAATAATTTGTGGCATTTTTGGGTGAAAGACAAATGAAAGGAACAATTATCTTTCATTTTTCTGGAGGTGTTTATTTTTAATCAAGTGATTGTGCAAAATTGTGAAATATTCTATTGAATATTACAAAGGAAATGAATACTTAAAAAGTTTCCTGTAAACCAAAACATTTACAGAAGTGTTAACTTTTTGCTTACAGAATATGTAAAATGATGCTTACTACCAAAGTTTATGAATATAAAATTGACATTGATAAAATTTATGTTAAAACCACAAGGCATTTATTTATAGTATAGTCAAAGTTTATGATCTAACAAGGCTATTTATAAGCATAAATCTCTATTCATAATCCAGAAAAGGACATGTAAACAGGATACTAAAAGGTAGGAGCAAGAACTTTAGTTTTTTAGAAGTTTATTTTTCAGTTGATTTAACTATGTCACTCCATAAGTACATTATAAGATATTGTTAACCTAGTTAACTATGAAGTGGTCAAATCAGCTAAACAAACTCCCAAAGACCCATCACACATTGCAAACAGGAACAATGGGCTAGGGACCTAAAGGGATATAGTTTAAAGATGACGGCTTCCTGTACCCCTGCTGTAACTGCCTTTATGGCTTCTGTAACAATGCTTGCCTTGCTGAGCTTGCGTGAACTCACCAAGCACCAGGGTGTAGGTTTGGGGGCTCAAACAAACTATGAAAATGCTTAGGAAAGTGCTCAGGCACCAGAATGTTTTTCCCTAATGAGTTCAGGGCTTCTACTGTGAGGCTGCTGCTCGTGCCTAGCTGAAGAGCCCATCAGCTGGTGTCAATCAAGAAAGACTCCTACAAAGCCTATTTTATTGAGCCTGGAGGTCTTTTGATAACGACCCCACAACAGACATAGATTTAAGATCAATTAAATTAATAATGCCTTTATTTAGAGAAAAGGTTTGTGTGACAAAATTAATTGACAAATTAAGGACACTACTATTTAAGTAGAGGATGAACATTGAATAATAAATTTCATATTAATTGCTGCCAATAAATTTGTATTATGCTTATCAAAGTACAATTATGGACTCAATTCCATTTTTTAAGTGTTTAATTTTAAACAAAAGAGCTCCTGGACATCACATATACTAGATATATAGAAAAAGGTGCTCAAGATTATTTATTATCTGGGAAATGTAAACCAAAATTAAAATGAGATATCTTTTCACACCAGTAAAATTGATTTATATCAAAAAGTTTCATAAACAATCAGTGAAGTGGGGATGCATTGAAAATGTTATCTTCATTCTGAGAGTTGCTGGGAATCATAGTAGGAGAATAACAAAAGAAACTGAGAAGTGATCTTTAGAAGGACACTTACCACAGGAAGGAGGAGACTGACAGAAACACTAACAATGGTGGAAGGAAGCATATATACTAGTTGGGGGTTTGGTACTGGGATATTTATTACAGGAAACCGTACCAATAATATTTTTGTAAAACACACTGCTTAAAACAAACAAAAATTTGAGTAAATATACTTTAATTAATATTTAATAATTATAGAACTAGTAGTAACATTGCTAGTAATCATTAGTATTAGTGAAGTGTTTTACTATTACTTTTAATTTTTTTCCTCTTTTTTTTAAGATTCCAAAGAGGAAAGTTTTTATCATTTCCTTAATATGATGCTAAAACACTAGGTTTTTGTACAGTTGTTCTTCCAGATTAAATTGTATAGCTTCTTTCACTGTCTTGGATTTGAGCTCTATCTGTAATACATAGTACATGCCTGTTCATTTTAGTACTTTTATTACTGATTCACTACTCTATCTCGGTTTTTATCATTACACACAACATGGAGTAAATTACCAGTAAGTATTTTTGATTGCTGAATCTATTATTAACTGGAAGAATACTAACTGGAAGAATATTTCTACAAATTGACCTTTTATTCCAAAATGGTATGTATTTCTTTTTGAGCCTTTTAGTTATAAATCTAAGCATATAGTACAAAATTTCAATAACAGAAAAACTTGCTAGTTATAAGAAAAAATATTAGCGTTTGTCATAAATATTTTATGATTGTTAATTTATCAGAGACACTGGTGTTAAGTAATTATGGGTATAAACTTTAAAGTACTATCAATATTTTACAATAAATTATAATATTTTTTAAACTAGTAAAGAATTTATAAAGCAAAATTCAAGGTAATTATAAATTTGAATAGATGAATTGATGACAATGCTAGGAGGAAAGCAAAGTATGAGAATCAAAGAGAAAGGATACAGGTCATTCAAAAGAATAAGTATTTAAAACATGAGTACAAGCCAGCAAGAAGCAATGTCTGTAAATATCTTAGATCTGTGTTTTCTGGAAAGTCGTTTTAGACCCTGTATATTATATTGTATGAAAAGAGCGTTTAGCAAAAACTATGAGGATGCTTTATGCATAAAATATTTGCAAGCCCTTGGTAGTAAAAAGATGACCATCCTGGAAGTGTGTATGTATGTATGTGTTTATGTATGTATGTATGTATGTATGTATGTATGTATGTATATATTTGTACACCTTGACAAGGTGGACAGTGAATCTAATTTAATTTTTGATCTTTAAAATTTTATATTTAGTCATTCTAATTTCTAAGAAAATTGTTATGAGAATCAAGGTTCTTAAAATCTGCTTCAAATATGTTGATGCAGATGCCACAATTGTGTCAAGTCTCATCCAAGTGTGAGTCACCAGCTGTACACATAGGTGCCACTGTGTCAATGTACAGAACAAATTAGGCTTCATCAAAGTTTAGAAAGAAAGAAAAAGAAAGAAAGTCTTTAACCTCACTAAATGTTAGAAAATGCAAGAGATTCTTGGGCTAATTGACATATGACTAAGATTTGTAAAGTAAGTGGGCCTAACTGCTTCTGTAATACTCCAGGAAGACAAAACTTGAAAGTATTGCACGCTTGGATTCTCAAAGTAACTTTGCCAGAAATTGCATTGCAGAGGTACAGGGTTACACAGAGTACTATCTTACCTTGAAATTTAAACAATATCAGCATCCTAGAAACTGGCCAGGATTGATTCCTGAGCACACGACTAGGAGCAAGCTTTGAGCACCTCTGAGTGTGGTCCAGAACCAAACCAAACAACAACAACAAAAAACCAAAAGGAATGTATGGAATAAGAAAAACTACTCTGGATTTCATACAGAATAGGCAGGTTTTAGACCTCTTTCAAGCAATATTGAAATCATGTCTAAATATATCACCTCTATCAATTTTTTTAATGTCATTTGGTCTCTAGGGGTAAAAAATATTCTGGGCAGAAATAATTGGTAGTGTCCTAGCCTTGCACACGGACCATCTGGTAAAATCTAAGGTGTCCCATATGGTTCCCTGAGTATGCTAGAAGTGATTACTGGACAAAGAGCCAGGAGTAACTCCCAAACAAAATGATCCCCCCAAATATTCTGCTAATTACATTTTTTAAAGGATATACTGCAGACATTCCTATTTTAGGTTTTGAGTTGGAATTTTTCTGCATGTTTAAAAAATAAGAACTTTGCCCTCTGCTCCTTAAAGACTATGATCCGGGAGCTCTATTAACCCATTTTGGCGCCTAGGGGCTTCTTGTAGAGATGCATCTAGACTGTGAACTGAGCTAAAATACCGGAAATCCAAAACTGTGTGGCCACAAGCTCATATAATCTTCATTCTCAGAAATGGAAAACAAATTACCAAATGATGCCTTTTCAGCAGGTTTGATTGTTGGGGGAAAATTACAAATAATAAAGTGAGTTCTCTGCTGAAATATTGAATGCATTAAAAGTATAGAGAGAATAAAGTGAAGATCATTAGCCACTCACGTGGGGGGTGGGTGTGGGAGGGGGGTATATTGGGGTTCTTGCTGGTGGAACACGTGCACTGGTGAAGGGAGGGGGGTTTGATCATTATATGACTGAGACTTAAACCTGAAAGCTTTGTAACTTTTTTCACAGTGGTTCATTAAAATAAAAATTAAAAAATAAAAAGAGAGAGAACTCTTATTTAATTTAAAAAAAAAAGAACTTTTCCACAGCTACTGCTTGAATAACAGAGAGACAGTGACTTGGGATGCTACAAACTTCACACCAACCCTGATTTTTCAAGATAGGCAGTTATAAAATACATGCAATTTAGAATCCATGACTTAAAACTTTCACCCAGTTAAAATACTCCTCAATTTTTCTGATATTAAGTAGGGGGAGGAAAAATATAAAGAACATATAGTAAATTAAAACACTAAGGATTATGAAGAACAAAAATCTTAATATGAGTGTTTTCAATGTATTTATTCAACTAAAAAATCTAAAGAGAAAGGTTGGGTTAAAAAGAAAATAAAATAATTCGGCATATTATTTTAGTCAAAAACCTATCAAGAAGAAACTGTCACTGTCATCCCGTTGCTCATCGATTTGTTCGAGCAGGCACCAGTAACATCTCTCATTGTGAGACTTACTGTTTACTGTTTTTGGCATATCCAATATGCACGTGTTGGCCGCGTGAAAGGCGAAAGCCCAACCGCTGTGCTATAAAGAAGAAACAATCAATAAAAATGATTTAAACTATAAAAAAATATAAGGCGTTGTGGTATAATTAATACAGATAAAATGTTAATACAGGTACAGTAGCAGCACTGTAGCACTGTCGTTCATTGACAGTGTTCATTGATTTGCTTGAGCGGGCACCAGTAACGTCTCCATCGTGAGACTTGTTGTTACTGTTTTTGGCATATCGAATACACCACGGGTAGCTTGCCAGGCTCTGTTGTGTAGGCAGGATACTCTTTGTAACTTGCCGGGCTCTCAGAGCTGGATGGAGGAATTGAACCCAGGTTGGCCGATTGCAAGGGAAATACCCTATCTGCTATGCTATCGCTCCAGTCAATACAGGTACTAAAGGAGCAAAATTCAGATGATCAATATGTGTCAAAAATAAAATGGGGTAATACCTGGAGAGCAGATATTTACTAAACTTCTGCACTGTAAGTCCATCAGTTAGCAGATGCTGATGAACTCTGCGGGTGGGGTTGAGGTCCTGACTCACCCAATGAGTTGCCTCCCCGTTCAGACTTGGAATCCTGGCCCTCGTTGTGGCTATGGCAGTTCTTCTGTGTGGTTGTGCTGTAGCAACTCTCGCTCCACCTCTGCTTCTGAAGCTGACTCACAAAATAAAGGTTCTGCCAGAAATGAGTTTTGGGTTAAAACTTATCCCTATCTCCACCTTACAAATTCCTGTGAGGACACTTATTAGCAGAATTTGACAGGAAGCCAGTTGACAAGAGATGCTGAGAATTTTCATTTGCAAACTCCCAGCCCACTCCAACACATAGCAGAATACAGAAGGAACTACAAACAAACATGCAAATATCTGATGCCACTGTCTGTAAGACAGTGCCATCTCCAATGTACTTAAAAAATGATATGGAACTGCTAATTTCTTCATTCATTCACCAAATATTTGTGGAGTACCTTTTAAGTGTCAGTTTTAATTCCAGGTATGGTAATAAATGTAGGGGGGAAAAGAGATAAAGTGTCTGCTCAACATTCTTTTGAGTTTTTTTTTTTTTTAACTCAGGAGGCCATTAAACAAAATGAGTAGTTTAAGCCATGCTACCAGTGGAGCATGACAAGTGCAGAGAGCAGAGGTGAACGAGTTAGTGGACAGGTGAAATAGGAGCCTTGAATAGTTTTCATGCAAAAATTACATTTGAAGAGAGATTTGAAGAAGGAAGAAATATACCTGCAATTTAAGATATTTATTTAAATAATAGATGAAATAGGGATTTAGTTGATGGTGCGATAACAAAGCATTCTATTTATTGCTAAAGAAATCTTAACTCAAGATGATATAATTCCGGTGCAAGTAAATTACAAAACATAAAGACAGTCTTAAACCACATAATAAATTCAAAAAGATAACAGGAACAATTACTAGAATAAGTTTAAATAGGTATACTAAATACTGTGGCTTAAATTAAGAGGTCTATTCCACACAAGACAGTAACGTTGGACAGCATGATAATAAAATACTGGTTCTATGTTTGAACATACACCCAACAGAAAACTTGTTTATTCTTTTTTATAAAGCTTTATTGAGGGAATGTTCCTTACAATATGCTAATGATGATTTTGTTCATGCTTCATTCTGTTACCACCCCCATAACTAGAGTACCCACTTCTCTCCACCAATTTCCCAAAAGCCCTTCCATTTCACTCTCCTCTTTCACAAACTCAGTTTTGTGAACTATTTCACCACACCTTATGTCTTTGGTCTTTTTTTCACTACCTTAATGTGTATCTTCAAATTCCACACATGAAAGAGATCATTATCATTCTGTATCTATCCCTTTCCTTCTGATTGACTGATCTCAGTATGATAACCTCTCGTTCCATGGTGTAGCAACTTGCATGAATCTGTCCTTTCTTGCAGCTGCCTAGCATTCTATGTGCATAAATACCACAACTTTTTGATCCACTCATCTAGAGTTGAATATTTGGGTTATTATTTTCTCATCTCGCCTATTGCACTGTGATGAAAATAGATGTGATTATATACATTCAAGGTACATTTTTTTGTCTTATTGGAGTAGATACCGAGTGGTATCATTGAGTTGTATGGGAGTTTTAATTTTACTTTTATTATGGATCTCTATGCTAATTTCCAGAAGGATGAACCAGGCAACATTCCCACTAATGGTGAATGAAGGTCCCTTTTTTCTACTACAACCCTGCTCATATTGGCTGCTCCCAAATATTTAAGTTTAATACTTAAGTTTATATTAATAGTTAAGTTTTGTATTCAGGATTTCAGGGCTGTATTCAGGGCTGGAACGATAGCACACCAGGTAAGGCGTTTGCCTTGCATGCAGTCAACCTGCGTTTGACTACTCCACCCCTCTCGGAGAGCCCGGCAAGCTACTGAGAGTATCCCACCAGCACGGCAGAGCCTGGCAAGCTCCCCATGGCATATTCAATATGCCAAAAAACAGTAACAACAAGTCTCACAATGGAGACGTTACTGGTGCCTGCTCGAGCAAATCAATGAACAAGGGGACGACAGTGCTACAGTGCATTCAGGATTTACTCCTGACTTTATGATCAGGGATCATGCCTGGTGGAGCAAATAACAGTTTTATAATAAAAAAATTAAAATTTGAGGCCTTGAGAAGAACAAGTAAATTCAGAGTCTATATCGTCTTTGCAAACATCTGTTTGCAAACCACATACAAGAATTAAATTCTTCCTTGGTGAGCTTCACAGTAGATCATGTGAATGCCCACAAGAGGCAAACTTAAAGGAGAAAACTGAAGATACGATTTGAAAGGAGGTATATAATTGATACTTGCAAATAAGATAATTCAGTATTTTTCAAAAAAACAAATATTATGGGAGCTTAATATTGAAAAAAAGGTTAGAGGTCATTGTTTAAATTTAAAAAGTAACTATTCTTCTCTACTTTAGACTGAACCCTTAATTGAGTAGCTGACATGAATTTGTTTAGAATGTTGGAATTGATATTTTTCATCTCACCATTGTGATACTGTGTACAGGAAGACATTAATAATAATCTTCAGTGAAGCATTATCACAAATTATAATAAGTAAAAAAGAAATTGACCCAAATGTCAATAAAAAGTACATTTCAAAGGACTCATACAAAGGAATAGAATACAATATGTAGAATAAACTATAGAAAATAACATCTCAAAGACTGAAGCTTGAGGCTGATTGGAACTTACTTTTACCGCAAAGTAATTCTCATCACAGAATGTATATGTTCATGTATGAGGCTTAAAAGGAAGATGTGGTAGGTCTTGTAAAACTGAAAAATATCAAGTAATTTCTGTAACACTTAGGAACATAAATTCTCAATGTGCAACTCATTTTCCCGAAGCATCTGTAATTGCTGGAAAGGTTTCTATGACACTTCTCACATTCACCTTGTCTTGAATTTGGAATTTGGAGTGTCTCCTTACATTTGTTGTGTAGGTAAGTGTTGTGGGTTGTAATTACAATATCCAATTGCTTCAAGTCAAGTTAAGTCACTACTAGCAGGTTGGTCAGGTAGGGAATGCATGTCAATAGAGCAGATCATTGAAGCACTACATAAAATGCAAAAAGCATCTTGAAAGACTATTGAACAGTGGAAATAGTTTACGTATATTAAAAATGCATGCAAACAATTTAGAATACTTTATTATTTGGGTATACATATAAAAATTATTCTTGAAAAAATTGGTAGCCCCTTGCAAGTTGTGTATTGCTAATCCTCTCAGACAGTAAAATAAAAAAAGCCAATACCAGGACATTTTACTTTCTGGATTTAGTTACCATTCTATCAAAAGTAAAACATGGGTAGCTGGTTCATGTTAGAGACATAGTTAGGGCAAATGGGCACCAGCTCCTTAGGTTGTGTATGAAATCAAGGGATAGGATTTTAGTCCAGTTAAACGCTGTGTTTATGCCCCATGCATAGTTGTGAATTCACAGTATAGGAGTGGTGGGACTTTTCCTTCTGTCTGCACTTCACGTATTTCTTCTAGTGCTAAAATCTAGTCATGAAACTCAATGTAAAAGCCAAAAGTGAAGGAACCATAGAATTTCAGTGTTTTCAGGGGAGATTTCTGGCATCAATACTTCCTTTTTCAAACAATAACAGTAATTCATGGATTCAGGAAATTATTGGACCATGTATTAAACTTGGAGTTCTGAAGGTTTAAAGCTGCCTGGGAGTTCCTTGGGGTGGGGAGTGGTCTCACTGGAAGGGTGTCTTTGAGATGTTCACAGTCTTATTGTCTTAGATTCATTTCCTTAATTATTTCTCCCTGTTTTCTTGTGGACTGGAGCAATAGCACAGCAGGTAGGGCGTTTGCCTTGCAGGCCCACCCAGGTTTGATTCCTTTGTCCTTCTTAGAGAGCCCTGAAAGCTACTAAGAGTATTCTGCCCACAGGGCAGAGTCTGTCAAGCTACCCATGGTGTATTAGATATGCCAAAAACAGTCTCACAATGGAGATGTTGCTGGTGCCTGCTTGAGCAAATCGATGGACAACGGGATGACAGTGCTACAGTATAAAGTTACCTGATTATACCAATCCCTTTGTTCCCAACAAATTTAAAGAAATGTAAGAACCCTATAATCAAAGACATGTATTTTTAAAGGATGAACAACACATGCCCTCAAATATCTTTAGTGGAAAACAGAACTTCATATTTTATAGAGGGAACAGTTTATGTATGTAAATACTATTTTATAAAATTCTTTATGATGATTTGTTACAGGCATTCAATATTCCTGCACTAATCCTGCCCCACTGTCACTTCTCTTCCACCATTGTCTCTATTTTCACAACCACCACTCAAACCTGCCCCCATAACAGGCCCAAAATAATCTATTCTATCCTGCTTATTACCATTAAATGGCAAATGGCATGATAGAAAATTATTTCCATAGAAGGAAATTTGTGAAAATTGCTGTATTTCACCATGGGGACATTAATTCCTTGTCTGTGGGTTTATTAAGTTGTTGGTGCAAGTTAAGTCTTCTGTGTTAATGTTTTTGTTAGTTGAGGTCGGTTGACTTCTCCATTACATCCCATCCAATACGGTGTGCTACTATTATACTACTGGGAAGTCAGTGTTGTCGAGTTTGGAGATGTTGTTCTAGAAAAGACAGAAATTTAACTGGACGGTCTGGCTAGAGGTGTATCAGTGACTTTGGGTTGTGGGGATGAGCAGTTGCTGGGGCTTTGGTAGCATGGCAGCTGACCTGGCCTCTCTCAAGATTCTCTCCTAAGGTCTCAGTTAGCAACGGGTACCCAAGAAATTTTGGGGTTGGTTGATCTCTTTCAAGACTTATTTATGAGTCTCTGGAGCAAGGTCAGCAGGTAAACTTACATGGTGGAGGCAGTAGGATGTGAGCTCATATCTTCATTTTTATAGAAGCTATTGGTGTCTATGGAATAATAGTATTTTTACTGTCTAAAGGGGGGATAAAAAGAAGTGGTGAAATTTATTCCTCATTGCAAATACTTTCTATTTCAGGAATAATGACCCTTGGCTTGACCAAACTTTACACTAAATATTTGTTTCTGAGTGTTCTTTCTAATTAGTCTACCAGCTAGCACAATGCTAGAATGTAGTGATTTGATTTACAATACTGCAGAGTTTGAGCCTCAATGAATGATGATCTCCCAGAGATTTTATTTTTCTTGTCCTCATTCCAGACTGCAGCAACTCAACTGCAGAAAATGTGTTCATTTGCTCTTTTGAAAGAACCTGCTCTTTGCCATCTAATATTGCAGGCTGTGTTTTTCTGTGGTGTTTATGTAGTTTGGGAATTTAATTAGGTTTGTCAATTTTTTTTCCTATTTTCTCAGTAAGATCTCTGTCTTCTGTGACAAACTCTTTAATGGACCATTTCAAAATACGCAGCTTGTTTTATTTTTATTTAAAACTTCCAACTCAACCCATTTTTTTCCTTCCTGTTGTATTGGCAGTGTCAATTAGAATGAGATTCAATACACTTCTAATAATAAGATCTTAAAGTTAATATTTTAAAGTTTGCTTTTAAGTTAGAGTTTTACTAAAATGCAATGATAATTCTTTCATCCTAGCTGTATTTTTTTATGCTGTTAATTAATTACATGTACCAGTGACTACAGAATTTTACTAAATAAGTTTACTAAATTACTAAACAGTTTACTAAATTATTAAATAGTTTATCAACAAGCAATAAATTGTATATATATACATATACATATATATATTACTTGT
Organism: Sorex araneus; assembly: GCF_027595985.1. Lineage (NCBI taxonomy): Eukaryota > Metazoa > Chordata > Mammalia > Eulipotyphla > Soricidae > Sorex > Sorex araneus. The sequence continues at coordinate 122,978,649 of NC_073305.1, read as the reverse complement.
TGTCAATGGCCAAATACCTACTGAAAGCCACAGATCCTTAAAATTTATGCTAATTTACTTCATAGATGTTCTTGTCCACATATGTATATTCAACAAATATACATGCTTTTTGTTTGATCCTAACTATAGCTATATGTACTAAAGTTTGCTAAAAAATGACAGTGCCTTTGGTACATCTAATCAATCAGTCAATCTATTATATCAGTTAAGGCAAAATTTTCAACATTACACGATTGAATTTTTTTGTTGTGGGGGAAGTATTTGGGCCACAGAATGGTCAGTAATTTCTCTTGGATCTGTGCTCAGAGATCTAACCTGTAAGTGCTCTGGGGACCATATATGGTTCCAGGAATCAAATCAGGGCCAGCCACTTACCAGGCAAATGACTTAACTTCAGTACTAACTGGAACTCAAGTAACATTATTTCTATTTTTTGTCTTATTATTTATTTGAAATACAAGATTCTAAACCATACATAGAAAATGGATTGTCATTGAACCAACTCTAGCTAAACAGATTCCTTTTGGCATGTATAATGCGTTTTGAAATGAGTGAATTATTTAACTGCATTTTAAATTGGGAGATATTACTTTTCATTCTACATTTTCTAATTTTCTTGAAAAATCAGAAAAACGAAAGCTTGGATCAGTAGTTAGCAAGAGAAGAGTTATTTCTTCCTGTTACAGGCACTTTACTCTGGTTTCCTTCTCAGTATCTACTGTTCTCAATCTGTTACATTTCACATTGATTTTATCTGCTCCAATCAGAAGAGATCATTGTTGCTGTAGTAGCAATGTATGTAGTTGATGTGATTCAATAGTAAGACATTTGCTTTGCATGTATAAGTCCCTGGTTTTGGTAGCTGGTATGGCTTTAAAAAATAGCTTTTTATGAAAATTGTTTCAAAAACTTTGTGAAGACTTATTTGAAAATGGTTTGTGCAATTTTGTAAAGAAGCCAAAATTATTTTGTAGAGAAAGGTTTTTATGATTCATTAGAAGTTTCTGATAAAATTACAGTGAGAAAGGCGCGACATTATGAATTGTACTTTTTCCTGAACTAAAAGCTAGTATTGCATGCTTTACGAGAGATAATCTGAATTTCAGCTGCCTAAAGTCTGGGTTAAGATACTTCAACGTTTTATTAAATGCAGACACAGCATCACCTGTTGTAACTTAATTTTCACTTTCAGAGATTTTACAGAGGAGTTATGGAGAAATTCCCCCATGTCTAGCAGTTGGTAAAAGCATCTTATAAAGGACACTCATTGACTTTGAACTACTAACATGAGATGCCATCTTCTCGGGCGTTCCACCAACCTGAATGAATTGAATCTTGTATGTTTTTAGCCTTTCAAACGCCTATTTAGCCACAGGGGCACTAAAACACGCAAGACGCAAGCCTACCTTAGTCCTTGATGCCTGTGAATTTACTCTAGCTGGGAAATGTTGTTAATTTCCTGAGTATCTTTTACTAAAATGTAAGAAATAAACTGTGTGATGTTAATTGCTTTATTTATGCTGTCAAATAGGTGAGCTCCATGATAGTGTGACTGACTGAATAAGTAATTAGACTTTTGGTTTTTCAATAAATGCTATTTAATAGTAAAATAGAATTGCTATCTGACTAAATACACTACAGTAGAAACACCTGTGCAAACTGGAAGCCAGCACTTCTTTTTTAGAATCCGAAGCTTTATTTTAGGCATAATTAGACTAATTAAACTCTCAGGATTCCCAGAGACGGCAGACTTCTTAGTAACATTCACTTAGGAACCTTTGTATCTTTTGTCTTATATCCAAAAGTTATTTCCTGGGAGATACATTTGAATTTTAATATATTTAAGAATTATTTTCAGAATATAAAATTGAAATGGCAAATGCCATAGTTTCTCTTGGGTCAGAAGTAGAAAGCTTTGTGTTTTAAGCCTTTTATTTAGTCAATTACTTTGAATATGAACAATGGGCAACTATTTCACTCAATCATTTAAAGCATTTGCTAATGTTGAAGATAATGAGAGGAAAAGTGTAATAAAAGCAGACATTCATCGTGAAACTAATCTTCTTAGTTCTGCTTCTGATATTGCTTTCTCTAAATTGGGAATTGTCTTTCTTGTTGATGCAAGTTAAACCTCTGTGTTAATGTTTTATTAGTTGAGATTGGTTGGTTTCTCCATTATATTCGATCCAATCTGGTGTGCTATTACTGGGAAGTCAGTATTATTGAGTTTGGGGATGTTGCTCCAGAAAACCCAGAATATTTACCTGAGCGGTCTGGCTGGTGGTGTGTCAGTGGTGTTGGAGTTTGGGAGTGAGCAGTTGTTGGAGCTGTGGTAGGAAAGTTGCTGGCCTACCCCCTCTTAAGATTCTCTCCAGAGCTCTCAATTAGTAACAGGTACCCGAGAAATTTGGGGGCTGGTTGATCTCCTTCAGGACTTATTTCTGAGTCTCTGGAGCAAGGCCAAGAGGTAAATTTACACAGTGGCAGCGTTAGGATGTGAGCTCAGATTTTCATTTTTATAGAAGCTGTTGATGTCAATGGAATAATGGTCTATTTTGACTATCCAAAGGGAAAAAAATAGAAGTTTTTCTTTTTATGTTCTTATAAACCACACTTTGTTGAAAATACTGATTATATATCAGCTAACCTTATATTTATGGAGGAAACTATTATATAAGTTTCAAACTATCACATTTTGACAGACATGCATGTATGTATGCATACACACATACACACATACACACACACAAACACAACACCACTCCCATCACCCAAGTTGTAGTCACCTAACTGGCCATCATTCAATTCACTTCCTTTGCCCACTGATTTCACTCCCTGTCCTTTGTCCTATGGGAAACAACACTCAACTATCAGCTACTGCAGGTTTGTTTTTGTTTTGTTTACATTACAGACTGGATGAAGTAATTTGGTATTTGCATGCAGTGTATTACAAACCAAAGAGGTCTCATACAGCAGTCCTTGGTAACCATGTGGTGCTGGGGATCAAAGGCAAATTAGTTACTCTTGACTTTTGACCTATCTCCCCAGCCTCTAAAAAGTTTTTTCTGGGAAGAGAAACTTCCCAAGCAGTTCTCAAGAGGCTCAGGGGCCCCTCTCAGAAATTTTTGGTCAACTGTGCTTGTGCTTTATTGCCAAGGATGTGGGGCTACTTCAGTCCTGCAATACCAGGAATTACCTGAGTCATCCCTGAAGTCCTCAGAGACCTCTACGGCTGCACCTAACGATGCCATAGGGACCGCATAGTGTCAGAGATGAAACTGGGATCAGTTCTATGCTATGTACCTTAAACTCCTATACCATTCCTCTGGCTCTATTAAGCACCAGGGCCATAGTAAAATCTAGGCAGAATATGAGCCACTTTAACATGTTTACAAAAGGAGTCAGGAAGATGAGATCGAGTGACATTTTAACAAAAAGAAAATAAATGCTTTTACCAGAGGCTCTTATGAAAAGAAAAAATTGAAATCTATGCTTGGAAATCTTCTCATCATTATGCATCTTTGTTGGAAAACTGTCTATAAACATGTTATCTATAAACTTTAAAGTCTGCTTATATGGAAACAATTTCCTAGTATATTTATATCTCATGTGGCAGCTCTGTATGTTTTATGTTTATGTTTTACATTGAAAATTATACTCTGTAGGGGCTGGAGAGATAGCACAGCGGATAGGGCATTTGCCTTGCACGCGGCCGACCCGGGTTCAAATCCCAGCATCCCATATGGTCCCCTGAGCACAGCCAGGGGTAATTCCTGAGTGCAGAGCCAGGAGTAACCCCTGTGCATTGCCAGGTGTGACCCAAAGAGCAAAAAAAGAAAATTATACTCTGTGAGGTGTGACAAACATTGGAAAGATAAAACTTATTAGCTCAATTTCATAGTTATCATTCTGATTAATAAGATAGAAGACATTAAAAATAAAAGACATATAGTGTGTTTTTTTAAAAGTAAATGGTAGGAAGATGTCTATTTTTATAGAGAATCTTTGTAGGTATATATGCATCATAACTAAGTATTAAAAAATTCACTTTAAACTATATAAAAATATTAGTACATAACACGGTTCAATAAAATTTTAATAATTGCTAAACATTATATATTGGTATAGGCCTTTACATTGTTTTTTTTTGCTCCATTTGAGTTTTTTATAAATATGATCCAGGTAACATTATGCTATATGCATGCCTTCTGCTTCATACTATATGCACGTCTCTGAATTGATCTACTATGATGGGTGAGATTGTCCTAGTACAAAGCCCTCCCATTACCTTTCATAACAGACTTCCACCTGTGCCTTTTTCAGTACAAAATTAGTCTTTTTATGTTATATTGATTATCTACTTTCCCTTTAATTACAAAGGAAAGCAGTATTCTCTGTATTCTGCACTTTAAAAATTAATGTATCGGCCCAAGAGATACAGTAACGGGCTAAGTGCTTGCCTTGCATGCAGTCATTCAACTGACTCCAGTTTGATCCCTGGCACTACTTATTATGACAATTCCCCTGTACACTGCCAGCACAAAGCCAGGAGAAGCCCCTGAACACCAGGATATAATTTCACATTGGGGTTTTTGTAACGGTTTACTTCTAACTGTATCATAGCTCCACTATTTTAATTCCATGATCATATTTGACTTCTTCTTTAATCTTTTGGTTTAGTTTCTTCTTCGAATGACAGCTTCTGAAAATTTAGTGTCTTATTTCATTTCCACTGACATGTTATCTTGTTTTTCCTGTTACCTATATACTAGGGGATCCAGCTCTCTCTTAATGACTGGAATGTAGCAACCTAACAATGGTTTTCTGAGAAATGTCTGTTCATCTTCGATTGTGTTCCTGCTTTGTCCATCTTTTAGGGCATCTTATTTGTTGACTGTTCCGGTATTGACAATCTGCTTGGGTGCCCTCTTGTGGCTAGTTCTATTTGGGGATTTAGCTCAGTAATCCTATTTCTTATATTGCAATTTAAAAAAAAATCTAGTCTCTTTTGTTTGCTTCACAAAGCATTATTTTTATGTATCAGTTCTTCCCTCTACAAGCAGAAAAGACTATTAATATATATGTATCTATACGACGGATACATATATATTGATATTTTACTTTATTAAAGGGGGCTGGAGCGATAGCACAGCAGGTAGAGGGCATTTGCCTTGCACAATACTTCATGGGAGAATTTACAGTATGAGTTGCATTGTCTCCATGATAGATGAAAGGTAATCAATAGAAGTAGCACTGTAGCACTGTACTCCCATTGTTCATTGATTTATCTTTTTTTTTCTTTTTATGTCACACCTGGTAGTGCACAGGGGTTCTACACTCCTGGCTCTGCACTCAAGAATTACTTCTAGCGGTGCTGGATAGACCATATAGGATGCTGACGATCGAACTCAGTGGCCGAGTGCAAGGCAAGTGCCCTACCTGCTGTACTATTGCTCTGGCTCCAAAAGTATTTATCTTATTCAAAATAAAAGCTCACAAACACCCCTGTGTTGTTAATATTAGTCTTTCTCTGCCACTAGCTTTGTACCAGTTCTAGTCAATTTCACAGTGGAAAATAGAGCAGAAAAAATGACTATTTGGACTGTCCTTTGCCTTTAAGAAAAGAATGGAGGAAGGAAGGAGACAAGGAAAAAGGAAGGAAGGAAGGAAGGAAGGAAGGAAGGAAGGAAGGAAGGAAGGAAGGAAGGAAGGAAGGAAGGAAGGAAGGAAGGAAGGAAGGAAGGAAGGGAGAAAAAGGGTTGGAGGGAGGGAGGAAGAAAGGAGGGAAGAAAGGAAGGGGAAAGAAAGGAGGGAGGCAGGAAAGATGGGAAGGAGGGAAAAAAGGAAAAGGGAAGGAGGAAAGAAGGAATAAGGAAGGAAGGAAGAAGGAATACGGAAGGAAGGAAGGAAGGAAGGAAGGAAGGAAGGAAGGAAGGAAGGAAGGAAGGAAGGAAGGAAGGAAGGAAGGAAGGAAGGAAGGAAGGAAGGAAGGGAGAAAAAGGGTTGGAGGGAGAAAGGAAGAAAGGAGGGAAGAAAGGAAGGGGAAAGAAAGGAGGGAGGCAGGAAAGATGGGAAGGAGGGAAAAAAGGAAAAGGGAAGGAGGAAAGAAGGAATAAGGAAGGAAGGAAGAAGGAAGAAGGAAGGAAGGAAGGAAGGAAGGAAGGAAGGAAGGAAGGAAGGAAGGAAGGAAGGAAGGAAGGAAGGAAGGTAGAGGAATGAGGGAAGTAAGAAAAGAAGGAAAAGAAAGGCAGAGAGAAAGAAAGAAAGACAACTGTAGACAGTTTCCATGCATGTTTTCATATTAAAAAATGTTTTCTCGAAGGTCAAAACCATAGGTTTAATCTTAAGCTTTTCTTAATCAATTTATATTTTCTCTTAGAAACATTTGTTTTTCAAAGTTAAATTTGATTTTCCTAATTTGTGTTTTAAGTCTGAAAACTGCACAGTCTTTTAAGTGTAATCTTTTGAAAAGAATCTATACATAATACTTAAATTCTTTTTATCAGCCTTTTGTACCCTGTGTAAAGAATTATGTCCTTTTTGAATTTATAATTAGAGGAGGCAGCAGATGTCTGGGACATGCTAAATGAAGTACTCATTAAATACTAGCTTATGCATGCTAAATGACTACTTTCTGTAGTGAGGTGAGCCAAACATTCAGGGTAATTTTTTAAAATGAAATAAAATGCATTTTATCTTTTCAACTGACTTCATATATTTATATCAAAGTCACTTCACATTTAAGTTTCAAATGGCTATATGTTAGCTGTATGGGATTTTGTCCCAGAGCCTTTTCAAAGATACTATGATTTAACTAACACTTTGGAATAAGGGTTCTTATACAGAGCTACCAATTTCCTACTTTCCATTTTATTTAAAAGGACTTCATTCTATGAAAATTATTTTTAAATGCATTTGACTGACATCATAGCTTTCTTAATGTTCTAAAAAATATACATGCATCTATATGCCTCTGTAGGCTGTGAATAATTTCTGATACTTATTCCACACAAAATAGCTATTCCACACAAAATGTGCCATAAGTCTACCTTTAACTCCTGTGTTTATATAATTTTAGCCACCACATTTTAAGAGGGTCTGTGAGTCATTCATTCTGCCATACAGACACACTCTTGTTGAGTAGTTGTGCTTAAAAACCAGTTTGCTTTTTCTTTATTTCCGCTACGTTCATTTTGGGATTACCACCTACTGTAGCTGTTGGTGAAAAAAAAATTCAATTTTATGAGATCTTAGGTCTGAGGGTAGTGAAGCACAATGCTATTCAACTTTTTAGGGGCTGGAGAGAGAGTGTAAGAGATTAGGCTAGTCCTGCCTGAGACTGATCTGGGTGATCCACATCATCATATATGGTAGTGGGCCCCGTCAGGGGGATCTCTGAGTTTAGAACCAGAAGTAAACCCTGAGCACCACTGAATGTGGACCACTATCCACCCAAGTCAACTTTCAGTTGGCAGAATTGCTAAAAGTAAGATATTTTGTGGGCATTATAGAGGTTATATCTCTGTAAAGAAAATTTGGAATGAGCTCAACTCTCTAATTACACCCAGTTTTGTGTTGGTATTATAGCTTGGCTTCTCTACTTAAATGTTCCCTTAGAGAAACAACGGGATTTACTTAGTGATTGAAGGAAGAATTAATTATTCCTTTGTATTTTCATTTCTGCTTTATGTTTTCACATTAGTCATTGTGTATTTGTTAGTGTCTTTGTCAAAAGAAAGGTTTATTCATGCCAGAGAGATAGTACAGCATGTAGGCTCTTGCCATTCATGCAGCCAACCCAAGTTTCAATCTTTGGCACTACATGCAGTTCTCCAAATCCTTACAAGAGCGATCTTTGAGTATGGAGCCAGAAATTAATCCTGTGTACTGCTGGGTATGGTCCCCAAACCAAAATTAAAGATAAAAAATTTTTTAAATGAAAGAAAGAGGCTGGAGTAATAGCACAGTGGGTAGGGAATTTGTTTGCCTTGCATGCGGCTGACATGGGTTTAATTCCCAGCATCCCCTTTGGTCACCTGAGCACTGCCAGGAGTAATTCCTGAGTACATAAGCCAGGAGTAACCCCTGTGCATCGCCGAGTGTGATCCAAAAAGCAAAGAAAGAAAGAAAGAAAGAAAGGAAGGAAGGAAGGAAGGAAGGAAGGAAGGAAGGAAGGAAGGAAGAAGGAAAGAAAGAAAGAAAGAAAGAAAGAAAGAAAGAAAGAAAGAAAGAAAGAAAGAAAGAAAGAAAGAAAGAAAGAAAGAAAGAAAGAAAGAAAGGAGGGAGGGAGGGAGGGAGGGAGGGAGGGAGGGAGGGAGGGAGAGAGAGAGAGAGAGAAAGAAAGAAAGAAAGAAAGAAAGAAAGAAAGAAAGAAAGAAAGAAAGAAAGAAAGAAAGAAAGAAAGAAAGAAAGAAAGAAAGAAAGAGAGAGAGAAAGAAAGAAAGGAAGGAAGGAAGGAAGGAAGGAAGGAAGGAAGGAAGGAAGGAAGGAAGGAAGGAAGGAAGGAAGAAAGAGAGAAAGAAAGAGAAAGAAAGAGAGAAAGGAAGGAAGGAAGGAAGGAAGGAAGGAAGGAAGGAAGGAAGGAAGGAAGGAAAGAAGGAAGGAAGGTACATTTGAATTATATAACATTTACTAGACATCTGTATCATTTAATGAAATCAATATGTATGTGCAAATTTGTGGGGGCAGTTTGGGCCACACCTTGTGATACTATGGGGTTCTGTGCTTAGGAAAGACTGTTAGAGTTCTTCGGGACTATATACAATGCCCAGTATCAAATCAGGGTCATGTGCAAGAGCCTTAAAACTATAATAGTTATGTGCCACTTGTAGTCAAATATTGAAACAAAAAAGGTTGTTTAAAAGGTTGATGGGTGTAATTAGTGTTTTATTCACCAGATAACCATATATACTTTGAAAAAAGTTAAATAAAACATTTAATTAAAAAATTAAATATTTTTTGTTGGAGAAATAATATTTCTAGACTACTTTAATGCACACAATGATTATAGTACATGCAGCAAATTAAATTTCTGATAAAACCCCACAAGACTACATCAGTATTTTTAATTATAGCAATTCTTACTTTTTAAGATCCTACTACTTAATGAATCATTTTTGAAAGCAGAAAGTGGAGTTGTCTGGAGGGCCTTCAAACTGGCTTCTTTCCAAACCTCATTATCTTTAAGGTTTCCAGTAAAGATCAAACAGAATTTTAAGATTTTTTTCAAGAATATGAATCTACTGTGTATTTATTTTTTGGTTTAAAATCTTAACTTTAAATTAGAGCTTTTGTTCTACATTCCCTGATATTTGGATTGACCATAACATTCACTCTGGACTTAGATTGATCCTAGGAAGCATCTTTAAGTTTCGTATTATGATTCTTTCCACCAGACTTCCAAAGATCCCTTTCTTAATAAAGTGTGTAACTATAGGGGCTGTAATGGGCATAACATATTCATGTGTTGCTTCTCCCAGCTGTCTTCACTTGAAATGGACACCTATTAAATTTAAGGATTTTTGTCTTTTATATAAAGGATTTTTGCCATGAGTTTAAAGACCTTTGTAAAGAGTAGGACCTTTATAAAGTGCACAAGCACGTGGGGGTGGGGGGTGGGAAACTGTCATCTTTTAAGATCAATATAAACAATTGATGTACAGGTGCACATGTAAACAGGCAAAAACATCAATTGTTATTGACATTTGGGTGACCCTGAAATGGCAACAATTTTCACATACACAAGTGTATATACATGTAGATATACATTTCTTACACATATATGTATATAATACACATTGTATGTGCATATAGGTGTATGTACCTTGTATACATATATATATATACACACACATTTTATTTCTGCATTTTATATTGGGAAATTTGATAGTTGTCTCAGTAAAAAAACCCGTAACAGACATAAGTTTAAATCCCTTAATTTTCGACACATAAACAAACCTCGGACCCGAGCAACTTGTTACAGAGATGGAGATGGCCCTGGACTTTGCAATAGGCTGTTTCTGCTAGGCTGCTCCAGACAGGGGTAGGCGCCGTCTCTCTGTCTACCCCCTAGGAACTCCAGCGACCACCGTTTTCTAGAAGTCAGCGATAAGCTCCAGGTATGAGCAGTGGTGGGGCCAAATGCCAAACCTCACGGGCCAGGGGAGGAGCAGGCACTCCTCCTTTCCCCCACCCTGATGAGACTCTGAGATGATGCAACACCCAGCCACCATCTACTTAAACTCCCACACAGCAAGGACCCAGAGACACAGAAACGAACCTTGGACAAGAGCAACTTGATGCAACAATCTCTTCAGACTCTAATTAAAATTTTAGAATTCCTAGAGTGTGAGGCCGCTTTTGCGGCCATGCAACATAATATTGCATTCAAAACAAACAATACAAAACACACTGTTTATAATTGCCTTTTTGGCAGGTATGAGTGGTGGTGGGTCTGGTCTCAAAATATATAAGGTAACTAAAGTAAAGAAAGAGAGTATTGTGCAAATTGTCTGCCACATAGGCAGGGGGAGATGTGAAATGGGGGGATGGAGGGGATACTGGGGATTTTGGTGGTGGATAATGTGAACATGGTGAAGAGATGGGTGTTGGATGACTGTATAATCAAGACTCAAACATGAAAGCTTTGCTACTGTACTTCACGGTGAATCAATAAATAAAACACCTTTACTTTCTAAGAAAATTTAAATGTTAATCTAAAATAAAACAAAACATAATCTAAAGAGAGTATTGAAATAGGAAAATGTGCATAGTCACCTGTCAGTTATATAACGTCTGAGCATACATTATTATATTGCCATTGTTTCAGAAAAATATATAGTTAGTGTAGGGGAATAGCGATTTCTAATACACTTTTGAGTTTATATAGGTCAAGGTAAAGGACCAACAGTTTTTACTGCGCTGCACTGCACTGCCACTGCCATCCCGTTCATCAATTTGCTTGAGCGGGCACCAGTAACATCTCCATTGTGAGATTTGTTACTGTTTTTGGCATGTTGAATACCCCACGGGTAGCTTGCCAGGCTCTGCTGTGTGGGCAGGATACTTTCAATAGCTTGCCAGGCTCTCCAAGAAGAATGGAGGAATCAAACCTGGGTCGGCCACGTGCAAGGCAAATGCCCTACCTGCTGTGCTATCGCGCTAGTCAATTTTTACTGTGGCAGAAAATAAACATTTCTAGGATTTTCTCATTATAAAAAGTCAACCATAGTTTCTATTAGAGTCAGAGTACCAAAAATAGTTATCTGGATTAGGACTTAACTTCTCCCAGAGATTTTCTGTCTTTCTCAGATTTTAGCACAATGTCCAGTGTGTCTCAGTTATCTTCTTGTGTAGGACATCACTGAAAATCTCAGAAATATATCTTAGATATCATCCCTCATGGTGAATATCCACAATCATGCAATTCAAAACCCATCTTCTCTGTTGAATATTCAAGGACTACATCTTCTTTAAGAAGCAATGCTTGTTCAGGTGAAAGCAGTACCAAGGTATAGTGTGTATTAAATTTTTATTTAAAAATAATTATAAAGAAAATCCAAAAAGTTTATAAAATACCTGCAAAAGTGTAAAAAGCACTTTACAATGAGTACTTATTGAATGTCCCACCCAACTTAAAAAATTTCCATTGCCTTGATGTAATGGGTACTCTTATTTCTTCATTATAGATGCAAGATCTATATTGCATCTTTTTATGGCTACTGTTTTGGGGCCAGAATGGCTTAAAATTTGGTGCTCAGAGTGTAGTCAGACTCTGTGTTCAGGGATTACATTTAGAAAGACTCAGGGGAATCATACAAGATGCCAGGGATCAAACCTGGGTTGTGCAAGATAACCTCCTTACCTGCAGTACTATGTCTTCAGTTCCTCTATTGAGTTTTGAGCCTCTGTTTTTTCCTGCTTTTTCCATATAACTTAATTTTAAATCCATAGCCTATGAAATATATTATTTGGTTCATAATTTTTCATTTAATTTGTCTGTTTTAGTCACAGAATATTGCATATGCTAGTCAGCGAGAGAAGGAATCCGGAGTTCTGACCTTCGTCGATGGTCAAGAGTCAGGGACGCTGTCTCGTTTGCTAAGGCATCAAAAATCAGATGGGCCGGTCATGTAATGTGATTCAGAGACGACCGCTAGACTAGAGCTGTTACCGACTGGATTCCACGGGACGTCAGAAGACCTCGTGGCCACCCACCAACTAGATGATCAGATTTCTTCATCAAATCCCTGAATGAACGATTTGAGGCTCTTGCTGTTCCTGGAGCAAGCAGATATCACTGGGCTGTACTCGCAAGCGACAGGGACAAATGGCGACATTACTGGCACCCGCTCGAGCAAATCGAAGATCAACAGGATGACAAGTGAAGTGAAGTGATAGTCAGCATATTTTTTCCACTCTGAGTTAATTTCCTAAAATCCATTCATATTATATTTAGCTGAAAGGCATTTATTCTCTATATCTGTTTATTTTTCAGTCCTTTAGAGAATTTTATTTCTGATTGATGCGTGGCATTTTGACAAGGGTTTTTGTGATACTTTTATACTCAGATTTTTTTCACTTTATTTAATTTTTATCCACAGATACAGTCATTGAATTTTGAGTATTTTTAAAATGCCATTTAATTGCCTCCTCTGATATCTACTCTTTCCTAAGAGATCTGTTCCAGGCAAACTCTTTACTATACTAATGCAAGCAATGATATATCAGGAGATCAAAGTTCAGAAAAGAATTTAAGACAGAAAAGAGGTTTGGGACTACTTTTGAAAAATAATATTTTAAAAGGTAAAATTTTATTAGAAAAAATATTTTAACTATTGTCCCTTTGACTTCCTATTCTTTAAGTATTCCACTGATTCTTATATTGTTCCCCTTAAAAACCTCCCATGGATCTTTATCACGATGTTCATTTCTTTTCAGATTATTTTTCACTTTCTACTGTTGCCTAGTGGTTTCCTCCTTCTTATCGTCGAGCTCCTCAATTATTTGCCCGGCTTCCGCTATTCTGTTGTTCAGAGATTCTATTGACTTTTTTTTTTAACATCATCTACCATGTTCTCCATTTATGTCATTTCTGACTATAATAAAATTTTCATTTCAACTCTCGTCTTTTTTGTTTGGATGCTTACTTATGCTATCATTTCTTTGAACTCATTGAACATCCTCATCATAGTGTCATCAAAGACATGGAGGATTTACTGGTGTCATCTTCTGTGATATTGTTTTTGCTCATTGAGCTTGGTGGAATTCTACGTGTTCTGCCCATTGGTATTCTAGTGTTCTTGTTGTGCTGGGTGTGAGTTTTTGTTGTTAACCACCCTCGAAAGGTGGTAATGCATTAGTTATAAATTGTTCTCTGTCATCTTTGCTTGTCCTCGCTGTGACGTGGCCCCTTAAAATGATGCAGGTTGGGTTTGGAGGCTGCTGAGAACCCCCTGAGAGGGAGGGCCTTTGCCATCTGTTGAAGCTCTGGCTCCCACACTAAGAAGGCCAAAGGAATCATTGATGAGAACTCCCCAGAGCTGAGGAGTATAGACACTGAGATCCAAGAGGCCCAAAGGGTCCCAGTGAAAAAAGACCTGTCACTGTCACTGTCACTGTCATCCCGTTGCTCGTCGATTTGTTCGAGCGGGCACCAGTAACATCTCTCATTGAGAGACTTATTGTTACTGTTTTTGGCATATCCAATACACAGGAGTAGCTTGCCAGGCTCTGCCCCGCGGGCTCGATACTCTCGGTAGCTTGCCAGGCTCTCTTAGAGGGGCAGAGGAATCGAACTCGGGTCCGCTGTGTGAAAGGCAAAAGCCCAACCACTGTGCTATTGCTCCAGCCCAAAAATAGACCTAATTTGGAAAACTCTAAGATGCATTATACTAAAAATGGCAAAAATCTAAAGATAGAGACAGAATATTGAGAGCAACAAGACCAAAAAAGGAACTTAAATACAAAGGAAAGTCTATAAAATATAAACTCTACAAATGAGACTCTATAAGACAGAAGAATATGGAAAGATATAGTATACTCAGTGAACTGAACACCTCAGCTATGAGATTATCATTCAGATTTGAAAGAACCCTACAGAGCTTCATGGATAGGCAACAGCACAGGGAATTCATAGCCTTGAAACCAGTTTTGTAAGAAATGTTAATAGAGCTCCTTTAAGGGAAGGAAAAACTTCCCATCATGTGGTATTGAGTCTGACACTCATTAATGATGTACATGGTTGTCCTCTACTAGATTAAGTAAAGTCACAATAACATAAAGCAATTAATCATCACAAATTGACTTTTATTGATTTTATTTTTTAATAATTCTATTGCCATTCTTTTAAGATTTTTGGACCAAATAATATGAAATAAATTTGTTATATGTATGCCAAGGGGACAAAAAAAGTCTCATTTATGGCAGGAGAAATATGGTCATTATCACAACAAGGTTCAAGTACAAAATAAAATGTAATGCAATATGTTTTAGATGCCAGAGTCGAAAACTTAGTTATGCAAATGACAATAGGCAGTATACTACCTATTGTATTAAATGATTTGAATTTCCATATTTGCATAGGTTAGAGTCATATAGCGATTTATCACTACAAGTTGACTTTTGCTGGTTTATCTTCTGATAATTCCATTTGCCATTTCTTTAAGTTTTGTTGGAACAAGCATTATGGCGTAAGTTTATCATATGTCTGACAAGGGCAAAGTCTGGGGGATGGCAGAGAACCTAGAGACCCTGTAGGTGGGATTGGTGTCACAATATTGTATGCCTGAAACAATTCTATTATGAACAAATTTGTGAATCATGGAGTCTCAATAAATAAACATTGAAATAATAATGTAAGAAATAATTCGTCTTTAAGATTTCATCTTTATCAGAGTGTTTTCATGTTTTCAGCTTCACTATGAAGAATCTTTATAATATGTGTATGGTAAATTGTTTTGAATACATACCATAAGATACCATTTTCAAATATATATTCACAAATTTTCAAAGCTAACATATCATTTAAATACGATTTCCTACAGGTTAATTTGCCTGAGTAGAAGTACCTGAATTTTGTTTTTATAACATTTATTTAATGGAAAAACTATTGTTATTGCTGCTAGAAGAGAAGGACAATCAGCAGTCCTTCCCTTCTCTATTTTCAATGATTTTCTGAGATAGGAATTACTTCTCCTCAGATAATAATGCTTTGCAAAATGTATAAGAGCTTATTATGGATCAGAAAGATATAGTGCTGTTGTGGGAGAAAGTAGAGAAAATTTATATGGCAGATTAGAAAAGAGGATAAAATTTTAGCTTCAAATAGAGAAAGTAATTAATTTCACAGGAGAGATAACATGACTCGTATCTTCAGGTCTTACTGGGAATTTGTTATTTTTCTTTCTTAGTTGATTTGCTGCATAATATATGTTAGAAATAAATGCAATGAGGCTTAAAATGAAAATGCCTTACATTGCATGTTGAATAAATTTAATTAACACTTATGTGCTATGATGTTGTACAGCACAAGCCAAAGCTTGTGTTAGGTAGTGAAAGTCTGCCATAATGCTCTCTGTGAATTTGTAACACCTCTTACAATATCTTAGTGTGTTCTATAAATTTGTAACACTTTTCTTTTGTAATACCTATAGGTTTTAGTTTTTCATATATGATTTCATTAAAGGAAAACACAAAAAAACAAACATTGTTGTGGTCTTCTGAAGAAAGATCAACTTCTCTTCATCTGCTTATGCTATTGTCCTAGTACAACATTGCTTCTTTTAAGCTGTACTGTCATCTAATAAAAATCAAGAACTTTGCTCTTTCTTGCCCTTGTTTCTGCAGCATCCTAGCCAGTTACTCTGTCTTTATAAGTACATTTTGAATGGATTGGCAGAATACAGAATTGAAAATATATTTACTGCATCAACTTCACTTACAGGAAAACCTAACAATGAATATTCAGAATGGAGTATTGTTCATATTGGTTTGCTAACCTTGCATAGAATAAGGTAAGGAGATTTAGTGACATAATTAAGAGGGAATTTATGCTGAACTAGAAAGGGTAAATTTATTAAGTGTAAATTTGGCTAGGACAACAGGCTTCAGCAAGGGTACAGAGGACAAAATTGATCTTCAGCACCATAGATGGTTCCCTGAGCCCACCAGGAGTGATCCCTGAGTACAGTGCCTAGAGTAAGCCCCGAGTACAGCCAGTTATGGCCACACATAAACATGCATGAGATTAATAGATACATGCATATGAAAATGCCCTTTCTCTTTGATTATGCTTCTCAACCAGTTGAGTTATATTGGCTTTTGGTTAATAATAGCCTTTCCTAATCCATTTCTTCATCTGAAAAATGCTCAACGTTATTTCTGACCTTCCCCAAGATTATTTCAATTATTAAATAGAAACATTTGAAAAATTTGTCAACTTTTAAGTATTATACTTACTTAAACTTAGTAAAATATCTTTACTTATTTGAGTTGAACAGCATCAAAAGTGTTATCTAGACAGGTTTTTACCCATTGTATATAAATCTGAGAAAATATGTGACATGTCAAATATTATATGGTTAGCACAATTAATTAATGCATTAGTGATTTTATTCCAGGAAATTTTCAACGGTCTAATTTTGCTTATTTATTTATTTATTTTTTAAATAAAGGGCATTTAGGCCATACCCAATGATGCTCAGGGGCTTTTCCTGGCTATAACAAGTATAAGAGTGAACCCTGATGGTTCTTAAGGAGATGATAGATTTGCAATGCTGGGAACCAAACTGGGATGTTCAAACACAAGGTAATCAGGTTAAACCCTTTTCTGTCACTACAGCTTCACTTTTCTATATTTCAAAGATGTATGTATATATATATGTATATGGGGCAACTGTTGGCATGTAATCATATGTTAGATAAAACTAAGATTTCTCTACATTTCTCTACATGCCACATACCCAGTGAAATATAGATTTTACAGTTGAATATTCCACCTCAAAAATTTATCTGGTAATGTCCATCCCTTAATATTTAAGCCATTGTCAAGTCTCCTTTTACATCAAGTCAGGGTTGATTTAGGTGAAGAAGAGATGACAGTTAGGAATCATGATATGTGACATCTGAGACTAAACCATTAATGACTGTATTTTAGTCCTTGCTTTCTCTTAAATTTGTCACTCTACAGAAAATTATTTCCTGTGTTTCCTGAGGCTACTCAAGCACTTTCATGGAGAAATCCAGGTGATAAAGAACCAAAACCTCAAAAATTTTGGTGAGATAATGAGGTCCAAGTCAACAACCTTTTGTGTGTAAAGCACCTTGGAGAAAATCCTCATGCCAGATGGCATGTCCCCAGTTGCTACCTTGTCTGCAATCTCATGAATGACTCCAAGTAATCTCCAACATAAACCCCTCCTGGATTCTACGTTCCAGAATTTTGCTGTTTTAGGATGCACTCTTTGGAAATTATCTATCAACTAATAAATCATGTGGTAGATCTTGCTGAAATATATATGAAATCCGTTATTCAGAGCTTATAGATAGATATAACTGTAGATAGAACTTTGAAAAATAGAATATCATCACTAACTAGCTTGCAAAGTAGAATATTGCCTGAACATTTGAAGTTTTCTGTATGCCTCTGCTGTTTGCATCACCCTTTTTTCCACCAGAGGGAACTGTCTTTCAGAATTTTGCGTTAATATTTTTCCATATTTTCTGAAAAGTCTTACTACCTATGTATGCATTTATAAACAAGAATTTTTGTGGGAAGGGATGCTTTATCTGATGGGTTCTCAGTGGGGTTACTCTGAACATGCTATTTTGTTTTATTTTGTTCTGTTTTTTGTTGTTGTTGTTTTTTCATGGACCGTAACTGGGCTTACTCCTGGCTCTATGATAGGGATCACTTCTGACAGTGCTCAGGGGATCATATGTGTTGCTGGTAATCAAACCACACTTGAAGTGTCTTAACCAATGTAATATCTCTCTGATTTCAACAGCAAGATATTTTTAAATTTTGGCTAATATTGATCTTGTTTATATGAAATCAGTGTGCTTTCTTTCATATTAATGTTTATAGTTTTAAATTAGTCAAACATCTTATCTTTATTATCTTTTTATAAGAATATGCCACAGTCTCTTTATACATTTGTTGGCGAATGTTTTTAATAAATGTATTTATATGTATATTAATATTGGAAATAATGCTTCAATAATATATGCATAATAATATGCATGCATTTTATGTCTTTATGACAGTTCCTCTAATTAAAATCACTGTATCACTGTCATCCCATTGCTCATCGATTTGCTTGAACAGGCACCAGTAACATCTCTCTCCATTGTGAGACTTGTTACTGTTTTTGGCATATTGAATACTCCACGGGTAGCTTGCCAGGATCTGCTGTGTGGGCGAGATATTCTTGGTAGCTTGCTGGGCTCTCCAAGAGGGGCTGAGGAATCGAACCCGGGTCGGCCGAGTGCAAGGCAAATGCCCTACCAGCTGTGCTAAATCTATGAATATTATTACTTGTCTCCAATGTCTCCAACTTACATTTCTGGTGTATGTTGTTTTCCCACTAATTTTCAATTTCATCTCTGCTATTTAGCAAATTTATAAGTGCACGGTTATCCTGCTAACTCCATCTTGTTCTTCAGCTCAAGTTATCGTTTGTGGACATAAACAATGTGTCTTAATTGTTACACACTGAAATAAGTTCAGAAAAGTGAATAGCTGATAGGCTCTAAACCCTATTCTGGATTTTCCATTTGGATATTCATAACATCATTTGTAGGTCATACAATATAGGCACACAGGCCCCAGATAACGAAGGAGAGCCATCTGTATCTGTCAGGACATGATCAGGGCAACACCACAAGATTTCAGAGACTTTATGCAGCAGGACTGCTGCAAGTTCTGCTCCCTTTTTTAGGGCTCTGTTTTTCAATTGTTCTCCAACCATAGTCACTGCCAAAACTTGTTTCCTTACTGCAGTCCTGCTGGTTGGACACCCAGTTTTGTGCTGTGGGCCTCCACCCTGAGCTTTGTTTTTATGGTTCCCTTGGACTAGCTTTGGGGCCCAGGGGCCAGGGTCTGTGTGCTTTAAACTCTTGGTTCTTCATCCTTCCACATGAAATTTAGATTCAGTTTCTCATGGACCATGAAAACTCTATTTGATTTTCTTAGTTAAAGTGGCATTGGATGTCTGAATTTGTATATTATCCTTTTAGGTTTTAAAATATGTGGGATAATATTGGTTTGTCCTTTCTGCTTTGCTGCAGGGAGCTTTGGTTTATTGGGTTACTCCCATCACAGTGCTCCCATTCCTTTGTGTTTATTTGTAACTTCTTTCCTTGTGCTCTGTTGACTTATAAATATCGTTTTTCTTTTTCTCCTTAAGTCCTTTGCATAGTTGATTCAGAGCAATCTCCTTTTTGTATGGACACAAGAAGACAGTTAATGCTATGTTTTTGTATCTTGGGAGATAATGGATTCTCAATGATACCTCCTGGGCATCTGTTCTCTCGACTTAAGCCTTAGTTGCCTTTACTTCCTAGCACCCCCAAAAGCAGGGTCCCAATGAGGGACTGGATGGACCCAGGGCAAGTGGTGAGCTGTGTGCTACCCTGGCATTGACATGGGCCTAGCCAAAGTCCCATAATGCTTAACTATAATACAAGACAAATTCTGTCATGATCCAAAAAGTAACAACTAGATTCGGACACTGCTAGGGTTAGGAATGATTAATCTGACCTGAGCACTGTAGTCTGAGTCTGTGGCAAGATGTTCCCAGGAGAGCCACCCGACAAGCTCAATGTATCTCTTCCTGTGCCCATACAAAGTAACAAATATTAAGAAGTAGAATTAAGATGTTATTCAAGAATTAACATCTTAATTAAGTTGTTATTTAAGTTATAACTTAATAACTTAATTAAGTTATTGGACTGAGGAGAAGAGGAGTACCCCTAGGTGGTATTTCCGCCCTTGAGCCTGATGGGCAGTGAGGAAAGGCTTTACTATGTTGATTTTGCTACCGCACTGGGTGTAGTGTGGGCCCAGAATGCTAGGCGTGGAAAGCCGAGAGAGTTGGAGGAGATGGGAGAGAGAGCAGGAGCAAAGTGGAGCTCAGAGAGATTAGTGGGAGTGACAGGAGGAGACAGGAATGAGGGGCAGTGTGAGACTACAATGGGGGACTCAGAGAGACTGGAGCAGGCAGTGGGGAGAATGGAATACATGACAACTAATCAACTAACTGGCGTGGCCTCGTTTCCTCCTCCATCAGCCCCATGGCACTAGCCGCCCTGGCTGGGGGAGGGACCCAAGACCACTTCCCATCCGGGTGGTGAGGGGGAGAGCCATAGAGGCCTTCCCCTGGCCACCGGAGATCATACAAAAATTTAGATAAATTTTATAACTATTCTTTGTGAAATTTTGCATCTCTTTTGAAATCCATTTTTTTCTTGCAAATTATGTTTCTTAATTTTCCCAGTTGATAAAAAATCTAATGGTCTATTTTATATGCTCTTAATTCAAAAATATCTATTATTTCTCTATTAAATAAAATTTTGGCTACTCAATACCTCTACCTCTAACTACAACACCCAAAAGGAGAGAGAACAAAAGGGAATACCTTGCCGCAGAAGCAGGGTGGGGTGGTGGGGGTTGGGGTGGGGGTGGTGGGAGGGATACTGGGAACATTGGTGGAGGAGAATGGGCACTGGTGGAGGGACGTAAACGATCACTGTATGACTGAAATGCAAACATGAAAGTTCATAAGTTTGTAACTGTAACTCATGGTGATTCACTAATAAAAAATTTAAAAATAAATAAGATAAAATAAAATCATGTATCTTTAATGTTTGGAGGCATTACAATTTATAACAATGTTCATATTATTATTTTAGGCATTAACAGTATTGCACTACCTCCACCACCAGAGAGTTAACATTCTTCCACCAGTCTCTAGGGCCCATTATCAGGTTCTGTTCCAAAGACAGAATATCAGGATGTTTACTTTGTCTTTAATCTATTCCCTTGATAAATGTCCTTTTACTCCAAGTGAGTGATAACATTTGTTATTTGTCATTCTACTTCTGACTGAGTCACTCAGCACACTTCCAGTTCCATCAAAGTTGCAGCAAACTATAAGATTTCATCTTTTCTTATTGCTGTTTCTCTATGCATATTTATCATCATACTTTCTTTACTCATCTCTTACTGGGAACATGGTTTATTTCCTGAGCCTGGCTATTGTAAATAGCACCACAATAAA
The DNA here is from genome assembly GCF_027595985.1 of Sorex araneus. Taxonomy (NCBI): domain Eukaryota; kingdom Metazoa; phylum Chordata; class Mammalia; order Eulipotyphla; family Soricidae; genus Sorex; species Sorex araneus. The sequence goes on along the minus strand of NC_073305.1, from coordinate 122,957,371 downwards.
CTTGGCTGTTTAAATATCTTTTCAAATTAGTGTTTTTATGTTCTTTGGATAAATGCCAAGCCAGAAGAATTGCTAGGTTGTCTGAAAGCTCTATTTTCAAGTCTAGAAAATTCTCCCACAGTCTTCTATATAAACAGGCAGCGTCTCACTAACAGTTAATGAAGTTTCCTTCTCCCCTACATCTTCACTAGTTCCAACTGTTCTTGGACATTTTGAAGTAAGTCGTTCCACTGGTGAAGAGGGATGTTTCATTGCCATTTATTTTCATTTCCCTAATCATGAGTGTTGCTGAGCACCTTTTTATATGCTTATTGGGCATCTATTATGTCTTTGGGGGGGGGGGGAATTTGCTTGTTCAGCTCTTTCATCCTTTTTCTTTATGGGGCTATTGGTTTTCTTGTTGTTCAGTTTGTGAGTGCAGTTTATATTTTGGTTATTAGCTCTTTATCAGATGTTGTTAAGTGAATATTTTCTCCTATTTAATAGTTTTTTTTTTTTAATTCTTAGGATTTTAGGCCATGCCTGTCAGTGCTCAGGTGCTATTCCTAGCCCTGTGCTCCAGAGTGATCTTTGGCCATGGCTAGGGAAATATATGTGGGTTCCAGGAATTTAAACCCTGGTCTCAGAAAACAGCTGCATGCAAGTCTCTTTTCATGTTTTACTGTCTCTCTGTCCCCCTTATAAATGTAACTTTGTTTTTTCGCACTGCACAAGAGCTTTTTAGTTTTATGTTTTTTCTGTTTTCTTAATCCATGGCATCAAGTTATTGAAGATATTTCTAAAGTCAATATCATGGAGACTTCTACATAAGTATTCTTTGTTGTATTTTAAGGAATTTGGTCTAATATTGATGTCATTGATTCTCATTGAATTAGTTTCTATGTATGGTGTGAGACAGGGATCCATATTTATTTTTGTGCATATGGCTAACTAGTTTTACAACACCATTTGTTGAGAAGGTATTTTTGTTCAATTTTATGCATCAAGTTAATTTTGTAAGAAACTAATAGTGTATCTTATAATTTATGTCTAGGTTTTGAATTCTAATCATTTGATCCTGAAAGTTAGCCTTTATTGAAGCAATAGTTATGATTAGTACAGCTTTATAGTATAATTTAAAGTAGGGGATACAATGTCTTTGATCTTTTTTTTTCTCCCTCAGAATTGTTTTTGCTATTTGGAGAAATTTAGCCCGGCAAGCTACCAAAAGTATCCTGCCTGCATGGCAGAGCCTGGCAAGCTACCCATGGCGTATTCGATATGCCAAAAACAGCAACAAGTCCCACAATGGAGATGTTACTGGTGCCTGCTTGAGCAAATTGATGAACAATGGGATGACAGTGCATTGCAGTGCTACACAAATTTTAACACTTTCTTCCATTTACCTGAAGAATGTCATGGTAATTGTGATGGGGATTGCATTTACTCTATATAATGCTTTAGGTAGGGTAGTTATTTTTACGATGTCAGTACTTCCAATCTTTGAACAGGGAGGATGTTTCTATTTTCCTTTATCCTTTTCTGTTCATTTAAGAGTAATTTTCAGTTTTCTTGTATAAGTATTTTACTTTCTAAGTAATTTCAAGCACTTGACTTTTGAACACAGTTGTAAATGGAGTTGTTTTTAGATTACTTTATCTTCTAACTTATCATTTGCACATAAAAATGCAATAGATTTCTTGAAAATATTTGGATCTACCACTTCATAGTTTTACTATTTTCAGAAGTTTATTTTAATAGTCTTTGGGTTTTTATGTATAATATCTTTCCATTTGCAAGTAGTGATGGTTTTATTTTTACTACTTTTAATTCTTTTATGTTTCCTTTCTTCCTTAATTGCTGTTACAAGGACTTCAGATATTATGCTGAATAATAGTGGTGAGTTGGGCATAATTGTCTTGTTTCTGATGTTAAAAGAAAGGCTTTCAATTTTTCTCCATTTAGTATGATGTTAGTTCTATGTTTGTGATACACTGAGATAAATTTTTTTAATTAAATTACCATGAGATACAGTTATAAAACTTTATGTTTGAGTTTCAGTCATACAATGATCTCACACCCATCCCTCCTACCAGTGTACATTTTCTACCACCAATGGCCCCAGTGTCCCTCCCTTACCCTCCCAACTCTCCTCCTGCCTCTATGGCAGACAATCGCCCTCTTATTCTCTCTCTCTACTTATGGGTATTATCGTTTGCAATACAGATTACAAATAATGAGAGGCCATCATGTTTGGTTCTTTATTTTCAGCACACATCTCCCATCCCGAGCCATCCCTCTAACCATAATTGACTTAGTGACCCCTTCTCTATTCCAGCTGTGACTAATTTCTTAAGCTCATTTTGTTTAGAGTATGCATCAGGATAGGTGGTAGTCATTTTTGAGTGCTTTTTCTGCATTTATTAATACGCTCATGTAATTTTATCTTTCCCTTTATTGATGTTATATCATGTTCAAATATTTATACTGTACTATCCTTCATCTTTTGGGTAAATTCCATTTCATCATGGCTTATGATCCTTTTAATTTTCTGTTAAATTTTGTTTTTATAATGTTTTGTTGGTATCTTTGCATTTATATTTATCCATGATATTTTGAATATATACTATGCATATCTATTAATATATTATATAAATATACAGATAATTATATTACATTAAAAATCCCATGTCACTGTATCACTGTCATCCTGTTGTTCATTGATTTGCTTGTACTGGCATCAGTAACATCTCCATTTATCCCTGTTGCATGCTAGTGTAGCCTGATGGTGTATCGGGGGCTCTTTCAGGATCAGGGGAATGAGGACCATCGTTGTTACTGTTTTTGGCCTATCGAGTATGCCACAGGTAGCTTGCCAGGCTCTACTGTGTGGGCAGGATACTCTTGCTAGCATTATAAAGATTATTATATAATTATAATATTATATACATAAATACATATTATTTGTTGTGGTGAACCTGGGTGATATCTAATCCTGAAACTGGGAATACGTTTGTATTAGCCACCCAAATTTCCTCTAAGATCCCACAAGGAAATCAGAGAAGGAGCCAACATCTGAGGGCCTGCAGCAAAGGCCTCTATCTTCTTTAATGTATCATGAGGTTACATTAAGAGCATTCCTCATACCTTTCTTTTGCAGGTTGTGGAATGGAAAACCCCAGGACCCCATATTTTGGATTGACAATTCCTTGCTTTTACCCGCTCCTTGGAATTCACAGATGCCTCATTTTCCAAAGGAGGAAGGAATGACTTTTGACAGAAGTTGTGGTGCTCCTGATCCAGTGCTCCCTGCCTGATCCAGCACTTCATGAAATTCATCAGACTCCTATAACTACTCCCCTGGAACTCATTACTGTGACTACTACTGTTGCTGTTGAAACAACTCTTCAAATTTTGATCCAGACACTTCATTTCTTCAAAATGTGACTGAATGACTCTGATCAGCCCTGGACAGTGCAGCACCATCGGACACTATACAACAAGCACTGGTCTGGGTTCAGCAATGGACTGAAGTTTTAGTACAACTAATGAGACTTTTGTGTTTGGAATTGGTCTGTTATTTCAAATTTTTGTGATTCTATAAACAGAAAAGGGGGAGATGGGATGTAGGATATCATTGGTTTGTCTTTTCTCCCTTGCCACAGGAAGCTTAGGTTTATCACAGTGCTCCTGAGGCACTTCCATTCCACTATGTTTATCTGTAAACTCCTCTATGCTCTCTTCACCAACGGGTCTATCACCTTTTAGCCTAATCAGACTCTGTTAACTTGTAAGGTCAGATTCCCCAGAAATCTATGATTTTATATGTCTTTGTGAAATATAAAGAAAGGCAGTAGCCTTTCTCCACTCCTTATGTCTTTTGAATAGTTTACTTTAAAGTAATATCCTTTTTGTATGGACAAAGGAAGACAGTTAATATTATGCTTTTGTAACTTGGGATTTAATTGGCTTCTAATATTATTCATTCCTGGGCATCTGCTTTCTCGACTTAAGCCTCAGTTGCCCTTAGTTCCTAGCACCCCAAAAGCAGGGTCCAATGAGGGCCTGGAGCGTCGAAAAAGACAGCAAGAGCATGAACAAAGTTGGTTTTAAACCTGGTTCTCTACTTCCCCTTGGCTAACTACTCTGTTACCCACCATCCTCTGCCCTTTAATTGGATTACTGCTATTAATTTCCTTCGGGCCATGGGTCTTTAGATGCCTGACTACCTTTGTTAAACACTAATTAGACTCTTTGCAAGCTAAGCCCATACAAGTTCACTATCATTGACTAGATTTAGCAGACAGGGGATACTTTGAGGACCCTAGTGCCTTGACAGATGCTCTATAAGCTTGAAAAGTCCTGCCTTCTGGTGCCTGCTGGCATTTGGGGCCAGCACTCATCCTCTGGGCTGGGCACCTTCAAAGCGCAGAATGATGGTATCTGTGGGCAAGGGAGTTTCCTGCTACTATTAGGAACTGATCCCAATCCCTTGTCAAAGAGCATGCCTATCTGCATGGAGGTTAGGCCCCTGAACATCTCCCCCCTACAAAAGTGGGTCCAATTTCGCTTGGGTCTGACTGAGACCCTGGAGGGGGATAGGCCACTTCTCTCCTCTGCTGGTTAGTGCCCTGTTGGAGCTACACTGGCTCTAAGAAAAAGAAAGGGAGGAGATTTGGTAAGCGGGCCTTCAGCAGCTAGCTTGCGGTCAAACATTCCCATAAACAGGTTGAGAAAGCCATTTTACAAGAACCGAAGGACTGGGACATTTTCACAAGTGCAGGATGGTTAGCCAACAAGAACAGATAGATCAGCCTTCTGGATACCTATTGTTATCTCCCCTAGTTGCCCCAGGTGCCATTAGTTACTTCTAGTTTTACCTTAAGGCCATGATGCAAGTAGATCGAAGCCTAAACATACATAAGTACTGTGGAGTTAAAATAAAGTAGATTTTGCTCACCTCTCTGTATGTGTGTATGTGTGTGTTTGTCTCCCCTCTTTTTTTTTGGGTCACACCCAGCGATGCTCAGGGCTTACTCGTGGCTTTTCACTCAGGAATTACTCCTGGTGGTGCTTGGGGGATCATATGGGATGCCAGGGATCAAACCTGGGTTGGCCGCCTGCAAGGCAAACGCCCTACCCGCTGTGCTATCGCTCCGGCCCCTGTCTCCCCTCTTCCTATCACTCTTGCACCTTCTCCTCGCAAACCCCGTTATCCATTTCCACGGGACGGGACAATTTGTGTGGAATATTAAGAAGCATTACTGTTTCTTTAACTTTATGAATTACTTGAACCTGTAAGTAAAATAAAGATTGAATGAAATAGGAAATGATTGAGAAAATGTTCCTGTGAGAGAAAAAGGCTCTGAGGTTTTTAATATGAGGGGGAAATAAGATTTGGGCCATATCTAGAGATTCTCTTGGTTACTCCTGGTACTGTGTTCAGGAGTCATTCTCAGTGGTGCTTGGGGTACCATATGAGATGAAAAGGGTTAAACCAAGGTTGATCTCATGCAAACCAAGTGCCTTAGCCACTGAATTATCTCTCCAGCTCATCTCTTCAATTTTTCCATTGGAAGATGCTTCCACATGATTCTCAGAAGGTCCTGGAGTCCAAATTGATTCAAGAGTCAACAGTTCAGTACAAAGACACAAGGTAGTAGTTCAGTACAGATACAAGGTAGTTATTCAGTACAAAGACACAAAGATCTTGATACTGTTCAGGCTGACAGGACTGTGCTTGGGAGATTATGTGGTGCCAGAAATTTACCTATTTAAAGCACATATCATATAAGACATGTTCCCTAACCACAGTAGTATCTCCTAGTTCTCTCATTGTTCTCTTGTATGGTTTCAGCGCTGTCCAAACCTCTCAAAACATAGGTATACATAATGAAAATGTTGTAAGTTATGGCACTTAAATTATACTTCAGCTGGTTGATTTTTGAAAGGAAAGGAAATATTTAATCCAAATATTCTAGAATTGTGTAATTTTTTTCATGAGTTATTTAAACTAACATTTCATGTTTTGTAAATAACAGATTTTTAAAATCAGCAGCATGGGAGTAGAGTACTGATTTCATCATTGAAGGACTGTTCAGCAATTCTCTGCTTCTCTGAGTTCAGTTTTATCATCCACAAAACAAAGGGACTTTCTGTCCCACAGTTTGCAAGATTGCTATCGCTCTTCAGTATTTAGATACAACTTTGTTAGAGATAATGTTATTATTATTATTTTTTTACTCCAAGTGCTTCAAGAAAGTTATTTGATTTGTGATATTTATGCCACAATTAGTCAAGCAACATTAGTTAGTTAACTGTCCAGGGAGAAGGACATAAATAAGAACAGGAGCAGCCTATAAATCTAGAAAGTGGGCTAATTTGGGTGCACTAGAGTTTTACATGTAATTTTGTGTGCAGATGTTCAAAATGTGCGGTGAGCTAAACTTATTATGGATAGCACAAAGTAAAGGCAATAAATACATTGACCATTACTATGATGACTATATTATTATTTACACTGTATCTTTAAAAGTCATTAGCATATGATAAATATCTATGACTAAGCAAAAAATATTGCGAGGCTGCATAAAAGTAGTTCTTAAGAAGATAGAATAAGTCAAGAAAAATATCCAACACTGTCTTGTGCTTGATAATTAAGATATAAGTGTCTCATTTTCTGTGACTTTCAGGAATTTACCATATTATAAGTACAGATATTGTATGTTTCTAATATTTCACATTAGAATAAATTATATTGGCCAAAGGGATAGCAGATCAAGTAGGACAGTTGACTGGCATGCATCTGACCTGGGTTCAAGCTCTGGCACAATATATGGTTTCCTGAACCATGCCAGCAGTGATCTTTGAGCAGAAAACTAGGAGTGAAAGCCCTGATAACTGCTGAATGTGGTCCAATTTACTCTTACTCCCTGCCAAAAACCCAAACACTAGAATGAAGTAAAGCTAGAGGCAGAAAAAAAGAATCCCATGGATTTGGAGAGGAAAAACAATTATAGGAAGGACATTGGCAGACTTTCTAAAATATTCATTACTTATACTTGAACTTGAGATGTGAGGAAATATTTTAGAAATAATAATAGGAAAGAAGTATACTTTAGCAAAAATCCTAAGTAGGAACTGAGAGACCAATTAAAGTCTCAGGTGGACATAAACTATGAGTTTGAAGTTGTTTTGACATCGTTTCAAAACTGTGTGTTAGAAAACATTTACAACAGCAAGCACTGGATATCTAACAAGGAATTTTATATCGTTTGAGAGAAGAATCTCTTAGAAACACTTTTATTTTGGTTTTAGCATGTATTATAAAGCCCATAAATTGTGAGTCAAACTTCTTTATATAAGAGGAAATGAATGTATTTCAACAGCAGCATCATTATACAAATTAACTTGGAAACATTGCCAGGTATTATTATTACTGGCACAATTATTTTGTATATATTTAGGTTCCTAAGTTTTAGAGATTTGGACCACCACAGTATCTGTAACTCTTGCAAGACTAAGTGTTTAAAATAAACACTTTCAAAGATGTGCATTAAATTAGAGTTTAGAAGGAAACAAAAAAAAAAAATAGCTTAGTACCACCATGTTTTGTGTCAGTGAAACTACAGAGTGAAATCAGTCAGAAGGAGAAGGACAGCTACAGAATTATCTCTCTCATATGTGGGATATAAAAAAATATATAATAGTACTATAGCACTGTCATCCCATTGTTCATCGATTTGCTGGAGCGGGCACCAGTAATGTCTCCATTGTGAGACTTGTCATTACTGTTTTTGTCTTATCGAATATGCCATGGGGAGCTTGCCAGGTTCTGACATGCAGGCAGGATACTCTCGGTAGCTTACAAAACTGAGCTTACCAAAAGTGATGGGCTTAGGATGGTTGGGAGAAGACTCCGGTGGAGGGTTTGGTACTGGGATATTGGATGCAAGAAACCCTATCTGCAGTATTGTAAATAATCGTACTTTAATTTAAAACAAACCAAGGAAAATGAAGAAAAAAAAAAGATTTTCACTTTTGTATATTCCTCACTTTTTGGCTTGTATCATTCCAGATTTTTTTCCATGGAGTTTTGTCACAAAGTGTTCTTAATGAGCCCTGAGTACTTAGATGGGGGTTGTAGGAAATACCCAGGCAATGTAATGCAGTAAGTACTAGAAATCGGCTCACTTTTCCATAACATTCACTGGCATTCAGTTCTCAGCCCTTCTGCTTCCTGGCCCAGTGCCCAGAATGCCTGGGTAGTCATATAATTTCCATTTCTACTAGGTAAGATGAGGCTAATAATTCATCCTCCTCAACAATATAACTAGAGCTAACTGTGCAGGTTAACGTTCCAGTGTAACAGAGTTCCCAGCATTCGGCAGGAAACCCTGTCCTCCTATTGAGCTGCTGGGGGCTTTCATGCAGCCTCACCTCGCCCACCCCAGCGTAGTCTTATTCCCCAGGCTATTTTGTTTCTAAAAAATGTCTTTTACGCCCCATCCCTGCCCCAGACATCTTCTAAATACCTATCTTTAAAAAATGTGACCCTTTCTTTACAGCACTTGTCGCAGTTGGCAGTTTCTAACCGTGGCTGTGATGATGGGCTTGAAACCTCCTTAAGTGTAGGAATCAAGTCTGCTTTACACTCCCTTTGCTGCAAGCCACTGTGTCTTGGTTTCCGGAGCCTCAAATATTCTTGTTGATTTTATAACTGAATGAAGTGGGGAAAATGGTTTATTTCTGGTAGAAGACAGTTTAGAACTCGTACAGACAAGCATAACGTTGTTGAATAGAATATAAAAGGTTTAAAAATTCTGAATTCTGCCCTGTTAGTTAACTTTAGAACAGACAGACTATTAGAACTTCAATTTATGCATTTAAAAATAGGGTTCAATGTTTACCATAAGATTTATTTTTAATATCAAGTAGGAGTGACTGGAGACATAGTACAGTAATCGAGGCATCTACCTTACCCAGGCCAACCTGGGTTCAATCCCTGGTCCCCTGAACACTGCCAGGAGTGATCCCTGAGCACAGGGTCAGGAGTAAGCCCTGAGCCTAGCAGGATGTGATAGATATGTAATATCTATCAAGCATTTTGGCATTGTTTATCATGTATGTAAGCATTTTATGATTTATTTTTATATATAGACAATAGTAGCAATGGTAATGGTATCAATAATACTCACTTTAATATTCTAGATTGAGTTTCAAAGCTTTTTTGATGATTAATAAAATATACAATAATCATAAAAATTTAGTAAAAGACAATGATAGTATTACTGGAATGATTCAGTAAAATGTAGTCTATGACATGCTCTGAAGAAAGTCACAAGCTGAACCAGTAAACAAAATGCTTCTATAACTGAGATGAATGTGATATCTTCAACATTTTAGAAGTAAAGCATATTTGAACTACAAGGCAGAGTTATTGCTTTATGGTGAAAGACACAGTATTAACTCAATTTTGCTAAATATATTTTGGAGGAATGGAAAGACAGATTACAAATACATTTCAGAACTGAAGACAGACTTTCTAGTACTCTTTATGGCCAAGTTCTTTGCAGGTTTATGAAATATCATGCGCTTACAAAGGATTAATCTACTAGATGCTTTTGTCTCTATATTGGAGTCTCTTAGACAAGAAGGAGCCATTGATCAATTTTTTCATTCTTCCAACTTCTCTCATCATCTCTGTCAGGTGGACTGATGTGACTTACAAAGAAGTCCTTTGAGACAGCTTATAAAGAAGCTAGAGAGAATTTTTAATAATAAAATACCTTGCTGGCTAGATGCAATGATATTAACAGAAGGCATAACTCAAAACCTACATGGGAAATCGTTGGTCATGCTGTGATTTTAGATTTTACACAAGAGAGACAATATGCATGTAACTTGCGTTAGTTATTAACTCTAATAAAAACAGTACTCATCCTAGAAAATCATAAACACTTTGAGATCACTTTGATATTACTTGGTATGATGAATGTCTTACATTATTCCAGTAGAAGAGATGTCACTTTAGAATTTATTTTGTACAAGCTCCCAAAGTGATGTTCTAATATTAAGTATTTTCTGATTGTCATTAGGCATTGTCTGTCTTATTAAGAAACTCTTAAAATATTTTGAATTAGGATATCAGAAAATTCTTATACCATATATCCAAATATCTATTCTACATTGTGATCAACACCAAAAGTCTGGTTTTAATTTAAAACAAATAATCATTGCATCATTATGCTTGTTCACTCCAAAATATTTTAAATCTTTATTGTTGCTGATTTGTGAGGTTTTTTGAATATTCTCCAGTTGAAGGTTTTAATTTTTGTGATTTAAAAATAAGCTGTTTAGGGCTTCCTCTTCAAGTCCTCGATCTCCTTTGAACACATATTGAGCTCCCTTGAGCATGTCCCTTGAACATGTATCTCTGAACATTTCTCTCTTTGCCCACCTGTGTTCTCTCTTGAACATACTTTCCCTTTCTCTTCTATCACAGCTTTCTCTTTCTATCCCCTCACATCTTTCTAAAGAAGCTTCAATGAAAACTAGCTTGCTTTACCAAAAAATAGTTGTTTGGATTTATTTTTTTGGGTTAGTTTTCTGAAAATGAACATGATAAAAATATTTTCAGAGATACAGAATGACAGAAAAAGATAGTGATTTTTTTTTCCCCAGTGAGATTGTCTTTTCTAGGTCATCTGAAAAGAAGTAATATTTGGTTCCTATATTTTTATAATCTGGTGGTGATCCTGGATTAGAGCTGTTACTGACTGGATTCCATGGAACATTAAAAGAACGCCTGGTCGCCCACCTACGAGGTGGTCAGACTTCTTCGTCAAGACTCAGAACAAATGGTTTGAGGCTCTTCATATTCCTGGAGCGAGCAGATGCCATTGGGCTGCACTAGCATGTGACAGGGATGAATGGAGACATTACTGGTGCCCGCTCGAGCAAATCGATGAGTGATGGGATGACAAGTGATAGAAGTGATATTTTAAACCATAGACTAATGATTAAATTCTCTTTTGCATGAAGTAATGCACTTTGATCTATCTGAAGTCCCAAATTATTTTCCTACTTGACATTCAGTCTTTAAATTGTGATACAATATACTTTTTGTTGTTGTTGTTGTTCATCATTTTTTTTAAATTGAATCACTCTGAGATACACAGTTACAAAGCTGCTAATGGTCAGTTTCAGTCATACAATGTTCCAGCACTCATCTTTCAGCCAGTGTACATTTCCCACCACCAATGTCCCCTGTTTTCATCCCACCACCCCCAAACCACCAGTGATACAATGTACATTTTTTCTCTCAAAGGATAAGGTGCATAGAAGAATATCTCTAAGTATGGATATTATTCTTTTATTCTTATTCATGAAGTTTATTTTTCCTTTTTTTGTAATACTAATGTGTATGAAGTAATCCACAGAAGAACAGTCAACATTTTTGACCGAAAATAGTTCATGAGAAGTTGTACAACAAAATAAAAGAGCAAATTAAATTAAACAGTAGCTAATGAGTCTGTTGGGAGATCTACTACTTAGAGATTATTCTAAGCAACTGTTTTGTTGTTAGTAATGTAAATATGTACACATCTGTCTGTATATCTCATCAGCAATCCTGTGTGTATTTGTACAGATTTATTAATTTTTTTTTTTGCTATACCTTATAGTGCTCAAGACCTACACTTTGCTCAGAGTTTGATGTTGCTTCTGCTGGTATTCAAGGGATTATATGTGTCAGGGATCAAACTTGTCTTCCTATGTGCAGACCATGTGCTTAGCATGTTGAACTACCTCTCTGTCTTCCTAGACTGTTTTTCTTTCTTTTAATTCTACCTGATGGATAGAAAACCTAGTATATGTGGGAAGACACATGGCTATTGATAGTATAATTAATCTTTTATCACTGTAGCACTGTAGCACTGTTATCCGTTGTTCATCGATTTGCTCGAGCGGGCACCAGTAAGGTCTCTATTGTGAGACTTGTTACTGTTTTTGGCATATCGAATACGCCAAAGGGAGCTTGCCAGGCTCTGCCATGTGGACGGGATACTCTCAGTAGCTTGCCTAGCTCTCCAAGAGGGATGGAGGAATCAAACCAGGGTCGGCCATGTGCAAGGCAAAAGTCCAACCCGCTGTGCTATTTAGCAAAAAGAAAAATTGTTTAGCTTTTAATATAGATTATATTTTAGCCTTATTTTCTGTCTCAGAAAAAAAACAGCAAAATTTTATACATGAAAGTAGTTCTCTCCCTGTTGTGATTAACTTTTTTCTTATTTTTTGGCTCAAATAAACAACGCTCATTTAGTTTCTCTTTGATCCTTTGTAATCGTCATCTTCACTCTTTTCCTAAAGCTTTTCCTTAAAAAAATTGTTTTCATTTATCCTTACATTTTAATTATTAGTCTTTGTTTTATTTTAATCATCACATTTTTCTTTCTTCTCAGATAGGAGTTGGCTTATGACTCCTAGCCCAATCAGTAAATGTAGCTGAAGGTGGAAGCTGAGATAAATGGTACTGCAGGCACTAAGATCCTATTTTATTTATTATTCTTATTAAAATTCTATTAAAATGTTTCCATTTTAAGATAAATTCAGCAAAATCATTCAGGTTATAGTAATGCAATTATCAACTTGAGAATCAAAATCCTAGGGCTCTAACTTTTCAAATACATATGTTAACACATTAAATCATCTCTGGAAGGAATAAGGAAATTGTAAAGTCATTTATATTTTTGGCAAAATATATATATGTAAATAATCTCTGTCATGATTTATCCATTAAGAAATAAAATTTTGGAAACTAGTATTCTTTAATATCTTCTAAAACTAAAAAAAATTAGCTTTGCTTTTATTACTTTATTTTTCAGAGTCTACAGATACTTTTGTAGTGAAGAATTACATATTTTGTAATTAAGCGAGCTGTAATTTTATCCTACTTTTATATGTAATGCAAACATAAAACCTAATGCTAATTATTCAACAAAGGATGAATAATAAATGAATCAATTAATTATTTTAATTAAATGGAAATGCAAAATAACCAATCTTTTTTAAGACCAGGGCTGGGAAGGTAACAGGCTAAGCACATATGCCAGAGATCGAGATTCATCCCCAGAACTGCATGCCCAGACTCACGCTCTAAGCCTCATCCAGATTTAGCCCCAAGTATAGAACTTAGAGTATCCCATAAGCATTGCTGTATGTGACCCCCCCAAAAAAAACCCAAGATAATTAAAATTAATCTTTGATTGCTTATTTTTTTCACCATAATTATATTCACATAGAAAGTTTGGACTGGAGCAACAGCACAGTTGGGTAGGGCGTTTACCTTGCACACAGCCAACCTGTGTTCGACTCCTTCACCCCTTTCAGAGATCCTGACAAGCTACCGAGAGTATCCTGCCTGCACGGTATTCGATTTGCCAAAAAACAGCAACAAGTCTCACAATGGAGACATTACTGGCACCCCACTGGAGCAAATTGATGAACAATGGGGATGACAGTGCTACAGTGCGGTGCAGATAAGAACAAAGGCATTTGATTAATTTGTAAGATATGAATGAGTGTGAGACTAACATCCAAGGCAAGGGTTAACAGGGGCCAGGAGGACTGGTCCATGGTTGGAAGCTTGCCACAACAGTGTGTGTTGGGGGGGTTGGGGAGGGTGGTGGTCGTGAAGGACAGTTAGGATAGAAAAGAGATCAGCATGACAGTTATAGTTGGAAATGATCATTTTAAGCAGGAATTAAGTGTTGAAAGTAGGTAAATGGAAAGAGAGAGAGAGAGAGAGAGAGAGAGAGAGAGAGAGAGAGAGAGACAGAGAGACAGAGAGACAGAGACATAGAGAGAGACAGACAGAGAGAAAAGAAAAGTGCCTGCCATAGTGGCAGGTAGGGGAGGGGGATGGAAGGTGGGAGGGAAATGGGATCATTGGTGGTTAGAAAAGCACACTGGTGATTCAATTAAAAAAACTTTTTAAAAAAAATAGTATGCTAACAGCTTGCAGTAAAAGGGCCTTTTGACCATGAGTCAATCAATCAATCAATCAATCAAGTCAGCATGAAGCACTGTAGCACTGTAGTCCCGTTGTTAATTGATTTGCTCGAGCGGGCACCAGTAACATCTCCATTGTGAGACTTGTTGTTACTTGTTAGGGTGCCTTGATTTCATGTTTTTGGCATATCGAATATGCCACAGGTAGCTTGCCAGTCTCAGCCATGCGGGCAGGATACTCTTGGTAGCTTGCCAGGTTCTCCGAGAAGGACAGAGGAATCGAACCCAGGTCAGCCGCATGCAAGGCAAACTCCCTACCCGCTGTACTGAGGTATTTTTATTTGTCACTCAGTACTGTCGCGTAGGACTGATTTCAAAACCAATGGCAAAGAACAAAAATATCCTTTAGAAATATCTTTTTACTTCCTTTTTTTGTTGGGAATGGGAAATTGCCTCCCAAGCTGTGCTTAGGGTGCCTTGATTTCATTTCCAGTGATTCTGACTTATAAGGCATTACACTTGAACACTAGGGTCTGAGTGTGCAATGTTGCTCAGGCCCTGTAATACTGGCAATCACCAGGGCCATTTTTAACAGTGCTCCAGAACCATACACAGACTTGGGAACCACCAAAGTCACACTTTTCAATGCTGGAAGATCAAACTAGGGTTGGACACATGTAAGGCTATAACCCAACCCCTATGCTATCTCCTTGGTTCTTACTTTTGAAACCGATAATGTGCTGTTCCCTTATAGATAGCATTTGGATAATACCATGTTGCATACAGTTATTGATGAATCCTTTAGTAACTTCTTCATTTTTTTATGATAAAATCTGTGATAAGGAAGATGAAGAGCATAGCTCTATAAATTAAGAAATAAGCCATGATTATGCCAAACATGGATTATACAACTTTGAGAAAGTCACTTGATATCTCTTGATTAAATTCAAAAGTCACTTGAACTCGAATTTAATTGTAAGATAAGGAATTCAACTATAGCCGAGATTTTTCTTGGTCTTATAAATTACACAGCATCTTTTTGTAGTTAAATGTTATCATTTGGAACTTAGTTTATTTGTTGCATTGAGGCCGATTTAGGTTCTATTCCTCCATCCCTCTTGGAGAGCCTGGCAAGCTACCGAGAGTATCTAGCCCACATGGCCGAGTCTGGCAAGCTACCTGTGGTCTATTCCATATGCCAAAAAACAGTAACAACAAGTCTCACAATGGAGATGTTACTGGTGCTCACTCAAGCAAATCGATGAGCAACAGGATGACAGTTGACAGTGAGTGGGGCCATGTCAAGCACTTTGCACTCAAAAATGATTCCTAGTGGTGCTCCGTGGGCCATATGTGATGCCAGGGATTGAACTCATGCTGGCCTCAAGCAAGGCAAGTGCTTTACCTACTGTACTATATCTCCAGCCCAAAGGAATTAAATTTTATTTATTGGTTTGTCTACTACTTACCCATGATATATTTTTTGGGGTCCTTCTAAGCAGTGCTCAGGGATTCATGGGTGGCTCTATGTAACACTCTGTCAGTCAGGTCTGATAGTTCAGTGCTTGGGTCCCGGAAATCAAATACTCCAGTGTTGGGCTCATCAGACCTGTTACGGGTGGTGGTTGGTGCCGTGCAGTATAGGGATCAAACTCTGTTTTCTGCAAATACAAGATGATAGTCCTAATCTCTTAACTATTTCCACAATCTCAACCCCATGAGAACATTTTTTTTAAAACTTTAAATTTAATTTTATTTTTATAAAGTAGTTCACAATATTTGATTACATTTAATATTCAAACACTAATCCTACCACCATTACATCTTCCCACCACCATGTTTTGGATGTTTCCATCCTGAACCCCAAACCCTGTCCCAAATCAGAACCGAAATGATTTATTTTGTGTTGGTTGTTATGAATACCATACTCTCCCCATGAGAACTTTTAAAGGAGATTGCTTTTTTGTTTGTTGGTATTTGCTTTTGAGCCATACCTGCCAATACTTAGGGCTTACACCTGGCTTTATACTCAGTGATCGCTTCTGATGGGTTTTGAGGGACCATATGTGATGCCAGGCATCTAACCAGGGTTGGCTGAGTACAATAAAAAGCACCCTACCCAGCTCACAAGACCTAGGAAGTTGCTTTGTGAAATATATTTGGCATTAAAGTTTTTTCTAAATATATCAGGATTCTCCTAATACTACAATACAAATACTAATAATACAAATTCCATTTGTAGTAGAGATTTTATTCTTGATTACAAATTAAAATGGACTGTTTTCAAAGGTTTTCTTTATAAGTTAATTCTCAGCTCATTTTAATATTTTGTGAGTTTAACTTTGTGCCTCACAAAAATAAACTTCCTCTGAATGTTGTAAATAACCATTTACACTTTTAATAAATGCCAATCACTGATAATGATTAGTGATAATAAAATTTAAATTCATAATATAAAGTGAAAACAATCTGTAACCAATATAATTTTAAAAACACTTAGTTAGCTCTGAGAGATTTGCTTTACCCAGAAAATGACTTTTGTCATTTTAGTTAAGAAAAAATTATATTATTACTGTGCTAATAATAGAAACACATTCTCATTTCAATTCTCCTAGTTATCCTCGGAGGTAAGTGCTAAACATTCTAGATTTTACAGAGGAACAGGAAACATACAGAAGTCAGAAAAAGGATTCATGAACTTAGGTATTGTACTGGAGCATGTTGAGATGATAACTTGTTCATTACTAGTTGGAAAATCAGAAAATTTACAAATGTGAAATGTCTTTTTTGCAATGCATTTTTGTTGCCGGTAGCTGGCAAATATGGAAAGTAAACCAATATCAAAAATGGACAAGAGAAGTGTTCTTGGGTTATTATTAACTTTTTGGTGGTTTCCAAACATGCTTTTGGTATATAGGAAGAAATATTTACATTGCCACACAGAAATTTCTGTAGTATATAGAGGTAGCAATTTCCAGAGCAGTAATTTTTCTCCAAATCTAAGTTATTTGTTGACCGAGATGTGAGTACAGATGAGAAGAAACTTCAAAGGCATTTCCTCTGCTGAGAAAACCATGGATTAGGACAAAAGAATTGAGAAAGAAATTTGAAAAGTGGCATCTTGAGACATGTCTATTTTTAATCAAACAAGATTCTAATGGAAGGAAATACACACGAGGACCTACTGCTCCAGAAATTATTAATTAACCAAGATGCTGGATGCAAATTTATGTGGGTATTTAACTGTGAAAAGAATTATATTGTTAGTGCTTTGTTATTTTTAAAGCAATCCTTAGTAATTTTGTGCACAATGCAGAATCTAAACTTCATATCAGAAAACTCCCTCAATCTCTGTTGCATTCATATTCATGGCCACTTAGCTCAGCTGATAAATGTCACGTAAACGAGATTATGTTCTACTTAGGGATTCGCACTGTTTTACTGGTATAGTCTTTACTGAACTCTGATAAAATTAGAAGGAAAGAAAGAATAAATATAAATTAGTACAAATTAGTCATTAGTAATAAAATATT
Source organism: Sorex araneus (assembly GCF_027595985.1). Classification (NCBI taxonomy): domain Eukaryota; kingdom Metazoa; phylum Chordata; class Mammalia; order Eulipotyphla; family Soricidae; genus Sorex; species Sorex araneus. The sequence continues at coordinate 122,939,849 of NC_073305.1, read as the reverse complement.
TCAATTGATTAAGTGTTTAAAAGGAGCAATTATGTTGTGTTAAAGCATATAGATGAAGTAGGGTACCTTTCTGTTTCTATTAAATCAATCAAGTTGGTAGCATTTTAAATACCATTATTTCTCTTATAAAAACTACTTTATTTTGACTATTAAATCCAGACTTTGTTGTCTCTCATTAATAAATATACGTTTATATATTTAAAAATAGCTGTAATTATAGTGTATTCATAACACTCACATCTGTGTTTCTACTTGTTTAGTCACTATTTTTGTTTAAATTCACAAAGAGTTTGTTTCATAATGCATCAGCAACATGATTTTTAAAACCACTGCTATACTGAAGTATTTGAACTGCCAGTTTTATCTGTAATGCATAATGATGAAGCCATCCTGGTCCACATAGCTTTTATTCCACGGAAAGATTATTTTCTTTGAATATATGACAAAAATAAAATTTGTTGAATAAATGTTAACATATTTATGAAAGTAGTTATATGTAATGTATATTACCATAGTGCTTTGCATAATTTCTGCTGCCTGCCACGAATCCAAAAAAATAAGGAACAAAGGAGAATTCTAAATTTTTCTTTGTTGGAAATGTTTCATCTGCCCTGAAACGGTTGACCTTAGATGCTAAAGTCAGCAGAGAAAATGTTCTGTTAGCTGTGAAATTCTATAGCAAATGGTAAACAAAACATTTGAAAAGTTGGCAATTTAAATCTGTCCTTGTCATGATTAAAAAATTCTGGAGGGAGAAACATGAATTAATGACTACATCCTCACATCTCTGTTCTCTTTTAGGACAAGAGATTCAAATCACTTTTGTTTCTATCCCCTTTCTTCCAATCACATAGAGCTGCTCTGACTACACTTGTGAAATCAGGGAAGTACTTTAAAGTTATGAGTTGATGTTTCTCTTTTACCACTAAAAATTTTTTAAGTCAATGCCTTTTAGTTTTTTGAAAAGTTTGAAATTCATTAGATATCTCTTTACTGGGGAAAGATTATATGTGCCTTCTGTACATGTCACATACCTATACAACCCAAGACCTGGGGCCAAAGAAATAGTCCAGCAGAGTCCTTGTCTTGCAAGAGGCTGACCAGGGTTCAATTCCTGACACCCCATATGGCCCTTGGAGTTCAATAGGAGTGATCCCTAAGCCAGAGACAGAAGGAAATCTTAAGTATTGTGGTGTGTGGCCCCAAACAAAACAAAACAAAAAACCCAAACCAAGACCAAAATCTGTGAAAGTTAGTCAGTCACTCTGAATCTGTTAGCTATTCTTTGGTCTTGATTCTCTGAAAAATCTCTTTAATAAATTTCTCTCTTTAATTTTATAACATTGATTAATTCTATGCTAAAGAGAGACTATTTTAAATGATGTCATTCGTCTATATCTACTTTTTAATTTAACACCAAGAAGGAAAGATCTGAGTTCAGGGAGTGGGCAGGTTGCCCTGGATTTCGTTGGCAACCTGCCTTTAATAGACTGAATTAAGAATGGCTTTGACTTGTGTGTGAGAAATGTTGTACAGCAGGCAAGGTGCTTGCCTTGCATGCAGACAATCCAGTTTGATGTCCAGTATCAAATCCTGTCCTCCAAAACACTGCCAGGAGTGATCCTGACCATGACCAGATGTGGCTCAAACCCATGCCCTGAAAAGAATGTCTTTAACTTATTTAAGGTTGCAAAAGGACTGGATAGCACAGCAGGTAGGGCTTTTGCCTTGCACAAGGCCGACCTGCGTTCGATTCCTCTGTCCCTCTCGGAGAGCCCGGCAAGCTACCAAGAGCATCCCATCCTCATGGCAGAGCCTGGCAAGATCCCCGTGGTGTATTCAATATGCCAAAAACAGTAACAAGTCTCACAATGGAGATGTTATTGGTGCCTGCTCGAGCAAATCGATGGACAGCGGGGTGACAGTGCTACAGTGATTACTTCTGTTGATTCTATTTATGGGCACATAAACTTTCAAGCCTTCTTAAATAGATTACTGAGGTTATTGCAAAACTGTATATAATTAAAACATAAAATTGTCTAAGTTTTGATATGCATACAGACACCTGTGAAACGTTACAGTAATCATAAAAAGAAGAGATCATTTTCAGTATCAGAAAATTTTATGCAGAATTATTTCTTCCTGGAATGTTTAGAAGAATTAGCCAATAATTCATCTTGATCTGGACACTGCTTTGTAAAAAGGTTTTAAGTACAAATTCAATTTTTTAAAAATATATATTAAGTTATTTTGTTTATTTCCTTCCATTTTAATGAACTGTGGTATTTTGTGCTCTTTATAAATATGCTCATTTATTGGAAAAAGGTTGTTATAGTATTTTTTTTTATACCCTTTTGCAGCTGATAAAATCTTAGGTCATGATTCTTTCCTCATTTCATTTTGTTTTGCTTTGTTATTGGGTCACATCTAGCAATGCCCAAGGGGCACTTCTGGCTCTGCCCTCAAGAATTCTGGCAGTGCTCTGAAGACCGACCCTATGGGAGCCTGAGATCATACCCTAGTCTGCTGTGCAAACACCTTCCCTGCTATACTGTTGCTCCGGCACAACTTTTCTCATTTTTGATGCTGGTAATTTATATCTTCCATTTTTGCTTCCCATAACTAATCTAGAAGAGATTTTTCAATGTCATCAATCATCTGTAAGAACCAGTTTCTTATTTCACTGACTCTGAATTTTCTCTTTTCATTCTCTTTTATTCTTATGCTTCTCTTTACTCTTTTATTGACAATGCTTAATTTGGATTTAGCTTTTCTTAATGATGCCCTACATTGCATACTTTATCCTGCAGGATAATAGATATTGTTTTGTTAATTTTCAAGTAATCTTAGGCTTTGTTTTGAACACTAAAAGTTTCTTAAAATAGATTGTGTCAAGCCTTGTTTTGGTAAAATCAAATCAGCTTTCAGTTTAAAACGTATTTTGCCTGGGAGGCAACTGCATTCTGAAAATGCTACTTGGAATCCTATGACCTTCAATGTTTTTCTCTTCTCTTTGGGAAGAACACAAACTAATTCCAGCCTTTGTTTGCTGTTTGTTTGTTTCCAAGGATGTTTTCTCTATTATGTTGAATTGTTTGTTCTGCATTCTCAGGTAATTTCTTTCACATGCATTGTTTTATTTGATCAGCACTCAGACAAATACTTATACAGGACACTCAGCAGGTTTTCAGAGGAAATTTCTCATCTCTTCCCCTCACCCCTGCCTCTTATCTCTCCCTCTATCTTTCTCCTTCTCCTTTTCCTTGTCTTTTCTCAAAAGATGGCTGCTTTTGTCACTTCAGACTAGCAACTGTCCTTAGGTTTTTAATTAGGTCTTTTGAATATGTTTTGCTGACTTTTGTTTTCTTGGTTTTTTTTTTTCTTAAGTCTTTTATTTAGTTCCCTTATTTATTTCTGAGTGTGTGTAATGTAAATTTTATCAAGAAAAGTGTTAGTATAGATAACTGCTGACAGTTCAGGCTAATTTACCTTCCTTTCAAGCTTTGCACTGCTGCTGCAGGCACTTTGTGGTCACTATTACTGTGCTTGATGTAACACTGGGATTTGGGTTTAAATTTGCTCTTTAACCCAGCAATCTGGCAACAATTACATGAGTTTTTTTTTTCTCCTTTATTTAAAAAACTTAGTTGGGTCTCTTTAGATCCCAGACCAGATAGTGATTTTTAACATGATAAAAAACTTGATTCTAGAGGCTGGTTTGTGTTGCTCAAAGGTTGTGACATGATTCAAAGTATACAAAATAAAGCAAAATAATTTAGGTTTCAGTGGTGACCAACTGATGATCTGATATTGCCTCAGGCAAAATTGCCCAATTAATACATTGCAATCTCTCGCTGTGTATTTTCTGGTGTTTATTCCTTAATATCCTGCTTTTTTCTTTTTGTCATTTTAGAAGATGAATTTTATATTTCAAGTTGTTTATTTTCAACATAAGAGATTTTCTGAAATATTTCACTGATTTCAGCAGTCATAGACTTCTATTGTCAACTTTAGTATCCCGCTGCTCATCGATTTGCTCAAGCGGGCACCAGTAACGTCTCCATCGTGAGACTTGTTGTTACTGTTTTTGGCATATCGAGTATGCCATCGGTAGCTTGCCAGGCTCTGCCGTGCTGGTGAGATACTCTCTATAGCTTGCCTGGCTCTCTGAGAGGGGCGGAGGAATCAAACCCCGGTCGACAGCGTGCAAGGCGAATGCCCTACCTGCTGTGCTATCGCTCCAGCCCTGTAGTATATTGCAGCTAATTACATATAGTCTTCCAGATAGTATTCCAGGAAACACTCACTAAGCTTCCATTTTAATTTATTACAAATCTGTCAATAAATAATTTAACTAAATTATATCCTTACTAAGCTCTTATTTGTTTAACATATTAATTCTTGACAGGTCATGTTTGCATATAGGTACCTGCTTATTGACATTTTCTTTGCATTATTTTTTTTGAAAATGAAGAAGTATTATTTTATTTTTTAGTTTTTGTTTATTTTGGTGATGCTAAGGGGTTACTCCTTGTTCTGCAGTCAGGAATTACTCTAGGAGGTGTCAATTTTATTTGCATTTCCTGAAAATTGAGTGACAATGAACATTTTTTACATCGCTGTTAACTGAATGTTCTCTTTCAGGAATTCTCTGATCTTCTCCTCTGTCAATTTGATGGGGCTATTAGTTTTTATATTGTTGAGCTTTGTAATTTTTGCATCTTGATGATTTGTCTTTTCATTGATATATGGTATGCAAGTAACTTTTTCCCTTGGAGTATGGTTTCTCTTAATTTAATACAAAATGTTTTATTTATTTTTTTGCCATGCAGAAAAGCTTTGTAGTTTAATGTAGTCTTCTTGTTCATCTTTGTTTTTATTGTCTTTGCTGAGAGCTTCAAATACCTGAATGTATAACTGAGGTCTATACCTGGAGAATTCTGCCTATGTTTTAATTATTTTATTATATAGATCCTGGTCTAGTCTTAAGGGTTTTTATCAATACACATTGAGTTAACTTCTGTATTTGGTATGTGGTATGGGTCAATCGTTTGTTTAATAAGCTTTCCTTGCCTCACTTAATGCACCCAGTTACTTTCTTTTTTTTTTTTTTTTTTTTTTTTTTTAAATTTTTATTAAATCACCATGTGGAAAGTTACAAAGTTCTCAGGTTTATATGTCAGTTATACAATATTCAAACACCCATCCCTTCACCAGTGCCCATATTCCACCACCAGAAACCCCAGTATACCCCCCGCCCCCACCCCCTACCCCCTACTGTATAACTAATGAATTTCACTTCGTTTTTTCTTTACCTTGATTACATTCCATAATTCAACACAAAACTCACTATAGTTGACATAACTCTCTCTCTCTCTCTTTTTTTTTTCTCTTTTTCCTTTTCCCTTTTTTTTTTCTTTTTTCCCCTCATCCCCCTTCCTGCGCCTCATAGTATGGTGTACGCCACGCCACGTCGGCCAGCGTGGGGCTTTTGCTTAGTTCACAGTCCAGAGGTGGCTGCTACATTAAAAACCTTCAATATTTTCAACAAAAACTTACTGTTATTATTTGGAGTTTCCCCCCAAGTCAGACCTGTTCAAATGGAACCAATTCACATTGCTGACAATTATAAATGTTAAGTCGCGCGGACGCGGCAGCGTCCGCGCGGTTTTGGGTTTCTGTATAAAGTCCAGGGAGAATTCTGCCAGAAATTACATAGCCCAGCTCACAGTCCCAGTGCATTGCTGTAAGAAGTCTCTGAATTCAAAGTCTTTAGGCGCAGAGGGTCCGATTCGCGCTCAGCAGCTCCGGGTTTATCTGGGCCGAGGGCGTGCCGGTTACGCCCCCTTCCCATGAGTTCCTGGGAGCCCCCAAAGTAAAATCTGAATACCTGTGGGTCTGGAATCAGAAGATGGCGCCTGCCACATGGTGCCGCCAGCCCGCCGCTTTCCATGCAGGAAGACAGGGTGGGGGGGGAAAAAAATCCACCCCCAGCAGCACCGAGTTGTAGCCCAGTTTGGTGTCCCAATGCATTGCTCTCAGGTGCTGCGCTGGATGCCCGAATGTGTTACATCTTTGGAGTCAAAGTCTTTAAGCGCCGCAGAGGGTCCGATTCGCGCTCAGCAGCTCCGGGTTTATCTGGGCCGAGGGCGTGCCGGTTACGCCCCCTTCCCATGAGTTCCTGGGAGCCCCCAAAGTAAAATCTGAATACCTGTGGGTCTGGAATCAGAAGATGGCGCCTGCCACATGGTGCTGCCAGCCCGCCGCTTTCCATGCAGGAAGACAGGGTGGGGGGGGAAAAAAATCCACCCCCAGCAGCACCGAGTTGTAGCCCAGTTTGGTGTCCCAATGCATTGCTCTCAGGTGCTGCGCTGGATGCCCGAATGTGTTACATCTTTGGAGTCAAAGTCTTTAAGCGCCGCAGAGGGTCCGATTCGCGCTCAGCAGCTCCGGGTTTATCTGGGCCGAGGGCGTGCCGGTTACGCCCCCTTCCCATGAGTTCCTGGGAGCCCCCAAAGTAAAATCCGAATACCTGTGGGTCTGGAATCAGAAGATGGCGCCTGCCACATGGTGCCGCCAGCCCGCCGCTTTCCATGCAGGAAGACAGGGTGGGGGGGGAAAAAAATCCACCCCCAGCAGCACCGAGTTGTAGCCCAGTTTGGTGTCCCAATGCATTGCTCTCAGGTGCTGCGCTGGATGCCCGAATGTGTTACATCTTTGGAGTCAAAGTCTTTAAGCGCCGCAGAGGGTCCGATTCGCGCTCAGCAGCTCCGGGTTTATCTGGGCCGAGGGCGTGCCGGTTACGCCCCCTTCCCATGAGTTCCTGGGAGCCCCCAAAGTAAAATCTGAATACCTGTGGGTCTGGAATCAGAAGATGGCGCCTGCCACATGGTGCCGCCAGCCCGCCGCTTTCCATGCAGGAAGACAGGGTGGGGGGGGAAAAAAATCCACCCCCAGCAGCACCGAGTTGTAGCCCAGTTTGGTGTCCCAATGCATTGCTCTCAGGTGCTGCGCTGGATGCCCGAATGTGTTACATCTTTGGAGTCAAAGTCTTTAAGCGCCGCAGAGGGTCCGATTCGCGCTCAGCAGCTCCGGGTTTATCTGGGCCGAGGGCGTGCCGGTTACGCCCCCTTCCCATGAGTTCCTGGGAGCCCCCAAAGTAAAATCCGAATACCTGTGGGTCTGGAATCAGAAGATGGCGCCTGCCACATGGTGCCGCCAGCCCGCCGCTTTCCATGCAGGAAGACAGGGTGGGGGGGGAAAAAAATCCACCCCCAGCAGCACCGAGTTGTAGCCCAGTTTGGTGTCCCAATGCATTGCTCTCAGGTGCTGCGCTGGATGCCCGAATGTGTTACATCTTTGGAGTCAAAGTCTTTAAGCGCCGCAGAGGGTCCGATTCGCGCTCAGCAGCTCCGGGTTTATCTGGGCCGAGGGCGTGCCGGTTACGCCCCCTTCCCATGAGTTCCTGGGAGCCCCCAAAGTAAAATCTGAATACCTGTGGGTCTGGAATCAGAAGATGGCGCCTGCCACATGGTGCCGCCAGCCCGCCGCTTTCCATGCAGGAAGACAGGGTGGGGGGGGAAAAAAATCCACCCCCAGCAGCACCGAGTTGTAGCCCAGTTTGGTGTCCCAATGCATTGCTCTCAGGTGCTGCGCTGGATGCCCGAATGTGTTACATCTTTGGAGTCAAAGTCTTTAAGCGCCGCAGAGGGTCCGATTCGCGCTCAGCAGCTCCGGGTTTATCTGGGCCGAGGGCGATTAATTTCACTTATATGAAGATTCATATCTGGAACTCAGTTTTGTTCTATTTAACTGACAGTCTGCCCTTGTTTCAGAACCAGACTCTTTTGATTTCTATAGCTTTATAGTTCGCATTAAAATCAGGGAATATGATAATTGTCATCTACTTTTTTTCCCTCAGAATTGATTTGGCTACTTGAAGCATTTTGATTTCATGTAAATTTTAGTAGATTCTAAGTGCTTCAAAAATGTTTTGATATTTTAATGGGTATTACATCTGTCACTGTCACTCTCATCCCATTGCTCATAGATTTGTTTGAGCGGGCACCAGTAACATCTCTCATTGTGAGACTTATTGTTACTGTTTGTGGCATATCCAATACGCCACTGGTAGCTTGCCAGGCTCTGTTGTATGGGCGCAATACTCTCAGTAGCTTGCCAGGCTCTCCGAGAGGGGCAGAAGAATCGAACAACGGTCGGCTGCGTGAAAGGCGAATGCCTTACTGTTGTGCTATCGCTCCAGCCCATTTATTACCCAATGCTTTGGGTAGGACGGTCATTTTGGCAATGTGAATTCTCCTAGTCCACTAACTTAAAATGTTTTCTATTTTCTAGTGGGCTTTTTATTTCTTTCAAAAATTAATTATAGGTTTCCATGTTATAAGTTTTTGCCTCCTTTAAAACATTGATTCCTATGCATTGACATATTAGTTTGGGACAATACCTGGTGATGATCAGAATTATATCTGGCTCTGTGCTTAATGATCACTCCTAATGGTGTTTGTGGGGTCAGATATGGTGCTGGGGTTGACCACATGCAAGGCAAGAATCTTAAACCTATACTACCTCTCTATCCTTGGACTCTGTTTTCAATAGAGTTCTTTTAAATTTATGTCTCATATAGTTCACTATAAGAAGCAGGGCATTTGTCTCACATGTTTCCAACATGAGTTTAATCCCTGTCATCCCTGAGGATCCCCTGAGCTGGCTCAGAGTGATTTCTGAGTGCAGAGCCAGGAGTAAGCACCTGATCACCACTGGTATGGCCTCCAAACAAAGAAACAAACAAAACAAATCAATGCATTATACCAATCACTCTATTCTCTTTTGCTTGTAGTTCCATTTGAGAAATCTTATTTTCCCCCCTTGTGTGGGAGCTTTTGTTTCATTCTTTCTGCTTTAAGGAATCTGTATCTCTCTTTGGATTTTTCTACCTTTATCATATTGGTTCTTGGTGTTGATTTGTTTGAATTTAGTTTGGCTCTCTAGGTTTCCTGGCTCAATATGCCTTTATCTCCTTACCATATAGGGGACATTTTCAGATGATATTTTCCCCCCTTCCTCTTTTCATTCCTGGAATGCTTATATTCTGAGGTTGTTCCTCAGAACATTGTCAGCAATGTCTCTTTAATTCTCTTCATTTTTTAAATTATTTTTTCTATGACCTCTTCTATACTGATGAAGTGTATACCATATCTTTGCATTGTGTATTATATACACCACTGATTTTCAGCTTCATCCATTCTACAGCTGAGAATTTTTTTTTATGTTTTAGTTGTTATTTTCTTGAATCATTTCTTTGATTATTTTCATCACACTCTCTTCAAGTTAATTAATTTTGTGTTCAATTGCTTCTTTCAGATCATTAAACATCTACAGACTTGTCCAAATGTTTTCTTTAAACACTTTTAAAAGGGGCTGATGTAGTAGAGGATCTTCTTCGACTTTTTTCATCATCAGTTGATGCAGCTGAATTCCTCTGCTATTTTCCTTTGTTCCTGGTGCTACTTTGAGGTGTGGGACTCTGGCTATCCACTGCTCCAGGATTTGTCTCTTGGACCAATTAATTTCTCTCCTCATCCATAATGTTGAAAATGCCTATGGTCAGCATATGGACTCTCAAGGTGCAGTCCTAGATTCTATTGTCTGTAGAAGTGCGCTTACCCACAACTTATCATTGCTTATAAACTTAGATAAGGTGGGGGTCTCACTTCAGTGTTCTCTTCAGTCTGGGTGGGTACTGTTGCAGGTGGAAGGGCCTGTCAGAAGCCCTTTGCAGGGACCAGTTTCCAGGGGGTAACTCTGAGGTTCCCCTGGACTTGTACAGGATTTGACACAGGAAAAAGTATCTCTTGGTGGCACTCTGTGGTAAGGTTAGTGGTGGTGGGAACCAAGGACTTTATATTATTCTGAGAAGTATCAGATTACAATATAGTTCTCAAGGCCAAAATATATTTATAACTTCTGAAGTAAATTTACGAACTACAGTTTTTGTTATAGCCAAGAAATGACAAATATTGAACAGCATCCAAAGCAAGAGGTATTCAGGACTTCAGAGTTCCCTGTCTTGTATTTTTAATATAGAAGATTCTGGAGCATCATCATAACCTCAGAGAGTTGTTCAAAGTTATGTTGTCTTAAAAACAAGGTAGTTTCTTTTTGGCCTTCATTCTTATCATTGAAATTCTGAGATCTTCCTTCAGTCCATTCTTCTCATGAGTCCCTGCTTTATTGCCACATAAATTTTGTTGAATTGATGTAGTTGAATCTCATTTTTTTCTTCATAAGACTTCTAACAGGAGAGGGAATTCCAGTCATCCTCCTGTCACTCTGTCCTTCATACATTTATTCTTGTTTCCATCATATTAGTCACTTGCCTGCCCTTAATTATATTTTTGTCATCTGTTGTCTAACTTTGGAAATCACATAAAGCTTCATTTACTAGAATATAATCTTTGATAATATAAAACTTGGATCTACCAATCTAGTACCTGTCTTACTTCACTTGGTAGAGCTATTTCTAGTTCCCAAATTCTCCCAGGTTTTTCTTATCTCAATATAATCACCACATTTGAATGGTGACTATAGATGATTAGAGAGCCAGGGAAAAAAATCAATGAAGAATGTTGCTTAATAGAATTAATCATTGTTAATGTTTTATACTGAATTCAAAATATTCTTCTCAGCACACATATCCCAAGATAAGATGATCTTGTAATTTTCTTGGTCATTTTATATAATCCACTTATAACAATTATTATCTACATAATGAAAATTCTGAGTTTAGGTCTGATTATAGTTTTGAACTCAATATTTAATATTAAGGCAGAATTTGAAAATTCCTAAAACATAATAAACTTTGTTAAAAACTGTTTTAGGAACTCCATCCCTCTGGTTCCTTCTGGAAATCAACTTTCTTTTTCTGCTACCTTATGACCACATGCTTATTATTTGGAGTACAAATTAATTTTATAAGATCCTTTAACATTTTTTTTGGTCACACCCAGCTATGGTTAGAGCTTACTCCTGGTTTTGTACTCAGGGTCCAGTCTTATTAGTATGTGTGGATCATATGTTGTATTGGGGATTGAATCCAGATCAGCTGTGTGCAAGACGAGTCACTGTACTATCTCTTTGGCCACTTAAATGCCCCTTTTAAAAGATCAGATACTGGGGGAACAAAACATAAGGCAAAATAGAATAGCCATCTAAAAAAAATTAAAATTTTTCCCAAGCAGTTCAATGTCCAAGAAACATTTCAAGACTTCAATGATTGTGATTTAAAATAATAGCTACTATCAGATATGTGAAGGTTTGTTTGCACCAGAAGACTTAAAGCAAATCAGTACAATTGAAAGTTGTACTCTTCTGGTTAGAGATTGTTGTGAATAATTTGTGTTTATCAACTGGAGCAATATCACAGCAGGTAGGGCGTTTACCTTACATACAGCTGACCTGGGTTCAATTCCTCCGTCCCTCTTGGAGTATCCCGAAAGCTACCTGTGGCTCATTCAATATGCCAAAAACAGTAACAACAAGTCTCACAATGGAGACGTTACTGGTGCCCGCTTGAGCTAATCGATGAACAATGGGACGACAGTGCTACAGTGCTACAACTAATTTAATCACAAAAATCCTTTAAGTAAGAAGTTATTGCTTTTTTTGTGATGTGAAGAAACTGAGAGAAAGAGGTGAAATAATATTCGCAGGGACAAGCATTTGTCAGTTAGAGCTGAGTTAAATGTGAACACTACTGCCTCAGAATTCTGACACTAAAAACCATTATATTATGCTTCCTTTCTTGTATTCAGCTAAAGGAAAATAGTATTTATTTAAGATGATGAAATTATCAGTGAGAATGGTGAGATGCTAAGTTTTGAATGATTTAAAATTTTAGAAAAATGTTTTTTGTAGCTTTGATGATGTAAATCTGTGTCTAAATTTTCAATGAGTTCATCTTACTACTTACTACTTACTACTGTCTACATAAGTTCAAACCAACCAACATAGCCTATGTTAGTCAGATTGCCAATTTCATCATTTCTGAACATTTTTCCCAACATCTCAATGCTTTAGCTTCCTTTCTTTAAAAATGTGCCACAAAAATCCGCTAGGTTTTTTTTCTAAAAATTAAGTTTAAAAATGTACTTCAAATATGGAATCTATTTTGTATTATAGTGGATATAGACCTTGATGTCAATATTAAAGATCCTGAGAACTGGGTAGAAAAATTGTCTGGGCTCTGGATGTGGAGCCATCAGTAGAGTAAATGCGACAGAGCACTCTAAAAGTAATCATGATAACTGAATTTTCTTTGTCTGGTACTTCTGGCAGTGCGCATGGTACCATTCATATACATGGTGCTGGGGATTGAACCAGGGTTGGCAGTGTGCAAGGCAGACACCTTACCCTTACCCGCTTGCCACACAATATGATTTTTGTTAAGTTTCATTAATGAATATGGTTTGATTATGTATAAAAATTTGAGAGAAATTAGATTTGAAATCCCCCTGAAATGTATTATCTTCCAAACTAAGAACAAGGTAGAACATAGAGACTGAGATTTTCCTATCTCCTCAAAGTTTCCCCTCCCTTGTCTACAAGTCCAAACAATGTATTTTTTTTAGTTAGCATATATTTTTAGAAGTGTCACTGTCACTGTCATCCCGTTGTTCATCGATTTTTTCGAGTGGGCACCAGTAACATCTCTCATTGTGAGACTTGTTACTGTTTTTGGCATATCCAATATGCCACGGGTAGTTTGGCAGGCTCTGCCGTGCGGGCACGATTCTCTCGGTAGCTTGCCGGGCTCTCCGAGACGGGCGGAGGAATCGACAACGGGTCAAGTGCGTGAAAGGTGAACTCCCTACCGCTGTGCTATCGTTCGGCTGTTTAATTCAAACAGTGAAAGACTGAGCTGAGAAGATAACTCATCAGTAAAGGGCCCAGAACTTTTCTCATAATCCCATTGTTCTCTTGGCAATGCCACGTGTAGCCCTGGTTGCCCTCAGCACCGTTGGGCCTTAGCAGTGCTGCTTCTCTGGGCCTGAGCATCAAGCTGTATTAGTCTGAATGACTCAGTATCCCAAACACTCTATGGGAGACTCTCAAAAAATAAAATTTAAAATAGAATATTTTTCACTGTAAACAAACTTAAGGAAATAAATTACCCTAAAACTGTTTACATATGTATAGTGAATCATTTTGAAACTTAATGTTTGTAAAGAAAGTGAAATCTATAATATATTCTTAGTTAAAAAATTTTAACTCAGCAGACATAGAAATATAGATTTGTACAAAAATGAATTTTCTCAAGCTAATTATTCTGAGTGTAAGCATTATAAATAACAGGCACTATTGCACTTTAAATTGAATTATTTTATTTTAAATATTCACAGTACAGAAATTCATTAGACTTGAATAGCACATACTTATTCATACATCCAAGGAATAATTCCAGTGGCAAATCAGTGAAATAATTACACTGACTACAGGAAATACGTTTGAAGAAAATGATTTCTTCTTATACATATAGGCTCAAACATTTATACATTTATTTCTGCCTTGGAATATTAACAGATAGTGGAAGTCATTATTGTTTAACAAAATTACAGATACCACACTGTACAGTAATCACACTGTATATTTATAAGCCCAGAAAGACATTAATGGGCAGGAATTTATGTTGTGATGGTATTTTTAAGAAAAGGACATTTCAAATGACATCTCTGGTTTAATTTTTGGAAAACTCTAGTTCTCTAAATAACTGAATGTAAAAATTTTCAATGGCAGTTTGTCTCTCATGGCTTATTAAAATATTCTCCTAGCTGCCCAAACAAGTTATTCTATTTACATATTGAATCAATTCAGTGGGACAATGTGGGAGCAAACTAAGATCACACTAAGAGAATGTTTCTTGTTGTATGTTATTCACAAATAACATTTTTGTTGATGAAGTTGATGTCTATGTTGCTAGGACTGGTTGGCTATTCATTGTCTGGATTCATATTTTCTTCATGGATGCAGAAAGACTCAGTCGCATGCTGTTCACTTGGAATGGTAGCTAGAGACAACTTTTCTAACCATTATATTAAATTTACTGAAGCTATTAAAATGGAACTTAAATGAAGCAAAATATCTATAAATAAACAATTTTATAAATAAATCTTCACTGTTTTAATGGCATAGCAGTAAAATTGTTTTTCAATATTGCAAGTATTTATTGGTGTTTTGAAAACACTAATGCTATGATCTAGCCTTATTATATTTTAAAGACTAATGTTACAGGGGCATGATTGTTATCTACACATGTTTTCTGTTTAGACTGAAGCCCTTTCAAAAGTACAGGTGTATTTTTTAAAAAAAGAACACACACATACACAAACATAAACAAAACATTACTGAATAGAGTAATTTCTGTTCCCATAAGTGATTGCAAATTATTAGTAGATAAATACTTGCTTTCTGCAACCATAATTTATGTTTTCTATATACTTTTCATAATTACCCAGATCACTAACAAACACACTGATTTACTTTTGTTCCCGTATACTAATTACGTTGACTGTTACACTGTCTGTATTTTCTCAATTATTATCTAATTTATTTTTGTCCAAACTTGGTCTCAAGTGTTATTTCCCCCTTCCTCCCAGGCAGTGGTTGATTTAGGCAGTGTGAAAATAGACATTCCATTTTTGTAGGAGGAACTGCCAAAATGTTATGTTTTCAGTATGGAATGGATCAAGATGATACTTTAACATCATCATGCTTTGTAATAATAAGATACTGTAGAGAAAATTACATTGTTTACTTTACTTGTTGAATTTTATTACCAATAATAAGTTCCAAGAGGAAATTTGGGGACAAAAATAGACAACAGTATGTTTCGAGGTTAGAAAAAAGAGAAATAAGTAAAAGTGCATTGTCTATTGGCTCATTAGCACTAATTAAAACATTTTCACTCTTCTAAATTTAAAAAGGACTCTTGAAAGGATATGAATCATGCACATGAATTTAGACAAAGCTTAATTTTTATTTGGCACTATTAATCCCCCCAAAGTTGCATGATTCACCAATGGCATGCATTTTTTTCACCTAATTTAATACACAACCTTAATATCTTTATATAATTTCTAACATATCTACTTCAAACATGGACTCACTAGTAAAATAAAAGTTTAAAGAAAGGTTGATGTTTGATATAAAATAATCATGTTTTTTCAAGTGTGGAAAAATACTCTACAAAAAATAAGTAGAAAAGTGATTTCTGAACAATGTATGATATTTTTCTATAAAATTTCAGATGATTAGTGTGCTTACAACAACCATACATATCTGTATTACTATAGTACAATGCTGAAAGTTAATAGCTTTAAACAACTATTAGCACAATGCAATTAAGTTCTTATCAGAAATAACATGAACCTAAAAACTGTACATTTGGCATTTAAGTTTCAGAGTGTTTTTAAGAGTTTCCTTAAATATGACAGTACGTAAGTGCAAAATTCACATTACATTGATAAAAAATACAATTACCAACCAAATAGTATATATGTATATATAAGTATGTGTATACACACATACATGTGTGTGTATATATACACATATATACACACACACACATATATATATATATTGCTGACCCTAACAATTAAAAAATTGGCACAATCTGTTTCAGCAAGATAGTTTTGATCTTCTTTTCTTGACTCAATATCATTTTGTTCAGTTACACTTTAATTACACAAAAGGGCACAGGCATGAATGGGTTTCTGTATTTCTTCTTAAGGAAATACCAGGCATGTAGAGGTTACACTGCTTTTTTACAAAATTCCAGAGTAGCTTTCTTCTTTAAAAATCATTTATAATAGAATTCTGAAGGGAATTCACCCCTTCCACATACACCTTTTAGCTGCTACCTTCCTTTTCTTATGCTTCCCAGGATAGGGCCATGGCAGAATGAAAGGAAGAAAAGGACAATTTCTGAAGATATGGAAGTGCATGCTCTAAGCCTGGCTAATTAAAACAGAAAGTCCCATGAACAATTATGCTAGTTCTGTGATTTTAGCGTAAAGTCCAACAACACCAGGTTGATAGATGAGAAATCTGCAGCCCAGAGGTGTTCATGGCATATAATGCAGTGTGCATGCAAGAGTTTTTTTGTTACTCTTTGCCACTTTCCTCATTTCTAAAGCTTTATGGATTTGAATGAACATTTTGATTATATTTTAACTCATCAATTTCATCCTTGAAAAACTTGTTACACACATTTTGATTGAATTTTGAACAAACCATATTTTCAATAGAGGTGACAAATCTTAATAATTCACTAAAATAATTTAACTAGCTCATTGAATTGCCTTTGCCAAACATTTTTGCCTACTGATCTATTTTACATGACTTGTTATATAAAAAAGCTTTATTTTTTGATGTACTTAAGTAAATCCACTAACCCTGACTCCTAGCTATAGCAAAACTTAAAATGTAGCAAAAAATAAGAGGGGGAAAAAAGATGATAAATAATTTTTTGGAATGCTACCATCACACTCTAGAGAATTACATTTTTGAGGGCAAAAGATGTCATTGCCATCACTACTTTTTTAATATTTCAATGCCGCAAAGTCTATTAATCTTCCAAGTCAAGAAATCTCAATTATTTGAATGTAGGTCATCTACAAACTGAAAAATTTTGTTTTTCTTTAATTTCTAAATAAATTTCCTGTCGTGATATGACTGTTCTTTCATTTGAATTGTTTAAAAAGAATGTTTTCAATACTCAGAATAAGTCATCTGTTAGTTGAAAAGTGGACTGCTCACAGTTTTACACAGCCAACTAGATAGTTTGGATTTGTTCATGGGACTCAAAGAAGAGATCCAGTATGTAAAAGACCTGATATCATTGCAATCTCTGGAGGCAAAATCCTACCCAAGAGAGTTAGTTCTTGATTCTAGCAACCTTATCTTGGACAAAAGTGCCTTCCTCAGAATCCTTTCATCCAGGGGACTAAAGTTATCTACTGAGGCTAACCTGACACTGAGGATTCACTGTTGTAATTTGGGCACAGATTTCTTCAATAATGAATACTGTTGGGTTATTAATTTAGTTTAGGTATCATTTCTGGCTATGCTACTTTTCTGTCTTTTGTACCCTCATTAATCAAAATGGAGTATAGTCGTATATAGTTACTACAGTTGGGCTACCTCCTATAGAAATCTTAATTTTTCAGATAGATTTTATTTATCTTTTGCGGGAAAAAACATTTGTGCTACTAGCTTTTACTAAAAATATTTTATATATATAGATATATATCTATATCTATATCTATCTAGTTCAACAATTTGATTACCAAAAAACTTAGGAAAATTCTTTAGTATCTGAATGTTTCCTATGACTTATCTGAAAAAAAAAACATTTCTAATGTTCTTTAAAGTGGTAGGATTAGAAAATGCATAATAATAATATTTTTAATATAATCTTTTCACATCTAAAATAAATTTTGCCTTATCTGCTTTTATTTGTTTTATCATAACATAATTTAGAATTTGTGCATGCAGACATATGTGATTATTTATGTCAAAAATCTACTATAAAGTTAATACTTAGAGTAATTTTAGTCACAGTCTGGCTAAGAATTTTTTAAAAAAAAATAGCACCATAAACAAATATATTCATTTACTAAATTTATGCACTGTCATTGAAAAGTATATATCCTAATATTTTAAAGTTATATTAGTATAAATTTAACTTTAGGGAAAGTAGATAGTAACTTGATTATCTTTTCTAATTTGTATTATTAACCCTGGATAAACTAGAGTAGTGGATCAACTGAAGAAGTGGATTTAGTTAAGCAGTTGAATATTTTCAAGTAGTTGAATATTTCTAGACCTTTTTGTTTTCAAGAGAATCTGAGAATCACCTTATTACTTTTTCCTTTGATTTGAACTATACCAATGGAATTGCTGATCGCTCATAACAGTGAATGAAAATTAAGCTTCCCTGGATTCTAATTATTTTAGGAAATGGTATTTGTGCTTCATATGGCAAATAATTCCCAGGCACTACCACTGCCAGTTTCCCACAGTCCATTCATGCTTAGTAATCACCAAGGATTTGGATGCACCCAGTTATGCAATAGTTTTCTCTTCTCCCAAAGACTTTCTTTGGTGTATTTAAATTTGCAATGATAATGTTACTAAAAATTTTCAGAATGCTATTATTAAAATTGTGCAAAGTTTCATATCATTCCAAATGCTTTTTACAATAATAAATTATATGTATTTAATATATAATCTGGTAACTTCAATGCCACTTTATTTGTCCTCACAAAAAAAAGACAGGGCTATAACACCTGTGATTCACATTACAAAGTCTGAGACTGAGACATTTAATAACTTGCATATAGTAATCAGTGGCAGAACTGAGATTCAATATTAAAGGTGTGGTCATTGAAAATTCATGTTACACAACTCATTGTTACATCTCAACTGTAACCATTTCCATTTATCAAATAAGGACCTAGAGACTCAGAAAAAGGTTATTTTTAACACATATTAATGATTAGAAGATAACAGAAGGTTCAGATTTTATAGGTGTAAGGATACTAATAATTGTATAATTCAATATTTCACATTCAAAATGCAAACATGCAGTTAGAACCTAAAAAGAGTATAAGAAATATTTTTCAAGGAATATGTATTCTTTTCTTTTTCTAATAATTCCTGTAGGCTGAGAATTGTATGCTGTGTTTTGTGCAGACTGGTGACTCCTAGAGGAGGAGTTATTACCCATGGAGCCTTCTTAGCTGCTCGCCTCTATTATTTTTTTAAATAGGACCAGTTTTTGGAAGAAGTCTCTGAGCAACCAAATTTTTCAGTCTCAGGAGATTCTGATAAGCACCCATGCTCGACAAATATTACCCATGAGCCACTCAAAACAAGAAAGAAGTTCTAGAGGTGATAAATAACTTGGTGCCAATTAAGAAACTAGTTAATAGTTTCTTAACTATTTCTCAAAATAGATAAGCACAGAGAATGCCTTGGATCTTAAAGCAGGGAAACATGTCTTCACAGGACTTCACAGGAATCTTCTAGGCAGACTCAAGAAAAGTGGAAACTTGTATCAATTGAGTGAATCTAGTTTCCATTTAATAGGGTAGCTATGATTATCTTATATCTTTCAGCACTACATGGGGAGACACAGATTTTAGACCAGAGAATGAGAATTTGAGTGTATCAAATTACTTCTTTTGTACTGATCCAGAGGTATCAAAGACATATTTTGTTTTAGAATTGATGACTTAGGATAATTTAAAATATATGGAGTAGAGTAACTCAGGAAATGTATTTAAAACATTTTTTTTCAGGTTCATTTAAAAATATTTGAATTTTGTGATTACAGTCCAGGAGTCAGTGCTCTTACTAAACACCCCTAGTGATTGTTGGTCAAGTGGCACAGGAACCAGTTTTACAATAAGAACACTTCCAAAGGATGGCCAAATATTGAAGAAACTTTTAAAATTCCACCAAAATATTTTTAAAGCAAATATTAAAACATAAACATTTATTAATGTTTATTTAAAAATTCTCAAATTATCTAGTTGTATCAGGAATACTTTAATTTTTCAATTAGAAATCAGGAATACTCTAATTTTCTTCTATATCATATAATTATTGTTAGATGGGGACTAGGTATGTGCCTCACTAAAAATTTTTTGGTAGCAAAACATTAGATTATTATAATTAAGGTAAATATTATACAAAAATGTAAATTATTTTAAAATAGTGTGCAATATTGATAGAACACCACTGGTGTTGATTGGTGTTCATATGTTCAATGGATTCTCCAATCAATAAATACTTCAGTTTATAGTATGTGAATTAATTGAATAAAAAGGTTGTATGTTTGTGAAGAATTGCAAAGAAGAGTTCAAGGAAAACTTAATTGAGCATTTTCTGTATTCCAAACACTGATTTGTATTCTTTTCACATCTTATTTTAAAAATAGTTCATGTTTTTCCCCTCATTAAATAAACAGGAAATTTCTTGAAAATATTTATGTATAATATATTTAATATAATATCTTTAAAATATTTTGATGTCACTGGACTTTAAGAAAATTGTAATTTATTTGCAAGTACGTTTGATCTTAGATGAAAGAGAAAAATGGCTAGAAGGAAGGATCCTTGCAGACAGCAAATTCCAGAGAGGCTTTCTCTCAAAATTACAGTTTGTTAAGCCAGTAACCCAACCTGGTACTATTCATATTTCTGGCTTAGTACATTATCTCTCTTTTGTTTTTTGTTAAATACTCTACATAATCCTTGTGATTATGAGTACATTCAATATGAATTACTGAGAGGGAAAACACTTTGATAGTAGTGGAACTTACTCATTTGCAAAATGTTACAAACTCTCTAGGTGAGAGACATCCAGGAAAAAATTATATTAATTGACTGATGTTTATAGTCCAAAAGAGTCTAGTTAGTGGGGAAAGAAACAGTATTTCTCTTTATGCTTTGTTTGCTAGTAAATAGGTGCCATTCACAGTGCTTGAACTTTATATTCTTTGTAAATACTTGGTTCTTTCTTATTAAAAATGTTGGTAAGTTAATACTCGGATAGAATATTAACATGTCCCCAAAATCACTTTTAATCTTTCTTGCAATATTCTTTCAAAGGTTTTAGTCTGCAATAAATCTAAAAGCACATAAACAACCTTTATTTTGTACCCAGGCACAAATAAAAGAATAAAATAAATGTAAAACATCATTGTTAACTTGAAGCAATAACCTAGAACTGTTCTTTTGGTAAATCATATCTCACCTGACTTCTAAAACTGTTTTTATAATTAATGAAAGGGTATCTATTGAAATCACTTTTCTATATGATAGTGTGCTTATGTTTTAGATTCTGAAGTTCATGATATTTTTCAATTTGATTATGATTGATTTGTTAAAGAGTTTTTCAGGGATAAATGTGAGAGGTCAAAGAAATGGAGGACACGCTTTGCAAACATACTCTCAGATCTGATCCCCAGCACCACATGGTCACATGGTCTCCCGAGTAACATGTCAGTCCTGAGCAATGCCAGATATAGCCTAAGAGAGAGAGAAAGAGAGAAAGAGAGAGAGAGAGAGAGACAGAGACAGAGACAGAGACAGAGAGAGACAGAGAGGATAGAGAGAATATGAGAGGAGAGAGAAACAAGAGAAAGAACTAAAACATATGGTTGAATACAATATTTTAATGTTAGAATCTAAGTCTTACTTGAAATATTACTTTATAAAAAACTTGGTCTAGACAATGACTTAAGACTTATGGAAACTAGTCTGAAAATGCATGCAAAATAGTATCAATAGTATAGTTTTCTACCTTTTTGTATTTATGCATTTAACATCTAATTGGTGGCAAAAATCTACTTTTGTTTGTTTTTGTTTCTTTGTTTTGAGTACTCAGAGATCATTTCAGGTGATTCTCAGGACCACATGGAGTACTGGGGAACAAATCTAGATTTACCATGTAGTACTGTGAATGAGGCACATACAAAACAAGTGCCTTACTCTCAGTATTATCTTTTTAGCTCAGAGGAAAGGATTTAAAGACTCAACAATTCCTGAATATTCCCTCACTCTACACATAATTTGTTCTTCATTTTCCTAGCCCTTTTAACACAAATTATTTACACATATTCTAGAATTATGAGAATTTACATAGTAGATAAGAAACTTTAAAGCAGATAATTGGTTACCTACTAGAGTTGTAAAAATTTTTCTACTTAAAAAAATCTCTAGTTTACTGCAGCAAACTTACATGTCATAAAGATGACTATCATAACTTTTTTCAGTGCAGTATTTGCTGAATATAAAAAATTCAGTATACACTCATAATAATGATGTTTATAAAATTAACATTTATATACCGTTACTAGAGTAGGCCTGTACCTACAACAATTACACTTAAATAACCAGACATTAAGGTACTACCAATTTTTGCTAGCTTGAAATAAAACTTTATAATGGCTTATTGTCGCTTAACATCTATGATATATCCTAGACATACTAATTCTCATTTATAATCAACAGCAAGACAATTTTGTAGAATTAACATCTTTCACCATGAGATATTCTTAAAACAAATTAGACTCCCAGATTTACTAAAGGAGTGGCTAAGCCCCAGATTCCATATTGAGAGTTGCATTTCACTTTATTACAGTGAAAACCTATTTCTATCTCTAAAGTATAACTCTAAAATATTTAATCTGAGGGATTGCTAACAAAATCAAGGTTCTGTTTACTGTGTAACTTTTCTAAAGAGAAAGTGTTTCCACATACAATATACTGTTCATTAAGCCCCAATACCAATAAGCCATTAATAGATTTAGAAATTTTGGTTCTTTCTAGGGAAGATGAAAACAGCATGAAAATTAATGCAGGTTTAGAAAACATGTTTCACTTAAATTTTAAACTTAGCTATGTCATTAAAAATGTGTGTGTGGGTGCGCACACATGCACTGAAACAAAATTATTGACTAAATATTATTTCTGCATCTAGTTAATTTAAAAGTAGGCTGAAGAGATTGATTTCTAAACACTGCTATAAAATTTTTCGCAGCCCTTAAACTACAGATTAATGAGCCTGGAATTGAAGAACTCAGTTGACTCATGTTTGCATTCCAAATTATAAGTATTTATTTTTCTGGTACTTGGTAATGGGTTTTCAATATACTGATGTACTAACTGGTGACTTTGTATTGTTGCTTTGACTTCTCATTAGATGTACTATATTCAACATATAAAAGAGAGTGCAGAGCTGTAATTGGCAATATGGGTGATGACTTCAGGTTTTAGAAATTCTTTGACAGTATCAGAACCTTCCATAGAAGAGGAGGTTGTCAAGACACTGCATATTTTTCTACTTTTAAAAAATGCAGTTATTTTGTAAACTTGCAAGCTATGCATCTTCATTAAGTTGTCTACACTTTATAGAGAAAGGATTCCATGTACTTTATAGGTGATAGAATTAAATCTATCATTGTGTGAAGTTGATTATTTTTAGCATGATAAATTATATGCCTATGGAAATCTTTTCTATCTAGGAAACTGGGGAATCTAGGAGGGAATTCACATAGATATACTATTTCCTGATGCAATGTGATTAGATTTTATAGTATGAGGGGAATCTATATTGTGCTAAATCAGAAAACAAAGTTCGCATTTCAAATTTGGAGCATTTGCTCTATTTTCGTTAAATTAGTGGTGATTTGTTTCAACTCCACTGAAGTTATGTTGTAAATAAACGCTGACTCCAATGGCAGGATTTTTGTATCTCTGCACTTAATTATAAGATACTTTAAGGCAGTGATAGTTCCTTGCTCATCTTTATCTCCAACTGGACATTGCCTCACACAATATTCAGTTCAACCTGGGTAAAGAAACAAACTTCAGGATCAAGCAAGCAATGTGATGATCTTCCTCTGCTCAGGTACTTCCAGTGATTCAGAAAGTTCATTCTCTCACCTGGTGGTCTGAGTTTTTGCACATATTTCCTTCTTACTGAATTGAAGTTCACCTCACTATAACTTCTCTTTTTTGCAGAGAACTGTTGGTGTGGATTCTATTGGTGTGAAAATTTAAGAATAAAACAACCAGAATCACCAATTGATCTAAATGAATGTCATCAAATGCCCTGTTTTATGGTTTATGACAAAAATTAAACAGAATTATTAAAGATTTTCTGAAGTGATGCTTTCCTTGAAGAATGTCCAGTATCCCATCTTTTCTTACCTATTGATCTACTCTTGTATCCAAGTCTTAATCTTAAGAAAAATGTTCCAAAGCAATAAGTTAAGGGATAAATTATCCTTAAACTTAGTCTGATAGTAAGCTAATTTTGGTTCTGCAAGGTCCCAAAGCCATGGCCATATATGCTGTATACAAATTACTAAATTACATAATTGCTGAATTGAAATTTTTGTAAAACAGCATATTGCTATTTTCTTTGGGCTAAAATTGTCACTCAATTGAAACAAACAAAAATATCCCCAGAAATTCAATGTAATTCATTTTTCACTCAACAAATTACAACTTTACTCTCTATTAGCTTGTTTGTTTCTTATGTATGCTTCTTATAATTTTTCACTTTGTTATTTTTTTTTTTTGCTTTTTGGGTCACATCCAGCGATGTTCAGGGGTTACTCTGGCTTTGCACTCAGGAATTGCTCCTGGCAGTGCTTGGGGGACCATATGGGATGCCGGGGATCGAACCCAGGTCGGCCGTGTGCAAGGCAAATGCCCTACTTGCTGTGCTATCGCTCCGGTTCCACACTTTGTTATTTTTAACACCTTATATCTAATGTCTTTATGACGATTTTGCCTAGGCTCTTGATATGATAGAACAAGGCCTATTTATTTTCTCATAAGGTAAAATGAGATTTGTATAAATCTGGGACTTCTGGGGGAAAATGCAATTTATATGTAATTAAAGTTGTATATAAATGTACCATTTTAATTGACATATTTCTATATATACTTTTGCTTTGATATTTGAGGAAATCATTAGTTTTATTACATAGTATTACTATGACAAAAAAGGGAGCTGTATTAAATGTTCTTAAGTGTTATTAGGATTGCTTCCCACTTACTGAAAACTACAGCAAATTGGGTATTCAAATGCTTGAAAAACTTAGTTTAGATCAGGAGAACAAGTCCCTGCAAGTCATCTAAATAAAAATCAAAGGGAAGTTTAATAACATCCTGAGTAAAACGGTTCTGCTTTACAATCTATCTTATTCACTACATGAACACTTCTGCCTTCACAAATGTAATAAACAGGTAGAAACAGATCAAATACACATGGTTATACAGTTTGTTCAACTCAGAAGTCAGACGTTAAATTCAATAACATACAATTTTCCTCTGTTACATTATGTATTCGATATGCCAAAAACAGTAACAAGTCTCACAATAGAGATGTTACTGGTGCCCGCTCAAGCAATTCGATGAACAACGGGACAACAGTGCTACATTATGTAAACTTGGAGCCAGCGACTGTAATGTTTAGTGAAAATATTTTATATTTTAAGATATGCATCATTATTTCTTCTCAATAGATAGACCAGTTGATCAATGTGGGAACAACAGATGTATCACAAACTTACATTATGAACAACTAGAAAAATGTGAAATAACAATTTTTTACAAATGACTTTAAAGAATAAATACATAATTAGGTATATACAGGATAATTTAAAATCAAGAGTGATTGCTAATGATGAGCTCTTAAAAAGTCTCCATCAAAATATACATGTTACCCAAGAGAGTGATCAAAAATAAATTGTGGCAGAAAAGCAGACTGTCTTTCTTTTCATCCTCAAAATTTGGATATCTCTTCAAAATAATTTGCCAAGTGTGCAAATGATGTAAAATCTTAATTCCAAAACCATTTTTCTAAATTACCCACAGATTTATATTCTTGGTGCCTTTTTACATGATCACAAGCCAAGCATGCATGTGATTCCCAAAATCGTGGAAGAGATACTGTGAAATCTTTCCTCCAATTAAAGTAACTAAGATATAATTTATTGTCTTTGTCAACTTCTTTCAGATAATTTGCTAGCTCACTGGGAGAGTTATAATCTTCCACATGAATGAATGAATCTGCTGGAATATAATTCTCATAGTTTTCCCTAGATGGCCCCAGAACAACAGGTACAGAGCCAGCCCGAAAAGCATTGTAGAGCTTTTCTGTGATGTAATCTTTGTGGATTGAGTTTTCAAAAGAAAGATAAAATTTGCAAGTAGATATGGTAGGAATTAAATTTTTATTATTCACATACTCTCCAAATGCTTGCCCATAGGTATGAATTTCAATACTTTTGCTTAGCTCATTGTAATATTTGACCCTGGCATGCTCAGGGTTCCAGTTACTTACAACCCAGCAGACTAACTTCTCTTTGCTTGGCACTTCAAACACAAAAGGATTTGTGTTGACCATCAAAAAGCCGTAAGGCACTTGGATATCTGAATCACGACGGTAAGTCAGAGTCAGGTTGAACAGGTGCTCAATGCCACTCTTTTGAGGCGTATGAGTTGGTGATTCCAAATTCATCCAAATCCACTTCTGGAAGGGTGGTCTAGCCTGCTGAGGTAAATTAGTGAGATCCCAGCTGATGTCTCGGTGATGGATAAGAACTGCATGAGCTCTGTTGTACAGGGAACGGTCTGTGGTGAGATGGCATCCTTGGATGTTGAACATTGCTTGGCAAGACGTAAGGTCAAAGGTTTGTCCAAATGGCCACAACCAAATCAGAATAACAGTTTCGTTAAAATAATACGTTTTGGTGGAGAATAACTTTTTCAGTTTCAGCATCGAGCTGGCTGACTCCATGGGACTGAAGATCCAGCTGTTGGTGGGTTTGATATAAATGAGCAGACATGCCATGAAGCAGCCCAGGATAATGCAGACGATTAAAAATGGGCGGAGAATTCCTTTGGATGCTGATGTCATAATTTTTTCTGTGAAGTAGAGAAAGAGGAGTAGATAGATGTAGGGATAAAGAATTAATCATAAAATATAATTTGAGATAAACAGGTTGTTGTTTTTAACTTTATCATCTCTTAATTATCAAACAATCCTTACATGGAGGCCTTTAATTGCCTCCTTTTCAGAAATGTTCAAACTGAGGGCCAGCGATATAACCAACACCTGTAATTCTTGATTTCTGTGATCTTCTCTAGATAAATAAACATCAATACTTAACTGAGTTACACTTGTACTCTTGGGATTTGCTGCTTTGATTTTCCTGGTTTCTACCTTTTACTCTAAAATTAAGGAAAATATGTTAATGAGTTAACTGTAGAGTAATACCCCTTAATGTGAATAATAACGGGTACTTCTTAGTGTCAAACATAAATCTAAATACATTACTATATAAAGAAACAAAGATAAAAGTATATTTGTCTCTATTTTTCTATATGCACATATTTTACCTCTCTAATTTACTATTTTATTGATAAAGGAACTGAAGCCATAAATAGTTAAGAAGCTTGTTCCGGGTCATACAGTGGGCAAGTGAAAGACATGTTCAAACGCAGATTACCTAGCACCAGAATCAGAGCTGACTACATTTAAGATGGACTGATTGATTCCCTGGATTTCAGCCTGAGACTATAACCATACTATTGATACCGTAGTATAAATTCCATGAGGGGTCTCTCTTCTTGACTATCATTTCCTCATTATGTGACAGGAGTGGATATTTAATAAATACTGTATATGATACATGAATGAATTGGTACTAATTAAGAGCAATGTAAAAAGCCTGCTAACTAGGTATTATAGGATGAATCTAATGTGAATAAGTGAACATATTCAATGACTTTGAATATGGTTTTAATGCTACGTGTCTCTATGGAATATCATCATTAAATTTGAGATAGTTATTATTATCTCTGGATGAGCAAAATACTCCAGTTTTGTCCCTCTTTGACACATTTAATTGTATATTTGTTTAGAAGCCACATTCAGCCATGCTCGGGGCTTGTTCCTGACTCTGTGCTCAGAGGTCACACCTGGTGGAGCTTAGGGGACCATGTGAGGCGCCATGGATCAAACCCAGGTTGTATATGTGCAAGGCCCTACCTACTGTACTATCTCTCCAGCCCCTTTTTGACACATTTCAAAATGTGCATTTATCTAGAACATTTCAGTTCCATGACTATTTTTTTTGGCCAATAAAAAAGAATTTGTCACTAAGCAAACAAAAATGTTTCCAACTTCCTAAACATTTGAAGGTTCTTATGAACGCTTTCCATAATTCAATTTTCCTCCCCTCAACTTTTCACTATTATTGGGGTCAGTTACTAAAGTTCAAGGGAGTTATCAAGTAAGCCCTGTTTTATTCCAAAACTTTCAAAATATTTTGCCTCTTGAAACCATATTGACACCCCATTAACAAAATAGTTTCACCCACTCCTCATTACTAAAATTCAGTTGAAGATCCAACATATCTGAATCACTATTTAGATAGTACTTAGAAATAAACCACTGGAGTATTACTGAAGCTTCTCACAAAACCCAACAATGATTATTAATAGCTTCAAGTACTTTTATAAATAAATATTTTATTATTTGAAAAAAACTGAAAATTTGGTAAAAGAATCATTTGATTAAGATTTCAAAAGCATACAATTCAGTTTCCCACTATGAGATGGCCTTCATTCATAATTTAAGGATATTCTAGTCAATGTTAAAGAACGAAAACACTTTGGGAGACAAGGTTTTGAATTGTTAATCTTAAAGCAGTCCAGGGATTATAGAGAGAAATGTGAAACCAAGGAGAAAATAGGATGCTTCTTCATGGAGAATAAATTTGATGTGTGTGTGTATGTGTGTGTGTGTGTGTGTGTGTGTGTGTAATTTCAAATAGAAAGAAATAAGAATGCTCTATAAAACATAATTCAATTATTAGCTTGAAACTAAGATAGAACAGGAGTGTGGGATTGTAATTGCCTAAACTCTTGGGGTTTTTGCTTAGATTGCAGCTATCCTATATGTGCATTTACCTCTCAACCTGATGGTAGCAAGGATGCAGGGATAGAAAAAAATATTCCTTTATGTCATTAAGAATCTAGGGTCAATACATTTTCAATCACTGTCCTGCTTTTCTGTTTTTGGTTTGGGTACACAATCAAACCACTAATGATAAAAAGTAAAAAAGACATAGACTATTTGAACAGAAATTTGGATACACTTGAAGGTCTTCAGGTTAGGTTCAACCAAATCCAAAAATCAGTAAGGAGCCGTCAACAAACTGAAACTACAAAATGGAAAAGCAATTTATAAAAAAAGAATATTTCTACTGCAGTCATATTGCAACTGCTTCCCAATTAAATAAAACATGTTTTTAGAATGTTTCTATGATGCCTGGACAATAGAAAACACTGTATTTGCTTTAATGTTATATTATTCTTTTATCATAGTAAAACATCAGAAATCTCATGATAGGTGAAACTCTGGAATAATAAATTACTCTTAATTTCTAACTATGCAGATAGAATTTTTGTTTACATATTTGCTTACATTTCTAAATATACACATACGCAATCTATCAATTTAAAACATGTTTATTTTTAATACTACCTATATAGATTTTATATATAACAATTTCTAGTGAAAATAAGCAGAGTATTTCAACATTATGGAATAAACCCTTTCACAAAAGATTGCTCTCCAAGCATGTAAAAGGTTTTGCAGCAGATATTTCTTGCTTTAAATGCAAAGAAATCACTTCCCTTCTCATGATAATGGCACCCTGGTTTCCCAGTGGGTGTCACCTTCCTGCACTATTAGTATCACAGGGCATGATATCCCGCCATTTTCTAACCAATGTTGAACAGAGAAGCAAGATAATTCAAACTCCCTAGGAGTTTGCAACTTGAGTGGAAGGACTAAGAGGGAAAAATATTGAAGCTCATTAATCATAGCGGGGTTCCCTGAGATAATAATTAATGCAAAATCTGTTACGTGGGGTCAACAAGCTACTCATATCCACTTTCCTGGGTTTAGTTCTTTAGATAATTCCATATACTTTTTACTTTTTGCTTACATTAATTATATTATATATATTTTTACTGTTTTAAAAAACAAAGACAGGGGCTGGAGCAATAGCACAGCAGGTAGGGTGTTTGCCTTGCATGTGGTTGACCTGCGTTCAATTCCCAGCATCCCATATGTTCCCCTGAGCACCGCCAGGGGGTACTTCCTGAGTGTAAAAGCCAGGAGTAACCCCTATGTGTCATGTGTCGTTGGGTGTGACCCATAACGCAAAAACAACAACAACAACAAAAAAACCAACAAAGACACACACACACACACCAAACCTTAGCCAAAGATGAAGAAAAGACAATTGGTTATGGTTATCTCTCTTTTACTGTACTTTCCAAGACAAGAAGTATACAGCCAGAATTTCCAGATGTATTCTTAAATTTCTGGATTAAAAATTAAAAACCAAAATAACCAAACACACTAGGTGTTGGCCTGAAAAGATAGCAGAAGAGTTGTTAGCCTTTTACGCATTTGACTCTAGCACTGCACATGGTCACCTGAACACCACTAAAGGTTACACCTGAGCACAGCGCTAGGAATAACCCCTAAACACCATAAGGTGAAGGCCAATCCCCATCAGCCAATAAGCAGATTATATCATTCAACTAAATAGTACAAAATGCTATTAACTAACTCTACTGCTATTCCCAACAAACAAACAGATTTCACTGCTTTTTAATCCATAAACTCTACCCAGAGTTTAGGTATTTAGAGGTAGATAGTATTTAATTGAACTATTAGCAATCTTTTTATATAGGTTCAGAGGACAATTTGCTCCCATATAGTCACTGTAGTATCTAATATTATTAGTATGCTTTCTGCAAAAGTCTTTTGAATAGTACACTGCAAGTTTGAAATTTAGATTACTCGTTATAAATATATCTTGATGTTATTCATATTATCTTTCAGGTTTGTTTTTAACTCTGATTTCTATGTTGTCTATTTATAAAACAAAAGTGAAAAGCTTTATATTTTCTATATTGCAAACCAAATTATATTCTGCTTCAAATTACTGTGAAAGTTGATCTATTTATCACTTTATTTTCAAAGATTTCTCTAAAACACAAATACCACTAAATATTTCTCATAGACTTTCCAGTTTGAGTTCCCACAACTCTCCCTGTTAGATCTGGAGCCAAGTACCCCCTGCCTGAGGGAGAAATGCCATTTGCTTTTTGGCAAATAGATCTTGGTTGATCTGTGGAATGTCATCCAATTTGAAATTTCCTCAAAGGTCTTTGGATATAATTTCTGCTATTTTTATGTATAAACCTTTGTTTCATTCTCTCTAAACATTATAGAAATTGTCACTGAAAAATGTCACTTTTTGCCATCAATGCTACACTCTGGCATTTAGTAATAATTCTCTCACTTATTCCTGAAGTGTTATTATTTGTAGACAACTCACAGAATGAGTTGTTTCTTTTTCTTTTTAAGCTCTTATTTATGTCTCAGATGTGTATTTTCTTGGGTATGCAAACTGTCAGTTTGCATATTTTCCTTTTCTTTCTTTTTTTTTCTCTGAAAAGTGAACCTAGATGGTTTTTTTTTTCCAAGATGGTTTTTATTGAACAAAGCTTACTTAGAAAGATGTGAGGGGAAAGAAAGAATATTCAAGAGAAAACCTGGGCTTCTCCAGAGTGGAAAACTCAGAAGAAAAGAGATTACACATTCAAGAGAGACCAAGATTACAAGAAGAGAAATTACACATTCAAGAGACACATTGTTGAAAGACGGAGCCAGCTCCTATTTTTCTTATATGTCAAGCTTCTTTATCTTAGACTGTTCCTATATTTACTATTTTTGTGAATTTTTTTCAATTCAGGAATTCATTTAGTTTGGTCTTTCATCTGCTTTGTTTTCTTCTTATAATCACTAGTTCTTTTTTGCTGTCATTATTCACTGTAGAAGATCCATTATCACTTCAGCCTTGGCTAGAGTCATTGGGTCTGACATTGAGTCCAAGTGTAACTTGGTCCATGTGCCACCTGCATGTAGGGAATACAGGGCAAGGTGGGGGTGTGCATTTGTTAGCACTCTCCTATGACTTGATTCCTGGCTTCCCCAAATGCCAACCATCTTTCATGATTTGGCTGCCAATACCAGAGTTTTCTATGGTTAATGTCAGATTTTAGTCCACAGTGGCCAGCCAATTAAGGTCATGGAAATCTGTAAAAAAATAAATACTCATTTAGGCTGAGGTATTGCTAACATCCCCTCAATATTTTGAAGATGCTTCCTGCCTTCTAGTTGGTAAAATAGAGCTGTGAAGCCAGAATATTCCCCTTGATAATTCCCTACGATTCAAATCAATACTTAACCTAGCCATAAAGTCCTGTCTA
Organism: Sorex araneus; assembly: GCF_027595985.1. Taxonomy (NCBI): domain Eukaryota; kingdom Metazoa; phylum Chordata; class Mammalia; order Eulipotyphla; family Soricidae; genus Sorex; species Sorex araneus. The sequence continues at coordinate 122,907,888 of NC_073305.1, read as the reverse complement.
TTTTGTGCCTCATAACTACTACTTAGATTAGTTAATTTATCTAAATTTCTCAAGGTCAAACATGTATCTTCCATGAATGGACTACTGACATTTATTTAATGGTCCATCTGCTACTCACTTTGAATTCTTTCAGTGTATAATAATTTGTGGACTAATACTTCAAATTTGGTTCCCAGCTCAGCAACATCAATCTAGAATCACTTGGACTGTTATAAAAATGCAAATTAGCCAACACCAGTATCAGGAACTCTGGGTGAGATCCAACAATCCATTTGAAAAAGTATCTCTAGTGGTTCAGACTTAAAGTTTGATAGCTCCTGCTATAAAATAATATTTCCAAACTGAAGATCACAGTGACCAGTTTTGTTAAGGTCCTGCAATCAATTCCAACTGAATTTAAGATAAATATAGAAGTATTGATGTGACTTATATAGCTGTAGATAATGGGAAGCTGACTCAGTTTATCATCTGGTCACAGTGTATGTCAGCTTCTCTCCTCCATTCACTGCACTACTATTTTTTTCACTTAACAGATGATATGTGTTATTTTCAATGTATCATTTATGGTTTTCTCTGCATTTAACAAATGTCAATTCCTTAAGGCAGGTGTGAAATATATTTCATATGAAATGTATTTCATATGAAATATATTCTTCAACAATTCATTTTCACAGATGACAAAAGTGGCATGCATCTGTTTGTCTCACCTCACACACCGAATACTTGCTATTGACTTGAATTCAAAATAACATACCGAAAAAAAAGTATATATATATATATATATATATATGTTAAGTGGGCTGGAGAGATAGGATAGGCACTTGTCTTCCACACAGCTGACTCCACTCAGTTCAGTCCCTAGCACTGCATGTGGTCCTCTGAGCATTGCCAAGCGTGATCCCTGAACACTGAGGTGGGTGTGGCCCATGACCTCCTACCCCCCAAATATGTGCTTTGAATTAAGATAAAATTTACTGTTAAAAACAATGTTATGAGTCATAGAAATAAAATTGTACCTTATGACCAATATATTTACCAACTCACCTGCCTTATTTTGAAAGCCATTGACAAGGAACAGCAAATCCAAGGTGCTACAGTATAGATGGCATCTTGCCTCCTAAGAATATGCAGAGTAGTGGATCAGAATAGAAAAGCACCAGGCTTTGCTTTAGTTGTGTCTATAAAACAGTTCAAGAACTCTAAATGTTACTGGTGCAGCTGCAATTGCTAATCTAGATCTCTCTGATAGTGGGTTTTGCTGGCAGTAATGCTTTCTTTCAGAGGAATCCTTTATGTGCTTTGTGGAATCAGCTGAGAAATTAACTAACCTCTAAAAACCAGGATGCAGACTGTTGTGAAAGCCTTGACAGGCAAGATATCCCATGGCAGTGGAGCCCGGTGATACCATTGAAGATGTCAAGGATAAGACCTAAGACAGGGAAGTGAACCTCCAAACAAGCAGTGACTGACCTTTGCCAGGAAACAGCTAGGAGATGGATGTACCATGTCAAATTACAACATACAAAAGGAATCCACTCTGCACTTGGTCTTGTGCCTGAGAAGAGGTATGTAACTACCCCCTTTCTTTTATGCTTTTAACAAATTTCATTACACATTTTTTCAGTAGTTATTTTTATTTTATTTTATTTATTTATTCTTTTTTTTTTTTTTTTTTGCTTCTTGGGTCACACCCGGTGATGCACAGGAGTCACTCCTGGCTCTACACTCAGGAATTACCTCTGGTGGTGCTCAGGGGACCATATGGTATGCTGGGAATCGAACCCAGGTCAGTTGCATGCAAGGCAGACGCCCTACCCACTGTGCAATCACTCCAGCCCCCAGTAGTTATTTTTAAAAGAAAGTAAATGAAGGTACACAAAGATAATTAAATAAAAATTTTCATTATATACCATAGTTACAGAGAGTCTCTTGTCCGCACGCCTAGCTGTCTTCCCCGGGGCTCCTCGGAGGGGATGGGCTCCAGCTTCCCTCCCCACCCCAAGCAGAGCTCCTGGCGCCGAAGACTACTGGAACCTAGCTGCAGCCATGCTGGAGGCCCCTCTCCACACGTTCGGACAGGCCTCATGCATGAAGGTACTGGCAGAGGAACCCAGTGTGTAATCCCATCAACGGCCAACATCCAGAGAAACTTAAAAGCAAGCTCTCAGAAGCGGTATCTTTAGCCTACTTCTTCTGGGAGAAACTGGCAATCTTCTGAGAGTTTCCTGCCCACATGGGACAGCCTTGCAAGCTTCCCATGGTGTATTCATATGCAAAATCCAGTAACAAGCTGGATCTCTTTCCCCTGACCCTGAAGAGCCTCAAGTGCAACATCGTTAGGAGGGCCGAGTCGAGATAGACTTCTAAGATCTCAGGAAAAGGACGAAATGAGATGTTACTGAGCCCACCCGAGAAATCGGTGATTAACGGGATATCGTGATCGTGATCATGATCGTGATCATAGTTATAACTGTCAATAAACATTTTATATTGTGATAACATTAATGTAAATGACTGCATGTTTTGGTGTCAGAATTTGTTTTACGCCTTTAAAGTAGCTTTTACCACATCATAATGACTACGTAACACTTCACCACTACTGTAGGATTACATAGCTTCAGGTAGTTTAGGTTTATTGGGTTACAGTCACAGTGCTCCCATTCCTCTGTGTTTATTTGTAGCTTCTTTCTTAGTGTTCTGTTGACTTGTAAATAATGTCTTTCTCTTCTCCTTGAGTCCTTTGCATAGCTTATTCAGAGCAAGTCCTTTTTGTATGGACAAAGAAAGACATTTATTAATATGCCTTTGCAATTGGGATTTAATTGGCTTTGAATATTATTAATTCCCGGGCATCTGCTTTCTTGACTGTAGCCTTGGTTGCCCTCAGTTCCTAGCCCTCTAAAAGGCAGGGTCCCAATGGGGGACGAGACGGACCTAGGGCAAGCGGTAAGTTATGTGCTACCCTGGCATCGAGATGGGCCTGGCCAAAGTGCCTCATTCTTAATTATAAGTTAAGAGTCTGATCATGGACAAGTGCTGTCATGATCTTAAAGTAATGACGAGACTAGGACCCTGTTAGGGATAGGAAAGACTAATCTGGCCTGGGCACTGTAGTCTGAGATTGAGATTACCCCAGGAGAGCAATTCTAAAAGTTTAATGCGTCTCTTGCTATACCCATACAAAACGATTAATATTATGAATGCTCATATGTTTGTTGGACAAGGAGAGGAGAAACACAACCATGGGATTTCATCATTGATGGGTCCTGCTGAAAGAGTATCTGTCCTAGAGAATAGGTGTTCTGCTATTGTTATTGAACCTTTTGTGCCTAGAATTTTATTTTCGTAAACAACACCTGTTTCTTGTTAATTGCACCCTGCTTCGAAAACAACTCCTAATAAGGAAACAGGATGTCCTGTCATGCCCACAAGGTATAACTAGGCTATCAGCTGTAGACACTTGGGCATAAACAAGCAGCTAGAGGGATAAGAGGGGGGAAGTCACCTAGCTAGAGGCTCCTCCTTTTTCATCCCTCATTCCTCCTCTTTCCCGTTTCCCTCCTTCCCAATGCATGAGCTTTCTGAATAAATCACTGCAAGAAGAATCTCCGGGTTGTGTGTTTTTTACACACTACATTGTGCTGGATCCTCCCCGACACTTAATTTCATTTACAATTTATATTTTAAAGGAATTACAAGCACTTATTTTAGCTCTGTCTTAAGCAGTTCTCCTCTAGTAATTTTATATTTCAATTCCCTTGGATTTCATCAAATTACTATACAATTGTGCTATTAATAACATCTATTAAATAATAACCCAATCTCTATTCATTTTATGAGCAAGAATTTTTCTTTAGTAGAGAGTATGGGGAATATTGTCCGCCATGGAGGCAGGGGGAGGGTGGGAAAGGTGGGGTATACCGGGGGTTTGGTGGTGGGGAATGTGCACTGGTGGAGGGATGGGTGTTTGATCATTGTGTGATTATAACCCAAACACGAAAGCTTGTAACTATCTCATGGTGATTCAATAACATTAAAAATTAAAATAAAATGAAATTAAAAATTTTTTCTTCAAGGTAACCTTACGTTATTTAAGAAAATACTCTGTAAATATGTACTTAATGCTATATGACAACATTAGTCAATTCTTCCATATTATTTGTCTGTCACTCTCATTCTACAAAAGTCAGAGCTTTAAGGTTCATATTGATGTTAAAAAAATGATTGCCTCAAAATTTCTCATTGGCTTCAGCAACTTTGAGTATGTCAAAAGTCTCATAACATTGTTTCATTTCTCATCTATCTGCTAACAATAAAGGACTAACCTTAATTTACATGACATAGGAACTAACCTATGGAAAATAAACTGTCTTGTCTTGCTTCCCTTTCCTCCTTAACTTTCCTTCAATATAAAACTCTTGCTCTTTAAGTTATAAAAATTAAATGAAAACAAAAATCTTCATCATGCATATGATTTTAACAGGTACCAAAAGGAAGGTGTATGAATGAAAAGGCAACAACTTCCATTGAGATAAATATTGCTTTAAGGACAGTGCCATGACAACAGTTTCTGATTTAGAGTAAATTTTGTTGCTTATATCTATATTTTCTTTTTTGTGTGTTTTTGCGCACAACACCCAACAGGGCTGGGGGCGCAAAGAGTGTAGAGACTCTTGTCTCTACATTCAGTGATCACTCCCGGTGGGTCCCTGGCGACCATATAAAGTGCCAGGACATCTATGTGTTCCAGCAATTGCCCTACCCACAATACTGTTTCTCCAGATAATATTATTGAATCTGGAGCAACTCCATGCAGTGCAAGTGCCCTACCCCTGTATTAACTCTCCAGTTTTGAACTCTCCAGCTATTAATTCTCCATCTTTTGAACACATGTATATCTAATTAGTACTAGAATCACTGGGATAAAATAAAAACATCTCTACACTTAAGTTCTTGAACTTCAAATTAAACTACATTAGCAGAATATATCAGATAAGAACTGAAGTAGAAAATATGAGAAACAAAAAAATCAACAACCTAAAAACATATGGTAAAAATGTGGCTAAATAGGAAAGAAATATACTTAATCAACTTGCAACTAAGTAATCTGAAATTCAATTCATTGATTAATATACTTAACAGATGATGATAATGGCTAAAAAAAGGTAAAAGGGGAAAATTTGAAGTGAAATATTTAAGATGAATAAAAATTTAATTTTAAAGCATAATTATTCTAGTCCTTAAAAGGGATTTCTTTTGTTCTATCCAGTTAATTTAATTGACTTCACTGGCTTCTTTCTCTATAGGATGGATAAAATTTCTTCAAGGGGGTGATCTAATCTTTTTTTTTTATTTTTTAAAAATTTATTTATTTTTAATTAGTGAATCACCGTGAGGGTACACTTACAGATTTATACACTTTTGTGCTTATGCTTCCCTCATACAAAGTTTGGGAACCCATCCCTTCACCAGTGCCCATTCTCCACCACCAGTAAACCCAGCATCCCTCCCACCCTCCCCAATCCCATCTCCCCCCACCCCACCCTGCCACTGTGACAGGGCATTCCCTTCTGTTCTCGCTCTCTAATTAGCTGTTGTGGTTTGCAATAAAGGTGTTGAGTGGCCACTGTGCTCAGTCTCTAGCCCTCATTCAGCCCGCAACACCCTTCCCCCGCATGGCCTTCGACTACATTATAGTTGGTGATCGCTTCTCTGAGTTGCCCTTTCCCCAGAATGTGAGGCCAGCCTCCAAGCCATGGAGTCAACCTCTTGGTACTTATTTCTACAATTCTGGGGTGTTAGTCTCCCACTCTGTTATTCTATACAGGGGGTGATCTAATCTTCCGATGTAATTTATTATAAATAATCTTTTAGATAACTCACCAGTGATTTATTCCTCATATGAAAGTACCATGTTTGGTGAATCTCATAGAGAAAGCAGTGGTCAGAAGATGAGAATACGACACGAGTACATAACCCGTGTTTCCTACCATCCCAACAGAGCAGACAGGACCACAGGACTCCCATCGGTGCCTAATCTGTTTAATAACTCTGGATCTGAATGAATAAAGTCTTATTCCTTTCTTCTGATTGTTTGTGAATTAAAGCAGAACTTATTTTGTACTTCAGTTTTTTATTAAAACACTTTTTAAAAGTCCTAGTAATTTTATGAATTTAGTTTCAGTTTCTTCTTTCAAAAGATAGGGATTTATTAAAAAAAGAATATAAATATGGTAAAAATGCTTGCATATATATACAATAATTTTTTCAAATAATATTTCTTTGCAACTCTTGATTTATGCATTTTTTATGTCTTGGAATTTTTGGAATACCACTAGATAACAACAGCTGGTGTCTTTGGCACGTATCCACTTGTAAGAATTAAATCACTTATGGTCATTGTACACGCAATTTTCATAAAAGAAAGTTGTATTTATCTATCTTTAAATCAGTTATGGATTCCTTCTTTTATTTTATTATTAAATTAAATGATGTTTCTTCTCTAGAGTAATATATACTTTTTTTCTTAGTAAGTCTTTGTTATATTAGACTAATGTAAGTTTTACTTAAATATTTTTGTGAAAATGAGTGCTGATATTACTTTGGGTATTTTTATATACACACTCAGAAGTGACTAAGCATACTTTGGAATAAGGTCCCTTTAGTTAATTTTGATGTTTAGAAATTAATTATCTACAAAAAGAGCAAGATGCAATAATAATCATTAATTTCTAATAATTGTAAGTACAAAATAATTTATCAACTATTGTTAAAATCAAGTAAAACTATTAAGAAAATCTCATAGCATAATGAATATATTCAGTAAAAATGAGTGTTTGAACATAGTTGGATGATTACTCTCTTTTTATTTATTAACACTTACAATTTCTTGTAACTGGAGCAATTGCACAGCAGGTAGGGTGTTTGCCTTGCACGTGGCCGACCCGGGTTTGATTCCTCTGTCCCTCTTGTAGAGCCTGGCAATCTACCGAGAGTATTCCGCCTGCATGGCAGAGCCTGGCAAGCTACCCATGGCATATACGATATGCCAAAAACAGTAACAAGTCTCACAATGGAGACAATACTGGTGCCTGCTCGAGCAAAATGATGAACAACAGGAGGACAGTGCTACAATTTCTTATGTATGTACATATTATTCTTTTCTTTTGAATTACTTTGATCATTTTCATTATTCACCATTATGCTTGGCATAGAGAGTTTTGAATATGTTACCAACAAAGTGCATACATAGGTAAGAAAATTAGCAAGAACAATAACCTCTATTTTTTTCCTTACATAAGTGTATCTGTGCATAACTTTAAATAAATTATCAATAGAAGAACTGATACGCTGTATTGCAAACCATGATGCACCCAAATAGAGAGAAAGAAGGAAGGGGCCTGTCACAGAGGCAGAGAGTGGGATGTGGTGGAGTGGCAGGAGGGGTACTGAGGACATTGGTGGTAGAAAATGCGCTCCTGTGGAGGGATGGGTGTTGATCTTTCTAAGACTAAAACTCAATCATGAAAGCTTTGTAACTGTATCTCATGATGATTCCGTTAAAAAAATGAAAAAAAAAAGGAACTGATACAATAATATATTCTGTTGCCAACTGAATGTTTACATTCTTCTCAAATTTATATGAAGCCCAATCCAACAGGTGTCTGTATTTGGAGACAAGATCTCTGCAGGAAAAATTACATTGATTACATCATTCAGGGGACCTCAATGATAATATTTGCATCCTTGAGAGAGACACAGAGAGAACTCATGCTTTTGCCAGCCCCCACAAACCCACAAAGAGAAGATCATGACAGCATGGAATTTGAAGGTGGTCCCGTTGTGAAACTCCAGGGGAAAGCTCTTTCCTGATACCAAACTCACAGACCTGTCTCAAGAATCGTGAAATGAATTTTTGTTGTTTAAGTCATTCAGTCTGTGGTATTGTTAAATGCCAGACCTAACAGATTAGTACAGCTCTTTTATGAGGCCTTCTATATCTCCTCACCTGTTATGCAAATACTTGTCACTTTATTGTAACCCTTAAAAATATTTCTTACATTAATTATATCAACACGAAGTCAAATTCTTTCTAAACGATTCTACCATTCAATTTTCTGTACACGTATGTCAATGTAATTGATTAGCTCTAAGTGCAATGACATTTTTTTTTCCTTCTGAGTCTAGAAAGCTGAAAAATGAAACCTGAATAGCATTGCAAGCAGGTTGTCTTATTTGGTGCCTGAAGTGCCAGGAAGTCTTGTCTCAATAGCATCTAGTTTTCTTAGTAACTTCAAAAGTCTGGGGCAAAAATGATAGTACAGCTGGTGGAGCACTTGCTTGTATATAGTCAGCCGGGGTTCTCTCTCTGGCACCCCATGTGGTCCCCTGAGCACATGTAGAGGCGAAACTTGTCCATGAGTGCAGAGCAGAAGTAAGCTCTGACCACTAGGGCTTGTGACCCCTAAACAAAAACAAAAACAAATTCATAAATATAAATGTAATACTCTACTGAGCTTGTCAAGGAGGGGGAGGAGTGGGGGCAGATGGGAGGGGATACTGGGCGGTTGTTGGAAAGAAGAGGATACACTACTGGTGAGGGTGGTGTGGAACGTTTTAAGCATATCAGCTATATTATAAACCACAGTGCTTCAACACACTTTTTAAAAAGTATTAGTCTAAATATTGAGTCAAAGTAGTACCTGACTGTCTAACAACGTGTGTGGATCTATGACTCAAATTTTTCACTTTCAGACTTTGTGAATAAGTGCTAGATCTTATCTGAAAAAGAAATGTACAAAGGAAGATCAACTGGTTTCTAAATTATCTGAGGGCAAGAATTCATTGTACCCTTTCTAAGTACGTTGCTCTGAACATAGCACGCCTGGCTTCTTTTCCTGCATTTATACTCAGCTTTTTGCGAGACTTTAAAGCAACATTTTAACGTTCTCATGTCTCACTTATTCAATTAAAAAACAATAAGCACACCAATTGGCTAGGTTTGTGGTGCAAACTGAATTGATACACATAAGTTATCGCAACAGTCCTTGGTGCATAGCTGACATTCAGTAAATATGAGCTGTGATACTTGGTCAGCATACATGCATGATTAAAGATATATATATTTTTTACAGCTAAATATGAAATTACACTTAGAACAGTAACAATAATAATGGTGTGCACTCTCTAAGAGACAGGGTTTCGAAGATTTTACTTGGGGCAGTATATTCACTTAACTACAGAGCAATTGGTCACCTTACACACACACAAAGTGGAATTTTTTTCATCATGAATGTGTCATTACTTGTCATTGGCTACAGTGCAAAAAGACAATTTGCTCTATTTTAATTTGATTTTGTTCCATCTTTTAGCATAATTACTGAACAATTATTTTGTCATAAGCTGTATGCTCAATAGAGAAATCTGTCTCTATGAGATTAAGAAACTAATTTTCTCTGATGTGCTTTGCTTCTCTTTGACCTTCAGTGTCTAAAAACATATTTTTTAGTTTTGGGGAGTAAGTAATTTTTGACTTATTTTAATTTTGCTAATTATTTTTGGTATCCTGAAATGCCTTTTTTTAGGTAACAAAGTCACACACCAAATACTTTCATATAAAAATGGGCATTAATGGGACAAAGCAGTCATATAATGGATAGGGCAGTTGCCTTGCACATGCTTGACTCAGACTTAATTCATAGCAACCCATATGGTCCCCTTGTTGCACTAGGAGTGATTCCTGAGCACAGAGCCATAAGTCCTGAGCACAGCTGGGTGTGACCAAACCCTTTAGCCCCAAGTGCTCATTAAATATATTATGTACCTACAATTATGTGATATGGTGCGTAAATGGAAATTTCAGTGGATTTATATAAACATCTATATAGTACTTGCTCTCACCCCCGATAACCATGTTATACTACTTTTGAACATGTATATAGTTCAAAATATTTTGTCTTAATACTATGCTCTGTGTTCCTATAGCTACTATTTATCTCTCTGACATGGCAAATACATTATAAGGTCTTAATTGTCATGCCTTGGTCCATCATTTGTTTGACGCTAAGTGCAATGGTAGTATAAGCAACATTTATTTGACTTTTTACCCTATATAGCATAGTTTCTTACACACCAAAGGCATCAAAGGCATCAAAGGCATACATGTCTATGGTCTAAATTGGTAAATTAGTAATAAAAGTTCAGGGAAACATTCTGAACATTCTAAACTTAAGAAAAACAAAAAAACATAGTTTTTCTTTTTTTTTCTTGGAGTGGATAGGTCATCTGCAATATGGAACAACAGTACCTAAGTGTCTGATATCTGAAGCCTCTCAGCTATTTAATTTCAATATTTTAAGAGAGTTGGATTTCTGTTCTTTTATTATGAAATAAACCCAGATCTTGTTTTCACTATGAGAACCCATCATTGCTAATAATAGATGATGATATGAAACAAGTACAGGCATAGTTCAAAAACCAAACCATATGTTGCAATGAGGAAGGAAACTGATGCTTTTTCACTGTACTAATTATATTAAATTATTAACCCACTGGACTGGAGAAATAGCCCAGCAGTAGGCCTTGTACATGGACGACCTGGGTTCTATTCCTCCGCCCCTCTCAGAGAGCCTGGCAAGCTACCGAGAGTATCTCACCCACATGGCAGAGCCTGGCAGGCTACCCGTGGCGTATTCAACATGCCAAAAACAGTAACAAACAAGTCTCACAATGGAGATGTTACTGGTGCCCGCTCCAGCAAATTGATGAGAAATGGTATGACAGTGACAGTGACAGATTAACCCATTGATAGGGCTAGAAGACATGTAGATATCATAGCTTGCATCCATTCAATCTGTATTCCAGTTTAGCAGTAAATTGAAATGAAAACTCAAGACTCATAAATAATTATTTCAAAAATCATTGGCATTATTCAAAGCCATATCAGATTCTCCTTAATTAATATTGTCAGATGGTTGACAATGAAAATGTCTGCAGGTCTTACATATAGAGAAGGTGAACATATTTATAAACATTTGTGTTTTTGGCAACATAAAATAATTGATAATTTATCTGGAATATGTATTTGCGATTGTCTAATATAAGTCTTATAACTGAGTTATGAAATATATAACATTTATTACTAATAGAAATTTCAAATCATGCATTTTGACTTCTGGGTCAAGATTGTTTGGATAATATAATTTCTCTTCATGAAATAGAAAATACTAAGAATTCAAAATGAAATACAGTCCAATACAACTCATCTGATGAATTAGGATAAAAAAAATAAATAGAAAGGCATGCCAAAAGAGATAACTCTTGCCTACATATCAAATCAATCGATGGCTTCTCGTGGCCCCCACAGTATATATCCCTTTATCTTCTCCTCCTCTGTCACAACACTGCAGTGGTGTCATAGGTCCCTGAACCTGGTAAAACCGAGGAGCAATAGAGTGAGGCATTTTATAATTATGAATTGATAGCACAGCAGGTAAGGTGTTTGCCTTGCACTTGGACGACCCAGGTTTGACTCGTCCATCCTCTCGGAGAGCCCGGCAAGCTACCAAGAGTATTGTGCCCGCATGGGAGAGCCTGGCAAGCTACCCATGGCATATTCGATATGCCAAAAACATTAACAAGTCTCATAATGGAGACGTTACTGGTGGTGCCTGCTCGAGCAAATTGACGAACAATGATGCTATAGCACTGTAGCACTGCTGTCCCATTGTTCGTCTATTTACTCAAGATTATATATATATATATATACACACACATATATAAAGTTATGTATATTTATATACAAATATCTACATTTATATATAAATTTGTGTGTATATATATTTATATATCTCACGATGAGATACACAGTTACAGGGCTGTTCATGGTTGGGTTTCAATCATAAAATGTTCCAACACCTGTCCTTCACCAGTGTACATTTCCCATTATCAACGTCCCCACTTTCCCTCCCGCTAACCCCCATCTTCTCAGCCTGTTTCTATGGCAGGCGCTTTCTCGTTCTCTCACTCTCTCCTTCTCCTTTTGGCCATTAAAGGTTTGCAATACAGATACTGACAGGTTGTCTTGTTTATTTCTTTACCTATTTTGACTTTTTTCATATATTGTCTAAAAGATGTGAATAATTTTAACTTTTCACATACAAGATTGTTTTGGATATTATAAGATAATGAATGAAAATGCTTTTAATCTGCCTAGCAAGACACATATTTACGAGTGTAAGCTGTTACTGTTATTATATTAATAGGTTAATGATTTACTTTTAAACATCAGCTGGGCCAGCACTAGCAGTTTCTGTGCCATAGATTTTTTCATCTAAAAACAATAACAAAATCACCTACTTAAGAGAGTGGTTGTAATGAAATATAAAGTAGTATCACAGAGTTAGACTTTGAAAACTATATGCATATTTTCCACTTTGAACTTTCTCTGGACACTGTCTTTTTCCTAGCTTGCTTGTCTACCTAGCCAATCTTGTGGGTGTCAGTCTGGGTTGGATAAGATAAGATTTATTCCAGAAAAAGTTAAAAAAAAGAGAGAGAGAAAATAAATATAATACTTAGCTTTACTTGTCTAAGACTCAAGCTCCCTTACCACCTTTTTGGAAAAACAAGATAATTTTGCAAAACACCCTAAACCCCCGTTTAATTAACAAATCAATCATGGTCAAAGAACCATTCTAGATTTCATATTAAGTAGGTGGTATTGGAAAGTAGAGGAGGACAAAATTATTTATCCTGTTATTGTACCCCTATAACAGACTTTTCTAAAAAGCCAGCGAAGTCACCAATGTCTTGGTTAGTACAGACAGATTCCTGAGGGCTTGAATGACAGTTTCACCAAATTGCCTTGGTTTGCAGAAGTATAGGCAGATGCAACTATGGTTGGGCAGCTTACCAGAGGGGCATTTTTATAACGTAAGATAATTTATCCAGCACAGACTAACTACCTGGTCTTACTCTGGTAAGCAGTCAGAACTAGGCCCCCGAAAGGAAATATGTCCATAAAAGATGAATAAATCTGTAGCAGGCAAGCAACTTCCTCCTGAAAGTCTGGTGTGGGAAATCCTGATGAGTTATTCTGGCAATTAACAGGGTAAGTCAAAACAGAGATAAGGAAGCTAAAGTGAGAACATGAGGTTAGGTGGTATAAATCAGGAAGATGCTTCCTCTCCATCTCTTGGACTTAATTTGAGGTTTTAAGACAAACAGGTGAAAGCTGAGAATACCTAAGAGGATAAAAAATAATAATTAACTGATCACTGGTGGCTGTTTCTATAAAGGGCCAGTAAATTCAATGTCTGGCTACTAAAGCTATGTTGTATTTGAAATGAAATTTGACTAGAAAGCAACCACACCTGCCCACTTATGAATTTGTCCTTCTATACTTAAGTGGAGTGACCTAAGGATGTGTCTGGGGGCCGAGTGCCTACGTGCCAACCCTTAGTTACTGCAACAAGAAAAGGAAGGGTAGAGGAAAAGTTGTTTGAAATCACTTTTTTAAGAAAACTTCTAAAGTGACTCTATTAATACTTCCAAAAATACATTTGTACTGGTTATCCGTATGATGAAATTAATGAAGATAATTTGCCAGTATGCTTAATACAAAGATTGTTTGTCTATTAGTATTCACAGTTGTATAGGATTGCTGCAGTACTTGGGGATAATCAGGCAATAAAAAGTCTGAATTTCTGATATGGTTTTTGGAGGTATATGGAAAGATTGTAATTACCCCTAATCATAGTGACTGACTCCAGCTTGTTTCCCTGCACCGCCTACGGTTTCCAAGCACTGCCAGCAGTGATCCCTAAGCACTGCTGGGTGCAGCCAAAAATCAAAACACAATTACAATTTTAAAATTATACCATGCAAAACAAAAAAAATGTATTATCCATGCATTTTAGAGAAAAATAAGGTCCTGACAAATAGTACAGGAGGTAGGGCACTGGCCTTGCACATGACTGACTCGGGTTCCGCTCGTTACACTCCATATGTCCCCAAGCCTTTCCAGGAGTGATCCCTGAGTGAAGAACAAGGAGTAAACCCCGAGAACAGCCAAGTGTGCTCCAAAACCAAGAATGTAGCACTGTAGCACTCTCGTCCCATTGTTCATGGATTTGCTTAGGTTCCTCCTTGAAAAGCAAAAACAAAGCCTATGTTTTCCTTTAACTATAACAGCAATGTCTGTTCTTTGTAGAGAATTGGGGGGGAAATATAGGAAAAGTATGAGGAAGAGGACAAATTTTATCCCTTCATTTAGTACCAAGTTCTACAACATCATATGTGACTGTAAATCAAGCTACTGTGATCAGTGGTTGAAGAAAGGTCGCTGAACACACTTAGGGAATAAGCCTACAAAGAGCTTAGCTGGTTGGTGGCCTTTACACAGACTTGACTCACTGCACATTTCTCCAGTTGGGCTGAAGTGAATCAAGTCATTTGTTTTTTAGCAACTGGAGGAGAATTTGAATATCCTGCTGAGCTAACTGAATTGCTAGAAAAAGAGAAATGAAAAGGGCTAGAGAGAGTACAGTGAGTAGGGTGTTTGCCTTGCACACACTGACCTGGGTTTGATCCCCAACATCCCATATGATCCCCCAAGGACTACTAAGAGATACCCTGAGCTCAGAGCCAGGAGTCACCCCTAAGGATCGTCGGACATCCCCCCAAAATATAAAGCGGAAAGGAAGCCAGCAAATCAGGCAGTGACTGGCAGCTCTGCTCAGGGGGCATTTTCACTCATCTGCACACTTTTCTGATGCTGCTCTGGGTGTGCAGGGACATCGGGCAGGTTCAGAAGGCAGCTGTTGAGAAACCTTCTTTTGCTGAAGTAGAAGCTGAATCTTTGATTGACACCCCACTTCCCAGCAGTCACGATGGGACTGCAGGTGGCAGATCCACTGCCCTGACCTAACCTCCAGCGCCTTTCTCACCTCCAAGACTGTGTCACATGATCTAGAGCCAGTGCCTGCTCAGGGGGTTCATACTCGTGACCAGATTTTCAGTAGCTTTCTAGGAAAGTTCATATGACTTCACTAGGATGACAGAAGGGAAGAACTCTTGCGTAAAACTATTATTGTTTTGTTTTATTGGACCTTGGGCTGGAGCGATAGTGCAGTGGGTAGGGCGTTTGCCTTGCATGTGGCCAACCTGGATTTGATTCCTCTGCCCCTTTTGGAGAGCCCAGAAAGCTACCAAGAGTATCTCGCCCCCACATGCAGAGCCTGACAAGCTATCCATGGCATATTTGATATGCCAAAAACAGTAACACAAGTCTCACAATGGAGACATTACTGGTGCTCTCTTGAGCAAATCAATGAGCAGCGATTTGACAGTGACTGACAGTGATACTTATGTAAACTCCCAAACTAAAAATTGAGCTCCCATTTGAACCGGCTATACCACTTCTAGAAATATAACATGGGGGCCCAAAAACACACAGCAGAAACATCATCTGCACTTCAACGTTCATTACAGTACTATTCTCAATAGTGGAAACAACCTGAGTGCCCAAGAACAGACGACTAGATAAAGAAACTATGGTATATCCACACAATGGAATAAAAAGCAACCATTAGGAACAATGAAATCATGAAATTTGCCTATAAGTGGATGGACATGGAGATTCCTGTTGAGTAAAATGAGTCAGAGGAGTAGGACAAGTATAGAATGACTGCATTTCTTTGTGGGATATATATTATATTATGATATTATGTTATGTTATGTCATATTATATTATATTATGTTATATTGTATTATGAGTCTAATACTCAAGGCCAGGGTAAGCAGGGGCCAGTGGGATTGGTCAATGGTTGGAAGCTTGCCATGAGAGTGTGTGTGGAGCAAAAGGCATTTAGGATAGAGAAGGGACCAACATGAAAATAATAGTTGGAAATGATAATTTTGGATAGGAACTGAGTGGTGAAAGTAGGTAAAGGGATATACCTGATAACCTTTAATTATCTATATGGCAAAACATTAGGCCCACAAGGAAAGAGAGACGGTGTGTGTGTGTGTGTGTGTCTATGTGTGTATGTATGTGTGTGCAATGTGTGTGTGTGTGACAGACAGACAGAGAGAGAGAGAGCACAGAAAGACAGAGAGAGAGAGAGAGAGAGAGAGAGAGAGAGAGAATAAAAGTGCCTGCCATAGAGGCAGGATGGGGGTGCAGGAGGGAAATTGGGCTCTTGGTGGTAGGAAATATACATTGATGAAAGGATGGGTGTTAGAACATTATATGACTGAAACCCAATCATGAACAAATTTGTAACTGTGTATGTCCCTGTAATTCAATTTAAAAAATTAAAAATGAACAAGAACAACTAGTGTTAGCATGGATGCAGGAAGAAAGGGACACACTTTGGGCCAGGGCTGATACCGGCTCATGCTCCACCAAAATTCGACGTGGATGGCCACACTTTTGTGCGGCCACTTTGCTGCTGATTGACCAAGATCCGGAGGCCAGCTAGACTACTTTTGGTCCCAGCAAGTGTTTGCAGCCATGTCTCTAGACTGTGAACTAAGCCATTACCCCATGCTACCCTAGGAAGGGAAATGATGCAATTTCTAACATAAATCTCCCTGGACTTAATTACTAAAATACAGAAATCCTAAATTGTGCGGCTGCAGTAGCATATCTGCATAGCAAGACTCCAACAACAATAGTGAGTTTTGTGTTAAAGTATGGAATATAATCAAGGTAAAGAGAAAATGAAGTGAAATTTATCAGTTACGCAGGCGGGGGTGGGGGTAGGAGGTATACTGGGGTTTTTGGTGGTGGAATATGGGCACTGGTGAAAGGACGGGTGTTTGAACATTGTATAACTGAGACGTAAGGCTGAGAACTTTGTAACTTTCCACATGGTGATTCAATAAAATTTAAAAAAAAGAAAGGGAAGGAAGGTACACTTATTCATTGCTGGTGGGAATGTTGACTGGTTGGAAAATAATGGAGTTCCATATTTATTAGCCAACAATGTAGTATTGGATAAGTATTTAGTTGAGACAAACAATGAGAAGAGGAAAGAGGATAAAATCAGCATTCCTTACTTTTGCTCAATAAAGAAAGCTGAATGTATTAGCTGGGAGGGTGATGGGGCCACGGCCTTGAAAGAGGCACTGCTTCTCTCTATTTGATGAGTTTCAAGATTTATTTCCTGAACTGTAGTATCAGGAAAGTGGAAGTCAAAAGAGCATCCCTTTAGATTTAAATCATCGCTGAAAGAATCTTGATTCCTCAATCAGATTTTTTTTTTCAGGGGGAGGTCAGGCTTCAAGAAAGAAGTCCAGCTAATGCCTAAGCATAAGGCATTCCTGACTGGCCTAACACAGCTCGTGGGAATGTTTAATGTAAGATCTTGAGACATTTTAGAATCAACTACTACCTTAGACTAGATAAGTATTTAAGACCCTTGTTATGTTCATTATACACACACAATAGAAAAACAAGGAAAGGAAAGACACACACGTAATAGTTTGCACTGAATTTCAAGTACTTTTTGCTTAGGAAGTTTTCTAGAAAAAAATTTAGGGGCTTTAGAACAAATATGCATAGACAAAGTCCTTTGGTTTGTTTTCTATTTTTCAGTTTACTTTCTGTGAATTCTTTTTAATCTTTCATCATTTATTTCTAAGTTTTTTAACTTTTCTAAGTCTGTATCCACCTATCATTTACTGTCTCCTTGGTTCAAATAAGAAGTGCACTGATAAAAGGGGTAATGTAGGTAATATAAAGGAATGTATATTTTGGTTATTGTACTGGCTAGCCTCTTTTATTTTAATACTTTATTTCTATTTCTTTCCAGGAAAAGATACCCTGGCAGATACTATGTCATTTGTCCTCTGCCTCCAAGTAATTCTATATTTAACTAGCAAGAGATAAATTGAAACAAACACTTCCAGTGAAGACTCTTTTTCAAGATATAAGTTATATCTTTCTTGTAATTTGCAACCATTTCTTATTTTATCTCTAAGTAGATGGAAAACATCTAGTCAACCTTCTGAAAGGCTTTGAAAATTTTGAATATAGTTATTAATAATTCAGCTATAATTTTTTAGATTGTTTATTTAACATCTTTTCATAATTATGTGCTACTTTATAAATACAAAACTATGATAGCTTGGACATTATGTTTTAAATTGTTTGAGGGAATAATGAGTGTCCACCTATCAATTCTATTTAACACTGATTCCTAGTGTGCTATTTGCATATCGTAATCTAAAGTGGAACAAGTTAGAGATTTTGAAAGCAAATCAAGAGATTTAGTATGCCATAGGATTCCACATTTCCTTTTTTTTTTTTTTAATTTTTGGGTAACACCCAGTGATGATCAGGATTTACTCCGGGCTCTGCACTCAGAAATTAGTCCTGGTGATGCTTGAGGGACCGTATGTGATATCGGGGATAGAACTCGGGTAGGCAGCATGGAAGGCAAACACTTTACCTGCTGTACTATTGCTTTGGCCCCAATGCATTTCCTGTGTTAAGCAATGGAAGAAATTTCTTATTTTGCCCTAGTGAGAAATTCTTATTATTTCTCTTAGTAGTTATTTACACATAAAATTCCACATACTTCCTTGGAAAACTTAAAAACAAACAACACAAACCAATTAACTCCTTTGCTATGCAAATTGTTTATTAAGAGAACTTTTTTGATGACAATAATCTAACAGTTATGTTTACTTAAAATCTAAGAACTTCTAGGGCAAGAGAGATAGTAAAGCAAGTAGAGTTCTTGCTTTGCACACAGTCGACCTGGTTTTGATCCTTGTCAACATACTTGGTCCTTTCAACCTTACCAGGGGTAAGTTCTGAGCACAGCCAGGAATGGTCCAAAACAAATAAATAATTAAAAATAAAAATAAGGGCTGGAGTGATAGCACAGCGGGTAGAGTGTTTGCCTTGCACGTGGCCAACTTGGGTTCGGTTTCCAGCATCCCATATAGTCCCCTGAGCACTGCCAGGAGTAATTCCTGACTGCAGAGCCAGGAGTAACCCCTGTGCATTGCTGAGTGTGATCCAAAAAGAAAATAAATCAATAAATAAAAGCTAAAGACTCTTAAAACTACCATAAGATAGTAAATCTTATATATAGTATTACCAAAAAGAATATCTGTTTAGATTTTATAAATGTCCATAAAATTAAGTTATTTTCTTATAATTATAGAAGGTCCTGTGTTTTATCTCACCAATTCATCTCTTTTCAGTCAAATTCAAGGATATCTAACCCTATAAAATATTTAGAATTTTCATATATTTTTTGTTGAATAAACTTTAGATAAGCAAGAAGTCAAGAAAATCTCTAGTGAATACACATACTTGGAAGGAAGAACATGATCAAATTGCTTCTCTCACCAAGAAATAGGTAAGTTCATGTGATTTTACATGTCAAGTTCATTATTCATTCAGCAACTATATCTCCGACTTCACATTGCGTGCTATTCAAGTTATTGTTGAAATAACATAAAAAAGACAAGTTCTCTTCTTTGTTGGCTTACATTTCAGTTAAGGGATGCCAGACAAGAAAACATGACAGTATCAATGAAGGCCAGTTAGTAGTAAGTAAAATATAGTACTAGAGAGTAACTGGTGGCTACATAAGAAAAGATTATATAAGCAAATTTAAGGGAAGACTTACAAAACAAGAGGGAACCAGTTCCTAGAGAAAAGGCCAGGCAAAGCACTGAGATTCTTTCTTTCCAATACCCCACAGGGCCAAATATAGTTTGTCTTGGAGGTTTCAGAACCCTCAGTTTATGAGGTCAACCCCCTAGTTTTCCTTTCTACCATCTGGTGTTTGGGATTTGATTTTGTGTGTTTTGCATATTGTTCAAGTTGTCAGGATGAGCTTCATCCTACTTGTTCCTGCAGAGGAGCATGAACACATCAACTTTATGCATTTAACATCTTGAAACTCAATGTATATATGAGTAGCTTGAATTAGTTTAAAAACTTAAGTGAGGGTATGTATGCTATGAGTGGCTTGCCATGTGATAACAGTATACACAGTGTAACACTGTCATCCTGTTTATCTATTTGTTCCAGTGGGCACCAGTAACATCTCCATTGTGAGACTTGTTCTGTTTTTGGCATATCGAATATGCCATGGGTAGCTTGCCAGGCTCTCCGAGAGGGACGGAGAAATCGAACCCAGGTCGGCCGTGTGCAAGGCAAACACCCTACTCGCTGTGCTATCGATACACCCAAAAATCATGTCTCCATGTCCCATTCAGTTGAGTATATTGTGATCTTTTGGAAATATTTTTGGGTATAAATAAAGCCAAGCTGCACTAAAGAAAAATAGAAAAATGCTCTTGACTGGACAGAATGTTCTGTCATATGAACTGTCCATATATTTCTCAATAAGATGCGCTTCTGGCCCCTCTAAACCAGCGCAAATTCAGGCTTCCTATTCTCTACAAGCCCTCTCTGCATACATAAGATGATCTTTTAGACTCCAGTTTTCAGTGTAATTTTCCATAACATATTATTTTGTATTTCAGTGGTACTGGGAAACTTTACATCTAATTAAATATTCTGTAAATATTTATTTATGGCTTTTGTAGCTCTCCCATGTCTTTAAGTAGGGAGTTAGCCCTTCAAGAATGAAAGTTTATTGCTATTCATTTTGTTCTGATAGTGATAGTTCTTTAGAAAAATATAATACTCACAATTTAAGACTCAAGGTATGTTGAAGGTCTTTCCCTGAATGATTAAATTTTCTTGTTAAAAAATCTTTGTCTAGACCCTCCGCACCTATTGACTGTGATCCTGAGGTCTCCTAACCCATTTTGGCACCAGAGCGGATTCTTGCAGCCATCCATTTTGACTGTGAACTGAGCTAAAATATTAGAAACTCAAAACCGCGCGGCCACAATAGCGGACTCAGTCTTCACTCTTAGCAATGAAGAGAAATTATTAGATGATACCTATTCAGCAGGCCTGATTGTTGGGAAAAATTTCCAATCAATAATAGTGAGTTCTGTATGGAAATATGGAATGTACTCAATATATATAGAGAATAATGGGAATATCATTAGCTACTTAGATGGGGGGTGGGGTGGAAGGGGGGGTGTATTGGGGTTCTTGGTGGTGGAACGGGTGCACTGGTGAAGGGATGGTGGTTTAATCAGTATTTGACTGTGACTTAAACCTGAAAGCTTTGTATTTTTTTTCTTTTTTTCATGGTGGTTCAATAAAATATTTCTTTAAAAAAATCTTTGTCTAGAAATAAATAAGGAATATAAGTTGGAATAAAATCCACATAAACTTGTGCAATAGCAACAAGATAAGTTTAATAAGAACAAATTAAAGCTGTTTAGATTAAGCACATATATGTATGTATCCTAAAGTTTTAGTCCTTGAAATATGGATTTAAACCTACTTCTTAGCTATTAGTAATCAGTGCTCAGTCTTAAACTATCAATGATTGTCTAGAGCGATAGCACAGTGGTAGGGCATTCACCTTTCATGCAGCGACCGGTGTTCGATTCCTCCGCCCCTCTCTGAGAGCTCGGCAAGCTACTGAGAGTATTGTGCCCGCATGGCCAACTACCAATGGCGTATTCCATATGCCAAAAACAGTAACAATAAGTCTCTCAATGAGAGACTTTACTGGTGCCCGCTGGAACAATCGATAAGCAACCGGATTAATTTTGATTATAATAACAAAATTCTTTTCTTTTGTTGATTTTTTGAAGCACTTTTTTTTTTTTTTGCTTTTTGGGTCACACCCAGCGATGCTCAGGGGTTACTCCTGGCTCTGCAGTCAGGAATTACTCCTGGCAGTGCTTGGGGGACCATATGGGATTCCGGGGATCGAACCCAGGTCGGCCGCATGCAAGGCAAACGCCCTACCCGCTGTTGAAGCACTTTCTAAACATTCTTTGTATGCTGTAGAAATCCACATGGTTGAGAATTTAATCATTTAGAAAGGGGGCAAAAGATTAAAGGGTGACATAAAAAAATGAACTTATCTTAGTGATATAGTATTGCCTTCCAGAAAGAAAGACTAAAAAATCACCTGAAATTCAGGCCAATACATAATCAGAAACAAACATTCTGGAAAGAAAAATCATGTCATGTGCATGTGGTGGAAAAAGGCAGTGTCTTCAAAGAAGACATTAAAGGAAATCCATCATCCTAATTAATACTAATGGATACTGAATACTTGAGTAAATATTTTTTCTTAGAGTTACCAAATGACAGTCAATAAAAATTTGTTTTTTTTAACTAAAGTTTATCTTTATTTCACAAGATGTTTAGGGCAAGATCGTTGGAAGGTGTTTCAGGTCAGTATTTTAATTTGGGAGAGAATGGGGAATATTTTTGCTGCATAAATTCTCTTTCAAGTTGATGTTCATTCATTCATTTCTGACTAGTGAGGCTGTCATTTAATGCAAGGATCTGAGAATGTGGTGACGTTCAGCCCCTGCTGTTCTGGAAATGACCCGAACCCTCTCTGTAGTGCTCAGGGCTCCAAGGCTGCACTCAATGGTGCTCAGTGATCTCCAGGACCACATGAATCATGGAGATCAAGTCCAGCTGGGGCACTAGCTAGACATGTGCCTTAAATGCCATAGTATCTCCTAAGTTGATATTTAAGTTGAACCTTAAGTTGATGTTTAAATTTCAGTGATATTTAGGAATAAAATGTCTATATTTTGCTTTCGTCTTGTGACCTACATCGAAGTGTCATACATATGAAATACATGAATCAGAGAGATGGCACAGAAGATAATATCGTGCCTTGCAGTGAACCTGAATTGGATCTCAGGTAGCTCATAGAGTCAATGCTGCATCCCAGCACCTCCCTGGGCACAGCGTCAGAAGCAATCCTTGAGCACCATGGGATGTGGCCCCTAAACTACCAAAAACCCACTGTGGGTTGTAGTAGACTATTTAGACTACTATGGCATAGTAGATTATTTAGGATCCTTATATCTGGAAGTTGTAATCATACGATAGCACAGCGGTTGGGCGTTCGCCTTTCACACTGCCGACCCGAGTTCGATTCCTCCGCCCCTCTCGGAGAGCCCAACAAGCTACCGAGAGTATTGAGCCCGTGCAGCAGAGCCTGGCAAGCTACCCGTGCATATTGGATATGCCAAAAGCAGTAACAATAAGTCTCTCCATGAGAGACGTTACTGGTGCCCACTCGAACAAATCGATGAGCAACGGGATGACAGTGATATCTGGTAGTTAAGTAAGTCTAGACAGCAGAATGAGGACGGCTGTCTCAAACAATTTGCATTCACCCACTTCACTATGCTCTTCTGAGCCCTACCTAGCACTTCAACCCTTGTTGCATCTCTCTGCAAACTTCCGCCAATTACTGCAGATGCCCCCTATTTGGACTTTTCCATTCATCCCATGCTCACCTCTGACTGCCTTAAAACTTCTCTGAGACACTAAAGTAGGACTCACTGGGGATGATGCAAAGCATTCAGAAGCGCTGGAAAAGTTAATTGAGGATTCAGTCTCATCCCAATTGGGGATAGGGTGGGTTGAAACTGAAAGAAAAATTCCTTTATCTATCATCCTGAGACGAACAGCTCTGATATATTGCATACGGTTCTTTAGAATAGGCCCTGGGCTTCGGCCCACAGCCACCTATTTCTTGGCTAATGATAAAATACACTGAAGTAAGTTTCTGCATCTTTCCTCTTCTGTCCTTTTCTGTGCTCCTTCATTTGTTGTTGTTGTCATTGTTGCTGTTTTTTAGAATTAATGCTTCTCAAAATGATAATTATATCTTTGTCTTAGATTTTCCTTTCAGAAATGAACTCAAATAGAATTTAAGGGACTGAGAAACAGAAAAGCAGGATTAAGTCTCATACTGTCCACAAACAGTATACAATTATCTGATTTTAGCTAAATCAAACCTATACATCATGCAGAGAAAGGGAGAGTTTTATTGATAACCAAAACTGTCCTTGCAATGTTACATGACTCAGAGCAGAATTCCCAAATTCCCCATTCTTGTGGTTTCAAATGCTTTGTCTGAAAGGAGAGCTAGAAAATTGTTTTCCTTCTAATCCTAGAACGGTAGCTCTTTGTCATTATTGCATACTTTATAAGCTTTTATTAACTTACAACAGAAACCATAGGAAAACCATTATCTTCAGACTATAAGGTAATAATTCTGAGTGACGGTAATATTATTTTCCAATTTTATTCTTTTTTTTCAGCAGTACATCTGTCTTTATATGAAGGAAAGATATTTTGTTCTGGTTTAACTGGCTTTATGTATTTCACATGTTGCTCTTTTTTATTTTTAAAGAAAGAGAGGTCAATTTGATTTCACATAATATAGTTCATAATCATGGCATAATATTAACAGAGGGTGTTTTCAGTTTATGTTAAGTATAAATCCCTGCTCTCAAACATTTTAAATTTCTGCCAATGGGAATCATAGATATTCATATGTATCAAAGAAGGCATTTAACTCACACAGATCACAATGCACATTGTAACATTGTAAACTACTTTTACTTAATTTCCATGAAGAAACATGTCCATGAGATTGGGTGGAATCTCAATTTTCCTTTTTTTCTTTTTCTTTTTTCTTTTTCTTATGTCTTCAACTTACCAATAAGAGAGAGCTTTAAACAGCAAAGTGACTTTGAGTGTCTTCAGATGCTATCTAAAGACATGTTTCATTCTCAGATCAAAGCTATTATCCTACTTCTTTGAAATATTATATTTTTAATTCCATTTGGCATTTCAAAATACATATCAATGCAAGAATTTTTCAGTACCTAATTCATTTGGAACTGGAAATGAGTCCTATTTGTTTTCCATGTTGGTTTTATTTCATTAAGTTAAAATCACTTGTTTTATAATTACAAGTGAAAATAAATAGCCTTTTCACAGGCTAATGAGTAAAATCATTCACTCAACTTTATTCCAAGTGTATTTGGCTGGCAGAAAGAAAATAATCTCTGACTTATCTTTACTACACAAATTAATTCATTTGTTTCTCAATACAATAAAAGCATTGATGTTGATCTCATCAAATGTTTCAGATTCATAAACATTTTTTAAAAAGAAAAGGAGAAAAATTGTTAAACATTCAACATTAATAAATATTAAACATGAAAGGGAAACAAATTATATTTATAGTCTACTTATTTTAAAATAGTTGTCAACTTGCAAAAACTAAAAATATAAATAAATTATCGAAATTTAAAATGACAATGTATTTCTTTAAAAAGTGCTTTTTTTTGAACAATAAAAGTCTGATTAGACTATTGAGTAGCACTGTCATCCCGTTGTGCATCGAGTTGCTCATGCGGGCACCAGTAATGTCTCCATTGTGAGACTTGTTGTTACTGTTTTTGGAATATCGAATATGCCATGGGTAGCTTGCCAGGCTCTGCCATGCAGGCGGGATACTATCAGAGGGACAGAGGAATCGAACCCGGGTCAGTCGTGTGCAAGGAAACGCCCTACCTGTTGTGCTATATTGAATAAATGGTTAAGATAAAAACCAGAAAAGAACAAAATCAACTACCTCTCCACATACCTTAGCTGTAATGGAAAAATGTCTATGATTGCCAAGGAGCCATGTTTTTGTTTCATTTATTCAACTAACTTGTATTTAATTGATCTTTTACTTAATATACTATTTCATGGAATCTGCAAAATTATCTAGCTTCATGAAAGTAAAGATTTAAACACAAAAGGAAATTTTATGAAAAAGGAATAGCTGTGCTTGCTTAATTTAGAGCAATATTCAAAACCACCAACATGCTTAATTCAAAGTTGTTTTTTTTAATTGAATAATCCTGTCATTGTGAGATACAGTTACAAAGCTTTCATGATTGTGTTTTACGTCATACAATGTTCCAATACTGATCCCTCCACCAGTGTACATTTCCCACCACGAATATCTCCTCTATCCCTCCTGCCAGCCTCTATGGCAGACACTTTTCCTCTCTCTCTCTCTCTCTCTCTCTTTCTCTCTCTCCTCTCTCTTTCTCTCTCTCTGAAGTTACAATTAATTTACAATTAATGTGGTCACACTTGCTATACCTTCATTAAGATATGTGGGAAATCTAGTTGATCACCAGCAACATCACTTGGTGGATCACTATATTGGATACTGCAGGCATCCCTCAGTTACTTAGCTGGGATTCTTTAATTTCCCATTTGCTGAGCATATCAACTTCTTGCAGCTCACAGCTGAGTTTCTCCACGGTCAAATGCCCCTCACAACTCTGCTCCTAAGTCCTCTGCCTTGGCAAGATAAGAGGACAAAATCCACCCATTTTATCTCAGTATATGTTATTCTGAAGGGTCAGCTTATTTCAAATTCCTTACAATCATATAACATCCATGGTGTGTACTTATCAGACCCCCTTTACTGTCTGTCTATTCCTGCTTCCCTAAATTCTTGATAGGTATTACCCAAACCCTCCCCCAAACATCTCTGCAAACATCTCCTTTTCAGTAGCTAAACTTTCTATCTTTTGCACCTCAAAAGAAATGTTGATCAAGATAGAAATCCTATGGAATGGGAAAAATTATTCACCCAATATCTATTTAGTAAGGGGTTAATATCTAAGATACATATAAGGTACTGGTCAAACTTTATAGACAAAAAAATTCCAACCCCATCAAAATTGGGAATAAGAAATGAATAAAAAACTTCCTCAGAGAAGAAATTCAAATAGACAAATGGCAAAAGAAAAATACTTTACATCACTGATCATCAAGAAGATGCAAATCAAAAAATATGAATTATCATCTCACACCACAGAGACTGGCACACTTCCAAAAGAACAAGAAGAACCAGTGGCTGGTGCAGATGAGGGGAGGAAGGGACTCTGATTCATTGTTGGTGAGAAAAAGACTGATACAGTCTTTTTGGAAAACAATATGGACATTACTCATAAAACAAGAAGTTGAGCACCCATTTCAATCAGCCTATACTACTTCTGGGAGCACAAAAACGCACAGCAGACACAATGTAATACTACACAGTTGTTAGGAAAAATGAAGTCATGAAATTTGTTTATAAATGAATGGACATGGAGAGTATCATGTTTAGTTAAATGAGTTAGGAAAGGGACAGATATAAAATGACTGCATTCATTTGTGGGATATAAAAATATACAGGCTGAGACTCATCCACAAGTGAATCTGCATGAAACCCAGGTATATGGAACTATTGACTGAAAACTCCAGGTTCAGTGGAATGGGGGTGGGTGACCTCCTCCCAGGTCCTCCTGTTTCTGGGAACATAGCAGTAACTCCCACAAACAACCTCTGGCTGGTACCAGGTAATCTCACCATTGGCCATGATCTAGAGATTCATTGTCCTTTTCTCTCAGAAGAGAGCATAAAGCAACTTGCCATAGCCATGTTGCTGGAACCTGTGCCAGGCTGTTTCACTTGGGGCACCCTAGAGGGGATCTGGTGAGGCCCCTCCCTGCTCCAAGGGACTCAGCCTCGGTTCTATTCAAATTGGCATTTACCATTTTTCTCCCAGTTTGTGTGAAAGTAGACAGTTGTGGTATAAGAGTCAAAGTAAAAGTCAATTGTTTTTAAGATCAACAACTTTAATGGGCACATAGATCAGGTCATGGCCTCTTTTTAAAAGTGTTTCAAATAGCTGGAAAATACACCAATTTAAAAAAAAAATCCAAACTTCTGAATTGGTCCTTTTCTGAGTCTCATTTCATAACAATTTTCTTTTCATCCTGTGTTCCAGTCACCCTGGATTCCTGATTGTCCTTGAACATATCAAGTTCTTGTTTTCCTTAGTGATTTTGTACTTTCTGATATGATCTTCTAACTTTGAGAGGGTTTGTTTTTTATTTTTTCAGATAGCTATTTAGGTGTGACTTATAGAGAGTGTTATTTTGACACATGCTGTAGTAGTATCTTTTCCCCCATAGAGTAAGTCTATGGGAAAATGATTTATTTTCCCACTAGTATTTCATGGTAACTATCACTATCTTATCAACTAATTTGTTTGCTTTATTAACTTTTGTATCCTCTGGAAAAATTTGTGAGTTTTGTGAAGAATACATTTTTTAAATAGTTTCTTGTGTATTCCCAGCATTTTGGGAAAAAATTGTGTTTTGTGGAGAATAAATTTTTAATTTTTTTCTTTGGTGCTCCCAGCACTTGTGCCTTACACATTCAATAATCTTTTAAGCATTAATGTTCTTTCTTAGAGCACAAACAATGACTATATGCATTATTCTTTAAAATACCACTACACAAAACCCTCTGTTTGATTTAAAAATAAAACAAAAATTTTCAGATTGTTCTTTGAGTAAGTACTCAAAGAAAACAATGGGAAGACAGTGCTACAGTGCTACAGTTCTTTGAGAACTTTAAGATCACATATCAAAGACTTCTCTCTGCATTAACATGCCCACAACAAAGAGGATGTGAGCTAATCTTCAGACATGATAACAACTGCTTTGGACAGAAGGGTTCTATCAACAAAGTTGGGAGCCAGCATAACATCAATGGCTCAGGATCAATGGCTCTAAAATAATTCTGTCACATAAATGATAAGATCTTGGATACGCTTATTAGGTCCTTTTTAAGTGTTAGAGTTTTCATCAGCAAAATGTGGAAAATAAGAACATCCACTTCAAAGCATTTATATAGGGTAAAATAAAGTGATGAATGTCAGTAGACACCAATTACCTCTACTCAGACTCTAGTGCATCCATATCACCTCCTTGCCTCCTGCCTTTTCATAGAAGCAAACTAATATCTATTTTGACTAACATTGAGATTCCCCCCCAAATTTGTTTTGTTTAAGGAAGATTAATGAACTCCATTATTTCCATAGTCCCTGTCAGTGACCCCTGAGTGAAGAGGCCATTTCCTGGAGAAAGCCCTGAGTGCTACCGGGTGTGGCCCCCCAAATAGAACAAATATAAAAATCTAAAAATGCTATTTGCACTATCATTAATTTTTTCACTATTTCAATCATGATGCTAAAGAAATTTTTTTTCTTAAAACAATATATTTGTCTTTATCTCTGGTTCCTAAAACCCTTAAAATTTCATACATAAGACACTAGGAAAAGCTTTTGCTTTAAATTTCCTGACAACATGCTCCTAAGTCCCATTGAATTTTCTGTGCGATAGGAAGTATTTTGTTCTAATGAGGTGATACTTGATGTGCTCCTGGATAGATTCTCCTTCACGGGTAGAACAAACCATGATTAAAAGCTTGGAGATTTCAGCTTTCATCTCTTACTTTCTTCGTAATGGAGAGAGCTTGTAATTGAATTAATGATCAGTAATGCCCACATGATGAGATCTTAAAAAAAAAAAAAAAAGAAAAACACAAATATCAGGTTCAGATTGTTCTGGATTGGGGAACTCTCTGAGCTCTGGGGAGAGTGATGTGCAGAAATAGTGTAGAAGCTCCATTCCCCTTTCCACACGCTTTACTCCATTTGTCTCTCCATTAGCCAGTTCATCTGTATCCTTTGTAATATCCTTAGTTATATAATAAGTGGCAAAGCTAAGGATTCCCTAAATTCTGTGAGCTATTCTAGGGAGTCATTACAGCAAATTGGAAGAGATTATGGGAACTTCTGATGTGCAGACAAGTAGGACAGAAGCTGTAGGTAACCTTGGAACCTCTTTCTTGGGGCTGTCATCTGAAGCAAGGGGCGGTCTTGTGGCACCATTTAATCTTTGCAATGTGAATTTAGCTCCAAGTAAGGAAGTGTCAAAATTGAACTAAATTTTTAGAACACCCAGCTAGTGTCAAAGGATTGTCTGGTGTGCGAAAAACTCCTACACATCTTCTAACTAAAATGTTGCTAGTTGGGTAGTAGTGTAAGAGTAAAGGGAATTAAGGAGAAACGCAAAGGTGGAGTGGAAGTTTTTCCACAAACTTTTAATTCTACTTACACAAGATCTTATACTCTTGTTTCGGATTATACAACACAACTCATTATCATGTTTATAGACTCCTGGATAAATATTTGCCAGCATATTGCTTTAGGCAATTGCTTTAAGAACTTTCTATAACTTTTAGTATCTCAATTTCCAAAACTAGAGGATGCATAATTGTTTAATTGCCATTAAGAATTCTATTTAGAAACTTCTAGAAAGTAGTCTTTAAATTCCTCATTCTTTTGCCTTTACAAAATTTAATATAATTATATTTTGTATTCAGGATTTTTTTCAGGCACAGTAACAGAAATATTTAAGAAGAAATTAAATCAGTGACAAAGTAATTTCACTGTGTGAAAAAAATATTAAGCTTTAAATATATTACTGATTCAAATAGAACATTTAAACAAAATCTATAGCCAGTGATTTTCAAGAGTCAGTGGTTCTTATTTACTGGCTAAAAATAAAACAAAAATAGGCTTAAACTTAACTTTTTAACTTTAAATTTTTAAAAGGTTGTTAAAAGCAAATATTATGGATACAACAAGGACTCAATGACATGTTAAGATTTTTTAATAAGTAAAATGTACCATTAAAAAGTATTTAAAAGTGCCTATTGTGGGTACATGATTTTTAACAATGTACAGAATATGCTAACTTTGCTATGTTTTCCAAAATTAATGTTGCATTATATTTTACTGTCCTTACAGAATAACCATTTCAAATATTTGATCCATATAATCTGTCACTTCTATTAGAGTCTGTAAAGTAAGAAATGTGGAAAACCTCATTTTCTTTTGTGTTTTATTTTGTTATTTTTGGTGTTTTGAAGAAAATTAATATTATGTTTTCTTCTCTGCTTTTGTTATTGATTATGTGCTTTTAGGCTAAGCACTACACACCTTGAAATGCATTTTTTACATAATCAAAATCATAATCTATATTATAAAATTCTAGTAGCTAACTAAAATTTAGACAGAAGAAATGCAGAAAATATTGTACATTTTTAGTTCACATGTCACAGAAACTTGCATAAAATACAAATTGGGTCTTAAATACATAATAGAAATAAATATAAACACATTTTGGATCAGAGTGGATTTCTTCATGTGTCAGGATATACCTAGGTCTCCACTCTGATTTTTCGCATTGTTTTATATAGCAACTATCAAGTAAAGATGACTTCTTACTTAGATTATCACAGACTGTTGTTGGACGACTTTTTAGTGTCTTTGGTATAAAATTTTCTCACACCTAGCAATTATTCATGGTAAACCTAAGCCAAATATTTACAACTTCATCATAGAAAGTTCTTTTATATGGTCCAGTTTGCTTGGGATTTTAGTTGCCTCATGTGATTTCTTTAAAGAATTTGTCTAGCTCAGCTCTGTCCAAAAGACATTTTTTGTGAGATGAAAACATCAAGTAGTTATAGAGCTAATGGCAAGGTGAGATTGTGAGAGAATGAACTAGATAAGGAAAAGTAAAGCAGGGTAACTCATGTTGCTAGCATTTAAACCAACTATTGTGCAGAATGACGCCAGGCATAATTTATAATGAGAGGAAAATTCCTCAGTTTAATGTGGCTCTGGGTTTCTCTCCTCGTTACAATCAGCAGGAGCAAGTGTCAGTCAGTCCTAGGTGACCCTTGATCCCCTTTGGATCTGACTCCCTGCATTTGCACTCCCTGCAGGAATGTTTTACTACTTTTTATTTTTCTTAAATACTTTACTTAGTCCCAGCAATTTGATTGCTCTTTTACCTTCTTAAATGGACACTTGTTTGAAATATTTTTTGCTCATCATGAAATCCGTTCTGAGAGGCAAAAGCATACAGTACAAGGAAACCATATGTGTCAATGCTCCAGCCTTCGAAGTTTTGTGAGGGGTACACCCAGTACTGCTGAGGACTTTCTTCTGACTATGTGTTCAGGAATTACTCCTAATGAGGTTGAGCCATGTGTGTTTGTGTGTAGCATATGCAGCTCTGGGTATAGGACAGTGTGCAAGTCACATCAGTCACTGTTATTGACTATCTGAAATAGGGTTGTGTAGTTGAGAGACAGAAACTTTACTGTCATTTGACTCTAGTTTAAATTTAAATTCTGGAAGTTTCAGCTACATTATGTAAAGAACTTACAAGACAAGTGGCCCATCTGGTCTATCTTTAAATTAGAAAAACTGAATAACTTGAAATCACTTTTTACAACTTATTTGCAAATTAAGGACACAGGACCAAATATCCCCCTAAATCAAGAGAGATAATAACATTGTGAATGCTGTCAAGTTTTCTGTACTGGTGACAGAGTTACTGGCATCACATTGTTAATGTGCTTGTTATAACATTAAAATAATGACTTCCATGAATTACCAAGTCAGGGACTAGCCTGAGTGAGAAAATTGTGAGAACCGGCAGCAAATTCAGGGAACCTTATGAATTTTTGAGTTTTGACTCCAGAGACACCAAAAGGGTCTCATAATTTACAGTCAAGAACTCTTCCTCGTTTAGTTAGGAAAAGGGAGTGTTTGCTGGAGCTTTTAGTAGGAGATCTTTATGGGATTCCTTAGAAGGGGTGATATTTTTGATTCTTTTGGAGTTGGGTGGATCCCTTTCACTTAAAACCAAATATTGCTCACGTAATTACATGTCTCTGGTATTAATTAGAACTAATTTCCCTGAGCTAATGAGAGCAGCCCTTCTTTGCTGAGATTGACTTCTCTCAGGTTGGGAAGAAGGAAGGGTCTGGAAGGTTTTTAACGAAGGCTTCTTCTGAAAACTTGAAATTTGCCTTTCCCCCATTATGAAGTGATCCTTTTCTTGGAATCTTCATAAAATGGGATAGGAGGAGAAAGTAACTAGATATTGGAGTATACTTGGCTTTAATTCGAA
Source organism: Sorex araneus (assembly GCF_027595985.1). Classification (NCBI taxonomy): domain Eukaryota; kingdom Metazoa; phylum Chordata; class Mammalia; order Eulipotyphla; family Soricidae; genus Sorex; species Sorex araneus. The sequence continues at coordinate 122,875,104 of NC_073305.1, read as the reverse complement.
TTGATTAGGTTTAACAGTACATTTATGTTTTGATTTTTGTGGGGCTTTTTTTTTTTTTGAGGAGACATATCCCAGCAGTACTTCAGGACCATTCCCAGCTCGATGTTTGTGGGGTTACTCTGTGGCTGCGCTCTGTGGATTGTGCAGTTCTGGAGATGAAACTGGGTCTCTTGCATGCAGAGCATGTGCGCTGGCCCACTGAGCTATTTCTCTGGCTCTACTTATATTTATCTCTAATGGGCCTTGGACTGGATTTGGGGATTGGTTGGGGATCAAAACCAGTTTGTTCTAAGCCAAATTCATTCTGTTGCTTGACTGCCAATTTAAGCAACACTCCCCCCCCTACACACACACACACACACTTGTCACCTCTTATCCACTGCAGCCCTTTTTCTCTTTTTCTGTTTCGTATTCTTACTAACAATTAAAATTCATCTGTTGGGGCTGGAGGGATAGTATAGCGGGTAGGGCGTTTGCCCTGCACATGGCCAACCCGGGTTCGATTCTCAAACTCCCATATGGTCCCCCGAGCACCACCGGGAGTAATTTCTGAGAGCAAAGCCAGGAGTAACCCCTGTGCATCAACAGGTGTGACCCCAAAAGCAATAAATAAATAAATAAATAAATAAAAACAAAAGTAGGCTGTGAGTAAAGATTGTCAGTATTTAGTGTGGCAAGAAAAGCCAGTTTTGGGCTGGTATAGCAGGTAGGGCACTTGCTTTGCTCGCAGCCTACTTAGGTTCGATCCCTGGCACCCCATATGGTTCCCTGAATCCATTGGGAGTGATTCCTGAGTCAGGAATACTCCTGAGTCAGGAGTAAGCCCTAAGTATCATCGGGTGTAGATGACACCCCCCCAAAAAAAAAAGAAAAGGAAAGCTAAACTTTTCATATTTGTTTGTTTTCTTTTGGAGAGGAACTACAGAGGTTGCTCCCAGCAGTGCTAGCGGGGCCATTCAGTGCTTGGCATTCAACCTGGTCCTCCCGGTTGTGCTCCAGCTTACTGAGCTCTCCCCAGCCCCAGAGCTAGTTCTTATGTCTTTGCACTTTGGATGCTGAAATCTGTCTGTGAAACAGCCACATCTCAATAAATATGAAATTTTTCTAATATTAAAATTATTCTGGAGCCAGAATGTGACTCTGTAGTAGAGAACACTTGCCTTGCATGTGTGAGGCCCTGGGTTTGATCCCTGGCATAGCAAAAAAAGGGAGAGAGAGAGAGAGAGAGAGAGAGAGAGAGAGAGAGAGAGAGAGAGAGAGAGAGAGAGAGAGAGAGAGAGAGAGAGAGAGAGAGAGAGAGAGAGAGAGAAGAAAATCTATTATCTTTAAGATTTATTTTCTATAGAGTGTTTTTAATCCATAGTCTGTAAAGCAAATATTTGGTAAATAAATAAAATAATGGTTACTTAAAAAAAAAGTGAAGTCCATTACAAAGATCCTGCCAAGAGAAAATATTTTACCAGAGACTTAAATGATTGGGAGGAAGTATATTTCTCTTACTCTATTTCTTCTAGCCTGCCTTAGGATATGTGTGACCTGACATGTAAACAAACATTAAAAAAAAAAAAGCTTGAAAAGTCCTGAGCTTGGGGCATAAGCCCAAGGACATAGACCCATTTAAAAGAAACAAACAAACTGAGATTTAATTATAAGATTACAAACCATTTCCCCACCACCTACACTTTATCACCATGCCAACGGTATAAAAAATCGTATGCCCACGTACAAGCACAGTGGGATGTAGTGTAAAGAGTTGCAGAATTCAGATCCAGCTAAAAAAAGAGTTCTAAGGGAATTCTAAGAGAAAATATCTAAGAGAAAAGGGAGCACAAAAACAACAGTGGGGATAAAACAAGGACACTAGCAGAATGTATAGTTTCTGTCCCTAAGAATAGCTCCATAACAATGATTAAACATAGTCCACTCCACACCAGGTTATCATAAATTTCTAAAGATATGTTTAATTCAGTTCATTTTGATTAACGCACAATTTTTAGCTTTCAACAAAAGATAAATATATATGCAAAAGACAACAAAGTTATTGTGAAGAAAATAACAAACATCAGAACAGGAATCCAGACACTTATTTTGTAATTATCAGACATGAGCTTTAAATAACTATGAATGATATAATAAGGGCTATAGTAATAGAAAAGAAAGAATTTATGAATACTTTATTTTTATTCCCATCAGATGAATACTTTTTGTAGAAAACATAAACTCAAAGAATCAATAGGTTTCAAAACTGCATATAACTTTTATTTTAAAGAAGCATGACCCTTTGTTGCCTTTCCTGTTAGAGTAGACATGGCTAAGGAAAGAATCAGTGGCTTGAAAATTTGTCAGTATTTCTCAGATTGGAGAATTCTAAAATGGTGAAGTTTTTTTTGTTTATTTGTTTGATTGTTTGCCACACACAGTGATGCTCTGAGCTTTCTACTGTCTCTGAGCTCAGACAAAGTCCTGGTGGACCTTGGAGAATCATATGGGTTAGTACCTGGGATTGAACTCTGGTCTGTCATGTGCAAGGAAAACACTCTATCTGCTATACTATCTCTCTGACCCTGAGGATTGGGTATTTGTTTTAATATTAAATATTCTTTTTCACTTTCTTCATGTATGATATTTTATAAAAAGTCCACTATAACATCCATTTTATAAGGTTTTATTTTTTTAATCTTTGGATTTCTTTTAAAACTTCTCTTTGTTGTTTAAAATATTTTAAATGAAAAGCATAGGGATGCCATTTTAATATTTATCCTTTTGAGTGCTCTCAGAACTTCTCAGATATGTGCTTTTGTTTCTATAATTAATTTTGGAAAATTTTGAGCATTTTTTCAAGTATTTTCTTGTCTCTTCGTTTGATGCCCTAATGATGTATATGACACACAATTTGGTATTGCCTTATAGTACTTGCCTATTCAATGTTTTTAAATTTTCATTATTTTTATCTCTTTATTTCAGTTTGAGAATTTATCTAATGCCTAGTACGTCTAAGAAAATATATTTATTCAGTGATGACTTCTGTCATGGGATATGAAAGAGGAGTATTCACCATTCTAAAATTTTGTGCTAGATTTCCAAACGCTACTTAAAATACAATTCACTTTTATTTACGTGTTTATTTATTTTGAGGGCCACATCTGACAGTGCTCAGGGAATACTCCTAACTTTTCCCTAAAGGATGATTCCTGGCAGGCTTGAGAGACCATGTGTGGTGCCAAGGAATAAACCCAGGTCAGCCATGTCCAAGGCATGTGCCCTACCCTCTGTACTATCCCGTGGGTACCACAAAATGCCCTACTGAACACATGAAATAATTTCTTAATTTTCAATAGTAAATATTCATTTCTATCACTTGGGTCCCACAAAATACCCTATTGAACACATAAAATAATTTCTTAATTTTCAATAGTACATATTCAGTTCCAGAATGGTTCACTTAGGTATTTTTGTTTAATAATTAAAATTCTTTCTTGTATCCAGTTTGGCTTTTATTCACAAGAGGGTCAATTCTCTTGAAATTTAAGTATGGCAGAGTAATCTGGGGCTGGATCTAATATAGTGCATAGGACAGTTGATCCCAAGTATCACATATGGTCCTATGGGCATCGCCAGTAATGACCCCTGAGTACAGAACCAGAAGCAATTCCTGAGCACAGCCAGGTATGATCCCCTCCCCACCCCAAAATGAACAACAACAACAAACAAACAAAGTGGGGTCAGAGAAATGTTGCACTGGGTAAAGGTGCTTGCCTTGCACACAGCCAGCCTCAATTTGATCTCTGGCATATGGTCCCCAGAACAGCTTCAGGAGTAATACCTGAATGCAGGGTCAGGAATAACCCCTGAGCATCACAGGTGTGGCCCAACAGCAAACAAACAATAAAACAAAGTCATCATAAAGAATACATAGAATATGAACGAAATAATATATAATTATTCATTAAGCCATGATGTTTATATAAAAATATCCAAAGGATAATCAAGAATATTAAGAACATATTAAGAATATCTTAATTTATATAAATTAAGAATATTATATATGATGTATAAATTAAATATATTAAGGGAATTAAGAATATATGAAATAAAACTATTCTTTGAGATTGTTTGATCTTTCTTATGTTACAGCGGGTAGGTTGTTTGCCTTGCACGCAGATGACTCGGGTTCAATTCCTCCACCCCACCTGAAGAGCTCAGCAAGCTACTGAGAGTATCTCGCCTGCACAGCAGAGCCTGGCAAGCTACTTATGGCGTACTCGATATGCCAAAAACAGTAACAACAAGTTTCAGAATGGAGATGTTACTGGTGCCTGCTTGAGCAAATCACTGAGCTTGAGCAAATCGATGGGATGACAGTGATACAGTGATATGTTATAAAATTTAATGTATCTAGATTTTGATTTACTGAATTATACCACTAAATTTAACCTAGAAAAATTAAATGAAAGTTATGCACTGATTAAAATTTGCTTTTCCCTATCATAATTTATGAAGTGTTCTCCCTCCCTCCCTCCTCCTTCCTTCCTTCTTCTGTTCATTCTCCCTCTCTGTCACCTCCATTCTCACAAAATTGCCACCAGAATCACATTGTAATCACATTAAGTAAGTAATAGTAGAGAAGCAGTAGAGAAAAAAATCAAGTGCAGTAACTTTTGCCATGTAAATGAATAATATTTTCTATATGGATGTATTTTGTGGGGGAGGGGAACAGGTAGTGTTAGGGAGTTTAGGGCCTACTCCCAGTGGTACTCTGCTGACCCTGACTGATGGTTCAGTGCTTGAATTCAGCCATACTGGGGGCCTTCCGGGAGACAACTTGTAGTGCAGGGCGGGGGTTGGGTTTCCAGGGATATGGCTAATATGATCAGGGGACTCATGTGATGCCAGGGATTGAGTTTCTGTGTCTATGGCTTATTTATCTACTGAACTTAAACAATTGCGTGTACTTATAAATAGATCTGTATTTTCATATTTTTCCATCTTATTACCTGCACTTTAGATAATTAAAAGCTTAATTTGCTGGTGAAAATATTAAGAATTGTAAACATATATTACTAAATTGCCTTTGCACACTCTTAAGATAATTTAAGAAAACTTAATTTATCACATTTTAGGGAATTAAATATCAGAAAATCTTTATGTTTATATAGAAATAATAAAATAATATCTCAAAAGCTTTATAAGCATTTCATATTAAATTATATTTTATTCTAGCAGCAGTGATTAATTATTTAATTATTTTGATACCAATGACTGTGAATCAAGTAGGAAAGTACATAAATTAGATAAATTAAAATGAAAATTAAAGCTATTTATAGAACAAATAAGAAAATTCAGAAAACAAAGCAATCCAGAACTTCATTCAAAAATTCTCATTTGTCCCTAGCATATCAAGAACCATAACTGTTCATCTGCACAACTTACCAAATTCCAAATTTTAATTCAGTGTGCCCAAAATTAAATTTGTTGTGTTTACTCCATTTTAACCCCTGAGACATATTTTAATTGACACTATGTAGTATGGTAGTAATTCTTAAAAAATCGATAAAAGACTATATTAAGAAAAAATAAATATTTTTCTTATGTAACTAAGAAGTATTTTAATGATTTTTCTCCCCTCCTCCACTTTAATCTGTTGTTCAGTCTGCTTTATCTTTTTATTCTTATATGCTAAAATAAACTAGTGAAAAGTATATCCAATCAGTGAATATATAATAGAGTTGTGAAAAACAGCATAGTAGCAAAGTGACATATGCTTATTATGGGGAAAAAAAAAAGAATTAGAGATGTAAATCACCAATACTATCTGTGCTTCAAAGTCTAAATTATATACACACATAAACACACACACACAAAACTCCACTGATATAATATTAGATTTACTTGTCAAATTGTAATGCTTAATTCATCCTGTCATTCATACAGATATACTGACTTCCTGTTAAGCCCTAACTTCAAGTATGATGGATGCAAAGAATTGAGAAGATAGATAGATTAGGAAAATTAAATTGTGACTTCAGCAGAAGACAACTTATTGATTGAAATGTATTTTTGAAATAAATAATTGTTTCGTATCAGTTAAAGTAAAAATTATATAGTTTGACTAGTCAAGCTTTGAAAACTTGTTTTGTGAAACATTGCTACAAATTACTCATTATATGAATAATCTCATAGATGTCAAGGTCTACTGATATATTTTCTCTGATAGAACACTTCTTTAAAATTTATATTGTTTGTTTGTTTGTTTGTCTGGGTGCCATACTCAGTCCGTGCTCCTAGCTCTGTGCCCAGAGATTACTAATAACAGGCTCTGGGACCATTTGGGGTGTCATGGATCAAACCTGGGTCTGCGTGGTGCAAGGTAAACACCTTATCAGCTGTATTCTAACTGTGACCCCCCCAAATGATATTATGATATCATATCCTACTCTAGTTGATAGTTTTTGGAAGGATGTTCTAGAGAAACTTTATTAAAAGATTACTTTTCCCCTTTGGCTCAACTTAATTTCATCATCATTTAAAATATAAAGCAGCTATTTTGTAAGCAATTTCTTAAAAGTAAATTTTTGAATATAATAAGGTTCTGATAGTTCAAGTTTAGTTTTCTGAGAGAGGAATAACTTGAATTTTAGTTAATAAGATAGGATAATGCCACAACATGAAACCAAGAAGGGTTATAAACCTGAAAATCTAATGTCATGAAATACAGCAAAAATTGTCAGAGACTTTTCAATTCTCCTCCAAATATTTGATCATTTAAAGAAGAGAGCCATTTATTTTACTGATGACTGGCTAATGGTTAATAAATATTTGTCCCTAAGGTCACAGAAGGAGTGTCTAAGGGATTAGAGACTAAACACTTTTTATCTATGTCAAATCTTTTTTACTTGAGAAAAGTTAACAGCTCTCTTGCCAGATCATGCAAAAGTAGATTGATATTTGACTTCTATAGCACAAAAAGTTTCACTTACATTGTACCGTGTTTACTGCTTCAGTATTGTACACCTACACCGTGGGGAATATCCTTCTCTCAAGCACATCCATTATTATATGAGATGATAAAAGGCTATCAAACTGCCACCCTGTTTTGAAAACACATATTAGAAATAGAGTCAGCAAGAGTGTGACTATTAGTAATTACACTTATAAATTAAAAAACACTAAAAATAAAGCCAAGACAAGTGTTTTAAAAATTATAGCAAACAGTAATCATACTGTCCTCAGAGAACCATACTGTAAAAGAACTATTTAACTGTTGAGGGGTCTAGGGAGATAGCACAGAATGCTGGAGTACATGCTGCTCGTACGAGAGCCCCACCCTCAATCCCCAGCATCATGTGGTCCCCCAAACACTGCCAGGAGCAGATCTGAAGCACTGAACCAGCTGTAGCCCATGGAAACCACTGGAGATGGTCTCAAACCAAACCCAAAATACAAAAATACTGCAAAAAGTTGTTGAGGCCTTGGACAATAATCCTTTAATAACATTTATTCCATCTGTGATACTTAAAAGTTTAACACATAATTTATGCAAATCCAATTTCAGGTTTAGAGAGAAAAATAACCGTTCAAATAATATTTTTTGTAAATAGGTCCCTTTCCTTTGCATCCAATCATTAGGGAAAATATTTCTATGTTTCTTAGCTGAGGTCTCACAATGGAGACGTTACTGGTGCCCACTCGAGCAAATTGATGAGCAACGAGATGACAGTGACAGTGAACTTATTCATGGGATTAATAGCTGAGCACCTCATGGAGTGAATCGGCCTTCTACCCAACAAAAGCAAACCAAAAATCTTGACTGATTTCCATTTTCTAAATTTGTTATCATTATTATTATTATTATTATTATTATTATTATTATTATTATTTTGGGCCAAACAGAGCATTGCTGCTCAGAGTTTACTCCTGGCTTTGTGCTTAGGGATCACTCCTGGTGGGTTTGGGGGACAAAATGGGGTGTTGGGAATTGAAGCCAACGGGCTGCATAAAGGCAAATGCCCTATAGTGCAAGGCAAGTTGTTAAATGTCTTGTTCACAGTAACTTACAGATGGGAGATTTGTTATAACTTGCAAAAACAGTCCCAAATCAAGGAATATTGCTCACTCTAATTCAGTGGACAATCTCCAAGTAGATTTCTCAGGCAACTTTTACACGACAATAAAACAGAAGTAAATCAACAAAATATAATTGTGGCAATATTAAAATTCCTTTACATTTATTATACTTTAAATTTGAAATATTGACTTCAAAGTTCTTTGGGTTATTTTCAAAACAATTTTGAGATGCTATGGAAAGAAGTCCTCACACCTGCACAGCAAGTAAAAGAAGGTAATGGTTTGGGTTCCTTTATGTAAGAAGTAACTTTGTCTCCCTCCATCTTTCTAGCTAGTTGTGATTTTTCATTCTACGTAGGACTAGGTGTAATTAACAATGTCTCTTTTGGGACAAGATTCTTAGCAGATACTTTGCCTTTTCTCTTTTTTCCAGCAACAAACCAACCTAACTTTCATGGGAAGTGAGGAAAAAGACTACTTTTTAAAATATAATTAATTAATTATTTTTTTGTAATGGATCCCCATGAGGTACAGTTACAGACTTTACAGACTTTCGTGGTTATGTTTTAATCATACAATGTTCAGTACCCATCCCTCCACCAGTGCCCATTCTCCACCATCAATGATCAGACTATTTTTAAAAAGCAGCATTGTTTGACGATTATTTTATTTCACAGTAACAGGCTCTAATTATTTAGGTGTTCGCAGTCACAATTTACATCAGGTGAAAAATATTTCATTTATATTTTATAAGGACTGGGGCTATGGTAACATGAAATAGCGAGATAGTGCTTAACAATGAAAGAAAAAAGGCATTTCCCAGAGTGCGGGAAATGGTGAGTCAGTAAAAACACATTAGAGAGAAAGCATTGCTGTGTTCATTGAGTTGGTCCTCAAAGAACATGTCGTTTGCCAGGAATACTAATAGTCTTCTATCAGAGCAAACTTTATAAAACTTATGGTAGCATTACTGTTCCATTGATTAAGTGAAACACAACCAGACCCATCGACTATGGAGTCTGTTACTCTGTAATGTTTTCCTATAAACCACATAGGAGTGAGGTCGTATATTATTTGTCCTTCTCCCTCTGACTTATTTTAGAGAACACAATGCCCTCCAGTTCCTTCCAAGTAGCAATTACACTGCAAGATTCATCTTTTCTTATAGCTGTTTAATATTTCATTGTGCATATTTACCATAGATGCCTCATGAGGATGTATTAAACGTTTGCAAGAATAAATGGTGCCTATGGGCCCAGAACGAGAGTACGGCTGGTAGGGTGCTTGCTTTGCACACAGTTCATCTGGACTCAATTCCTGGCATCACATATGGTTCACCAGGTCCAGTCAGGAGCGATCCTTGAGTGCAGAGTCAGGAGTAACTCCTGAGCAATTCTGGGTGGGACCCTTAAATCAAAATAAAGAAATTCTTTACCAAAAACTGGTGCCTAGGGTTTTGAGTTGCATACATCAAGATAACAACAGGAGGTTTGTGGCAATCAGTGCCCTGGGGCTGCTATAATACCATGTTCTATTTTGCCTGGACTCTCCCTGGGTTCTCTCATATGTGTACCCAACAAGTTATTCAGCATGATGATCTTCAAGGTTGGAGTGATAGCACAGCAGATGGGCATTTGCCTTGCACTCAGCTCACCTGGGTTCGATTGCCAGCATCCCATATGGTCCCCCAAGCATCGCCAGGAGTAATTCTGAGTGCAAAGCTGGGAGTAACCCCTGTGCATAGCCAGGTGTGAACCAAAAAGCAAACAAACAAACAAACAAGAAAACAGCATGATGATATTCATAGCTAATGGGCTAGGGATTTTTGTATTTTCCACTTTCAGTTAGGGTAATGGCTGCTCTGACTCACTGCTTGAGTAGTGTGGCTTACCTCTGGTATATCTGCTGTCTGCTGTAAATTGTGGAATGGCAACTGTCAGTTACGTGGGTAACTAATCCTTCCTGTGGTCTGAGGACAAACATTTGGTGTCTCAGCTGTATATTTCGTTCTGATGTAGTAGGGGATGGCACATATTGAACCCCTCTAGGGCCTTTGCACTTCGGGTCCTCCCTTTTAAGTTGGAGATTCAATGTGGGATTCCTGTGTTGGAGAATCTGCCTTTAGTTCGGTGCTGTTTGTGGCTACATATATTTCAGTACCACAGTGAACTTGTGTAAGGTGAGGGCAAGGTCACGGTAGAGCTGAGACTGCAACCCTGTCGTGTAACCCTCACAGGAAAGGGCGTTTCCAGCTCACTGCGCTGAGGTCAACAAAGTCTTAGCCCGATTTTGACTCTCAGTCAGTGCAGGTATAAATCTAAATTTGTGAAAAACTTTAATATATAGTTATATCTAGTAACTAGACTGCTGTTTCATTTTTCTCTTCATCCTCTACTTCTTCCCTCACCCTGCCAGGGGAGGGGCTCCTTAGCTCTGAGTTTGTTCACTGCTCTGATGTTCTGAAGCTTGAATCTATCTGCATTTTTTAAATATATTTTAAAAATTTTTAATATTTTATTTTGTATGTATATTTTCTTCTTGTATATTTTCTTCTCAGTAAGATCCCACATAGGATACTGTGTTTAGTTTTGTTTTTATACATCCCTTGTGTTTATATAATTCACAGAAGTACTCGCAAAATAAAATCACCTTGACCCCACCCTTTCTAATCACATATTTAACAGCAAGGAAAGCAAATCACTCCTCTGTGTAATTTTCTAGGGCTGCAGTAATTCCACTGAAAAGTTGGCTTAAAAATGAAAATATATTTTTCTGATTGTGTGGTGACTGGAAGTCCAAAATCAAAGTGCCACTGGGGTTGTGTTCTCCTTATGCCTTTTTTGTCAATTGGTCAATCTGGCAAGCTTCACAGGGCCCTTCTTTTGTGAGGAACCTTATGTCTCTTACACTTTTCATTAGGATAATTGTCATACTGCATTAGAGTCCCACTCCAATGATCTCATTTTAACTTAATTACAACTTGAAGACTTTTCCCCACAAAATGTAGTTACATTGAGATACTGGTGGTTGGGATTTTACCATGTTGTGTGTGTGTGTGTGTGTGTGTGTGTGTGTGTGTGTGTATGTGTGTGTATGGTAGGGGTGGAAGTGTGTGCACTAGATTTCAAAGAAACTTAGAAATCAGTTTTATAAATTTTTATAAGGTTGCTAATAATATTCAAGATGGCAGCTGCTAAAGGGAAAAAACAACCCCAAATTGTATAGGATTAATAGACCCTGCTTTTCTGATTATGAACCTATTTCCCTACATAATTGAGAGAATACATTTATTGTTAAAAATATCTTTTTGTGTGTGCATTTTCATTTTGTTTTAAAGGGCAACAACTGGAAATGCTCAGGATTTATTACTGCCTCTGTACTCCGAGATTGTTCCTGGTGGGGCTCAAGGGAACATATGGGTTATCAGTGGTGGCAGTGATCAAATCCAGGCCAGCTGCATGCAAGGCAAGTGCCCTTCCCACTGTATTTCCAGCCCCAGATTTAACAAATAGCTTTTGGAAACTTTTAGAAGGTGCTAATAAATACTGATATTTGTATTGTGTCTTCAGAATGCAGTTCCTCTCCAATCTAACAGCATATTGCAGGACTAATGCATTCTGAGAAAGACTTTCCCTGAAGTCTAATTTACTGCTGATCCCAATTTTCCAATCTTCATACATAGGACGATGGGTTGAGAAGTGGACAGGTGAACTAATCTAGTCCAAACAGATTGAAGCCAAGAGTTTTAAATTACTGTGTAATAAAATACTATTCTTTATATGGATAAAATGGTAGTTTGATATGATGACTAAAATTGCAGTGCAGTTGTCATTTTGCAAGCATGAGAAAAAATTAATCTAAGAATAAAGCTTTTTGACAAAGAAAAATAAATGATAAAAATTTAAGACATTGAGTTAAATTTGGTCACACAGTACTCCAAAGTTTCCACCTCTGGACTCAAATTACATTGTCTTAAATTTATTTTACATTTCAGGAAACTTAAAATAGACAGTCTTTGCTTTATGAATAAAATTTAATTTTTTTTTACTAAAATACATGTTTTTCAATTACTGAGTGAAATTGACACAAAAGTAGTTGAGCTGATTCAAAATTAAAGTTAGTAAATTCCTCTGGATATGAGCTGTTGGGGAAAAAAATGTTCCAGTTTCCCTTATGTTCTTCTCTGAAAAATCTATATAAGAAAGGTGGCATGTAAAATGAATACTTGACCAGAAGTTTGCAGTAGAATTAAAGTAGATTGGACGTGAATCAAATGCATCCTATCCAAAATATCTATTTTCTTTTGTAAGCTATTCCTATGTAAGCTGGTTCTTATGGACATTGAAGACAAGGTGGATTTATAGGACATTAATTCACCATTTTCTAGTCTCCTGCTTATATGTTTAATAATACTCTTTCTCTACCTTGTTTCCTGATTGACTGACCCTGTAGAGTGGAAATGGAATGTGACCTTTTGTAGTTATATATATACTAATTACCAAAATAATATTTATATGATTTTAAATAATTATTGGCTTTGTATCCAAAAAAGCTGTATTTTTAAAAAAATGTTACTGATCAGTTAATTAGGAGTTTTAGATACACAGAAAATTAGAATTGAAAAGTCAGTATTAACAGTAAATTACTGGCACAATGCCTCTCGGCTCTTATATGTCTTTTTGTTTTTGCTAATATTACCAAAATGCATAACGTATGTTACTAAATTGATAGTATAAAGCAAGTTGGGCTTTGAGTTAGAGCGTAATATCAAGTACCACCATTCCTATATGGAAACAAATATTGTGGCAAACAAGATTAATCATTGGAATAAAAGCACTTGTTCCACTATCTGCCATTGTTCACATTTATCTTGGAGTAAGCTCAATGTAACATACATTTTGATAATCAACTACAAAAGCCAAAGATAAATATAGTAACTCCCTCTGTAAGAAAATTAAAAATTGAAAATTTACTTTGCAAATTTAAATTGGTGGCTGATTATTATTAGCAAAAGAAATGTTTCTGAAATGAGCTGGAAATTAATTCTGTTGCACATAAAATTATATCACATGTATATTTTAATGACAGCAATGCTTTTACCATTCATAGATAAAACAATGAAGAAACACTGAAAATGTGATATTTTATGACATAGAGATGAATGAAAGACCTGAAAGCAAGCCATTTTTTCTATATTTTCATTTGACAAGTTACCATTTCTGTCTATAAGTGAAGACCTTTATAGGAATCTGAGATTATTATTATCACAAAACAGATAACTTTTTTATGAAAATGATCTGACTTTACGTTTTCAACTTAAGTCAGTCTGACATCTCTTTAAAAGCAATTTAAAAGCAATCAATTTAAAAGTTAAAATATTTTAAAATTAAATTTAAGTTAAAAATTGAAATTCAAAATGTATGAAAGAAAATATTTCTCATAATCTCTTCTACTAAGGAGAGCTATATAATTATAAAATTATGTAATTTTTTCTAGTATTACCCTAAATGCAGATTTAGGGTAATATCAGTTTTAGATTTAATGCAGATGTAGGGTAATATCAGTACCAGTATCAATTGATACTGATGTCACAGGGTTACTCCTGGCTTTGCACTCAGAAATTACTCCTGGTGGTGCTCAGGGGACCATATGGGATGCTGGTAATCGGCCGAGTGCAAGGCAAACACCCTACCTGCTGTGCTATCACTCCAGCTCCTAAGTGGGTTTTAAAGTGGAGTACTTAAAATAGTTTTAACTGCATTTTACAGTATAAAAATTGCTTTGAGAGTAGAGCCTAAAATTTCTCAACACATAAAGATATTTTAATAAGTTTGTTAATTTTTATGTTAATAACCTTATTGATAAGCAGGTTTATATATATCTATATATGAGTATATGTGTGTATATATATGAGTATATGTGTGTGTATATATATATACATATATATATATAGGTACATACACACATACACACATATGGGGCCAGTTGTGACCCAAAAGCAAAAAAAAAATCCACTTATTAGATGCAGAAAATAATAGGTATACTTTAGATATTGTATATCTATTTTGAATTAGAATAATTAATGACTTCTCTACAGTAACTAAAATGAGTGAGTACTTTTAGTGCTGCTCCCATCTAAATTTTTACAGTTTTTCCACAAGTTATCGAGACACAGTTTTTATGAGGCAAATCTTAGCTTTCACTGATTCACGTACATGAGATTAAAAACATTTTATATCACACTTTTCAGAATTACTTTGAGTACATGTTTAGCAACATTTTTATAAAAGTGATGCTCCATTTATAATTCTTTAAAAAGAAAGCAATATTAAGTTATTTATACTTTCCAGTATCATGAGAGGCAAAGTTACTTAGTAAATTATAATATAAAAGTAGATACACGGTTACTGAAGGGCTGTGACTGGAAGTAATTCTGTGAAGTCTTTCATCTTAAATGGCAATGACTAAAGAGAAGATTGCTTTCGATAATCTATAAAGGTGTTTTCCAGAATTATTCAGTTCCTATTTAATAATTCATTCAAGAAATACTATCTGGACAAACTAAATGCATCAGGAATGAGATATTGAAATACAGAAACATATATAGCCCAGGACTTCCAATGGTTTTGATCCAATGAGAGTAATAGGGAGAAAAATAAGCACAGACTACAACGTAAGGAGAATCAAATTGACAGGAGGTTGCAAAAGATCAAATGTGTCCAGACATTTGTGTGATAACCATCATTTGTGAATAACTATTTCAGAGTTGGGATCTGAACTGAACTTATAAATGTGGATGTCACCAGCATATACAAGACAGAGGAATGAAGAACCAATGTCAAAGGTAAGAATACTTAGCGGCATCAGATTTTTTAAAATGGCTTCTCAAAATGTAATATTGATTTTTACCCCTAAATAAAGACAAGGAAAGTGTACTAAATCTAGTCCTAGATTTTTTTCCCCCTACAGTTTTTGACATTAAGTGGATCTATGAATAAGAGTGCCCTGCAATTCTTTCCTGATTAGTTCTCAACATTCTCTCTTTAAATTCCATGCTTTTAGGTCTTCAAGACTGCCATTGTTTTCTACCACAAGTAATGGAGCTTGAGAGATTCTTTCATGATAAGAGAAGGCTCTGATGATTAAAAATAGTTTCAAAGCTCAGTCAGGTTTCAATTATGTAACTCCTTTAATATCGGATGGTTGCTTCCTGGAAAAATAAAAAGGATTTTATTCCTTGTAAAGTAAGCAGTCAGCAATATGTGTGTGCATATGTGAGCATGTCACATGATAAAAAAGTGTTGACTATGCCTTCAGGATACTATAAAACCACAATATGATCTGAAAAAAAATTAACCTTCTCCGGCTCTAGGCTAAAGATGTTAGATAATCCTACCCAGTTCATAAGGTTGGACCTTTCAGGAGACAGTTCAGCAGCAGCAAAGGCCCTAAATATGATTCTGGATGAACATCCCTTGAGCTCAAAGTCCTTGACCATGCCCTAGCAAGGAACTCTCATCTGCAGTGAGAGCCCAGGCTAAGACCACATGGAAAGGTCTGTATAATCAGCTTCCTGAAGTCCCTCCATGTGCTCCATTCTGTAGTCCCTTGCATCCTTAGCACTCCTTCTTGCAGCTACCCTAATTTCAGCTTGGGGTGCATAATCGTTTCGGGGGTCACACACAGCTATGTTCAGGGCTTACTCCTGGCTATGCACTCAGGGATCACTCCTGGCAGGGCTTGTGGGACCCTGTGGGATGTCTGGGACTGAACCCTAGTCAGCGGCATGTAAAGTAAGTGCCCCACCTACTGTATTGTCTATCTCTCCATTCCCAGAGGTGCACAAGCTTTTCTCCTCACTTCATGCCATTCATTCTGGAGTCATCCAAATTTCCAAATTGGAGTGTGTTTCTCCTTTACTTCATGGGATTCTTTTGTCTTTTCTCTCCTTTCATAGATCCCCAATAAAATGTTTCTATTTCATTATTTGTCCTCTCTTAGCATTCCTTTCAGTGAGATGAACAGCAGACCTACAGAGCCCAGACTTTTCCTTTTCCTGTAAAGAGCATAAGCCAAGCTCTGCCTGAGAACTCCTGCTCTCCCACGTTCAGGTGGTAGGGCCTAGCTCCTCTGCTTCTCCCACACTGTGCAGATTAAGAAGCTCTTAAGTACAGTGTGACAGATGCCTTAGTAAGGCTGGCAAGGTGTCATTGTAGACATCACCAGGAGCTTGTCTTGTGCAGACTCTTATGAATCCTCATCTCCCTGTCACTCAGTCTATCACCAACATGTGAGTCCTCAAACTACGCCACTGAATAACAAAGCTAAAGACAGATGAGCTTAGTGAATCTGATGTAACCAAAAAAAAAAAATCCACTCATGGCTTTGGATAACAAGAATTTTTGGGGAAATTTCAGGGAGTTAAGCTCTGAGGTCATTTGCAGTGCTCTGAAATGAGGCACTACCTGATTGCATGGTTTTTCTGTCCCAGGGTCAGGGTGAAGGAGTTGTTCAAGCAGTAAGCAGGGGGCCAGGGGCAAACCTGGCAGAAGTTCAAAGGAGAGCCCAAAGATGCAGTGCTGCTATGTTCTGGAGAGCTGGGGGATTGCTGGACCACACACACAGTGCTTTGGGCCTCCAGGGTTGTATCCAGCCATGCTCAAGGGCCCATACGGTGCAGGGAATCAAAGCAGGTCAGCAGCATGCAAGGCATGTACCTTAACCCATGTCCTCACTCTTGTGATCCTGATAAAATCTTTCAAGAAAGCTAATCTTTTAAAAGTACATCTGCACTTGATCTGATAACAGGCAAACAATTTCATTTCACCCTAGGCAGCAAAGATAAAAAAGGAAAGGAAAATTTCTTCCATTCTCTTTGATTGATTTTCTTCCCTCTCTGTTAAAATAAGATTATCTTCTTCCAACATTGTAATATATTTTGGGGAGGGAAAAACAAGTTTCTGTTATACATAATACTTAATAGTCTGAGCCATTGAATGAGGCTCATCTGGAAGCAGAAGTTACCCTAAGGAAAATTCCTTAGTAAGCTCATGAAACAACAAACAAACAAAAACCAACATTTAAACCTCAGGGATGCAGAGCTCTCCTCATTTTAGAGACTAAATTTAGCATCGACTTTAGACTTCACATAATTTTAGTTTTAAATATTTCCTTGCTCTTACCAAACCTGCTAATTTTAGAAATCAGAGAGCCCAAATATCCATTTGGGTTTTATTTGCTCTCTGAAAATTTCAATTATAAATCGACTTTTCCTATCAGTTGCCACCTTGAGAGATATGATAATTAGAAAGCTGCCATCAGTGACATAACTAAAAAAACCTCACATGACTTAAGTACATTGCTCTGATAAGCCTCCAGATTTTAAAACTGAAATGGAGTGGGAGTTAGAGCATCCTCTTAAATGCTCCAGTTCAGAAGTGAGGGACTACCTTTACTTTTTGTTATCATTCTGTTACCAGGCCAGCGTCACACCCCTTAAGTATAGAACCATTGATTGGGATATTCTAGAAAGAGGTGGGCGTCTTTCCATTGTACGATGTAGGTAGAACACAGGTCGATTTTCAGTGGCACATGAATTAGGTGCTACTGCTGAGCTGTTGAACTGGCATTACATCCTACAATCTATCCTACACACTGCTGCCAGAACAAATTTCCTAAAGCACAGCTCTCTTTCTGTTATTCCACATCTCAAGCCTGATGATTACAGTCCATGTCAGGTCTCAGAATGCTCCACCAGCTACCGCTTTATCGCCCCATAGTTCTTTTTTACACACTATGCAGGCTCTGAAGCTAAGTACATATTCTTTTCACTACCTGCCTTACATCTCACCTGTTATTTTCTCACATTATTCTCTATTTGGCATGTTGTCTTAATGTACATTGCATACACACACACACACACACACACACACCATTAAAATCCCTTTCTTTAAAGGTGAGGTCTTGCAAAAATATCACTTTTTTAAGAAGAATAATCTCCTGACCCCATCTTTACACTTGAATTTTCATAATATCATTTGAGAGTCTCTATGGACACCTCTTTGTGACTTGTTCTTATGACTGTTATTGTTTATATCTTATCCTTGCTAAAATAATGGTGTTTGTGTGGGCATAAATTACCCTTCGCTCTAGTGTAATCATCAAAAACTGAGGCAAAGAATGGCTTGCTTGGGGCCAGAGATAAAATACAGCAGGTACTGTGTTTGTCTCGAGCACATCGCCAACTGGCCAGAAGTAACCCCTGAGCATCTCGGGTATCACTTCAAAACAAAACAGAAGTATGGTTTGCTTTTGATGGAACTCAGATATGTCAATTTTTTTTTAGTAATACATATAAATATTTCAACAAGGTTAATTTCTTCCCTTCCTTCATCCTTCCTTCCCTCCCTCCCTCTCTCTCCATTCCTCCTTCCTTCCTTCCTTCCTTCCTTCCTTCCTTCCTTCCTTCCTTCCTTCCTTCCTTCCTTCCTTCCTTCCTTCCTTCCTTCCTTCCTTCCTCCCTCCCTCCCTCCCTCCCTCCCTCATCCCTCACTCCTTCCTTCCCTCCTTCCCTCCTTCCCTCCTTCCCTCCTTCCCTCCTTCCTTCCTTCCTTCCTTCCTTCCTTCCTTCCTTCCTTCCTTCCTTCCTTCCTTCCTTCCTTCCTTCCTTCCTTCCTTCCTTCCTTCCTTCCCTCCTTCCTTCCTTCCTTTCTTCCTTCCTTCCTTCCTTCCTTCCCTCCCTCCTTCCTTCTATTTCTCTTTTTTTTCCTTTCTCTCTTTCTTTCCTCCTTCCTTCCCCCTCCCTTCTTTCTATTTTTTCTTTTTTCACTTTCTCTCTCTTTCTCTTTCTTTCTTTCTTTCTTTCTTTCTTTCTTTCTTTCTTTCTTTCTTTCTTTCTTTCTTTCTTTCTTTCTTTCTTTCTTTCTTTCTTTCTTTCTTTCTTTCTTTCTTTCTTTCTTTCTTTCTTCCTTCCTTCCTTCTTCCCTCCTTCCACTCCCCTCCCTCCCCCCCCTCTCTTTCTTTCTTTCCCAAAACTGATGATACTTAGGGATGACTCCTGGCTCTGCACTCAGGAATTACTCCTGTTGATGCTGAGTGACCATCTGGGATACCGGGGATTGAATCTGGTCCAGTGCTTCCAAGGTAAGCACCCTATTCTCTTTACTAGAGCTGTGGCCCCAGCAAGATTTTTTCTTGGCTTTGTTAGTAATAGTGAATGATAGCATTTTTCTTGATGCTAATAATACAAAACGTATGTGAAACAATTTTTCCTTCTTTTCTTAAAACAATGTAAAATGAGAGTACTTTTCCAGTAGGGGCTATATTGAAAATAATTTAAGTATTAAGGATTTGCCCATTTGGATGGTGAAGATGAATTTTAAGTTACTATTTTCAATGAATTCTCTAAATGTTCTAATGTGGTTTCCAATGAATACATTTTTGTGTGTATTTTAAACTCAGTTATATGTCATCTAAATTCATAATTATGTTCCTCATTAAAGCAAGTGCAGTTTAGTAATGGTCAAAGAATTAAATTCAATTTAACAAAATTTCATGAAATTCTAATTGTGTAAAGTGATGTTTAGGGAGTCTATTCTATCAAGTAATTAAAAACCTAACTGCCCAAGTTCTAAAATTTACAGTCCCATCAAAATAGCTAAATGGCTTTTTGTTGGGGTCTGTGTGCCTATATATGTTTAGAATTAAGACAAAACCAGGAAAAAGTCACCATTCTATTTTAGATACACTACAAAGCAGTCAGACTTCATACAACTCACTGATGGGTCTTGCTTGGTCATTATTTTATTTGTGTTTTGGTTATTTGCCTTTTTCATAGTCGTTATTGACTTGCATCTGTTCTCCAAATTCCAAAATATTCTAAGGAGGTTTTTGAACCAAATAATTATGAAGAGAGGGATGTGGCAATCCTTCTAGATCTAATTCTCATTTTCCTAAGTAGTGAGAATCTTAGAGTATGATTGGTAAATTACCAGAAATCATTTGGTTATGTACTATATGTACAACAAAGATGTTCACCTATCTAGCTCTGTGAGTAGTTTGGTACTAGAATGAGATAGAGTTTTAGTTAACATTACCTTTCAGAGGTATATAGGGGTTCAAATGACTTTTTAATGATGGACTGGCCTTCAGATAATTACACATGTGTTACCCAGCTTCAGCACTCTTCCTGCCACCACCAATGTAAGTGTTTCTTTTGTAGTCATCTCTTGTTTCTAAAATGAATATTCCTTTTCTATAAGCTTGATCCCACATCCAGTGATTCTTTTAACTTTATCTGTGAAATGAAACCTTATCTGTGTGATTTTTTTCCTGAAATATTAATATACATCCCTCAATATATTTTTTTTCTACATGGCTGTGGTATTTTTCAAAAAATCCCTGCAGAATCATAAAAGATATATAAGCCTAAGTCCTTCATAGCTAGCAATTGTCAAGTAATGCTTTATCACTCTGCATATGATTTTTTGACTGACCCCCTGGTGTCTTTATCATTTCTAGTAGCACAGGAAAGATGGAGAGAAATCTTCATTCTAGGTGACAAATACTCATTCTGGTTTTATATGTGGAAAGAAAGTATACTTTTTTCTTAAGATCTACAATTATAAGTTTCCTGACATTTTTTAGAAGATATACACAATACTTTTAGTATGTCTTTATGCCCTAGCTTCTTATTTTTTGTTTTAAGATAAAATTAGAATGATTTTACTTATAAAATTGGGATGAAATATTGTATTATTCTGGAATTGGGTAAGAAAATACAAGAAATTGCTTTACCTTGTATTTAAGAAGGCAATTGTGTTTATACTAATAGTAATTCTTTGAACTCTGGAGTCCTATTTTCTGAAAGAGAAGAATTTGCTTGTAAGATATTTTGTATTTAACTAAAAATAATAAGAGAACCAAAGAAAGGTTGATAAAATTATAGCCATCCAAAAATAGAGAATTTTCAGTTCTAAATTTAATGTTGTACAATTAACAGCAATGAAGCCATGGTTGGATTAGACCCATGAGCATATTTAGCTGCCTCTTGGATGCATCCTTTGAAATTAATTATAAAGTTATCTTGCATTTTATAATAAAATGCTTTGGTCAGGTAAAATGGTGTTTTATAATAATATGGGAGAGAATGGAAAGGTACACAAAATAAAAATTTAGAAATATCCCTTTGGCTTATTTTTCTGTGACGAAGTGACATTCCAGAATTAATTTATTTCTCTTTCAATGTAGTTACAAAGGGGATAAATGCATAATATGTATCACATGTGCTATATCAATAGAAATTTTATACTCTCACTAGTTTATTCATAGGAAGCATAAGTCTTTAAACTTTATTACAAATATAAAAACCCTCTTGTTTGTCATTGAAATTTCTACACTTTTCCTTTTTGTGTGTTTAAATCAGAAAAATATCTTAGTTTTGGTACAAAAAAACACAATCATCATCATTAATAGGCACGTTCCAGTGTTGCCTGCCTACTAATACTGTAAGCATAATGATTGTTGGACTATCTAGAAACCAGTGGATTAATATATTAAACTACAAATGACAAAGAAATCATGAACATCTTTGGAAACTATGGTTTATGAAAACATATTTGCACCTTATATTCTAGGCACTATTTAGAGACAGGCAGAGTATCATGGTCCATGACAGTTCCTGCTTCTTAGCGCACCTGTACTGAATAAGACAGATCATTTCTCTTCTTCTCAAAATGAGTTAGTTTTTCATCTCACTTTGATTTTAGGACAAATTTTTTTTTTATATTAGGACTTACAAAGCT